>NC_142358.1:39592039-40217039 GCF_059441175.1 Urocampus carinirostris | reverse complement strand
TTCTTAAGTAAGCTGATCTTCATCCTCCATCCAGATGAAAATAAATCTTCACAAGAACAAGGATTTGAACCGGGCAGATGTTTTCCCACATTCCTCACGCACAGTCAATCTCTATAAACAAAGACCCACCCGGACCAGGCGTGCTCTCTTCACGAGGTCGTTGAGCTTGCGAAGCGCCGCATGGCGAGGGAGGTTCTGGATGTCCGTGAACAGATCCTCCTCCTCAAGCTCAAACAGCTTGCGGTTATCCGGCACCATGAGCGGCTCGGACCAGAAGGAGCCGATGTAGACCCTCAGGACCTCGGGGGTGCCGAACACCTTGAATGAATGAATGAATGAATGAAAACTTTATTCGAACATCAAAATGAAAACAGAACAAAACCAATAACTCAACAACAAAATAATGTTACATAATATGTTCGAAAAGGGGTAGTAAGAAGCAGATGCTTATATTCCCTACCCCTTCATCTTCCCTATTAAATACACCAATGATATAACAACAATTTTAATTTTAATAATAACAGTTATGATATAAGAATAGCAACAATAACACAAAGTTAACTAGACGCACTATTCCCAATCTCCCGCACCACTCATACCCCATTTTCTTCATCTCTGTATTCCGCCAGGAATGTTTCTTTGTATTTAAACAAGTGAATAGTTGGACATTGTTTGATCCCGTCTTGTAAATTGTTTGACTCCACACACAGGCACACACATACTTTTCCTGGTGGTTCTCACCTTTGGGATTATGAATTCACTAAAGCCCCTTAAGTTATAATTTCTCTCTTTCCGAATGAATAATTTATGGATGTTTTCTGGCACTATGTTTTTGTTGACCTTGAATAGTAGTTGTGCAGTGAAAGATTTGACTAAATCATATAATTTTAATCATGTTGACTGCAGGAATAAAATATTCGTATGATCTTGCTATCCTACCCTGCATATGATTCTAATTGCACGTTTTGGAGGGATAAAAAGGGGCTGTAGTGAACTTTTCTAATTATTTCCCCAGACTTCTGCACAATATGTTAAGTTTGGCAGAACTAGAGAACAATTTAATAAATACAATGCATTATAGTTTAAAATGAATTTATTTGGCTTTATTAATTATTGAAATGCTTTTAGTTTGTAAGTGTCTGATGTGTGTTTTCCAGCTTCATTTATTGTCTATTATGACCCCTAAAAACTTACATACAGCGTCTATTGCAGCACCATCCATTTTTACTTCTAAGTCTTGATTTGCCTTGCGATTACCAAAGAATATTACTTTGGTTATATTTGAAATCAAAGATTACTTATTAATTTTAGATATAATTTACCTTGCCCAGGGACCACATGAGGGCACCGTAAACCCTCATGAGCTGTTGGGTTCCCACCATGTCGGCCTTATTGAGGACCACACGGAGCTTGTCCTCGTTGCCCTTCAGGGCCCCGATAGCCTCAGAGAACTCGTCCGAGATCTCCAGCTTGTGGGCGTCGAAGAGCAGGATGATGCGGTCCACGCGCTCGGCGAACCAGCGCAGAACGGCGGGGAAGTCGTAGCCTGCGGGGAAGAGATGTTTTCGAAAGTCAGAACTGGAAAACTCAAAACCTAAACTTAAGTTATTTCAACCGGCCAAAAGATTTGATTCGTTTGATCCATAAGGACTAAAAATTCTTTCAGTTTGGTGCAGGGACCCCAGCGTTGTGCCTGCGAGCAGAAGGTAGCCTCCTAAAAACCCCTGAGTAGCCCGCAGACAGACCAGTTCTGCAAAGAGCTTACCTGTAACGGTTGACATGGCGCTCAATTGGCCCCGCCCGTGGGCGCCAGCTGCAGCTTGTTGACGGATTGGCTCCCTGTCAGTATTTAAACTCCAGTCAGTCCCCTTTTGTCGGTCCGTCTGCGAATCTCCGTTTTTACACGGCAAGCCCTTTTTCGCCTGTTCTGTGTTTTTGCTCCTGTTTGTCTCCCGCTAAGATCTGTTTGATCTCGACCACCTCTACTCTCCTCTCCTGGTTTTCGACTTTTTTCCGTTCCCGACACCGCCATCGCTCGCCACGGAAGTCCCACTTCCACGTCTGAGCAACCTACTCCCCTGCATCCAGCGATCTCCGGATCGTGTGTGCGCTCCTTTCCCTTCTTCCCAATAAAACTGTGAGTAACGTTACGCGAGTGGGTCCTGTGTCTCTTCTGGTGTTGACATTACCAGTGATGGGTCATTGTGATGTTCCAGAAAATTTGATTATCTAACTGGCATGAGAAAGCATTGACCTGCTTTAAATACATAAACAATCCTTCCAAAATTCCTACTACAATTAGCTTATAATTGACATATGTAAATCACTAAGTGCCCTTCATGTCAGGACCAGAACGGAATCAGGACCCAATTGCGTAACGTTTACCACAAGTTTTATTGAAAGAAAGAGGAAGGGCCCCGCTCACAATCCGGTGTTGGCTGGACGTGGTCGGGATCAAAACAGGTCGTAGCCGGAGACAAATGGGAGCAGAAACGGGACAGGCAGGAGTCAGGGTCAAAAAAGGCTTGCCTTGTACAAACAGAGGTTTGCAGATGGACTGACAACAGGAGATTGACAGGACTGGGTTTGAATAGGGACAGGGAGCCAATCAGAACCCGCAGCGGTTGGCGTCAAATGAGCGGGCACATCAGGAATCATGACACTTCAGGCAGATGTTTTAGTTGTTGGCTGAACTTCCTAATAATTAATAACTGCTAATAACATGGTAATAACATACTAATTTATTATTTGAGTCATGCATATTAAACTGGAAGCTACTGTTTTTTACTCATTTGCAGGAAAAGACTATCAGCTTCAAAGTTGTTGGTGATCCCTAATGTAGTGTTATTTCATTTTTGTCATGTTTATTAAAAGTCAGTCCTTTCCATCGACTACCATAAACGTCAAATGGTTAAATCTATTTTTACTACGCACTTTTTTTTTAAATTAAAAAAAAATCAAGAACAGAAAACATAAAACAAGTATGTTACAAGTTCAAGGAAGCATCAGCATCACCAAATTGTGCTCACAGCAAAAATATTTATGTATTTGAAAATTCTAAATAATTTACATATTTTCAAGGTCAGTCTTTTTAATTACATTTTTTTAACTACATCTTTTTTTCATAATTCATATTCTTTCCATGCCTAATTGGTCATGACTACTGATGTGACTCAGCTGTGCCCGCTCCTTTGGCGCCAACTGCTTCCGGTTCTGATTGGCTCCCAATCAGTATTTGTACCCAGTCCTGTCCGTCCCCTTATGTCAGTCCGTCTGCGAACCTCAGTTAACACTAGGCAAGCCTTTTTCGACCCTGACTCCCACCTGTTTTTTGCTCCCATCCGTCCCCCGGCTTCGACCCGTTTTTAGATCCTGACCACGTCTACTCTCCCGCCCCGGCTATCGACCTCCTTTTGTCCCCGACCACGTCTTCTCTCCTATTCTGGCTTACGACTCGCTTCCGACCCCGACCAGGTTTTTGCTCTCCTGACCCGTTTTCCGTCCCCGACTCCGCCATTGCTCGCCACGGAAGATCCACTTTTGCGTTCCGAGCACAATCTAAGTATCAGAGCGACCTGCTTCCCGCGTCCAGCAATCACCGGATCATGGGCGCAACCCTTTCTCTTTCTTCCAATAAAACTTTTGAGAAACGCAACGCAAGTGGGTCCTGTCTCCGTTTTGGTCTTGACATAATTGGGTTTTCTTTAGCTAATCAATCAATTCGGTAGCCTAAATTTGATTCAACCTACTGCCCAAAAAGGCCGGGTTCGGCTTCAGCACCCACGCCCAAATAAAGGCATAAAAACCGAAAGCATAACTTCACAAAATGTTCTTGTTTGTATTAGTTTGTTTTACCAGTGTCGAAATTCATGACGTAATGCTGTTGATGAAGTCCATTTTTTGTAACGCTACCAGATGGAACATTCCACTCATCCTGCCACACAGTTGGAACATTAATAAACCACCTCTACACTATGTGGAAACAACAACATGATGTCATCTTTTTGGATGAATGTCTCGTGTGACCAACGAAGCATGTAGCAATAATGTGTGACTGGCAAGACTGTGTGACTTTTAGCACTCGTTTCTCAACAGATGAGATTCAGGCTTCGTACGTTTCTTCATTTATGGCGCGGTCTATAGAGTCAGACTGCCAAGAAACGTGACCATGGCAACAATTTCAAGCGTCTTCAAGCACTTCATTTAAAATTCAAGCATTTTCAAGCATTTCAAGCACACGTACGAACACTGGCATCAACAGATGAGATTCAGGCTTCGTACACCTTTTTCATTGGAAAAAATTCAAGCACTTTCAAGGCCAATTTTTCCAGTACCTTCAAACTAAGAAATACAGCGTCGATTTAAGGAACGTTTCTTGTTCCTTTGATGAGTACATATCTTGCTGCTGGCACATACTTTGTGCTATTTTAAACTGTTCCTAGCTATGATCTATGATCTTTTTGTGTCATTGGGCTGCTGTAAACTGACATGAATTCTGCCATTCTCCTTCAACAATGCACGCGCAGCTTGGGTACGTCACACTTGGGATTGGCTCCAGCAATGCCAGAGGTCCTCGGGAAGTTATAATCCAACCAAATGCAAAAAAATAAAACAAAATTAAAGTTAATTAAATAAAAATATATTTTGCTTCAACGCACAGCACTTTGAGATGCTTGTGAAGATATAGTCCAAAAGAATGACTGATTAAAATAAAATAAACATATATTCAAAAAATATTTCTAATTAATTTTTAAAGGGAAATTATGTATTAGATGACCCTTAGATGTTAATGTATTGTGGCCTGACACCAAAAACTAGCGATAAAAAGCACAAAGGAGGAATACAAACTAAAGGCGCTCAAAGAGACCAAAACACATTTTTCATTGTTTTGTCTAGCCTTTACTAAGCTTTTGGATACTGTGGCAGCAAGATGGCGGACATCTATGTCAGCTCCCTTTAGGTGGGGCTAATGTTATGTAAAATAAATGTTTATTTTTCAACCTATGAGTATCTTAAAAACACAAGTTGGGGCAGTTTTGCTCATTTCTTACAATAATTTGCTTTTTAAAGGCTTTTCTTACCACTAGGAGGCACTAAAAAATAACCACTGTCCCTTTAAGTAATGACACAAAACCTAGATTTTAAATAAATACAAATTAAATCAATTCAACTGAGTTATTTGTCCGTGTACCCCGAAAGGGCAGGCCGAAAACCTGAATTACACTTCGCACACGATCCACTGTTGATCCTCTTTTTTGAAGTCAACGTTTTTATAGAGTTTTCAACAACTTCACATACAAAAATAAACCTTCCTCACCTCGGCTCACTCTCTGCTTGGCTCCCGAGAGGATTCCGGGCGTGTCGATGATGCTGATGCTCTCCAGCACCTGATTGGACATCTGGGCGCACTGGAACCTGCATCACAACATGGACGCATCGGTGAAGGAGTTGTTAGAAGCAAATAAATGTGAACTCAAAAAGTAATGGAAAATACAGCGATAGCTCTTTAAACGAGCACCTCTAAACACGAAAATTTCGGTTTACGAGTTTTTTTTAGCAAAAATATACCTCTCTATACGAACAAAAATCCTGTTCACGAGCAGTCCCAAAGGTTATCACTAGAGACCGCTCACAGCTCGTGACAGTGTCAGCTAGTCAGGTTGGCGCGTGCAAACTACTACAGGTAAAAAAAAAAAAAGAAAAATAAACAATTGTTCTGTTAACATATTTTTGTGTGTATGTTCATTTAAAGCAATGGTTGTCAAACTTTTGCAGGCTGGCACTCCCTTGGCTCCCCGGTGTATTCTTACTCTTATTATAACATTTCCCTTATTAACTTGCATAAGTAAAAAGTGTTACGTCTAATAGATGCCGTTTCTGTGTTGGACACAATTAGACATTTTTAGCTAGAGTCACAGCTAACTTTTTTCATACGGCGTGAAGGTCGCAAATGCCGCATTGGTGGATGTTTGTTCACCTCTCAATCTTTTAGTAGATGCACCTTCTTCGTCTTTTACTTGTAATGCTTTTTACATGCCAGTATAATTTTTAAGGTGCTGGTACAAATGACAAATTCTGCAACGGGCGTTTTTTTCTGTTCCACGTCCGCTTCGTCGAAACCAAAATAGGTCCAAACAAGTGCTGTACCGCCCTTTCCCGGTGCAAGCTTCGTTCCCTTCTCGTTTGTTGACTCTGGGACTATGTTTACGGAGCCGTCATGACACTCAATGAGCCCACACGATGGGTGTTGCAAAGTGTAGTGCTTGTAAACTTTGAATCATGTTTATTGGCTCGTGCTATTATTAAAACTTGCCTCTGATTGGTCGGCGCTTTTAAAACTCGAACAGTAACAATTGTGGTTGGCCAAAACTCCATCACTAACTACAAAACCTTGAAAAACACGCAGTGCTTTGCGGTTTCTCAACCGCACTACGTTTAAACGCAACAACGACAGCGGGTTACAGACTCACTGTACGTAAAGCTCCAACGTAATACCGCAAAAAAAAAGCGGATATCTGGATTTTCTGACCAACATATTGCATTTATCGGTCACAGATCGATAAAGTTCATTTTACGGCACAACGTTCCATACTATTATTTTGTTTATGATAGAGTTATTGCAGAGGTAAATGGAAGGAGACCAAGAGGAAGGCCGCGATTGACGTGGATGGATGGTGTTATGAGTGCACAGCAAGAAAGAGGTCTAAATATAGTGGAAGCTAGAACTCTTGTTGGTGATAGGAATGAGTGGAGAGGTGTTGTAAAAGGATAGTAGGATGTTTGGACGCGTTCTAAGGGATGGGCAGGGCACCCGTATGATGCGGCAGGGGTAAACCAGTGAAAGCTGTCGGGCCCTGCTGTTGAACAAAAGAGTCTGTCGTGTCACCCTGACCCAAGTCTTGTGTCCCGTTTCATCTGGAGGGACGAAAGCATGGCCAACTTAAGTGCCGAGGTCCCTAACTTGTTTGGGTTTTGGGCATTTGGGTTGGCCATAGTCCAAAAATGTTTGTGTGTGTTTTTTGCTATTTTTTCCCTTTTTTAATTTCTTTGTTATTGGATGTGCTTGTCTTGCTGCCGGTCGCCCCTCTTGAGGGATATGACCAAGGTAGATAGATAGATAGCTAGCTAGCTAGCTAGCTAGATAGATAGTTATTGGTTCTATCACGCAGATAAGTCAGGAAAAACTTAAGACATTTGCCTTAATTTGCAGTTATCAAATAGAAGACTTTTTCAAATGGTTAAGACCTTGGGGGAACCTTATTTTTGAAAGAATTACACAGATGGAAGAAAGTGCATCTGTTAGCACATAGCGATGAGAGCCGGCCCTCGCCTGAGCTCAAACCACGGCGGACCGGGTCCGGAACGGAAAAACGCCCGCTCCATTGTGTCAGGGAGCGTTCCTTGCGTCGACGTTTCCTGAATGGAAAAAGCGCCGTCCCCGCTGCCAGAATGCAACAATAAGACTTTGCTAATGATGTCGCGCCTCTGGAACAACAACAACGCCACTTCCTGTTACCCGCCTGCTTAACGAGCGCCCTGCTTCCCGACCCTCGCCCGGATGGGAAGACTAAACAAAAGAGCGGCACCGGTTTCGGGAGTCCCGGGATTTCTCCCACCTTCAAAGATTGTTTTGCTTCTTAATGGTTGTTAGCGCTGCTTAGCTTGTTCATAAAATAAAATGAATCGCCTTTGCGTGTTTGACACAACCGCGTTATTGTTTTTACGTGATCATATTAACAGTTATGAATTAATCCATCCATCCATTATCTGCACCGCTTATCCTCAGTAGGGTCGCGGGGGTGCTGGAGCCCATCCTCAGGCAGTGGGACAGACAACTCACTCGCTCATTCACACCTAGGGACAATTTGGACCGGCAAACTAACCTGAAACGTGTGTTTTTGGAATGTGGGAGGAAACCCACGCAAGCACGGGGAGAACATGCAAACTCCACACAGGAGGTTCGATCTCATGACCTCAGAACTGTGCCGCACACGCACTAACCACTGCGCCGCCCTGCTGCCCGTTATGAATCAATCATAACACGTAAAAATGTCGGTACGTTAGCTCAAAATATTTCATGTAACATGTAGCGCCCACGAGCACCAAGTAGCCCCCTAAGAACACTTAGGTAGCTTGGCAAAGGTTTTGAAAATAGCTCACTAATGATGGGTCAAAATAAATTTCTAGGATGTTTAGATTTAACTAACTGGCATATAAAATCATTTACTTGATCAGTGTCTCTAATTCCATGATCAATTCTTCCAAATTTTGTTTAATGATTAGCCTAGTATGTAAATCACCCAGTGCTGTTATACAAGCCAGATGTTTTAGCGTTTGATTGAGCCTATCCGAACCTTACTTCTATTGATTACAACCTGTTAATAACATAATAATAACATAGTTATTTTTTCAGCCAACCTCTACCAACATTTTTTGCCATTTTGACTCAATTTTCAAGGGCTACGGAAAACTTGGTTTTCTAGCTATATAAGCATAGGACATATCAAAGGAGAGTGTAAACCCTTGTCTTTTATAAGACAAAAAGTCAGTTTTTAGCTTTAACTATTGTTTAGTAAACAACAGTTCAAGGTTGCTTTATTTTCCTATGTTGAGGTTTTTAGGTTTTCCTTGCCCTCATGTAGGTTTTAGATCAGGAGATGGTGGCATAATAATCTGTAGTTTGTAATAGTCTGTGGTCTGTGCAGCTCTTTGGGACTGGCCCTTCTCAAGGTTTCTTCATTTTCCTCATGTTGAGGTTTTTGAGTTTTTACTTGCCCTCATGTTGTTTCCAGATCAGGGGATGGTGCAATAATAGTCTGTGGTTTGCAATAATCTGTGGTCTGTGCAGCCCTTTGAGACTCTTTGTGATTAAGGGTGTCACAAATAAACATGACTTGACCGGACTGGAAAAGTATATGAAACTGCAGGGTTTGTAGACCTTTTTCATTACCAAATTCAAGCACTTTTTAAGAGATTTCAAAGCCAATTTTCCAAATTCTTTAGTCCCATTCAAAGAAGAAATAATACATTATATTGTTAATAATAATTGAATAAGTGTTATCATTATCACCCGAATACTTTGTGTCTTGGGCTTACAAGTATTTTGCAAGCACAAAAGTGTTTGTGTCTGAATAATGAATAATGGCTAGCTTTGGAAAATATCACATATAACCTATGTTTTTTTTAATCTATTTTCACTATCTTTGTATATTGTTTCCCAGTGCAATATATTTCGATGCCTGGTCGTACTGGAGGGGGGATTACCTTTTGTGTGGCCTCTTCTCAAGATTTTTTATTTTTCTCAAGTTGCGGTTTTAAGTTTTCCTTGCCCGCATGTCGGTTTCAGATCAGGGTGTAATTGTGGCCTGTGGAGTCCTTTGAGACGTTTTGCGATTAAGGGCGTCACAAATAAATATAACTTGACCTGGTGACTGATTAAAAAAGCACATGACTTGAAAAACTGCAAACTGTACAGTAAAAACAATATAAATTAAGAGTTTTTTATGGCGGTGTCAATACGAAATTTACGAGCATGCCTCTTTCCTCCCAAAGAAAGGAAGTCTTAGACAAACACGAAAATGGGAGTCCCGGGATTTCTTCGCGTGCTTTCCTGTAACGTCATCGATGGAAAAAATGTCTGCCCTAAGAAAAAAAACCTGGTGGAATTCTCCGGGCTTGAAAACCTGTCTGAGGGTTTGTTTGTTTACTTTGACACTGCACCTCCCTTTTGACTTCTGCCTCTCATCTTCTTCCAGACAAACAACTGCTGAACAAGTTTTGAAAAAAAAACAAAAACTTGTTTTTCTTTTTTTTGGGTGTTGGATTTTCCCAGATTTTTACCTGAAAGCCGAGCGCCCAGGAGGAAGGTAAAGGTAAGATCGGGCCTAGAAAACCCGATCCGAGTTATCCGAATAATACAACTTCGGCGCCTAAGTGCGCATTTTGGCGGCAAACTGCAGCGCTGAAGTGTTTTACTCAAGTAATAGTACTTTAGAAAAATATTCCTCAAGTAGAAGTAAAAACCATCCATCCATCCATTATCTGCAGCGCTTATCCTCAGTAGGGTCGCGGGGGTGCTGGAGCCCATCCCAGCTATCTTCAGGCAGTGGGCATGGCACACCCTGAACTGGTTGCCAGCCACAGGGATAGACAATTAGCTCACTCATTCACACCTTGGGACAATTTGGACCGGCCAATTAACCTGACATGCATGTTTTTGGAACGTGGGAAGAAACCAGAGTGCCTGGAGCAAATACATGCAAGCACAGGGAGAACATGCAAACTCCACACAGGAAAGTTCAATCTCATGACCTCAGAACTGTGCCGCACATGTGCTGCCCGGCCTAGGCCATAATATATTATATCCATCCATACATACATTATCTGCACCGCTTATCCTAATAGGGTCGCCGGGGTGCTGGAGCCCATCCCAGCTATCTTTGGTCAGTGGGCAGGGGGACACCATCCACTGGTTGCCAGCCAATCACTCACTTATTTAATTTCGAGTCACCAGTTAACCTGACATGCATGTTTTTGGAATGTTGGAGTAAAACCGGAGTGGCCGGAGGAAACCCACGCAAGCACAGGGAGAACATGCAAACTCCACACAGGAGAAGTAAAAACCAATCATCCAAATAATTACTTTGGTAAAAGTAATTGCATGCTGTGCAGATCCTCCAAAAAGAGAAATAGAAAAAAAGAGGGAGAATCTCGGCCTTGTCCGGCCAGACTTAATGACTGACATTTTAAGCCTGGAGCCAGTTCCAAATTCGCCCAGGTTTGTGTCCGGGCCCAGGATCTTACCTCTACAGGGAGGCAATGTGTACCAATGTTGTAAATCTTAAGTATGACATGATCAAGGCTTGAACCCGTCACCTCCCATTTACAATAACACAAAACAATGCATGTGAAATTACATCACACAATGGAGAACGTCCTACCACACTATCATGAGTAAGATCTCTATTAAATACACAATACTTAACATCTAATTATGGGAAACTAGGATTCTTTCTCAGTGGTTCCTGCATTTTGAAACGCTAATTGTTCCAAACCTGAGGGATGGACAGATAGAGGTGGAGTGAGTGAGAGGTGTAGAGAGATGGATTAGATAGTACTTTATTAGTTGTGATTGCTTCAGCAAGGCACAACTACATTGCCAAGTGCTGTAAGCACAGGGCAATGAATACAATTATGACTCACAACACGTGGTAAGCTTTCTCTCCTGGCTTTGATCTCTTTGATCTCCGGCAAAACGAACATAAAATGCGACAGAAACAAAATGAAAATAAATCCAAACAGCTAGCCAACATCATTTTTGCCGTTCCATGTATTCCGTTACGCCCAAAGCCTGCACAAAATGGAGTCATTTTATTCATATTTTGTTTCTTTTGTCTTTTATTAGCATATTTGGTATTGGAGTAATCCAAAAGTAATTGAAAGTAATCCAGTTAAAGTAACCCTACCCAACCCTGCCTATAACTAATGACTTTTTTAAACACTGGTCAGCTTTTAACACCTGGAAGTACCCATGAGGTCATGGTAAAAAGGTTTCTACAAATAAACTTTCCTTGCCAACGTCCATTATCGTCCTTTCATCACCCTCCCTCCCGATAACGTTCCCTTTTCTTTTTTTTCCGCCATTAAGGCAAGGGGGGGGGGGGAAACTTGGCAGGCCCGCCTGAAAAATTCCAGAGGACCTCGCAGCATTCCCTCCGGTTGCCCCGCGTCTCGAGCTCACCTGTTGAGAAAGGTGTTCCCGAAAGGATTCAGCTTGCGGAAAGGCTTGTTGGGGTCCACAATGAGGGCGTTACCGGGGATGACATTCTCCACATCGCCGTGCATGATGGCCGTGAAGCAGTCGGTGGTAGGTTCGGGTCCCACGCGGCTGCCGGGAATCTCCTGCTCCAGCAGGTACCTGTCAATCATATGTGTCATTTCCCGCCTCAACGGCAATGCCTCATTTCAGAGGTTCATTCACCTCTTGTAAGCCTATCCAAATACTCAAAATTGACAGAGTATCAATCAGTGAACTGTGATCACTTAAAAAACAAAATCGATAAAATCAAATTTACTCAGTAGTAAAAGCGAATCCTGTAGAAAATTCCTTACCTAATTGAATTGCTAATTTAATCTGCAGGTATCAGATATTTTTAAAAATCCACAGAAATCTAGTGGGAAAACACATAAAATTCATGTCAATGTTTGATTAAATACAAATTTTGTGTGAAAATGTGTTTATGTTTAGGAGTCTGTGGATATTAATAATCATAATAAGACATTTTATTTTGAAGGACACCCAAGGTTGCTGTAAATATGAGTAGGACACAACAATAAACGAAGAGTAAAACAATAGAGTAACAAATAGCCAATGAAACACATTATAGTTAAAAGGGGTGGTATGTGAGGCATATGGTCAAGAATAGGCAAGTCTGAAGAGGTTAGTTTTGAGTCCGGATTTGAAGGTGGACTGCGTCGCAGAATTTTGGAGGTCAGGCGGCAATGAGTTCCAGAAATGGAGGGCAGAGCGGCTGAAAGCTCTGCTCCCCATGGATACCACGTATTTGTAGCAGTGCAGACACGGGGCTTATTTTACATTTCCGGATATTGATCGGGATGAAGAATTGGCAATAGTTTGATGCAATTCTAAAGAAAATATTACTGTAGGATTTATTGTTATCTATTTTAATGATCAGTTACTTTTTGTAGGTTGATCATTGGTATCAGTCTGAAGAAAGGACAGTAGTATCCAAAGAATCCTATTTTGATTTTTTTTTTAAAACCTATATCTGCTACATTTTTATGAAAAACCTTATTGATTCTATAATGTCAGCTCTTTTTGGCTAAGCAAAAAAAATTAAAATGAGCTCATTACATTTACCGTAAATATTCGTGTATAGCGCATGTTTTTTTTATCTAAAATGAAAGTTTCTGTGTGCGTTGTACATAAGAGTTTTATATTACATACTGCATTTGTGTCATGATTGATCAGTTGAAAGATAGTGCTGAGCACAATCGCAAAAAATTATATCGCGGTGAAACCGCCGACCACCACGCGAAAAGGCATTTTACCTCATTTGCTAACATTCTTGCGAAAAACAGGAAGTCACCCTGAAATATATAAATGAATAAAAAAGTACGAAAAGAGACACAAGTATTTGTTGTATCTGATGATGAATCGAACTTTAAAGGACAATAAATAAATTCATTATGAATGTAATGTTGGTATTATGTTCAAAGTTCACGTTGCCAATAAATGATTTTAAACACGTTTCTTCACTGATAATGCTTAGTTTGAACGAAAAAAGTTTTTAACGATTTTTAATTAAAAGATCAGGGGTGTGTGTTGTACACAAGTGTGCGTTATACACAAATAAATACAGTAATTTTTATTCATTTTATATTATGGTCTGCATTTATTTAGCGCTTGTAGAGTCACTGAAGACCTCCCAAAGCGCTTTACAATTTGCTTCACGCACACTAATAGCAGCTTCAGCTTATCGGGGGCATTAGGGATTTAGTGTCTTGCCCAAGGACACTACAAGATATAACACGGGGGAGCCAGGAATTGAACCTAACGAATGCTTTACCTACTGAGCTACTAAAAAAAAGCCAGCTAAGCACACAGAGCAATTTGATTGGGGTAGCGGTAGCAAGATCTCTGCACACATCGGACAGTCCCCTCTTTCACAAGCGCCCACTACGCTGATAGGAAAAACATCCATAAACTTTTTGTTTGCAGTTTTTTGTGACATTTCTACAGAAGAACTCTGCTTACACCTTGCTTTGAAACCATTATTTCCAAAAAATGAAGGTCAAAATGAGCCTGAACAAACCAAAGTTCGTAAGTCATTTTGTGCATAATGTTACATAAAAATTGGTAATATACGGATGAAAGCAGCAAAAACAACAAAAAACAGCTAAAAAGCCAGATCTTTTTAGTGACCCGGGCTAAAAGAGCCACTTCTCTAAAAAAAGACGGACAGTTGCGAGGCAACATTGACGTAGTCAGAGAAAGGTCATGTAGCTACAACTGTGCTGGCCATAATTAAAGTAAACCAAACATGTCTTCTATATTTATAGTCATACTGATAAAAAAAGTAATACAATAATATATGTTTTTTTTTTCAAACAAAAAAAGCAAACTGAATTTTACGTTCAGGTTAGCTTTTCTTGTGCACTAAGAATGTCTGGACAGTGCAAAATTGGGCACACGCACAGCTTAGAGGGAGCATTGAAGTCAAGGAGACAAGTTTAAAGTGCTATATTGATATGGGACACAGGGTCTGGCATTATTCTTATTTCATAAACTTCATCAAGTCATTTCCGGTCCCACAATGAAATTAAAAGCTAAAAAAAATTTGATTTTGTCCAGAAATATTTGGTATGGCCCATAAAAAATATGTATATATTTTTGTGCTATTATGGCTCTAGGGTAAAAAAGGTTCCTGACCCGTGCCTGTCATGATTATTGATGGGAATCTTAGTCCGTCTGCGAACCTCAGTGTATACTAGGCAAGCCTTTTTCGACCCTGATTCCCACCTGTCCCGTTTTTGCTCCAGTCTGTCTCCGTCTACGACCTGTTTTGATCGTGACCACATCTGCTCTCCCGTCCCGGCTTAAGACCTCTTTTCGTCCCCGACTACGTCTACTCTCCCGTTCTGGCTTACGACTCGTTTCCAACCCCGACCACGCCTTGCTCTCCCAGTCCCGGCTACCGACCGGTTTTTCCGTCCCTGACCACGCTCGCTACGGAAGATCCACTTCCGTGTTTGGATCACAATCCGAGTACGACTTGCATCCAGCGAACACCGGATCATGGGCCCTTCCTCTTTCCTTCAATAAAACTTGTGGTAAACGCTACGGAATTGGGTCCTGTTTCCGTTCTGGTCCTGACAGTGCCATCCAAATAGAACCAAACGTCAAATTTTCCTGTACATAAAAGAGCATTTTTTGTACTTTTAAACTCACTTGATGAAGGTGGTCTTCCCGGTTGAGTACTGGCCAACCACGAGCACCATGGGCTTGTTGTCGAAGTCGGCGTCCTCCAGGCTCTGCGAATGGAAGTCGTGGAAACCGTAGTACTGCTCCAGCGGCAGCAATTTCTTGCGGTAGAGCGACTTCAGGCCCTCCGTCACCGTGCGGACCACCTCCGGCGCCTTTTTCACGTTCTTACGCCCCCAGCGAGACATCTCCACTGGATCTTCTAGAGTCCGAAGCCAAGACCTTGGAATATACGGATATGATCGCATTTAGCTTAAGTATATTTTTTAAGTTGCGCTAAATTTGACAAAAAAGAATGAAGTGGGCGTGCAATAAGAGGCTGTGGAGTAAATGGGGACACGCAGGCCGTTACCACAAACGTTTGGCAACAAAACAGGCAGTCAATCAAATATTAGTTGCAAACAGATTTTAGGGTGATGAAAGACAGTTATTTTCAAGAATGTATTTTAAACACAAAACACATATATTATATGAAGTATTTAAAAACACCATTTAGATAAATATAAATAAATTCCAAGAACTTACCTTTTTATTTTCTAATCTTTGACTACAAAAAAAGGAAAAGTGTGTTACATTTCAACCTGAGACGACAACACGTTTGAAAAAATGTTTAAATGTTCATAATTTGAAAAATATTCTAATGAATAATCGTATCCTTTATAACCTAATAAACGCGGAAGTGTATCTTCCGTGGCGAGCGATGGTGTCAGGGACAGAAAAAGCGGGTCGGAAGCCGGGACAGGAGAGCAAAAACGTGGCCAGGGTCGGAAGCGAGTCGTAAGCCAGAAAAGGAGAGAAGACGTAGTCAGGAACAAAAGGAGGTCGTAAGCCGGGACGGGAGAGCAGAGGTGGTCAGGACCAAAAACAGGTCGAAGCCGGGGACAGACGGGAGCAAAAAACATGACAGGTGGGAGTCAGGGTCGAAAAAGGCTTGCCTAGTGTTCACAGAGGTTTGCAGACGGACTGACAAAAGGGGACAGACAGGACTGGGTTCCAGTACTGATCGGGAGCCAATCAGAACACGCGGCAGTTGCCGCCAAAAGAGCGGGCACAGCTGAGTTACATCAGTAATCATGACACAGTAACTAACTAACAAAATAAGTCAAAGTTAAATAAATACCCCCCAAAAATTGTTTTCTTTCCTTTTGTTCATTTATTTACTACATACTATTTAATGAATACCATTATTATTATTATTATTATTATTATTATGAATAATAGTTATGAAAATGCCTTAGATTTACTGTATATAGAACATTATTCATTCACTCACATATCCACACTTTTTTCAATTCAAATTTTAAGTAATAATAGGAAAATACATTGTTAAGTGTGTATGACTTAGCATCTCCTAATGGTAAAAAAAAACTTGTATTTGTGTTTATTATTGAAATCAATATGTATTTTTTAATGAATTATTTTTTTACCTCTAGGAGGCGCTATATAAGTGTCTATGTGTCACGGTTGCGGTGGCGCCCAATTGGCCCTGCCCCTGTGGCGCCAGCTGCGGCTCATTGACAGATATGCTTTCCGTCTATTTAAGCTCAGTGCTCTCATTCTTCCTTTGTCAGTCCGTCAACGAACCTCTGCCCCGCAAGACATTAGTTGTAACTCGGTTCTGTTGCCGGCTGGTATTTTCTGTCCGGTATTTTTCCCGTTTATTTTTGTCCTGTTTAATATCTGTTTCCAGTTTGGTTCCCGTCTATTTTTGTCCGGTTTATTATTCTCTCCAGTTTTCGTTCCTGTCTAGTTTGTCCTGTTTATTTTCGATATCCTGTTTTGATATAAATCCTGTCCTGTCCGGTATCGACCCCATCTGTCCTATATCTACTCGGGCAATTGGTATCGACTTCGTTGGCCTCTGGTTTTCTGTCTTTCCACGCCAGACCACTGCCTAACGTGCATGACTCCCCATTTCCCGTAAAATAAAAGCCTGTGTGAGAAACGGCACGGATTTGGGTCATGATCCTCTTCCGGTTCATGACAATTTATTGCATGGTCTATCGATTAAGACTGCTGGGAAACATGGCAACAATGCCAAGCTATCACAAGCACATGACCCACAATTCACGCACGTTTCAAATTTTGAGAACACAACATTAAAAATCAAGTCGTACAAACTCTATTCCTTGCGCTTTTTAGCACTTTTCAGTTGCACGACACAATACAGTGACATCTAGTGGACATAATACAGACTGTCTGTTTAATTTTCCAAGTAAACTATTCATTTTGTGAAAATGAGCAGCACCTCTTATTCCCGTTTCATTTTCAGCGGTAGGCAACAATTTCTTTTCTATTAGATACACTTGGATCACTCACAGAATAATACTGGGCTGTATTTCCTTGTGAAGAAAAAAAACACTTCAGATGTTTCCTGTATTTGTGTCTGAAAGCTGAGCTTTCGTCCTTGAAGCCTCGTGCCGAAAACGATCGTGTTTGAAGTAGGAGATAATGGTGGCATGGAGGTTATCTACAAGGGATACTGAGATGCAGTGTTGGGAATATCCATCCATCAATCCATTATCTGCACCGCTTATCCTCAGTAGGGTCGAGGGGGTGCTGGAGCCAGTCTCAGCTATCTTCGTGCAGTGGGCAGGGGACACCCTCAACCGGTTGCCAGGGCACACAGGGACAGACAATTAACTCACTAATTCACACTTAGGGACAACTTGGACCGGCCAATTAACCTGACATGCATGTTTTTGAAATGTGGGAGGAAACCGGAGTGCCCGCAGGAAACCCACGCAAGCACGGGGAGAACATGCAAACTCCAGACAGGAGGTTCGATCTCATGACCGCAGAACTGTGCCGCACACGCGCTAACCACTGCGCCGCCGTGCTGCAGTGTTGGGGATAGCGCCGTTATAAATAACGCTGTCACGTAACGGCGTTATTTTTTTCAGTAACGAGGTAATCTAAATCGTTACTTTTTCCGTCGTTACAACGCCCTTACCGTTACTGACGGTGAGAAACAGTGCATTACTTTGGCTGCAGAAGGGCGGCGTGGCCCTTTCACACCCTGCAATGTTTTCATATGCGCAGTTTTTCGCTCTCCTCCGGGTTCGTTACGTCACGTCTAAAATTTTGTTGTATTCCGGTGTTTTACTTTGTGTTCAATACCCAGGATTGGGTAGGGTTACTTTAACTGGAGTACTTTCAATTACTTTTGGATTACTCCAATACCAAATATGCTAATAAAAGACAAAAGAAACTAAATATGAATAAAATGATTAAATTTTGTGCAGGCTTGGGGAGTAATGGAATACATGGAACAGCAAAAATGATGTTGGCAAGCTGTTTAGATTTATTTTCATTTTGTTTCTGTCGCATTTAATGTTCGTTTTGCCGGAGATCAAAGAGATCAAAGCCAGGAGAGAAAGCTTACCACGCGTTGTGAGTCATCATTTGATTCATATTTAGTTTCTTTTGTCTTTTATTAGCATATTTGGCATTGGAGTAATCCAAAAGTAATTGAAAGTAATCCAGTTAAAGTAACCCTAACCAACCCTGCAATACCATAATCAAACTCAGTTTTGTTCCCGGTGCTTTTTATTTTATTTTATTTTTAATACGCACACTTGTTTTGGTTTACTTGGTTTACTAATAAGTAACCTGTCAGGTTAATTATACAAGCCTTAAACATACTTGTATAAACCTTAAACATACAAAATATAGCACTGAAACAACTTACCAACAAATTCAACTTACAAACGATCGTTTGGAACCTCGTTCGTAAGTAGGCCAGCATCTATACTGTCAATTAAGGAGACGTGATAATTGAGGCGAGCCCCTTCATTTGAAGTCAAAGTGGAATAAGAAAGCTTGATGCGGTTGAGAAAATGGTTAGATTGCTTTTATCTGCAATTTTTTAACATGGAGGAGGACCTCTTGAAGCGCATCTTCCACAAGTAAATTAAACTTAACTTTATTTATCTTTGTAGAGCATAGTTTATGAAATCTTTATTGTTTAGTACAAAACAATGCGGGTTACTTATACAAGCCTTAAACATATAAATTATAGCACTGAAGCAACTTACGAACAAATTCAACTTACTAACGTTCGTAAGTAGGGCAGCGTCCGTATTGTCAATTGAGGCGACGTGATAATTCAAATTTTAAAAAGCAAAAAAAAAAACATGAAACTAGTGCCGGGAATTTTTATACATTTGACAAAGTGCTTTGAGATTTTCCACTGAAAAAAAGTGTGCCTTGGCTCAAAAACGCTTAGGAAACACTGACCTACCCCTATATATATATATATATATATATGGCAGCAGTCCATAAACATCATCCCTATTTTTTCCCCACCTGAGACAAGCAGCTGCTTATTAAGGAGTGCTGCACCTCGAGTTTAGATGTGGAATTTTTCTTTTTTTTTTTCACCCTTCAGCGGGAGGCTGCCTCGCATTGTCAGTGCATGCCTGGAAAAAGCTGCTGCTCCAACTGGAACACTTTCAAACCCAGCCCTTGCTCAGGCCGCAGTTCATGACTTCAGTTCCAAAGCGAGTAAGACATTCCTTCACATCCCCTTCGGCTTTTTTGACTCACAGCGTCCACTGTGCCCGTACGAGAGAGGGTAGGAAAAAAATCGTGAATCCTCACTGGCTGAAAGGACGGAGTTTATTAAGTGGAGTGGAGGCGTTTTTTTTCCATTTTTGGTGCTATTGGTGGGGGAGAGGAAAAAAACAGTACAGTCCTGACATGTCACAAGATCCAAGTAGAAAAATCAAAAGTTTGTGTTGAAAGACCAGAACAAGAGTCTCGAGGGGATTTAGTCACGGAAAAAATGAAAATACACTGTAAACAACTTCAGCGTTTTGGAGATTTTTTGTACAAGGTCGTCATAGCAACGTGACATAGCAATTACAGCCGGACAAACTACTCTTTTAGTTGGAGAACACAGTTTTAAACACAATTTTAAAGTGCAATGTCCATGATCAAAGTGCAATACCCTGGTTTTTAAGTGCTTTTGACCTACCAGTAATGAAAAAATGAAAATACACTGTAAACAACTTCAGCTTTTTGGAGATTTTTTGTAGAAGGTCGTCATAGCAACGTGACATAGCAATTACAGCCGGACAAACCACTCTTCTAGTTGGAGAACACAGTTTTAAACACAGTTTTAAAGTGCAATGTCCATGATCGAAGTGCAATACCCTGGTTTTTAAGTGCAATGTTTCAGTTTTTACTCGACGCGCTTTTGACCCACCAGTAGTGAAAAAATGAAAATACACTGTAAACAACTTCAGCGTTTTGGAGATTTTTTGTACAAGGTCGTCATAGCAACGTTACATAGCAATTACAGCCGGACAAACTGTTCTTCTCGTCGGGGAACACGGTTTTAAACACTGTTTTAAAGTGCAATGTCCATGATCGAAGTGCAATACCCTGGTTTTTAAGTGCAATGTTTCAGTTTTTACTTGACGCGCTTTTGACCTACCAGTAATGAAAAAATGAAAATACACTGTAAACAACTTCAGCTTTTGGGAGATTTTTTGTACAAGGTCGTCATGGCAACGTGACATAGCAAAACCACTCTTCTAGTTGGAGAACACAGTTTTAAACACAGTTTTAAAGTGCAATGTCCATGATCGAAGTGCAATACCCTGGGTTTTTAAGTGCAATGTTTCAGTTTTTACTTGACGCGCTTTTGACCCACCAGTAATGAAAAAATGAAAATACACTGTAAACAACTTCAGCGTTTTGGAGATTTTTTGTACAAGGTCTTCATAGCAACTTGACAAACTGCTATTCTCGTCGGGAAACACGGTTTTAAAGTGCAATGTCCATGATCGAAGTGCAATAACCTTGGTTTTTAAGTGCAATGTTTCAGTTCTTACTTGGAGCGCTTTTGACTTACCAGTAATTCAAAAACAGTTAAGCGGAAGAAGTATTTCATTGCACTTAGTTGGTTTTAAGTGCAATATTTAGGTTTGAGTGCAATATCCCGGTTACGTACAGTTTTTACATTAGATGTTCTTGAACTAATTCTAAAACCGTTATCGGTAGTAGTATTTTATTTGCAGAAAAAGTATTTTATTCCAGAAAAGTTTCTTACATGGTACTGTTTACTTAATACACTCGTCTCGATTTCCATAACTTTGTGCGATTGAAGATTTAACAATTGTCACGTTGACTGTTACAGTTTTAAGTGCAATATTTAGGTTCAAGTGCAATATCCCGGTTACGTAGAGTTTTTAAATCAGATGCTCTTAAATTAATTCTAAAACAGTTATGCAGTAGTAGTATTTTATTTGCAGAAGTATTTTAATCCACAAAAGTGATTTACTTTCTTCATTTTTTTAACTGTTTCAAGTTTTACGTGGTACTGTTTACTTATTTACACTTGACTTCATTTCCATAACTTTGTGCAATGGAAGATTTTTCACTTGTCAATTTTGTGTTTACTTTACATACACATTTGTGCGTTTTTAACGTACATTTTCGTCCGTCTCTATGTAAGTTTTGGTGTGTTTATCCACATTTCTATAAGTATTTTCGTAAAGTTTTTTGGTGTACAATGTCGTGGGCTTTTGCGTACGTTTTTGTGCGCGTTAACATACAGTTTTGTGGATGTTTTATGTATGTTTTTCTAGGTTTTTATGGACTTTTTTTCATGTGTGCGCTTACTTACGTTTTTGTGTGTGTTTGCATACGTTTTGTCCGTTTTTACGTATATTTTCGTGCGTCTTTCAGTTATTTTTGTGTGTGTTTACACGTGTTTTTTAGTGTTTACGTACGTTTTAAGTGTGTGTTTACGTACACGTTTGTGCGTTTTTAACGTACATTTTCGTGCATCTATATGTAAGTTTTTGTGTCTGTTTATTCACATTTCTTAGAGTATTTACGTACAATTTGTAATTTTTCACGTCCATTTTTGTGCGTCTGTTTAGGTACGTTTTGTGTATGTGTTTTTATACGCGTTTGCGCGTATCTGGGAGTGTTTACGTACATTTTTGTGATTGTTTACGTACATTTTTTTACTTATAATTTTAGGAGCTTTTACGTACGTTTTTGTGCATGTTTACGTACATTTCTGTACGTTTTTACGTATATTTTCATGCGCTTTTGAGTACAATTTTGTGTTTTTACGCGGGTTATTTTTTTAGTGTTCACGCACGTTTTTGTGTTTGTTCACGAACAATTTTGTGAGTGATCATGTACGTTTTGTGTGTGTGTTTACGTACACATTTATGCGTTTTTAACGTACATTTTTGTGCATCATATGTAAGTTTTGGCGTCTGTTTATACACATTTCTGAGAGTATTTACGTACGATTTTGTAATTGTTTACGTCCATTTTTTTGTTTACAATTTCATGGGCTTTGATGTATGTTTTTGTGCGTGTTTACATATGTTTTAATGCATCTATATGTACATTTTGGTGTCTGTTTATCCACATTTCTGAGCATTTATGTACAATTTTGTAATTGTTTGCGTACATTTATGAAAGTATTTACGTACAATTTTGTAATTGTTTACATACATTTATTAATGTATTTACATACAACTTTGTAATTGTTTACGTACATTTGTGAGTCTTTACGTACAATTTGGTAATTGTTTACGTCCATTTTTTGCGTCTGTTTTTGTAGGTATTTATGTAGGTTTTTTGTGTGTGTGTTTTTTTATACGCTTTTGCGCGTATCTGGGAGTGTTTACGTACGTTTTTGTGATTGTTTATGTACATTTTATTTGCGTACAATTTCATGGGCTATTACGTACTTTTTTGTGCGTGTTAACGTTCCTTTTCGTGCGCCTATATGTACATTTTGGTGTCTGTTTATCCACATTTCTGAGAGTATTTTCGTGCAATTTTGTAACTGTTTACGTCTTAAGTCTTTTTTTGTGGGTATTTATGTACGTTTTGGGTGTGTGTTTTGGTACACTTTTGCGCGTATCTGGGAGTGTTTACGTACATTTTTGTGATTCTTTACGTCCATTTTATTTGTGTACAATTTCAAGGGCTTTTTGTACGTTTTTTTGCGTGTTTACGTCCGTTTTTGTGCGTGTTCATGTACAGTATATTCCGAGTATTATTTTTTTACGTTTTTTTTTTTTGTTGCACTTCAAGTGTGAAATAAATCTGTTGCTGGTGAGGAGCCATAAAATGATAATGTCCTATAATACAACCAGCTGTTTTTCTCGAATGCAGCTCAGAAAATGTCAAATTATTTTACATACAACAACTTTTTTATTTTAAGTAATGACTGTGTAATTCCTAATACCAATAAGTTACGACAGCAAAGAAAGTATTTCATATACATGACCTAACAGGTATGCCTTTGTTTAAAGTAAAGACCTAAGAGATCATTTCTTCCTCATGCCATGAGGCTCTTTAACTCCACCCGGGGGTGTTAAAGCCCAAATTAAAGCCCACCCCTACATTTGCAAATTACCTTATTTTTATGACAGTGTGTATTTTCCGTAGCACTATTTAAATACTTTATATCAACACGCTCTATGAGGTATTTTTGTATTCTATATTTTTTATTTTATTTTTCAATACAAGGATACTGCTGGAAGTGTGAATTTCTCTACGGGGATGAATAAAGTATCTATCTATCTAGTTACTTTCCCTGGTAACTTGTTACTTTGATCATAAGGTATTTCAATTACTCACTCTGTTACTTTTTGGAAGAAGTAGTGAGTAACTATAAACAATTAAATTTTTAAATAACCCACCCAACACTGCATTTAACACAATTTAAGAAGTTTTACGTAGTTTTGACACAAAAGTATGTCAAAGTGACCTCAACTGATGATGGCGTCTATTTAAATAAGGAATATGCTCAGGAGGGGATTTAATATGCGATAAGAATAAAGTACTTACATGTCCCGGTGTTCCCCTGGTGGAATAAAGAAAAGCCTTGTAGGTGAAGCTCCTTCCCTTTGCTTCTCTTGAAGTTTGATGTCGTTCTGAGTTATTTTCCGTCTTCGTCGTTCCTACTTGGATGCTCCGCCTCGTTCTCCTCCCTCCTCTGGTTTTCTGGATGTAATCTGGGATGCCTGGCAACGCTGTGGGCAGCACAAAACACTCCAGATGAGGACGGCCATGGAAGGAGGGGCCGCCATTAAAGCGTTTAGGCGGGGAGTCCGTCTTTTAGCGTTTGATGGAATGAGGCTAGCGATGGCTATTGCTAGCTATCTTCTTAAATACCCGGCTTTTTCGGCTCTCTTGTTTTTTTAAATGATGTGTAACAACCAGTGATAGACATGTTACGGTACTCTAAATAAGTCATGAGTTATAGTTACTCACTATTTATTCCCAAAAGTAACGGAATTAGTGACTGAATTACTTTATATTAAAAGTAAGGAGTTACCAGGGAAAGTAAATACAGTAATCCCTCGGTTATCGCGGTTAATGGGGACCAAAACCACCCGCAAAAAGTGAAAATCCGCGAAGTAGCGACGCCCCTTCAAAAATACTTAAATTATTTTATTATTATTTTTAAGACCCGGTTAATGGGGACCAAAACCACTGCGAAAGTAACTATTGCCATTAATGAGTTATAGTTACTCACTACTTCTTCCCAAAAGTAACAGAGTTAGTAACTGAATTACTTTATAGTAAAAGTAATGAGTTAACAGGGAAAGTAACTATTGCCATTAATGAGTTATAGTTACTCACTGCTTCTTCCCAAAAGTAACGGAATTAGTAACTGATTTACTTTATAGTTAAGTAATGAGTTACCAGGGAAAGTAACTATTGCCATTAAAGAGTTACAGTTACTCACTACTTCTCCCAAAAGTAACAGAATTAGCATCTGAATTACTTTATAGTAAAAGTGATGAGTTACCAGGGAAAGTAACTATTGCCATTCATGAGTTATAGTTACTCACTACTTCCTCCCAAAAGTAACAGAGTTAGTCACTGAATTACTTTATAGTAAAAGTAATGAGTTACTAGGGAAAGTAACTATTGCCATTAATGAGTTATAGTTACTCACTGCTTCTTCCCAAAAGTAACGGAATTAGTAACTGATTTACTTTATAGTTAAAGTAATGAGTTATCTGGGAAAGTCACTGTTGCTATTAATGAGTTATAGTTCCTCACTACCTCTTCCCAAAAGTAACAGATTTAGTAAATTAATTACTTCATAGTTAAAGTAATGAGTTACCAGGGAAAGTAACTATTGCCATTAATGAGTTATAGTTACTCACGACTTCCTCCCAAAAGCAACAGAGTTAGTCACTGAATTACTTTATAGTAAAAGTAATGAGTTACCAGGGAAAGTAACTATTGCCATTAAAGAGTTACAGTTACTCACTACTTCTCCCAAAAGTAATGGAATTAGTATCTGAATTACTTTATAGTAAAAGTGATGAGTTACCAGGGAAAGTAACTATTGCCATTAATGAGTTATAGTTACTCACTACTTCCTCCCAAAAGTAACAGTTAGTCACTGAATTACTTTATAGTAAAAGTAATGAGTTACCAGGGAAAGTAACTATTGCTATTAATGAGTTATAGTTCCTCACTGCTTCTACCCAAAAGTAACGGAATTAGTAACTGATTTACTTTACAGTAAAAGTAATGAGTTACCAGGGAAAGTAACTATTGTCATTAAAGAGTTACAGTTACTTACTACTTCTCCCAAAAGTAACAGAATTAGCATCTGAATTACTTTATAGTAAAAGTGATGAGTTACCAGGGAAAGTAACTATTGCCATTCATGAGTTATAGTTACTCACTACTTCCTCCCAAAAGTAACAGAGTTAGTCACTGAATTACTTTATAGTAAAAGTAATGAGTTACTAGGGAAAGTAACTATTGCCATTAATGAGTTATAGTTACTCACTGCTTCTTCCCAAAAGTAACGGAATTAGTAACTGATTTACTTTATAGTTAAAGTAATGAGTTATCTGGGAAAGTCACTGTTGCTATTAATGAGTTATAGTTCCTCACTACCTCTTCCCAAAAGTAACAGATTTAGTAAATGAATTACTTCATAGTTAAAGTAATGAGTTACCAGGGAAAGTAACTATTGCCATTAATGAGTTATAGTTACTCATTGCTTCTTCCCAAAAGTAACGGAATTAGTAACTGATTTACTTTATAGTAAAAGTAATGAGTTACCAGGGAAAGTAACTATTGCCATTAATGAGTTACAGTTACTTCTTCTTCCCAAAAGTAACGGAATTAGTAACTGAATTCCTTTATAGTTAAAGTAATGAATGACAAGGGAAAACAACTATTTCCAATTGCAACAAAGTTGAAATGTGATTGTTTTGAGTTTTTTTGAATACTCACAAAATCTGTGTTTTTGTTGCATTACTGTTAAAATTCTGGTACCGCATTCATTTGTTAAGCCATGGGGCTGTGCGACTGTCTTTTTCGTTTGTCACTTTATGAGCTTCTGCGCTTGCCGTACCTTCTATTCAATCACCTCGTGCTGAAGGCAAGCTCTGCCCAATATCAGTTTGGGTAAAAGTTCATATTTTGCTAAATATAGGAGCTGCTTTCCCAAACTATTTTGGTATATATGTAACGGGTGTAATAATAACTTTTGTTTTATTGAAATTCCTGCTGAAATATGTTGTATAGTTTTTGTGTAAGTGTCCTGCAATGATGAGTCCAACAGTGCCACCTGCTGGTATGGGGTAGGGTTTGGTTTTGGCTTTTGACTCGTGACCGGATGGCGGGGTTTGTTAGCAGTCTAACAACGCACTGTCAACGGTAAGCCACGATCTTTTGGTGCTTCGAAAAAAAGTTAATTTTAAACATTAAAACCACAGCTCTCTCAACATGCACAGGAATGTGATTGATGTTGTCAAGCTGCTTGGATTTATTTTGGTTTTGTTTCTGTCGCCTTTTATGTTAGTTTTGCCGGACGTTGCATGTTGTGCTAAAATGCTAATTCCCCTTATAGAGATCAAAGCCAGCAGAGAAGCTTACCACGTGTTGCGACTCATTCATTTGCAGCAACTGTAATAAAAACCTCATCATCCAGTCTAGCGTGAATGTGGATATTTGATGGGACAGGTACACCGCCGTTACATATAAATGTATATAAGTTGTGCTAAATGATGCATAAAAAAGCACGAATTAAAAGTAAAATATTGAAGCTTGAAACGATGATTATTGTGATGCAACATGTTTCAATGCAACCACGCCATGATGTGTGGCGTGTTTTGTATTTTTATTAATGTTTTAGATCACAGGTGTCAAAGAGGCGGCCCGCGGGCCAGATCAGGCCCGCTAAGGGATTGAGTCCGGCCCGCGAGACGACACTCAGAGAAGCGCAAGAGAAAAACAAGCTGCAGGTTGAAATAGGTCAACGTGACGTTGCCAAAGCCAGGTGCCTCGAACAAAGACACTGTACTTGTATCTCTCTCTCTCTTTCTTTTTCTTTTTCTTTTTTTTTCTTTCTCTCTCTTTCTTTCTTTCTCTTTCTTTCTTTATTTCTTTTTCTCTCTTTCTTTCTTTATGTCTTTTTCTCTCTTTCTTTCTTTCTCTCTCTTTCTCTTTCTTTCTTTTTCTCTCTTTCTCTTTCTTTCTTTCTTTCTCTCTTTCTTCCTTCCCTTTTCTCCCAGTGTCTCTGTCTTTTTCACTCTCTGTGTCTCTTATTTTTTTCTTTCTCTTTAATCTACTAGTCCGGCCCCCGACAGAATGTTTGTTCTATCGTGTGGCCCTCGAGTTCAAATGAGTTTGACACCCCTGTTTTAGATGATTGCAGTCATGCACAGACGCCCTGACTTTTGTATTGTTTTGTTTACCGAATGCAGGCAATAAACCCAGTGACTGTGAATCCTTGCATGATTGAGGGTCGTTACACAATACTTAAAAAAAAAAGTTGTTGTATGTCAAAGAATTTGAGCAGCATTTGAGTCAGTTGAAAAGAGAAAATCAAACATACCGTGTAAATATGTTGTTGCCCCTCAACAGCAACAGATGTATCCGACATTTGAAGTGCAATAAAATAAACAGTAAAACAGTTTGAAACTAAAAATCAGCATGTTTGTAAACACGCGCAAAAAAATGACAAACAAATTTAAACACGCATAAAAAGGTACGTTAACAAGCACAAAAGGATACACAGAACGTACTAAATACGCACAAAATTGGGTGAAAGAAAAAGGAAGAGAAGGAGAAAGAGTAGATCAAGAACAAAAAGTGAAAGAAAGAGAGAGTGAAGGAGAAAGAGAGAATGAGAGAAAACGAGTCAAGGAGAAAGGGATAGAGGGAGAAAGAAAGAAGATAGAAAGAAGGAGAAAGAGGATATGGAAAGAGAGAGGAAGAGTGGGAGAAAAAAAGAGACTAAAAGAGAAAAAATACAGAAAATGGGAGAAAAAAAGAAAGAGGGGAAGTGTGAGTGAGAGAGAGAGAGAGGGGGGATAGGGAAAGAGAGAGAGAAAGAGTGTGGTAGAAAAAAGAGACAAAAAGAGAAAGAAAATGGGAGAAAAAAGAAAGAGGGGAAGTGTGAGCGTGTGAGAGAGAGAGGGGGATAGGGAAAGAAAGAGAGGAAGTGTGGGAGAAGAAAGAGACAAAAAGAGAAAGAAAAAGACAGAAAATGGGAGAAAAAAGAAAGAGGGGAAGTGTGAGGGAGGGAGAGAGAGGATAGGGAAAGAGAGAGAGGATGAGTGTGGGAGAAAAAGAGACAAAAAGAGAAAGAAAAAGACAGAAAATGGAAGAAAAAAAGAAAGATAGGAAGTGTGAGCGTGAGCGAGCGAGAGAGCAAAAGAGAGAGCGAGAGAGAGAGAGAGAGAGACGATGGAAGCCGACCCTTATGAATAGCTCTCGTCGTATCACTCAAAAGAGCCGGCAAATAAAGCCTTTCCGTTCCCGAACGACACGTCACTAAATATCACACGAGGACTTCACATGACTTCTTGCTGCTTGTGATTCAGTCATTTCTGGATTATCACTTTAAAAAGCAGAACATTTCCACAATTAAATTTAATAATCTTTTTTTTAATTTTTAAAAACTGTTTCTTTCGACAATTCTCACATTTTACTTATCAAAATGCAATTTCAAACCCGATCCCTTGGGTTTTTAACGAGCAATAAGTGACTGACGCAAAAATGAATCGTAAGGAGAATTCATACATAAATTATTCATTTAATCTCTGATATTTATTCTGAATATCTTTGGGAAAGCATTGGGAAAGTTGTTGGGATCCAGCATGTCGCTGTAATCGCCAGAAGGCGCAAACAGGCCGACAAACTGGAGGACCCCATACCTGTCCCTCATCCCCTGCACCTGACAAGTCAGGAACCCAGTATTAAAGGACTGTGCTAACAGCAAAAGCTGTCAGGTTGTCATTTGCCCAGTTCTCCTGCTTGATCATATCTGTCGCCGATCTATCCTGGATTTCCTGAAATCTGCTTTTGTTTTTTGTTACGCTTTTGTTTTCCCCCCATCAAATAAGATCTAAAATTCCAAGACAAAAAAGACCATAAACGACACTTTACCTTGCACCTTCTCTTGAAGACAGTATAACTTGACCAGTAGATGTCGCTCTATTGCCTAGTATCACCGAAAACAAGTCCCTTCTCAAGGTTTCTTCATTTTCCTCACGTTGAAGTTTTTGAGTTTTTCCTTGCCCTCATGTACGTTTTAGATCAGGGGATGGTTTAAAAATAATCTATGGTCTGTGCAGCCCTTTGAGACTCCTTGTGATTAAGGGTGTTACAAATAAACATGACTTGACTTGAGGTTTTTGAGTTTTTCCTTGCCCTCATGTAGGTTTTAGAGCAGGGGATGGTGGAATAATAGTCTGTGGTATGCAATAATCTGTGGTCTGTGCAGCCCTTTGAGACTCCTTGTGATTAAGGGTGTTACAAATAAACATGACCTGACTTGAGGTTTTTGAGTTTTTCCCTTGCCCTCATGTAGGTTTTAGATCAGGGGATGGTGGAATAATAGTCTGTGGTATGCAATAATCTGTGGAGCCCTTTAAGACTCCTTGTGATGAAGGGCGTCACAAATAAACAGGACTTTACTTGACTTGAAATTTTTAAGTTTTTCCTTGCCCTCATGTAGGTTTTAGATCAGGGGATAGTGTCATAATAGTCTGTAGTTTGCAATAATCTGTGGTCTGTGCAGCCCTTTGAGACTCTTTGTGATTAAGGGTGTCAAAAATAAACATGACTTGAGTATTAAGCACAAGGATTTTAACTCCGGCAACACAAAGCGACCAAATCGCACCGTTATTCTGAATTCCTCCGCCCAAACTGTCACAAGGGGTACCCGTAGCAGTAGGTGTTGGACAACTATGTCAGCTCCCCGTAGTTGAGCCTCATGTCATGTAAATGGTCTGCATTTCTATAGTGCTTTTCAAGTCACTGAAGACCTCCCAAAGCGCTTTACAATGTGCTTGACACTTACCCATTCACACACACACTCACACACCAATAGGGAGTCAGCCATGCAAGGCGCCTACCTGCTTATTGGGGGGCATTAGGGATTCAGTGTCTTGCCCAAGGACACTTCGGCATATAACACGGAGGAGCCGGGAATCGAACCTGCGACCTCTTGATCCCAAGACGAGCGCTGTAAAATAAATGCATATATCTCCACCTATAGGCATCTAAAAAAAACTGTCAATATATAATGTAGTTCAAGCATTTTTACACATCACTTAAATTCAGTTTTCAACCATTGGGGGGCGCTAAATAATACACACCGTCCCTTTAAAAATGAGCTTTTTTGCCCCCACAAATCTGAATTATGTTGCATATTTAGCTTTTTTTTTTCTTTTCAAAACAATATTTTCTCAAAATACAAGTTACTTTTTTTCCGTGAAAAATGATTCTTAAAACCATAACAGCTCTTTTCCCGCTCTAAAATCTTCGATATTTTTTTGTGTGCGGCTATCTTGTAAAAATGTAATGCATTTACATTAACCAAACCTTTTTGGAAATAAAGGCTATTTTTTTTTTGTTTCTAATTAACGTGATGGGCTATCAGTTTGATATGCATTTCTAAAATTAAAAATGAAGTATCATGTTATTATTATCTGATTTGTTAAGGGCACTGAAAACACAATAGACCAATTTTAAAACGAATTTTGGAAGAATTGATTCAAGATACTGATCACGTCAATGCAAGTAGAAAATCTAATCGAAAATCACAATGACCCATCACCGGTGAGCTATTTTCAGAACCAGAGCTACTCAGGTGCTCTTAGGGGGGCTACCAGGGGCTCACAGGCACAACGCTGGTGACCCCAAAACTTTAGTGTTTGTATGCTTTATATATGAAGAGCAATTTACATATTTCCATGTTTAAATCAAACGAATGAGTTCAAATATCATACAGGAATAAAATATTTACATTTTGTTACCATGGTAACACAATTATATCGATAATGGTCCCGAGATAGACTTAGAATATCTCACAAATGAGGCCGGGATTCATAAAAGAAGCAAGGTTTAATTTACAGTTTTACTAAATGTACATTTCTCGTTTAAAAAGTATCCTTATACACAATAAATACAATACAAAATTAATCTGTAATACTATACTTCAAATTCTCTTGCGGTCTTTTTTTGTACATTATTATCGTTCCTTTTTTTTCCCCAACTTCACCCTCACACAGTTTGATACGCGTGTGCTGCAATTCGGTTGAATTTGTCCACCGGCCGATATCGAAATAAAAGAAAAACATAAAACAGACGAGAAAGAATGGGGAAATAGATGAGGGTGAGGGATGAGTCTGGCCTGCCCCCTACTGACTGAAATGAGTCATGCCCTTTTGAGCTTGAAGGTCAAAAGAGGTTGGACGCCTTCCAGCGTAATAAACATCATTTTGAGCAATAATAAAATGTATTAGAGGACAATATTATTTTTTTAAAACATAATTAACTGCATGATGCAAAATAATCTCATGTACATTCCTTTTTTCGAATATTCCACAACATACTTTTAATGTAGGACATTCGTTCAAGTACAAATAAATCTTCTCGAGTGAAGAGTTAACTTAACTTGAAGTTAATAAAACTGTCTTTTACTAGTTTCACGTTGGAAGCTGGTGGCTTGTGATAGTGACACTACATTTTACTTTCCTAAGAGACATCCATCCATTATCTGCACCGCTTATCCTCAGTAGGGTCACGGGGGTGCTGGAGCCCACCGCAGCGGTCTTCGGGTAGGGGACACCCAATCACAGAGACGGACAACTTGCTTATTCACACCTAGGGACAATTTGGACCGGCCAATTAACCTGACATGCATGTTTTTAGGGAATGTGGGGGGGAAACCCAGGCAAGCACGGGGAGAACATGCAAACTCCACACAGGCAGGTTCGATCTCATGACCTCAGAACTGTGCCGCACACGCTCTAACCACTGCGCCACCGTGCTGCCCCAAGAGACAATAAAAACATAAGTCCTTCCCTTTTTGATATTATAGACAAGAACTAGTCACCAGTCTCAAATATATTCATGATACACACCCATGATTGTTACAATTGTGTTTGCTTTGCACAACACCTAATGCTTTTGTTTTGTCGTGCTCGATATGAAGGTATGCATCAGCATCACCGACACACATTTCCTTCAAAGGCGCCGAGTCATCTACTGGAATTTCAGAATTAAGTAGACTCCACGTCTAAAGATCAAGGGACGTTTGCAAGGGTCTCAAAGTACCCGTGTGGCAACAACCTTCCCCGTTGCTAACTGCTAATTACCAGCCTATCAAGTGCGTTTGGGGTGCTTCAAAGTCTGAAAGGCTTATCTACTTAAATCCTCCTCGTTAAAAATTGTGTATAATGATTGACTGCCACCTAGTGCGTCCCTAGAAAGGAATTCCTAAAACAAGTCGAGTGGAAGTGTATATTGATGCTTAGGAGTGATGTTGACCTCATACTCCTGTCTTGTCCTTGGGGGAGAAGGACGAGCTCAGGTGTTGCATAGTGTATGCAGTTGGAGCCATGGTGTCAGTGCTTGGACCTAATGTACGCCATCATCTAGAACCTGCTGCATCGCTCTATGTTTTAGAGCAGGAAGCTGTCAAGTGGACATTCTGTTATTATTCATATTTGATGTTAATAATGAATATGTGTTGATGCCCTTGCAACAATAGCTGCAGTTTCGTCATCCTGGACGAGGGATGACCTCATGTGTGGTCCCTTCTCAAGGTTTCTCCATTTTCCTCATGTTGAGATTTTTGAGTTTTTCCTTGCCCTCATGTAGGTTTTAGATCAGGGGATGCTGTCATAATAGTCTGTAGTTTGCAATACACTCTGTGGTCTGTGCAGCCCTTTGAGACAGTCCCTTCTCAAGGTTTCTTCATTTTCCTCATGTTGAGGTTTTTGCATTTGTCCTTGCCCTCATGTAGGGTTTAGATCAGGGGATGTTTTCGAATTAAGGGCTATACAAATAAACCTGACTTGACCTGAATTTGATTTTTTAAGGGACTTAATGCGGACTTGTTAAAAATTTGACACCCGGAATATAAATAGTCTCACAAAAAATGAGTAATCCTTGTAAAATATCCAGTTTGTTACTGTGCAACAAGAACTATCTCATGAAATATGTGCCTTGACTCAGTGAGAGTTAGGAAACCCTGATAAGGAAACACTGGGGGGAAAGGGAGAGGCAAATGTGAGCGTTGAACAACACAAGAAGAAGACATGACGGATTAAATAATAAAAAAAAAAATTCCGGTGGACAAACTTGGCATACTCGTCAAAATTCCCGCCGTATCCTCTCGGAGGCCCCCTTTCACCTCGTGTGTCCATGTGGGATCAGGGGGCCCGTGGGGTCCGTTATCTGCTCTTAGTCTGTGGCACTAGGCTGCCGTTGTGGCCGCGGCCACCGACCTGAGGGGCCAAGGAGGACGAGGCGGCCGAGGAGGAGGAAGACGACGGGGGTCCCGGAGTTCTGTGCGCGGCCGCCGATCGCAAATGTGTCCGTCCGTTGCCTCCTTTGTGTTGGTGGTGCCCCCGAAGCGCAGGCTCCTGCTGCAGGTTGAGGATGCTGTCGATGGCGCATTGCAAGTGCTCGTTGAGCGAGTCGTCGGGGGGGCTGCCGCTGGAGAAGCTGGCATTGTCCATGTCGGGCGAGTCCGACTTACAGCGCTTAGCGGTGACCGAAGGGAATTCCGGCGAAGGGGGTCCGGGTGCGTGCTGGTCCATCCTAAAAGTCCCTGCTTGTCTCTGTTTGTGTTTCCCGCTTGTTCGCCGGTACTTAGGGAAACCGGCGTCCGTCTCCGTGCAATCCTCCCTGCCCCCTTTGACCCCCTTCTTGGCGTGGTTGAACACATCATCCACATGGTCCACATCCCGGCCTCGTTTTTCAACCTTTACGCTGGCTATGACTGTCCTCTCGTGTAAAGGGGCTTGGTAGGCCGCCGAGCCGTCGTCCCCGCCCCCGCCCGGAACACCCGGCCGGACTCGAGGACTTACGTTTTCCCGGTACGTTTTTCTGAGGGGGAGGCGGCAGGTGGTCTGCGCGGGTGTGGGGGTGGAAGCCGGGTTATGGTGTTCCAAGGTGCCGTTCACTTGCGTGGAGGAGGACGTTTGTGTGGGGTTGGATTGAGAAGTGGTGGTGACTGAAACGGGTGACTGAGTTCTGATGACCCCGCCCGGCGTAGGGGCAGATGAAGGTTGGGATATAGGGGTGTTGGGCTGAGACGCGTGAACGGGGTCTAAGGCCGTGTTGTGGACCACCTTACCAAATCCCGTTTGGTCCTGCTTGATCTTCAGCTTCAAGCCGATCCTCCTCCGAGCCTCGTAGGTTTTGATGGGAGGCTTGCTTATTCTCTGTGGGAGCGCATCGTCGTCGTCCTCCATTTTAGATTTGGACGAGAAGACCGATGATGCTGCAGGGGTGCGTGATAAAAAGGAGGTCTGGTTGGAGAGTTCGCTGGCCTCGGGAGGAGGCGCACAGCTACTGGACCATGACACAGAAGCCCCGCCGCCACCTTGCTTAATAACCAGTTTTGTGAGGGGAAAGGAGGCGGGATGAGGGGGCGCTGCAGGTGTAGGAGCCGGTGGTGGAGACGGGCTGGGGGCAGGAGGGGGTTTTGGTTGGACGTGCGAAACTATGGGCGGAGTGGGAGGTGTGGGATCTGATGCTGGTGCCGGTGGAGGGGCTGGGGCAGCAGCTGGGATGTCAGCGACACAAGAGGCATTGGATGTGGGTTCAGGGGCTGGGGGTGACTTCTGCTTGGACGCAGCTAACTTCTCCCAAAGGCGAGCGTTGGCCACAAACTCCTCTGCAATCAAACAATTCATTTCTGTAAGTAAGTGCAATCCAGTCCCATAGTCTAATAATAAAATGCGTTACGACATTTGTTATAAAAGTTGGTGAATTATCTTTGGATGGTGTGTTTTGAATAGAGTGGTATCTCTTTATATGAGCACCTCTAAACACGAGAATCTCAGCATACTAGTTTTATTCGCAACAAACATCTCGCTCGCTATACAAAGGAAAATCTAGTTCAAATGATGATAGACAAATTGGTTAGCCAAGAAAATTCCCAACAAAAATTAACATGCGTAATGCGGCTTGGGATACATTTTTATGAGAGATTATCACATGCAAGTGTGCACAATCAGTAAACGACTTCTAGGAAGTAAAGTGAAACATTTACAACTCTTTCATAATGTTTAAAAACGGTTATAGTAAAACACAAGGTTGCAAAGGTCTTAGAGCCGTAAACTGGTCGTGTCCAGATGGCCACTTTTGTAAACACCGTAACATACAAAAAAATGTGTAAAGACAATGTTTAGTTTTTTAGATAGTGATCAAATTTGACCTGGAATTAAGTGATGCTTCATGCTACTGTCACAGCCGTTTTCCAGCTATGATGCCCATGCTACTCTTCCCTGCAGGCATGCGATTGCAAAAAATACAAACAAAAAAAATTATATATAAATATCTATACTGTATACATATATCAGGTGAGAATAAAACCCCTTTTTCTGCATGTTCCAACTCATATTACTGTACTAAATGTTAGCAGCACTGATTATTTGGGAAAAAACCTTAGACTGTTACCTTTCAAAGGAGACCAAAATCATACATATTCTCCAAACGGTTCAAGAACAGCATTCAATTTACTTTGGATACATCTTGGATTGGGATTTTAGGCACATTTTAAAAGATAGTTAACGTGTTAATGATTGCAAATCCGCCATATTAAGGAATAATAAACCTTACAAACACAACGCGGCACCTACTCACAGCAAGACAGATTATGTAGAATACATCAACAGTATTAGCAATATACGATGACATTGTAGTCCATTACTAGCTATCGAGATGATCCCGTTTACAAACGAAATGGGCAAGACGGGATCTGTCTTTACACAAAATTTCCCATAAAAAAGTTGTGATACGGCGTACGGAGCTTGAAATGTTAAAAAAACGTATAAAATAGGGGGAAAACTTATAAGTTGAGCAGTACGATCGGCTCTCACTTCTCCTTGCAACCCCCACTATCTCCAACCTTCATCAGCACCACACACAAACCATCGTAACGCTGACTTCCTCTGTTGTACGTGATCGTTACAAAACCTTTATTCAAAATAATCTTATTTAACTAACTCCTGTATTCTTAAATGTTTAATTGCTATTGTAATGTGTTATTAGTAATCAGGAAGATTTTTTTATAGCTTTTTAGGGTTCACGTCGATACTAGTAGGAGGAAACCAGCGGACCAATTAATTTTTACACAAGAAAAATCGCACACAAACCTTGAACGGATTAAGCTCATATGAAGAGTTACCACTGTATTTTAAATATGTTTTGGTGCATGACATCCTACCTGGTCTCTCCTTGGCCATAATCTTATCCTGGTTTAACGCAAGCTTTTCTTCCTGAATGAACATCCGGTCGATCATCACCATCTCTGCCGAGGGGCCGAGTCTCTGCTGCAGTTACAAACATCAGTTTACTTTTTAAGTGGGTGGCTACTGCTTTAAAGAAAAAGTGTGAGAATGTCTACTTTGAATACTCACCTTTGACTCGGAAAAAAGCAGGTGGCGATATTTATCAATCATGGCTTGTGTTCTCTTTAGCAGTTGCGAGGAAACCGTCTCAAATTCATCGTCAACTGTGCAAAACAAAAGATTCCCAAATTACCCATTGCTTGGAGATGAATCATCATTTTGTTTTGGGCAATGATGTATGCCCCAAAATCCATGTTTTTAGACATGATATATCATTTTTTGCTTAATAATTCTGGGTTTGTTCCTGTTCAGAGCCTTTGCTCGAAAAATGCTGATCTACTAGTAATCCCAAGAGCCAAGAAGAAATCTGCATTTTCGAGAGCATTCTCCATTCGGGCCCTGGAATGCTCTACCCTCTGAGATCTGTTCTGCAGCCTCAGTAGAACTGTTTGAATCTAGACTTAAAACACTCTTGTATTCTATAGTTTATGAATGACCTATACTTAATGCCGATGATTGCAACATCCTCTGCAGCCTGTTCATGCTGGAAGCGGGATTACCTCATGTGCGGCCCCTACTCAAGGTTTCTTAATTTCCTCATGCTGAGGTTTTGAGTTTTTCCTTGCGCTCATGTAGGTTTTAAATTATGGGATGGTGTAAAAATAGTCTGTACAGGCCTGAGACTTCTTGTGATTAAAGGCTATACAAATAAACATGACTTGACTTGAGAAGCAAAAATGTCCGTTAGAAGTGACTTAGAGTAGTACTAAAGCCACTGCTGTGTAATTGTGCATTATTTTAAAGGCAGCAAATCTACAAAGTTAGTTACCTTTCTGATAATCTTGGGACGAGTTGGCCATTCCCTGGTAGAGATGGTAAGGCAGCAGTCGGTGCACCGTGTCCTCAAACGAATAGAAAGCAGTGCTGTAGTTTGGATGAAGCACCGAGCCTTGATGTTTTCTTAGATGCTCCAACACCCTGCCACGAGGAGGGAAAAAAGACTTAACCCACCCTCTAAAATAAAGGAATTAAATTGGGACAGGAAACTTAACAAAGAGTATCACAAACCTGGCTTCCTTGCTCGGCTCTGCACTTAAAGGCATCTTTGCTGTAGTCTGCAATGAGATAAATGGGGCCTTTAAAGAGGCAGTTTAACCACATTTTTGAAAATTTAAGACACATTTGACTGCTGCAGCTGCATTGCAAATCCTCGAAAGACAGAGATTTAAACTTACAATACGAAAACTTAATGGTGGCAATGTTGCCTTTACTGAACCGAACTGTTCTTTATCGTAAAAGCGTGACTATAACGGGATAGATTTTCACTTACTTGAGGTTGTATTGTAGTGGGGGGCTGTGGGGCTGGCATCTGGGTGACATTGGTGCCTAAAAGATGGATCTGCATGCCACCCTTACCAAGAGCCATCCCCCCAACTGAGCTGATCACTCCAGATTTTGGTTGAATCTGTAGATTAAATAGGAATGTAGAGTATATATAAATTAACTCCCAATCATCAAAGGAAATATAAGTACAATTCAAACTGGGGCTGCACGATTAACTGAAATCTAGTCGATATTGCCATGTGACGAAATGAGATTGTGTAATCGCAAAATACTGCGATTTGAGCTTTGTGTGAGCAGACAGCAACTACAAGAAAGCCCCCCAGAAGAGGGCGCTGTTCTTAAGCTTAAAGCATGTCAATATGATTAACCCCTCATGTTGTCTTCATTATAAGAACCATGTTTAAAACTTGTTTATACAGCTTATATGGAAATATAAGTAAAAACAACATTTCATTTTTATACTATTGGAACCCATCTAGGAAAGGTAACACTGTGGTAGGTCATTTTGACCCAAGGACAACAGGAGGGTTGTGTAGTCACAAAAAACAAGCACACAAAAATTCTCTTTACTTTTAAAATCCAAAGTCGCATCGAAATTGCAATACTGTTCTGAAAAATTGCAAAGAGGTATTTCTCAAAATTATGCAGCCCTAATTAAAACTGGGGTTTGAACACAAAACGTGGATAAAATGCTGCCGCGAGGCTTTTAACTTAGACAAGTAGGTTTGATCACATGACCCCGATCTTAGCTAACCTGCATTGGCTCCCTGTTAGCTTGAGATGTGATTTTAAGGTTCTGTTGGTAGTATACAGAATCATGCATGGACTTGCTCCCTTATATCTTTCAGATCAAATTTCGCCCTTTGATCTGGTCAGGAGCCTTTGCTCTGAAAATGCTGGTGTACTAGTGATCCCAAGAGCCAAGAAGAAATCCGCAGGTGGGAGAGCGTTCTCCATTCGGGGCCCCGGTGCTGTGGAATGCTCTTCCCCTGAGATTCAATCTGCGACCTCAGTGGAAATGTTTAAATCTTAACTTAAAACACACTTCTATTCCATAGCATCCGAATAACCTATATTTTATGTTGACAATATCTGTGTATTATTTGCCCACATGCAGGTTTTGGATCAGGGGATGGTGTCATAATAGTCTGTGGTCTGTGCAGCCCTTTAAGACTCTTCGTGATTAAAGGCTATACAAATCCACATGACTAGACTTTAGTATGCTGTAACACACAGACAAAGTCCTAAAACATGTAATCAAGAAACCTTGCATTTGATATTAATTGAAATTGTAGGTATAAATATATTTTAAAAAAGTCAATAGAAAGAATAACACCCACCTGTGCAGGCTGAGTAAGGCTCACGGGAACGATAGTCTGATTCACCTTGGCACCAGCTGGTCCCTGGACTCCTGAGACTACCTGTAAGTCACTTGAGGCTGCAAACAAAAGGAGGAAGACCGTTAGAAAGGGCAGAAGGCTGATGATGCCTTGAGCTATGAGCACGTAGGTTAAATCTACCTGTAGCAGGACTTGTAATAAGCACAGAGGTGGGCTGCAGCGCAGAGGACAGCTGCGCAGGGGTCACGGCGCTGGCTGAAGAGGTGATGACCACTTTGTCCACAGGCATGTCGAGCTGCACACTAAACTGGCTGTTGGCAGACTGTGCCTGGGCTTGGGCTTGAGCTAAGGCCTGAGCCTGAACCTGAGCCTGGGCTTGAGCTTGAGCCTGGGCCTGAGCCTGCGTTGGCTGCTTGACTTGCAACAAGATGCTTTGCTGGATCTGGAAAGTAAACGGAAAAAGGGAATCCGTTTCAGATTAAAATAAAAAATATTGTCTACACTTCAAAGGACGCAAAAACAAAGTAGTCACAGGAGAAAATGTGTAAGGACAGTAAAGTATTAATAATTAATAATAATGCAATCATGTTAAGAATGCATTACTTTTCACAATACTGTACACAGCAAGAAGACAACAAGGATTCCAACAGGTAAGACATTTAAAATAACTAACACAAATATTTCTGTATTATCCCTGGAGAACCAAAGAACCCTTTTTTTCTTTGGAAAAGGAAGACCCCTGGGTTCTCCAGTGTTAATAGACTGAAGTTTTGTATTTAGAACTAGTGGTTTGAATCAATCAGGAACTTGTTTTCTGCAGTCAATACTTATTTTTTGGGTTGGGGTGATTTACACTGGCTCTAGTTTTCGAGTATCTTGTTTCAGACTGATAGTGATGTTCCTATGATGAGTACATTTTTAAATGGTCCCATGAGTTTAAGCTTTCCAATGATATGTGGCATGACACATTTCCGTGACATCTTGAAGACATGTACTTGCCTCAGACCGTTAAGGGGTTAAAGACCAGTACCTACCTGGTGGAGCTTCTCAAGCAACTGTTTCTGTTGCAACGAGGGCTGGGTGATGGCCGACAATGTCTGGATTTGGGCCCCCAACAGCGCCAAGTGTTGCTGTTGATCTGCCGTCAAGCTATGGACGGGAACCTGGGCTTTTAACAAAGTGGGGGCTGCTGCAATAGAGGGAGAAGGGGTGAACAGATGAGAAAGGGGAGGCTTTGGCGACTGCGACATTGGGGGCTGCTCCTGCTGTTGGTAGGGTGCAGGCTGGGAGGCGGGCCGCTGAGTGAGGAGCTGCACTTGGATCTGGGTAGGCTGAGGCTGGGTCACTTGGGACTGCGAAGGAGACTCAGCGGCCTGGTTGTGGACGATAAAGAGGGGGGGCGGATGGGCCGAGGGCGTGCAAGAGCGGGAGGGCGTTTGCGATGTCGGCTGGGGCTGCGAGGGAGGACGTGATTGCTGGTGGTGAGGCGACTGGATTTGTTGGCTTAGAGTCAGAGGCGACTGCGAAGGCTGGGGGCTGTCGACCACAGGGGGGGCTGCAGGGTGATTGGTTAAGGCCGGTGAGGGAGACATACCCTGGATCTTTAAGGGCTGCTGGTGTCCACTGGAGGGTACCTGTGTAAGAGAAATATACACACATTTAATACACAATAATTTTGATCACACAGAGCTCAGCCGAGAAGGAGTTCTGTCAAAAATTGGAGCTTATGCAGAACTGAAATGCTGTGGAGATACATAGTAGGCATTTTAAAATAATGACACTTAGATGGTGTAATAATAGTCTGTAGTTTGCAATAGTCTTTGGAGACTCCTTGTTCCAAAATGGCACAAAGATATCATTAATGAACTTATAGTGTACAAGCTGGAATTACTATATATAAAAATGTCAATTGATGCAGAAAAATGGCAATGTCAAGAAACAAGAAATGTTTGAAATGAGCAAAAAAAGCAGCAGAATGGTGAAAAGTGTGGTCATTTTTAACCCTAAACCTATAGTTACCAATCTGCACTGCAGCAACCTGACTACTTTAGGGATGGACAACTTCAGTTTTGGGTTCCTTCAGGTTCGGTAAAACACCTGCTGTGGTTTAGTGCAGTGTTGCCACATACGATTAGTTGTTTAAAGTTACAGTGAGTAAGTTGTTTGAAACAGATTATCGTTAGAGAGTAAAAACATGCCATGCGTTTGATGTTATAAATAAGTACAACGATACAATAAACCAAAGAGTAGAAATTGAGCTTGATCTCTTTTAACAGAGGCACGTTTAATTGTTTAACCACTAAGTAAAGCCATCTGACTCCATGTTTAAGAAGTAACTTAGTAGTCAATCATACATACAGTATATGCTTAAGGATTATTACTTACGACGTGTCATGCTTTCACACACAGCAAAGCAGGTTTAGTAACATACACAGGCTAAACTGCAAGCGTGCGAGCCATTTGTGCACTACAATACAATAACATGAAAGCAAAGCAGACAGCATGACAGCTGCGGGACAGGGGTGGAGAAGAAACCATCTAGGAAAGGTTTCCCAATCCCTAGCCTCCAGTCTTGCATGTTTTGATCTTCTTGCTCTCCAACATTCCGTATTCATAGAATTACCGTACTTTCATGACTATAAGGCGCACATTAAAATCTCATATATTCTTAAAATTGCGTGGCTGATGACACCAAGAAGCTGCTCACGGGTGAAGTGTGGGCATCACCGCTTTAGGGTCTATTACGCTAGGTTCACACTGCAGAGCTTAATGGTCAATTCCAATTTTTGGGTGAAATTAGATGTTCGTGAGATTGTTCACATTTCCAAATAAATGAGACTTTTCGGCGATCTCCTGTGACTTTTAAGCGTATCCTGTTTGAACGCCACAAGTGTCACGCATGCGCAGAAGAACACCTGTGTTGTCACACGCAATGCGCCCATTGTTTGCGGAAGTACCCATAAGATGCTAAGGCTGTAGTGCATCTAGCAGTTTGAAAGTGATTGTGATACCAGAGGCTGAACAGAGTTGTTACCCCAAATCAGAATTCTATCCAAAACCTAACTTTCCCTCCATATTTACCTAATAAATTATTCAATTTTTACCGAATAATTTCTGTGTTTTCATCCGCCATGGTCTGTTGATTTACATGCTACGCGGAAGAACAAGGAAACAGAGCATCCGCGAGAGAATCGAAGCTTAATAAATCGATTGTTTGCAAATGTAGGAAGCTGAAAAACACACCCCGACAATTAAAGGAAATGCAGCTGAGCTTCCGCGAAAACATGCTGAAGTGGCCCAAGTTGGAAGAACGACTCGACCAGTGAATCATCAAGCAAAGAAAACAGGAAAAGAAGACTTTTTAAACCCCGTTGTGCATATGGTTAAAGTGCCATTGTCTGAAATCTTATTTTATCTTTGTGTTTAATTGTAATCAATACTTAAATAAACCACAAACAAATTCAGTTTTGATCCGGCTGCACACTTGTCTGTGTTGTTGTAAGGCGGCCGCAGCAGAGGGCACCAGCGCACTATTTGTGCTGTCTATGTGTTAAATACAGAAATAGAACCAACTACGGACAAGGCACTTTCCAAAACGGTGCGGCCTATGATCATGAAAATACGGTAACTTCCCAGTAAGCATTTTTTTAAAAATAGGCGAGGTAAGAGGGCAGGAACATCAAAAACCAGCAGGACGCCAGCCCTTGAAGACCAAGGTAAGGGAAACCTCGTTTAGGGGATGTGGCAACAGCAGCAAGTGGATGGGGGCTTAACATCGATGGGACGTCTACCTGCTTTACCACTGGGGGGCTCAGAGCCACCAATGAATCACTTAATTGGCTGTCATGGCCAATACGGGCTGAAGCTGTGACGCCGGCGCCGCTGACGATTACGGATGCAGGGACCCCAACAGAGGGGGTCAATTCACCGTCTCTGATCCCCGGCTAATAGTTTACCGTTTCCGAGGCGAGAGAGAAGGAAAGGAATGACACGGACATGGATGAGAAGCAGAATGGTAGTGAGCTAGAAAGGTCAGACCAAGGCTGTGTTTGGAATCATTCTCTTATTTACACCTTATGATTAGAAAATTTACTCATCATCCAAAAGAACATTTGTACCTAAGTTCATTTTTCCTCATTGAAATAAATGTAAATGCTGTATTTAAGTACCGGTGGCTTTGAGATATTTTTTCCATTAGTACTTCAATGAAACCCACGAACTGTTTCGATATACAGAGGAACCTCGGTTTTTGAACGCCTCTCAGTTCGGACAAATCGGTGTTCGACCAAAAATTTCGAGAAATTCTTGCTTCGCTGTTCGTTCAAAAAAGTTCGAACGCCGGTACGCTAGGGTGCGATGCTGAGCGGCGTACGGGTGTTTTAGCCCCTAATTATGCCCCCGAAGAAGGTCGGTGCAAGCAGGACAGGTGAAAAAAAGACAAGTTGTTCGCACAACTATTGCCTTTAAGAAAGACATAATAGCTAAATGTGAAAGAGGTGTACGAATTTCCGATCTTGCTATTGAATACAGCATGGCTAAATCTACTATCAGTACGATAGTAAAGAATAAGGAGGCTGTGAAATTAAGTGATGCGGCTAAGGAAGTTAGCGCTATAAGCAAGCAACTGCCGCAAGTTTTGGAAGAGGTTGAAAAACTTTTGAGGATTTTTCTCTCCCCACCGTCCACCACAAAGGTAAGAAATCCTATTCATAATCCTTTTTTTTATTTTTACACGTTCATGTTAGCGTAATCTTTCGTACGGAGGATTACGCTAACGCCAACGTACGATTAGCCTGGGTTAGCTTCATGTTTACGTTCAGGCTGTTGGAACGGATTAAAACGATTTTACATTACTTTTAATGGGAAAAACGATTTTCCGTGATCGACCAAATCGGTTTTCGAACAGGGTTCTGGAACGGATTATAGTCGAGAACCGAGGTTCCACTGTACAAAAAATATATTCAAATATCAAAGTTTTTACTTTTATGATTACTGGTACTGACAGCTAAAATCAACTTTGATAGGCTTTGACAAGCTCAAAAGTAAAAAACAGCTGACCATTGTAAAATGAGTTGATCATACATCAACGTTTGTGCCAACTGGTCAAAACACAGATACCATTGGCTGTCGAGTTAGTGGTCAAGTAGTTATATTTTGTCTCGAGGCAAAACTTCACATTGTTTTAAGGAAATTAAGATTGATCCGCGCTGTGCTGCATGGATCTTTTTTAGACTACCTGTCAAATCATACATTTAAGGCTTTGTATAGGGAAAAAAAAAAAATTCTTAAAAAAACTTTTTGTAAGACTGATCTTGTCGGGCCCATTTCGCCACTAATCTGGATCGTTTCAGACGCTGGGAGGAGATGACACTGTCATCGTAGATTTCTAATCTTATCACAGTACACATGCAAATGTTATACTTGATCAAGCATTTCCTTTTTGTGCATGATGTTTACACAAATTCTTGTTTTTATTCTACATAGTCTGTCTTGCTGTAAGCAAACAGTTGGCCTTGTGTGTTTATAGAGTTAATTGTCTGTTAATGAGGGGAATTGCAATCATTAATAAGGAAAGCAATTGGCTGAAGTTGATATGTATGCATTAGTATTAAATCTATTTTCACAATAGTTATCAAAATTGCCTACAGTTTATGAGTGATTTCGTAAGTGCATGTTTAAACAAGCGCTATAAAACACCAAATTTGCAGTAATAAAAAAAGATAACATTTGATTCCCAACACAGCCCTCTTTGTGACAATGTTAATGGATGTTTCAAGACGATGCATTCCAAGTAAATATATAAAAAAACTGACCTGCTGCAGGAACATCTGCAGAGATTCCTGGCTTAAGATCATACTTGAGCCCTGGTTGGTGAACAGAAGCCTGCCGGGGCTGTGCTGGGCCTGGTGGGAGACCAGTCCAACTGCGGCTACAGGTGAAGACGAGGACATGGACGAGGCTGAGGATGATACGGTAGCGATCGAGGAGGGCGCTTGCTGCATGGTGAGGACAGAGGCCTGCTGGGCAGCCAGATCAGAGGAGCTCCCAAGTAAAGTGACACTCTCTCCGGCCTTCCCTTGGGTTATGGTGGTTGCCATTGTGACCGCTCCGGTGCTGTTGGTGCTACTACTACTAATACTAACACTACTACTACTACTACTGCTACTACTGTTACTGCTGCTGGGAAGTCCACTTGGTTGGGCTTGCAGAGCTGTCGGAAGGCCGACTGCTGGGCTTAAGCCCTCCACCTGACCTAGCATGGTCAGGGAGTTCTGGATAGGCATTCCCTGGATTACTGTTGGACCGTGTGCTGAAACAGGTTGGGCCTGCGCCTGACCCTGTGTTTGAGCCAATGACACTGGCATCTGAAACAAGGTGGGAGTGCCCATCTGGCCAGGCTGAAGCTGAATGGGCCCTGATAAAATGTGTGCTGCCCCGTGATGTGCCTGGGAAGTCAACACCTGCCCTAAGTTAATGTTTTGATTCGCTGTTAAAATTTGGTTCGCAATGAGCTGCCCGCCAGGGCCTTGACTGGCTATAATATGGCCGCCAGGGTGTTGGGTCAGGATCTGGCCACCTGCTTGCAACTGTGGCAGCAGAAATTGGTGGTTCTGACCTTGCAAAACCGTCTGGGAAGGAATAACGATGCCTGATTGGTTTAACAAGTGCACGCTGAGCGGCTTTCCTGACGCTTGTGCCGCATGTTGCTTGAACAACGTTTGCTGGAACTGCGAGCCTTGCGTTGCGGCTTGAGTGCTGAGTACAACGTTTGATCCTGGTTTTCCAGTCAGAAAGGTTACATTCTGGGCCGCAGAAACAGGAATTTGTTGCAAGCCTAGGGCCTTGGTGGTGTCATTCTGCAGATTTTGCGACGTCGCCTGTTGATGCTGCTGCTGTTGTTGTTGTTGCTGCTGCTGCTGTGACGGCTTGAAAAGTTTTGTTTGAAGGGCTCCTGCTTGAGGAGGTTTAGGCTGAATAGGTGTTGGTGTGCGCTGGATAATCACATTGTGCATAATTTGGCCTTGAGGTTGAGAATGGGGTACCATTCCTGAACTCAGAGGGGTGCTTCCAAAGCCCAAAAGTCCAGCAGGTGTAGTCATAGTGCCGCTAGGAGTCGTGTTAGCGCTGCTAACAACCGTTGATGGTCCATTTAAAGCTGGAGATCCCAAAGTGGTTTTGTTGCTTTGGATGAGAAGTCCACTACCTGACACCCCAAGCCCGGTTTGAGTTGTTGCACCCGATAAGTCTTGCCCAGATTGATGCAACTGGTAGCCACCCATTGCTTTTGCCAGAATAGGCTGCCCAGACTGATTAATGGTCATGACTGTGGGCTGACCCACAACCTGAATCTGTCCAATCCCCAAATGTCCAGACTGGCTCCCGTTAGGGAGAGTTTGAAGACTTGAAATTGGTTGAAGTGTCACATTACCGAGGCCTACTGGCTGCATGAAAGGCTGAACGCTGATGGCCTTGTTCATGACTTGTGGTTGGAGCTGAAGCCCTTGCTGAGCCAGTACGGAGCCCAGCATGTCTGCAGCAGCGGTCGAAGGTGTAACTGTTGCGTTTTGGGTTGTCCCAGGAAAGCTAGCAGCTGACCCTCCAACACCTACACCCGCGCTCCCGCCTCCCGAGAGGCTGGCGTCCGGCAGTGTTTGAACCACCTGCGGAAGACCAGGAATCCCAAAAGATTCCAGGTCCAACTCTGCATTGGCTTCTTGTAAACTTTGTTCGGTAATGTTAGCCTCGGCCAAGCTCTGTTGCAGGATGTCGCAGGGCTCGTGGTTTGTCCCGATGCTGCTGCTCCCGCCTTCCCCATCGGGGGATCCGCCCAAGATGTCGTCATCCTCCAGGAAGTCCAGGTCAACGCTGACTCTGGGAAGGCCTGCCGCCACATTGGCCGTAAGCTCAACTGTAGGCTGGACCTCTGGAACATGGCCCTGGAATTGATGATAAACAAGAGGATAATTTACTTTCAAAATTCAACATAGACGGGAAGATTATGAACTATAGCATATTCTGATTACTACTGATTTTCTTTTGGTTTCATCAAGAGCGGAATCAGAAGATTCGGAAGAAGCAAGCTGATTGTCATAAAGGGTTTAAATTTGAAGTGTCAAATATTTTTGATTAACTTAAGTATTGCTATGCACACATGACGAAGTTCATTTTCCTAAAACGGCTATGATTATTGTTCACAGGTAATGTTCAACAAATAACAATTTAAATAATGTAGATTTTGTCAATGCAGTATATAGATTAAAAACATGTAAGAATGATTTCCTTTTAAAACATTTTTTTCTAAATAGTCAATAAACCATTAAAGAAAGCATAAAATGATGCTTATTTATACTGTTCGGCCTGTAATAACAAATGCTGTCATCATTTTCCAAAGTAAAAGCAATTCACCAAAGACATACAAAAACAGTCTAGCTTTAAAATGATGTCTCTTAAGGAATTTTGGTAAAAACAAGAACATTTTATAATTGTAACAATACTATAAAATTTTTGATTCGGATTGAAAAATAAAAAAAATCTTTCTTCTACCACGAAACATAAAAATTGAGACTATTAAACGTATAGAAGTTACAATCCATTAACGTTAGATGTTTTTTAGAGTAGCCATTAATGGCTTAGAAAAAAATGGTCACTGAATAATTTAATTATCGTTAAGCTCTAGATTAATCAATTAGTTGTTGCACTTTTACTCAAGAATATACGTTTGTTGTTATACTGGAAAAATAGCTGATTTCTGATTAATATGTAAAAGTGATGCATTGATTATAACCTTTGTATTTTATATTTGTGTATTATTTGTTGCCTGTCATGAAAAAAAAGGAGAAACACAAATAATAAACTTTTGTTTCCCTTCATCAATTACATTTGGGAAATTCGTATGGAATTTCTCTTTTGTGTTAAATAATAGCGTTAAGTTGCATGGTTATCACATGTGGGAAACTAAATGTGCTTAACATGACGCTGATTTGAAAAGCGGTTGGGTTAATGCGTCCTAATTAAATCCACAAGTAACTTTGTTCTTATGCATTTTAGCTACCTTCTTATATTTCACCTACCTTCTAATAAGCCCTTTGCGGACAAATGTTGAAAAGATCCAGTTGTGTTAAAGCACCAAATGGAGCCGTTTTGTCCCATGTCATTTGATGTGCATATCAAATCAACTTTATCTGTATCCACAGACGTGATTACCCACAAACGAGCAAATCAAAGCTTGTAGGTGCGTTAGTGGAGCTGACAGGCAGAGGAGTGGGGGTGGGGTTTGGAGGGGTACGAATTTGACATGCATGCTACACAGATAGAGAACAAGGTGGGAGGGGGTTGGGGGATTTTACTCACCCCTGTGGTAGAGAAGAACGAGCTGGTGGGATCACCCGAGCCATCCAAAAGGTCGTCAGTGTCCAACTAAAGACACACGCCCCACCCGGGATAGGACAGACAGAACCCCAAGGCCCCCAAAACCAGCAGGCAAAAGCCACCAGGACAGGGGAACAGAACATTGGAGGAGGAGGTTGTGGGGAGGAGGGGGTGGCAAGGAAGAGGACAGGACATAGAAAAGAGAACCGAGATTGTAAGGAATCAGCCAAAAGATTAGGGAAAGAGAAGCACAACAGCAGGGTTTTGCAGACTTGGGTAGCATTAGTTTATCATTATTGTGAGTAAAAGGGGAAAGGAGAGGCTGAACCCATAAACAGTGCATTCAAAAAGCAAACACAGCTAAAACAGCGGGAAGGTATAAAGTAAGCAAAGTAAGCAAAACCAAAGCCTGCTGGTAAAAAAAAGCCTGAGCAAATAATTTCCTGATATTTGAGGTTTTAATCATTTAAAACTCAAAATTATAGGATATGTCCAGTGTTGGGAGTAACACGTAACAAAGTAATGCATTACGCCAAACGGAATTACTTCTCTCGGTAACGAGTACTGTAACGTGTTATTAATAAATATTTGTAACTCAAACGTCGTGACAACATGCTCAGGATGGATTAATGAACCCTTGATTTAATGCCAAAAGTGCGACGCCACTGGCGAAATTGATCATTCTTGTGGCGTCAGGTGTACGTAGGCACTTTTTGGAGTATCAAATATGTTTCATATCTTTGGCGCATGGTTTCCAAATTCTTTAAGTGTGCGAAGGAGCGGGGAAAACCTCAACTTGACGCATGCGCTCTAAATATGACACACGTATTTGACCGGAGTTTACTTTAATTCAATGAGAAGGGAATGGTCTGTTGTAAAGATTGGAATTCCGGCTATTTTTAGAGAACCGGCTTTTTTTGGTGCGGCTCGCCAAAAGAGCCGGATATTGACTCCCAAACAGCTCTTTGGGTTGTTTTTGTCGTTTAATCCATATATAATGTCTTATTGTAAATAACTTAAGGAGGTGGAAAATTAAGGAAAATTCAAACTTGAACATTTACACTGAAAAACACAGGAAGCATAAATCAAAATATTCATAAACCAACAAAGAAAAAGATTAAATACAAAATAGTTAATGGTCTGCATTTATATAGCAATTTTTAAGTCACTGAAGACCAGCACAGTATGAAATACGCTATAATATAAATTGGCCAAATGGAAATCTAAAGTCAAAAAGTGCTGGCCAACTGGCTTGAATTTTTGCTGCCCAAACAAATCCTGGTGGTGTGTGGGGCAGTCGTTGTTTTGTTTTTTAAATTCAACCTTTACTTTATTTTTTTTCCCGCGAAGGAGCTAACCAACTATAAGTGAAGGGCGAAGTAGCAAGAGGTCCGTGTAGTCGCATCCAAGCTGCATTTACAACTATAAAATAAAAAACTAAAATTAGGGGGTCATCTTAAATGCACAAGCTTGGTTGTGTTCCCCCAGGAGTGAATGGAAGGCAGCGTGTGAGGAGGGGGCGCAGATAATGCAGGAACAACAAACCCACAAAAAATTAATATGGCAATTGATGGTAAACGTTGTTCAGAATTTGGTCTTTTTTGACGTGTACAATTATTTTTGCAATACACTACACCTGGTCAAAAAGATGGACAGTGCTAAGGAATGAAGGAGGAAATCTTCGAGTGGTTTGAAGCCCATAGACAAAATGGCTATGCAGTGTCTCGGCTAAGTGTTTGTTGGCAAGCTCAAGATTACATAAGAAATATAAAGGCTTCATTCAATGTGTGTGTACAGATATTCTGCTATTTATTTTATTAAGAGGCTATTTTAAAGCAGTTGTAGGTGGTCAGCTTTAGTGAGAGTATAAACGGTAATCTGTTACTAAGACAGTTACTTTCAGAGTAACGGATCATCTTGGGTGTCAGGGATCCGAGGGTGAACGTTTTAAAATAGTAACAATAACTCATTACTTTTTTCAGTAACGCGCCCAACACTGGTTATGTCAAGGAAAAAACCCTTTTCAACAACCAAATAAATGAAGGAACAATATTTATGGATACTAATTAACACACAGAATTTAGGCTTTTGAGTAAAACACAAATGCAACATTGCGCCATTGTGTCTCCACACCCAATTGTACCCCCACTTTAAATCAATTTTTGCCTTTCATTTAAATACCAGCAACTCACATAATCATCGTCATCATGCCAGCAGAGGAAAAGCCACTTGTCATACTCACATGGGTCTCAGATCCATGAAGAAAGTCGTTAAGAGCTTCAGGGTCACTGTGGGTAAAAATACGAGTCGTAAATTTGGAGAGAAAAAAATAGCTCACAAAAAAAAGATAAGATGAAGTGTTCTATTATCTGTTAACACTTGATGGCAACTCACCAAATCACATCGAGAAGGCACCTGCCGTCTTCATCATCCATGACAACTGTTTGGGATGACATGAAATGACTTTAGAAATCACAGAAACCCACACAAAAAATACATTTCATTTTTCCAGGACCATTAATTAGAGAACTCATTAGTGAAATGAATAGAAAAAAACATTTTTCTATCAAAAAGTGTTTTAAAAAAGATGACCATGTCCTGAAATCCTGATTAATAAGAGAGCAAATACGTAATTTGCTGAGAAAAATAGGGCTAAATATGCAAAGTGTAAACATTTAGTCAATCAAGATTTAAATATTAATTAAAACAATTTACTAAAGTAATCTCATAGCTCTTGGGCAGAAAACAAAAATGGTTAAGGTGTTACAAAACTCAAATGTATTGTGGTATCCTAATTAATAACATTTAATCACTGTACTCACCAATAAAAAACATACACTCATGTGTGGACATCTAGCTGTGCAATATTGCATCAACTCAATGAGTTCAAAACAGTAAATTATGCATAGGAAATCTAGGTACTCACTTTTCGTCCTTTGCTTATGCATTATTACTGACACGATTTAGGGACACATGGATTTCCATCTCCCTTTATTTTCTTTTTAATTCTAAATATTTGACTAGTTTGGACCGTTGGATTTTTTTAATTTAAGTTAAGTTCATCCGTATTCTATGTCTGTTTCTGTGTTAATAAAACTTTACAATAAAAAAAGGGAAACGGATACAAAAATACAGATGAGTGAAAGCAGAATAAGGAAATTCATGAGACTAAAATAATTAATATTTCAATTCAGTGAAAAACGTCACACTCGGATGTAAACACAAGAATCTGGTGCTCTTACACAGTGATAACTCCTTTACTATTTCTCTAAGAAGATAAGACTCAAATTGTTTTAAATGAACTGCTATACTAATGTTTTGTTTTACATTTCATTTAAAGGGACTGTGTGTAATATTTAGTGCCTCTTAGCTGTACAAAACACTTTCCAGTTTAAAAAAAAACATTGATTCTAATACTAGGCAAAAATATTTGAACTATCCTGCCAATGTCAATAAAAAAAAAAAAAAACAGGTTGAGTAATGTCTATTACATAGTGGAATGGCTTCTTAAGTCACTGCCATGTTTGTCTGCCCCTTTGTTGCTTGCTGTGGCACTGGCTTTCACTATCATTCGACAATAGTGCCATCTAGGGGTAAACAATTACACACTGGGGCTTTAACTGAAAGAGTACATAGCACCACAAATGCGTTGTGCCAACGAAAAATACCAAAATACAGGACTGTCTCTGAAAATGTGAATATTGTGAGCCTTTATTTTCTGTAATGAATTTCAAATTAAAAACCACGTCATATATTCTGAAATTACTACAAATCAACTGCAGTATTTCCAGCCTATTACTAGTTTAATATCGCTGATAATGGCTTTCAGCCTACTAGTATACCTTTTCATATCCAAATATTTTAAGAAGGGATATTTGAGTTTGCCATGTCAGCATAATCAAACATTAAATACTTGCATTATTTCAGTGATTTGTAATAAATACAGAAAATATATGTTTGATGGTATTACAGAAAAGAATGTTATCACAAGATACTACTTATCTGAGACAGTCTTGTGTATTACTAAACATCCGTCTACTATAAATGACGAGATTTGATAACTTCTTTACTATTAGTCAGATTTGGGGGGGGGGATTTTGTTTTTGAACAGTCATGTTTATTTGCAACGCCCTTAATTACAAGGAGTCTCAAAGGGCTGCACAGACCACAGATTATTGCAGACCGCAGACTATTATGACACCATCCCCTGATCTAAAACCTACATGAGGGTAAGGAAAACTCAAAACCTCAACATGAGGGAACTGAAGAAACTTTGAGAAGGGAAAGTCTCAAAAGGCTGCACACAGACTACAGACTATTATGACAGCATCCCCTGATCTAAAACCTACACGGGGGCAAGGAAAAACTCAAAACCTTAACATGAGGAAAATGAAGAAACTTTGAGAAGGGACAGTCTCAAAGGGCTGCACAGACCACAGATTATTACAAACTACAGAGTATTATTACACCATCGCCTGATGTAAAACCTACATGAGGGCAAGGAAAAACTCAAAAACCTCAACACGAGGAAAATGAAACCTTGAGAAGGGACCGCACGAGGTAATCCCCCTTCCAGGATGACCAGGCTGCAACGATGTTGCAATAACAAATAATACACAGATATTGTCGTTAATTCACGTACTACAGCACGTATTAACCTTCTGTTTTATATTTAATTTATGTAAAAAGGAACATTGCTCGACAAATGGGTTGCACAAACCAGAAATAACAAAATATATTACCAGGTATCTATGAGGGTTCCTCATCTGAGAAAGTCCAATATAATTGAGGTTTTTTCATGCAAAACATCTTCAAGGAAGCTGCACAGCATCCAATACGTGAGATAAAAAAAGAAAACAAACCGAAAACGCGCGTTTTCCACGCATCTTGAGCGTCTTCCCGTGCAAAGCGCCTTGCCCAAGAGGATCCCGGTAGAATGCACACACAAATACACACGATTCACCCTGTACCCCAAGAAACCTAAGTACCCCCCACTTTCCTTCCCTACAAAGACAGCGGATATTAGCCATTTAGCGGCGCCACTGCGCAGGATATGAATGGGAGACGCAGCTAGCTACATGCTAACTCGTACCCCTCCGTACATCTACGCTTGCGTAATACCACTCATTCCGTCACGTTACGGTGACGATAACAAGCACAAAACCCGCACAATGTTTTCGCGTGACGAAAAAAACTCTCAGCCTCCAGCTGGAACGCCCGCAATTTTTCAAAATCCTCTCCGGTTAGCATTAGCTCGTGAACTTGCTAGGCTACTAGCTAGGCTATCAACAATATTCGGACGTGTATCGCTAGCTCCGGAGCCTTTGACATTCAAAACAAACCGCCAGCGGAGGCGATTTAAACGCCCGCTCTGGCGCCTTCGCACTCCGCCCGAGACGCGTCTCCTAGCGGGGACGCGGAAGACGGCAAAAGGCGTCCAGGGGCAACGTATGTCTCACAGCGAGGAGAAAAATATGACTTAATGTTGGAATAGTCTTGGATGGAGGGGGGTATGCTTGGGAATTTCGCAGGGAAAAAGGAGCCCTGCGTTTATGGCGGGGCCGTGCGGTGGTGTGGCGAGTCGACGCGGGGAGCCGTGCACTAAGTTGCGGCCCTTGCGGTGCGTGAATAAATGCAGCTTTATTGCAGTTATAGCGATTAATAGAGAAAATGCTACATTGTAACAAACTCACCCGAAACGATAGAGGTGCAGGCAGCGCGGGGTCTCCAGGACAGCCTCGCACGGGCTGCTGCACAGGACCCAACTACGGGTAAGGAACTTGGGCGACCAGCTCTGTGCCTGATTGAAACTCGGTGGTTTTGTTTATTTTTCTTTCCACTTCCTTCTTGGTGATTTTGTTTAATTATTTTTTGCTTTTTTGGGTCATTTATTTTTATGAAACCCACTTTTTAATAACAAACAAAGGTGAATTTTAGTTTTACTAATGGGCGTAACCAGCCTGTTTTGGGGGTCGCTCACGCCCCTCCTTCCCAAATTCACCCAACACCCCAAAAATGATAGCATTTTTAAAACTCTCTTTTCTTTAATAAAGGACAGTATAGGCCCATATATAATGAGAAATGCTCGCTAAAATATACAAAAAAGTACAAAACAAAAATGTGAACAAGACAGCGTCGAAAACATTCTACTGCGTTAAAATGGTTCAGTCCATTTGATTCCTACCTTGGCGAGTGTCCCTTGCGGCATAGCGGCGGAGTCTGTGGAGGCTCCGGTGTATTACAGTGATAGTATGTTATTATGGAAGCCCAAGAGTCCCATAATTTATTTAAAAATGGAACATTCCATTCATAAAAAGGCCGTAAAACGAGCATTCAATTGATAAAAACTTTTTTAAAATATAAAGCTTTTGGCAACATATTATAATTAAATTGATATCATAATAGAATTTTATATTATATCACTTTAGGTGAAATACATATTTTTTAACAAGCCAGACACTTATTAACTGTCATGATTACCGATGTGAATCACCTGTGCCCGGTCATTTGGCGCCAACAGCTGCGGGCTCTGATTGGCTCCCTGTCCCTATTCAAACAAAGTCCTGTCCCTCTCCTGTTGCCAGTCCGTATGCGAACCTCTGTTGATACAAGGCAAGCCTTTTTTTTTTTTACCCTGACTCCCACCTGTCCCGTTTTTGCTCCTATTTGTCTCCGGCTACGACCCGTTTTGATCCTGACCACGTCTGCTCTCCCGTCCCAGCTTACGATCTCTTTTTGTCCCCGACTATGTCTAATCTCCCGTCCTGGCTTAAGACTTGTTTCCGACCCCAACCACGTTTTTGCTCTCCCTGCCCCGGTTACTGACCTGTTTTTCCATCCCTGACACCGCCATCGCTCGCTATGGAAGATCTACATCCGTATTCGGATCACAGTCCGAGTGCGAGAGCGACTTGCTTCCCGCGTCCAATGAACACCGGATCGTGGGCGCAGCCCTGCCTCTTTCTTTCAATAAAACTTGTGGTAAACGTTACGCAATTGGGTCCTATTTCCGTTCTGGTTGTGACATTAACTAAAATCACCCCTGGTTCTACTGCTATCCTCGAACTTTCATCATCTGGTCGCCATTGTTTTTCGCCGGGCCTCATTATGAGACAATACCGATACTAGATCCTAAATCACTAAAAACACAAATAAAAAGTGCGGTAAAAAACATGTGATAAATGTGTTTTATATCAAATAGCTCAGGAGGTAGAGCGCTCGTCTTGGGATCAAGAGGTCGCAGGTTCGATTCCCGGGTCCTCCGTGTTATATGCCGAAGTGTCCTTGGGCAAGACACTGAATCCCTAATGCCCCTAAGCAGGTAGACTCCCTATTGGTGTGTGAGTCTGTGTGTGTGAATGGGTAAGTGTGAAGCACATTGTAAAGCACTTTGGGAGGTCTTCATTGACTTGAAAAGTCCTATATGAATGCAGACCATTTACCAATACATTAAAACGTTTTCAAATTTTTTTTTCACGTTGCTATAAGCCACAATGTAATACTTTTATTTCGGAACAATATATTTTTTTCAAGTGTCAGTTTGCTACACGGCGCTTCCTGTCAATGCTGAGATCCAGCTCATCTCTGAAGAGCCGGGTGACGCTTAATACTGAAAAACAACAGCAACCAGATAATGAAGGTGCTGCATCTGATTCAGATCAAGGGGCTTTGTCTGCTCTTGGTAAGCCTGGAAACCAGTACTATCTGTTTGGGGAGCAAACCCATTCCCCAAGAAAAATAAACGTCCTGGAGAGGGATGGGTGTGCCAGGCGGTACTTGCCCAAGACACACCACAGAAAATGGTGCCCCTACAACCTGCGTGGTTAAAGGATCCAACCAACTAACCAACTTGTGATATGCTCATGAGGTAATCTGTTGGTTGGATCCCTTAAGCGTTACTGTGGTGTGTCTTTGGCAAGTACAGCCTGGTGACGCCCATTCCTCTCCAGGCATACATATGTTTCAACTGGTCTCGAACATGGGGACCTTTCGCGTGTTTCTCACAAGTTTTATTGGAAGAAAGAGAAAGGGTTGCGCCCACGATCCGGTGATTGCTGGACGCGGGAAGCAGGTCGTTCTGATACTCGGATTGTGCTCCGAATGCAGAAATTGATCGTCCGTGGCGAGCGATGGCGGCGCAGGGGGCGGAAAAAACGGAATAGTAGCCGGGACAGGAGAGCAAAAACGTGGTCGGGGTCGGAAGCGAGTCGGAAGCCAGAATAGGAGAGAAGACGTGGTCGGGGACAAAAAGAGGTCGAAAGCCGGGACGGGAGAGTAGACGTGGTCAGGATCAAAAACGGGTCGAAGCCGGGGAACAGACGGAAGCAAAAAACGGGACAGGTGTGAGTCAGGGTCGAAAAAGGCTTGCCCAGTGTTAACTGAGGTTCGCAGACGGACTGACAAAAGGGGAGAGACATGACTCGGTACAAATACTGATCGGGAGCCAATCAAAACCCGCGGCAGTTGGCGCCAAAGGAGCGGGCACAGCTGAGTCACATCAGTAATCATGACGATGACCTGTTTAGTATAATGCAGTTTCTTGTTTTGAATACTTCTTTAAAAAAGATGCAATTCATATCTCATGCCACGCTCAAGTTGGAAATTCAACATAACGGCAATAGAGTTCTTTAAACTCTACTTTCGCACCGTATTGAATTTTCACACTTTAATCTAGGATATCCAATCTTTTTCGAGCCGAAAGCCTTTTTTTGTGACTAATTAGTACAAAGGGCACCCAGTTTTATCTAAATTTCTTAAACAGCAAGTTAGCTAGATGGTTTTCTAAATAGCGAAAACGTACCTTGATAGTTAGCTATGAAAGTAAACATTAAAAAAACTCAAAGGGAGCTAGATCTCTAGCTTAAAGAGCAAAAAGCCAAATAAATAGCCAGATAGAAAGCTAAAAAGGTAGATAAATAGCTAGAGAGGAATCCAAGTTTAGCCTGATAACTAGCAAAAAAATGATAAAATATTAGCTAGATGGTTGGTTGGTTGGATTCCTTAACCACTAGGGTTGTAGGGTTATGGCATGTAAACAATGTGAAATGTTAGCCGGATAGTCTTCTAAATAGCTAAAAATGTGGGAATATAGCTAGCTAGATAGCTAAAAGGGTACCCAGGTCACTAACCTGCACTTTTTTTTGCTCATTCGCTTTATAAACACCCCTAACTTGGAATTTAGTTTGTTGTATTTCCTGTAAAATAAATCAATAAAAAGATTAATAAATAAATGTGTTTAATGCATCAACAAATTCTCATGCTCTTATCTTAATTATTTGCGTAAAAATAATTATGAATGCTTAAATAGATGTTTTTTGTCCATTAAGCCCATGAACTTGAATTTATTTATTTAGAGTTCTAAAATAACAATTTACCATCTCGTTACTATATTATTAATATGTTATTACCAGGTTAATTAGACTCAGTAAACCAATAAAAAATCTTTTTATTAGAAAAACAAAATGACCCAGCACAGGTGAGCTATTTTTAGAACAGCTGTCCTCACAGCCAAAAATACTACTACAGTAATACTATATTACAAAATACGACTACAGAATCATTTACTTCAAAAATACTACAAAAAGACAACTACTGTATAATTACAAAAATACTAAAAAAATATGACAAAATTACTGCAAGAATACTAATAAGATACTGCTTTGGAAATACATCAGTTATACGTCTACTGAAATACAATAAAAAATACAGATACATAAGACTAATATATAAAACTACTAAAGAAATATTACTACAAAAATACTACTACAGTAATATTATGTTACAAAATACTACTACAGAATAATTTACCCCAAAAATACTACAAAAGGACAACTACATAATATTACAAAAATACTAAAGAAATATGCCAAAAATACTACAAAAATACTAATAAAATACTGCTTTGGAAATACATCAATTATACTTCTACTGAAATACTATAGAAAATACCAATACATAATACTAATATAAAAAACTATTAAAGAAATGTTACTACAAAAATACTACCACAAGAGATTTACAACATAAAAACGGCAAATTACACCTATAGCAATACTACAAAAATTCTCCTATGGAAATGTCACAAAAATACTACACAAATGAAACTAAAGTAACACTGCACTACAAATTACTAAATAAATACAACAGGAGATATATATTATATGGAAACACTACAAAATTCAAAATACATAGTACAAAGATATTTTAAAAAATACTGCAGTTATACGACATAAAAACATGACCGTAAAACTACTGTGACAATACAAAAATACTACGGAAATACCACAGGTATACAACAAAAAAATCTACTTTCGAAATACAACAAAACTACTAAAGAAATACAACAGGAGATATGTATTATATGGAAATAACACAAAATACAACAGATATAGTACAAAAATACAAAAATGAATACTGCAGTAATACTACGATAAAAAAGATGACCGTTAAACTTCTGTAATAATACAAAAATACTACGAAAATACTACAGATATACAAAAAAAAAAAATCTACCTTTGAAATACAACAAAAGTACTAAAGAAATACTAAAAGCTCAGGAGGTACAGCGCTCGTCTTAGGATCAAGAGGTCTCAGGTTCGATTCCCGGCTCCTCCGTGTTATATGTCGAAGTGTCCTTGGGCAAGACACTGAATCCCTAATGCCACCAATGAGCAGGTAGGCGCCTTGCATGGCTGACTCCCTATTGGTATGTGAGTGTGTGTGTGAATGGGTAAGTGTGAAGCACATTGTGAAGTGCTTTGGGAGGTCTTCATTGACTTGAAAAGCGCTATAGAAATGCAGACCATTTACCATTTTACCATTTAAAAAATACTACTATGGCAGTACCTCATACAATTACTTATAAAATAGTACAAAAATAAAACTACAGTATAGTAACACTACAAAAAAAACTACAGAACTTCACTGAAAGTCCAACATCATAAATACAAAAAAATAAAAAAATAAACCTTCAGAAATACTTTAAAACTAAATAAAAAATGAAGTGTTTTAAACAGGGACCTATTATATTTGTTTGCTCTGATTGTAGCCGTTTCAAAACCAATTTGATGAAACGGCATCCATTATCTGCACCGCTTATCCTCAGTAGGGTCGCGGGGGTTCTGGAGCCCATCCTAGCTATCTTCGGGCAGTGGGCAGGGGACACCATCAACTGGCACACAGAGACATACAACTCACTCACTCATTCTCACCTAGGGACATTTTGGACCGGCCAATTTCCCTGACATGCATGTTTTAAGAATGTGGGAGGAGGAAACTCACGCAAGCATGGGGGGAACATGCAAACTCCACACAGGACGTTTGATCTCATGACCTGTGCCGCACACACGCTAACCACTGCGCTGCCGTTTGATGATCTGCATTTATATAGCGGTTTCAAGTCAATGACTTCCCAAAGCGCTTTACAATGTGCTCCACATTTCCCAATAGCGGCCTTGCAGCCATGTAAGGCGCTAACCTGCTTATTGGGGGTATTAGGGGTTCAGTGTCTTACCCAAGGACACTTTGACATCTAACACGGACGAGCCGGGATTCGAGCGCTCTACCCCCTGAGCTACTGCCGCCCCTCTCTTTTTCTTTTCAATCTTTCTCCTTCTCTACCAGTTTCTATTTCTTTATCTCCTTCTTTCTCTATCTTTCTCTCTCTCAAATATAGGTTGCTTAAAATATTAAAATATCGGTTCTTACACCAATTCCATTGTCAAATTAAAGCACTTTTTGAGAACTATCAAAGCCAGTTTTCTAATTTATCCAATACTTTAAAAAAATATGCGGTGTGAATCATGCATCATGCGATTTTATAATCTTGCGTGTGCATTATCAATACACTTAGATCTTAAGTGAATTGTCAATTTTTTTTGAGGCAAATCTCTCCCCACATAGATGTTGGCTAAACATTATAATATGTAGCTTAAATTTTCAGTTGCAGGAAGTTTTTCCCATTACAATTTACCACTGGGAAACACTAAAATTAATGTCCATTATTGATATGTAATCCTTTCATTAGTACACATTTCAGATTCAGATTCAGATTCAGATCTACTTTATTGTCATTCTAGTACACGTGTATACAGAACGAAATGTCGATACATCTGACCCGCACAGTTTCCTTGAATGTACAGATATAAATAAAAGTTGTATTGTATTATGGCTACGTATAGTATTTTACCATAGTGCCGATAGTGCAAGAGGAGTAGCTAACCAGATGTGGAAAATGGGCAGTCAGGTTAACAAGTCAGGTAAACAGTAACATTAACACTGTAACAATAACGCTGTAAGTACAATAGTGCAGAGAGCAAATGTGCAAGGAGTGGCAAGCTATAAAGAACTGCCAGTAGTGCAAAAAGTCAGATTAGCAGCCGTTTAGATTTAGGTTAACTATATGTTAGATTGACCATTTAACAGTCTAATGGCCAGGGGGACTAGACTATTGCGGAGCCTGGTGGTCCTGCACCGCACACTGCAGTACCTCTTCCCAGAGGCTAGCAGAGTGAACAGTCCATGATGGGGGTGAGAGGGGTCCCCGATAATTTAATAGTGAGTTTTCTCTACCAACTCCTGAGTTCAGTCAAGATGAATACATTTAATTCTTTATTTCACCTTCTGAGTAAACAAGAGTGGTGTCATGTAATATAACACAGAGCCAAACATTGTATAAAGATAATTAACACAGAGTAATGTGATATTACAACACAATCTATGTATCACTTTATCAAGAAAAACTTTGTTGGAATACCTTGATTTTTTTAATAATTTAATAATTAATAATAATTTCCTTTGTATTGTCATTCTTTGTAACAATGTACACAGAACGAAATGTCGATACACCTGACCCGTTGTAGCGAGCCGATGCAGCCGCAGCCAACAGAGGGCGCCGCCATTTTACCAATTAGGTATGACTCGGCCGAGGCGCGAACCAGCGACCTCCCAGTCTCAAAGCGGGCACACTACCATCTAGGCTACTGAACTGGTAAAAAAGGTATACAGTGATGAAGCTAATCTATGTCAAAAGAAGTTTAACACATCACAAGCGCCTTGCCCCTGACTTCAAGTAGTTGCCCACCCCTGAAGTAGAACATATAATGAGTTCTCGTAGGGGGGAAACCAGTTGCTGACGTTTGAATTTAACAGAAATTCCTTGAACGCACCATAAACAACGTTTCCGGTGATCCTATGTCACGTGACAGCGGAGCTGGTAAAGTGACAAATCAACGGTTGCTGCTTTATGCTATAAGTTTGTTGACTTTTCGCCTTTTTTGCCACCGCCTCTCTCTAAAACGAGAGACTCGCCGCCAGCATGGATAACAGCGGCAAAGAAAAAGAAGCCACAGCCTTGATGGCCGAGGCCGAAAAGAAATTAAAGTCCTCGCAGTCGTTTTTCGGGGCGCTTTTCGGGTGAGTTGTGCCAACGTAGCCGCCTTAGCTAAAGGGCCAAGTAAGCGGAAAAGCTAGCTTGCGAAACTCGACAAGTCATAACTGTAAACACGTATATACACCCAACGAGCTGTATAATATTTATTGTTTCAACGGCATAGAACATATTTAGATATTACGCCTGATGGGATCACAATTAAATTGACTTAAAAGTGCATATGTGCTGGATGTAGCACAAATCATGTATACGTATCGAGTAAAATGCGTGTCATGAGGATACATGTGAGTAAATTAATGTCATTGTTTGAATAGTGAGTGATTAACCCGAAATATCTTGTCAATAACACGAATGATGGTAATCGTATTGCGCCATCTAGTGGATAAAGTCGTGATCGTCAAGAGGTTTCATATCAAGTCAAGTCATGCTTATTTGTGACGCCCTTAATCACAAGGAGTCTCAAAGGGCTGAGATTAGTGCAAACCACAGACTATTATTAGACCATACCCTGATCTAAAACCTACATGAGGGCAAGGAAAAACTCAAAAACCTCAACGGCTGCTAATTTGACTTTTGCACTAGTGGCAGTTTTTTTATAGCTTGCCACTCCTTGCACATTTGATCTCTGCACTATTGTTACTTACAGTGTTATTACTTACAGTGTTATTGTTTACAATATAATGGTACTGTGTACCTGACTTGTTAACCTGACTGCCCATCTTGCACATCTGGTTAGCGTCTCTTCTTGCACTATCGGCACTATGGTAAATAACACAATACAGCTTTATTTATATCTGTACACTGAAGGACACTGAGGGAAACTGTGGGAGTCAGATCCATCGACATTTCGTTCTGTATACACGTGTACTAGAATGACAATAAAGTAGATCTGAATCTGAATCTGAATCTGATGAGGGAAATGGGGAAAAACCTTGAGAAGGGACCGCACATGAGGTTATACCCTTTCCATGATGACCTGGCTGGATGTTGTTTTAACAATTAATATCATCATTTGTTTTACTGCTGTTTTTTTCTCACGTTTTACTTATACATCCCCTTTAAAGAAAAACAGAATAGAATATACATTGTTTGCATTTATTACAAAGTAGTTTACACTGTTTTCGATGAGAGTAGTCTGGGTACTCCAAGATAAACATGTAATGAAAGACTTAAAAGACCTTTAGGATAGCAAATAATACACAGATATTGTCAACATAAAATATAGGTTATTCATATGCTAGAGGTTGCAGATTGAATCTCGGGGGGGAAGAGCATTACACAGCACCAGGGCCCGAATGGAGAATGCTCTCGAACCTGGGGATCTCTTCTTGGCTCTTGGGATAATTAGTAGAACAGCATTTTCAGAGCGAAGGCTCTGGACCAGAACATGGGGGGAAATTCAATCTGAAAGATATGAGGGAGCAAGTCCATGCATGATTTTGTATACTACTAATAGAACCTTCAAATCACATCTTAAGCTAACAGGGAGCCAATGCAGGTGAGATAAAATCGGGGTCATGTGGTCAAACTTTCTCGTCTTAGTTAAAAGCCTCAGCTGAAGACTCTTGATTTTGGATTTTGGTTTCAGATCAGGGGATGGTATAATAATGTCAGTCTGTGGTTTGCAATTATCTGGGGTTCCTTGCAGCCCTTTGAGACTTTTTGTGATTAAGGGCGTCACAAATAAACATGACTTGATAGATCTGCAAGATTCACAAGGTAGTTTGTTGGCTAGATAAAAAATATTACATAAAAACTAGTTAATACAATGACATTGTGTGAATGTTTTTTTTGTTAATTTTAAAAATAAAATAACATTTGTATTCCCTCTGAAATGCTTCCATCTATTTTAGTATAAATATGTTACTGACTACAATATGACACAAACATGTTTTCTGTTGGCGGATACTTTGCTCATTTTAGATATTTTAAGACCAATAGAAGAAACCAGCTCGGTGGGCCTGGGGAAGGGCGCCCGCCCCAAGACTGGTTGGTCGAGCCTCGGCCGAGTCATACCTAAGACTTACAACAATGGTACTCATTGCCTCCCTGCCTAAGGCTCGGCATTAGGGGTCGGAATTTGGGTTTTTGGTCCCCTAATGACTCCTAACGAGAGGTGTTGTGACACATCATCCCATCAGTCCTTGGTAAGATGGGATGGGCGAAGAAGACGGATATAAAATAAAGAAAATGAGTATTAAGGTATATGGGTAATAGTATATTTACATTTAGTGCTGACTGTAGTCTAACATATATATCATGTACACTAGAACATAGTGCGGCAACATACATGGTCAGGAATTTTTTCAGCTGTCTTGTGTACTTGTAAAGGCTAACGTTGTTAACACGATTGTACTCAACCAGTAAAAAACAATCTTATTGACATAGTCGTTTGTGTTAATCTCAAACGGCAAAGTCAAGTGTAATTGGACCTTCACATGTTTAGAAGATCATCCCTGTTTTTAAATGTCAATGGAATGGATAGCTTAAGGTGACAAATATTTTGTCATTTAATTATGATAGTTACAACAAACCGTTTTGCAGGCGGGCAGCACGGCGGCGCAGTGGTTGGCGCGTGTGCGGCACAGTTCTCAGGTCATGTGATCGGACCTCCTGTATGGCGTTTGCATGTTCTCCCCGTGCTTGCGTGGGTTTCCTCCGGGCACTCCGGTTTGCTCCCACATTCCAAAAACATGCATGTTAGGTTAATTGGCTGGTCCAAATTGTCCCTAGCTGTGAATGAGCGAGCGAGTTGTCTGTCTCTATGTGCCCTGCGATTGGCTGGCAACCGGTTCAGGTCGTCCCCTGCCCACTGCCCGAAAATAGCTGGAATGGTTTCCAGCGCCCCCGCGATCCTACCGAGGATAAGCGGTGCAGATAATGGATGGATGGATGGATAACAAACTGATTTGCAGATACTTTGAATGATGCAAATCGTCTCACGATAACGTGATTGCCTCTGTGAATTTTAAGACTTTAGAGAAGAAAAGCCCCTATCACAAGAGAAAACAACAGGCCAAAGTCAAGTTCATGAGTTGGACAGAAACTGTGTTTTCTCATCTGCAGTGTGATTGGTTGACCGACTTGGGGTCTAGTGCAGTTTGTGCAACTTTAACGGGAAGCTGATTTCGGCAAAATTCTCAACTTGTCCCAAAAACGAGTTATGCACTTTTGGTATTGGTGTTGAGAGATGAAAAATGAATGTAATAAATGAACTGTAAAGGAGAAGATAATGTTGAAACTCTGTACCATTTTCTGTCCAGCAGAGGTTCCTCCAAACAGGAAGAGGCCTGTGACCTGTACGTGAGGGCGGCTAACATGTTTAAGATGGCCAAGAACTGGTGTGGTGCGTGGGTTTTCCTGATCACTGGCACATCTGCTTCACCTTTCCTTGTAATTTGGCACGGAATGTCTTCTTTTCGCAGCGGCCGGAAACGCCTTCTCTCAAGCGGCTCGCCTCCACTTGCAGATGCAAAGTAAGCACGACGCCGCGACCAACTTCATCGACGCCGGAAACGCCTTTAAAAAAGCCGACCCGCAAGGTAAAACGGTGATATAATGAACTTATCCTTGACAAAAAAAGAGGGTGTCTGACTTTAATGAAAAGTATAGTAATCAATTAATCAAAAGTTTTCAAAATGAAGACTTCAGAAACACACAGAGCATTTGAGGTTTTAGTTGAATCCATCTTTATATCTTCTCTCAACAGAGGCCATAAACTGTCTAAATCGAGCTATTGAGATCTATACAGACATGGTGAGAGTTTTTTTGTCGTATTAATATATCACTGGTCTTTGATTTTTGGTGTTAGTTTAACTTTTTTGACGTTTCAGGGGCGTTTTACTATCGCGGCCAAGCATCACATGGGCATCGCTGAGATTTATGAGACCGAGATGGTGGACATTGACAAGGTGCCAAAAGTCAAAACAAACTCATTCAGTGCCATAACGTACAAATACATACTCAAAAGTATTGTCCCCGAGTGCCAAAACATAAAAATACTTTGTTTTTAATTTTAAAAAACTATTATTATATGGGGTTTGGGGCAGCTCATCATTAAGTATCAAGCCTCCGGGAATGATTTCAAGTCACCATTAAATGGCTGGAGTGGCTTTGATCAGATCTTTGTCCACAGATCAATGAAATCCCCACTTCCTAGTTTTGCTTCTATACCCAGCGATTAAGAGTATGTAGGCAGCCCCTGAGTGGGCTTAGTGAAACAGTATGGTGAGAAAAGTATATGGATAAGGACAGACAGATAGCTTTTTTCTTTCTAAAAAAAAAAAAAAAGTTGGCGATGCGCCTTGATCATTGTTGGTTCAGAGAGGGATGCACGTCTGTAGGAACGCGATTGCCATAGTGACCGAAATTGTGTGATTGCTTCACCGGAAGCATTGGGCGCTGAAAAGTTCTCGCATTGTTTATGCATAAGTTCAGTGTTCTTGCAAAGTCCCCTTGCGTTTATTAAAAGTATTCTTTAGATTTTGGAGGTATCACAAATTCAAAAATAAATTTAATGTTCTGCTTGAAATGCATCCTTTCGCAAATAGCGTTTTTTAAAAAAAATCGATGATCCCCGCCCGGAATGGATTTTTGTGACGTCCTATCCGGTGTGTAAAAATGCAGAAAGCAAATGGAAGTGTAAAATGGAGGAAGAAAGCAAGCAACGAGAACTAAGGTCGGCGCCCATGAATTTTCTCACAGACTGACTAACACAGAAATTGTTTCCCATCATTCGTGGTTTATTGTCCCAGAAGTGTATGATTTAAGTCGAAGCTTGATTTTTAGGAAATAAAATTAAATCTCAATCATCAATTATATCGGATCACAATTATCGATATTCTTGATATCGGATGGTGATCAAAGCATATCGTCCCACCCCTACTAAATACAGAACTAAATTTTCAGTAGGTCTTCAAAAATGAGTCAAAATGGCAAAAATTGACTGATCTGGTATTGAATGAGTTAAGCAGTCTTCGTCTAAATCAATCCAGGGGCAACGTTTGGGGCAAGTCAAGTCATGTTTATTTGTCACGCCCTTAATCACAAAAAGTCTCAAGGGGCTGCACAGACCACATATTATTGCAAACCACAGACTATGATGTCACCATCCCCTGATCTAAAACCTAGATGGAGGCAAGGAAAATCTCAAAAACCTCAACATGAGGAAAATGAAGAAACCTTGACAAGGGACAGTCTCAAAGGGCTGCACAGACTACAGATAATTGCAAACCACAGACTATTATGACACCATCCCCTGATCTAAAACCTACATGAGGATGAATTATAATCTCCGCATTCGACTAAAACAGCATAGGGCGAATTTTAGCAATGTTGCGAAGATGGAAAAAAAGCTGTTCTATTAATATTCTTAACGTGTGTTTGGAAGGACAGATCTTTTCAAGCAATAATAATAATAATATGCATGAAAACGAGAGAAAACTTTCAGAATTTATAAACATATAGATATTATAAAAATGTACTTATAATAAAATTTAAGGAAACAACGATAAAAAACATTACTGTGTTTGAAAATAACACTAAACTCATTAAAGGCTGTTTGTAATTTTGTGGGCTATGCAGGCAATCGCTCATTATGAGCAAGCTGCAGATTACTACAAAGGCGAAGAATCCACCAGGTAACTATTTCAAGGTTCCCCGCCCTTTTTTCCTTTCCACACCGAAGACTGACCAGTTCTTTTTCTTGATATTTTACAGTTTGGCCAACAAGTGCCTTCTGAAAGTCGCCACTTACGCCGCCCAGATGGAGCAATACCCCAAAGCAATTGAAATCTATGAACAGGTCAGCTTGAAACGACACCTTTTCTCAGGTTCATTGAAACTTTGCACGTGGTGCTTTCAAACACTGCTAAGAAAACAGGACTAGTCAGACAAAACGTTGGAAAAACAATTTGATTAAGCCTGATCGTTTCAATAGAGTCCACAAGAGTGGTCGTCAGTTGGCCGCAACAACTAATCGATTGCAATGATAGATTTGTTGTATCACGTGATCTATGAGCCACTAAGTATGTTAAATCAATGCAATTAGGAATGCGCACAACTCTGTCGTGACGCTGCGAGTCGCAGCGCCACTTCGGTCTGGCAGAGGGCGCCAAGACTGTTTTTATAAAAGTTATCTTACATTTTTTAAAGGTTTTTGTTTTTATTTTTATTGAACATAGCATCATTACAAACCAAATTGGCATGCAAGTTTCAACTTTGTAGCGTTTGGCTGTTTCATCATGAAACAAAATGAACCATTTTCAAGGGAACAGGAAGTGCTGCAGATGTACAGAAAAAAGAAACCAGAAAATAGAAAATATACAGTATAAGGAAAAATAATAAGGATAAGGACATGTTTAACTCTCGTTGCAAGCATTGTGAGGATAAGCGGTGCAGAAAATGGATGGATGGACGTTTACCTCTACACAAAAGGCAGATTCTTAAGCATAATATATCTCATTTTCATATGGAAAATGTTTATCATATTCAAATATTCAACTAACAAAACAAATTTGTCAATATTTTGAAAAGTTAGTTTACATTTTTGATATATTTGCGGATAAAAAATTGCTGCACATGAGATATATTGCTCTTTCTTTTTTTGGGGGGGAAGAAAAGTCCAAAGTTTATATGATCTTTAGATTCTGGGTAGGAAAAGAGTGTCTTATATATTTGCATTTATTGCATATATTTGAATGTCCATCCATCCATTATCTGGACCGCTTATCCTCAGTAGGGTCGCGGGGGTGCTGGAGCCCATCCCAGCTATCTTCGGGCAGTGGTCAGGGGACACCCTGAACTGGTTGCCAGCCAGTCGCAGGGAACACAGAGACAGACAATTCGCTAGCTCATTCACACCAAGGGACAATTTTGACTGGCCAATTTACCTGAAATGCATGTGGAATGTGGGAGAAAACCGGAGTGCCCGGAGGAAATCCACGCAAGTACGGGGAGAACATGCAAACTCCACAGAAGAGGTTCGATATTTGAATGTATATTTGACAATTGTCAGTTTAATTGACAAACACGTGGATTTTTTTTTTTTTTATTTATTTAGTTTTTTTTTGTTATAGAATAATCTGTTGTTGGGCAGGATAGCGGCGCAGTGGTTAGCGCATGTGTGGCAAAGTTCTGAGGTCATGAGATTGAACCTCCTGTGTGGAGTTTGCATGTTCTCCCCATGCTTGCGTGGGTTACCTCCGGGCACCCTGGTTTCCTCCCATATTCCCAAACACATGCATGTCAGGTTAGTTGGCCGGTCTAAATTGTCCCTAGGTGTGAATTAGCAAGCAAAGATAGCTAAGATGGGCTCCAGCATCCCCGCAACCCTACTGAGGATAAGCGGTGCAGATAATGGATGGATAGGTATTTTTGTGAAGAAATAGGGACAATATTGTCTTTTTGTAGAGCAGTGGTTCTTAACCGGGGTACATAAGGAGTACACATAAGGGCACTCCAGGGTGTACGTAAATAATCTTGATTAAAAAAAAAGTCGTATGGAGTTCATTGAATCTAAACTTTTGAATAAAGATCCGAGAAATATATCAATATTAATAATATTTGAGAAACGTATAACTACCCTGTATAGAATGACCATCATATTCACAATGCGGTGCAGATAATGGATGGATGGATGGATAATCTGTGTTTTGTGCACTAGTTTTCTATCTGTCCAAAACTCCCGGTATTCAAATAAAGGAGAGGGAAATAAAAAATGTCTTTTAAAAAATCCCATTCTCCGATTTTGAAAATAATAGTTAGTTGCAGCCCTAATTTGAGTTTGATGTTTTTATTGTATTTTTGTGAATGTCTATGTACGTTTTGAAGGTGGGAACTTATGCCATGGACAGCACGCTGCTCAAATACAGCGCCAAGGATCACTTTTTCAAGGCTGCGCTGTGTCACTTCTGCGTGGACATGCTAAACGCCAAAGTGAGTCCCAGTGGTATTTACGTGACACTTTGAACTCATCGTCATGTGATAATAATACTTATTTTTTGGGAAAATGCTTTAGCTGGCTGTGCAAAAGTATGAGGAAATGTTCCCGGCTTTTTCGGACTCCAGAGAGTGCAAATTGTTGAAGGTAGGTCTGTCTATTTATTTATTTATTTATTTTACCCAGTATATCTTTACAGGAGTTAAGACGAGACCAAGCTTTAATACCAGGCTTTTTTGCTTATTATATTGCCTAAATTGATAGAAAAAAGATTATCTTTTAGTTTTTAGTGGTCACGTTGACTAAGTAGTAAATACAGATTTTTATCTGACCATAATTTCACTTGTTTTACTGGATTTTTTAATCTAGTTTCTCCAGAAAAAAAGGCAAAAATTTCACTTAAAGTGAGCAAAAATTTCACTTAAAGTGAGCAAAAATGATCTGTCAATGGATAAGTATATTTTAATAACAAAATAATTATAATTATAATGAGCAAAATGATGTACAATGTTTTTACTTAATATGATTTATTATTAGTGGGCGCCAAAACGCCTGGGTGGTTAGCGCGCAGCCCCACGGTGCAGAGGTTCAGAGTTCAAGTCCAGCTACTGCAACCTCCCCGTGTGGAGTTTGCATGTTCTCCCTGTGCCTGCATGGGTTTCCGCCGGGCACTTAGTTTTCCTCCCACATTCCAAAAACATGCATGTCTTGTTAATTGGCCAGTCCAAATCGTCCCTAAGTGTGAATGAGGCAGTGAGTTTTCTGTCTCTGTGTGCCCTATGACTGGCTGGCAACCAGTTCGGGGTGTTCCCTGTCCGCTGTCTTGGATAAGCTCCAGCACCCCCGCAACCCTACTGATGATAAACGGTGCAGAAAATGGATGGATTATTTTATTATTGTAGAGCAATCTTTGACAAGTTCATTAAACCAAAAAAATCATTAAATATATTCCCTGACCTCATGAGATTAAATCTCCTGTATGGAGTTTGCATATCCTCCCCGTAATTCTGGGATTTCCTCTGGGCACTCCAATTTCCTCCCACATTCCAAAAACATGCATGTCAGGTTTATTGGCCGGTCCAAATAGTCCCTAGGCGTGAATGAGCGAGCAAATTGTCTGTCACTTTATGCCTTGCAATTGGCTGGCAACCAGTTCAGGGTGTCCCCTGCCCACTGCCCGAGGATGGCTAGGATGGGCTCCAGCACCTTCGCGACCCTACTGAGGATAAGCGATGCAGATAATGGATGGATGGACGGATGGATGGATGGATATATTCCCCGTACAGTGCTTCATTATGAACATATATTAGTATTTGAAAGCGAAAGAAACAATCTGCAGCTACCTCCTGAAATATAGAAATGTTAGTTGACTCATCACTATAAGAAATCAAAGATACTAAAAAAAATTACCTGTCTTTTTTTTTTTTTTTGCCAAGATCAGATGGCATTTTCCTGTGACACACTAAACAAGGTCTCACGGCACAATGGTGTCTCTCTGCACTCTTGTTGAAAAACACTGACCTCAACGTCCATATTTTTGTCTTTGTATCAGAAACTTTTAGATGCATACGAAGAGCAGAACATTGATGCCTACACTGACTCGGTGAGTGAGGATTGGTGGTGGGTTTGTATTTTACACTCCAAGTTCGTACGGGTGTTTGAAGTCCTTGAAAATTCTTGACATTTAATGTTCTTTTTTCAATGTCAAAAATGTTTGACTTTTGGGTAAAGTGCTTGAAAATGGTTGAAATTATTTCCATTGCCGTGTTTCCCGGCAGTCTGCCTCGATGGACTGTGCTTTTAAATGAAGTTTTTTTTTAATAAAGTGTGTAAAAATGACGCCGATAGTGGCTCCAGTCCTTTTTATCAAGTTTCCATGTGAAGCATTACTGTCACATCCAGAGGACAGGTTTATTAGATCTTCTGAAAAATATGCAAAAAATATATTTAAATAATTAAAACAAAAAGCAAAAGATAAGCAGTCTGTAATATTGAAATAATGAATGCACTCCGTTTCGGAGAAATCAATATCATTACAAGACTCAAAATTTGGCTCGTTTTATGGTTTTTATACATACAGTACTTTTTTTTTGTCCCCCCGTATTGAACTCCGTTACCCACACCTATAGAGCCCTTTCCGTGTTTGTAAACAAGTATGATGTAGCCAAGCTGTGCGTGCATTGTTGAGGCAGAATGGCAGAATTCATGTCAGTTTAAAGCAGCCCATTGACGCCAAAAGATCATATACAGGAACAGTGCAAAATAGCACAAAGTATGTGCTAGTAGCAAGATAGAAACTTCATTTTAGTCATTAAAGCTAACCCAAAAAATGTTTCTTTTGAATCGGCGCTGGATTTCCGCCTTTTGAAGGTACTGGAAAAAATAAAAAATTGGCCTTGATGGTGCTTAAAAAAGTATCATGAAAAGTGTGTGAACTAGAATTAAAGTATGTTTGATTCACAATCTCTTTTCTCATTCTATCCCTCCTTGTTTTTTTCCCCCTTCTTTTTTTAACTAACAGGTGAAGGAATTTGACACCATCTCGCGACTTGACCAGTGGCTCACCACCATGCTCCTGCGCATCAAGAAGACTATACAGGAAGATGAGAGTGACCTGCGTTGACTTCCCATCCGCCCTTTCAAAAGCGTCTCATGTTTTGGACTTGACTCTCTCGCAACCAACATTTTTACTTCTATTTAAGCCCTTATATCATCCTTTTGTAACAGGATCAGACCTCTCTGTGTGAACGCTTCCATCCTGAGTAAATTAAATGATTATCTGCCTTTGTATTTGAGCCAGCACATGACTGATTGAGCTGTGCACCGAATATTCGGATTCTAAAGTAATTATCAATGGATATCGATCCGGAGATCTGGATCCGGATATCGATCTGGAGATCTATAAATGGATCTGGAGATTGAGAACTGGATATCGATCTGGAGATCGAGTTCCTGATATTGATCTAGATATGGATATCGATCTGGAACCGGATATCGTTAAGGAGCTCTAGATCCGGATATCTGGAGATCTAGATCCGGATATCGAATTAGAGATCTGGATCCGGGTATCGATCTGGAGATCTGGATCCGGATATCGATCGGGGGATCCGGATATCGATCGGGGTATCCGGATATCGGGATCTGGATATCGATCCGGATATCTGGGTCCGGATATCTGTCTGGATATCTGAGTCTGGATATCGGTCTGGCTATCCAGATATCGATCTGGAGAGCTAGATCTGGAGATCTAGATGTGGAGCTATGGATATCAGGATCTGGAAATCTGGATATCGATCCTTAGATCTGGATATGGATCTCGATAGATGGATATCATAGAAGTGCCCATGAAGTGTAATAGATGCATGGGTAGCAAATACTCCCTATTGTAGCACAAGCTAAATTCGGCTCCTCCCATGTGATCCAAGTCTGATCGCTTTTTTGGTCATGATTTATTTTTTGATTGGGCATAAAACTTTGGTTGTATGTTTCTTTCTTACGCACCCTATTTCCGATTTTTCAGTGGCACAAAAACAAGGCTTTTCCATATGGTATAATGCATCACGACTCTTCTAAAAACCTCTGGATGGAATCTCAACGACTTTTGTGTGCGCTTTATTTCACACATACTGAACAATCGGCATGGTTTTAGATGAGAGCAATGGAGTGTCGATTCCTTATTCCGTGTGGTATTCCTTGTCTGCGCTTGTTTTCTGTTTTTCTGCTAAAAAGGTGGCGATAAACCCTCCAAAGTTGAGTCCTTCCCTACTTCTCAAACCATGTCTAGTAAAAAACCTTTTCCCCCTGCAGGCGATGTTCGAAGTCACATTGGTGCATTCCCAATGATCCTACTTGTGCAACGAGAAGTCAATCGATATTTAATAAGATCCATTATCCCTTGTTCTTGCCAGAAATGCATACTATTAAGAGGATGCAGGAAAGAGTTTGCTTAGCAATACTGACACCCAGTGGCCTTTTATAGGACATGACTGATCACGTGGACGAAGGCTGTGTTGTACACTGTGTTTCTCGAATTGTATTTTAAAATAAAATGACAACTACTATGCTTTTGAGAAGGGCTGTTTTTTTTGCCACCAAATGTAGATCTTGGATAAGAAACCACAAAATCTTTAGCTTCCTTTACAGTTTTGAGTATACACTCACAAGAATAGTAAAATGCACAATGTATTACTGTATAATGATTATTATTACTATTACTTAAATTCTACAAAAAAGATTACGAGTGAACTACTACAAAATTGTTCTACAGTAAATCTACAAAAATATAACTACAGTAATTGTACCAAATACTGCAGAAACACTACAAATGTCTTACTACAGAGATACTACGAAAATTCTGCAAACGTTCTATAATAGAAATACTACAAAAAGACTACTACGGTACCTCTACAAAATATGGTACTACAGAAAGACAACGAAATACTACAGTAATTCTACAAAATTACAGGGACAGTAATTGTACAAAAAAGTACACAAATACATACCTGTCAAGCTCCAAGGATCCATACCCTTACAAACTGTCATATTTTCCCTTACAAAATACAAAATAATCTTACACCGTATTTTTCTTTCAAACGTGTTTATGTAGTTTTAACATGTTATATTGTACATGTGTTTCGTTATATCATTCTGTACATATTCTTAATAATAAAATTAAAAAATGAAATTAAAAAATCAGGAACAATTGTTATCAAAATATCCATTAATAACACTTTAAATTCAAATTTCTCAATAAAGATATTTTTGGAGAAAAAAAAAGAGTTGGCGTTTCTATTTTGTAAACCAAACCACAATATCAACCATTGATGCTTGCATTTTATTTTTTTTAATATTTAATATTATTTCATATCTTTTAATTCAGGTGATTTGGCCGGTTCAAATTGTCCCTAGGTGTGAATGAGCGAATGAGTTGTCTGTCCCTGTGTGCCCTGCGACTGGCTGGCAAACAGTTCAGGGTGTCCCCTGCCCACTGCCCGGAGATGGCTGGGATGGGCTCCAGCCCCCCCCGCGACCCTAATGAGGATAAGCGGTACGGCTGATGAGATGAGATGAAATTTCAAACAGAATATTACCAATTTGGATCACCTGTGCCCGCTCATTTGGCGCCAGCCGCTGCGGTCTATCTGATTGACACCCTGTCCATTTTTAAGCCCTGTCCTGTCACTCTCCGTTTGTCAGTCCGTCTGCAAACCTCTGTTGTTACAAGGCAAGCCTTTTTTGACCCTGGTTCCCGCGTGTCCCATTATTGCACCTGTTTTTCCACCTGCCCGTTCCTGATCTCCCCGCTTGTATCCGGCTACGACCTGTTTTTTAACAGGGACAAAAAATACAAACCTTTGCAGCCTTGTGACTGGGAAACATGTTTTTCATAAGCCTTTTGTGAAGTGATCGGCAACTGTTGGAGGTATGTTGTGCTCTGCGATGAATGGCAAAATATCACTTTTCCAGCTGTTGAGGAGTCTTCCGGTGTAGTGCCTAATTTCGACTCCCCTGCAAAATCCTCCCCCCCTCGCGTGAACGCGCATTTTGCTGAGCCTCCCGACAATAGCTTTTATGTTTTAATAAGCCTATTATATAGAATGCGATCTCTATTTTCGGGAGCGAGGTAATTAGGCACTACACCGGCCAACAATATTTACCCTCGGTCTCGAACTGAAGATCTTCTACGTGATGGGCGAATGTCCTAACCACTGCACTACAGAAATACCACTAGGTAAGAGACAATGTCCTAAACATAGGTCTTATACCCTAGATTTTTGCCATATTTCCGGGCACAATATCATTCATTTTGTGGTGATAAAAATGTGCATGAAAAACATTTTCTTGTTTCATCTACTTTTAATACGAAAAAAAATCCATTTTATTCTGATATAAAGGACAAATATTTAAATACTGAGTTCTTCGTCCCGCCCACGCCGCCGCGTTAACTAGTTCCTTGCGCACTGTTATTAGCAAACGTCGTCCATCTGCGAAAGCACCCTGGTGCTACTCATCTTCAAGTAAGTTCTTGTTTTATTTTTAAATCCCCATCAGCTATTTAAATGTATATTTTAGCGGGTTTTGTGTTAGTACGGGTGTCTCCCGTGAGTATAGAGCCGCTCATTAGAAAGCCCCTTGTTAATTGCCTTGCGTTAAACACACCTTGGAGAAAGTAACCAAGACCACCAAGGACAACTCTGTGATCATTGTTGTCTTCTCGTTTTTGTTAAAAATGTTCTGGAGCCAAATAAAGTGTTTTTCTTTGGCTCAGAATTCTGATAAAATGATATATTCTGCACGTAATTAGGTCATTTATGTGTTTTCTGGAGAGGCGTCTTGCTTGCTCGCTTCGCTTCTCTTTTCCATATGTTTAGACAGAATTTTAAAATATAGTGTATATTTTGTCTATTAGTTATAATATCATATCTTCCATGACCTTATAAGTACAAGACATTGCATTTTTTTTCTAATTCTGAAGATATTATTGCGTGCAATGTGTAAGGACAAACAGAAAATGCTTTACTTTGAAATTTGATAATGCACAATGTCCCTTTAAATGTGTCTTTTCCTAATTGTAATAAAATTCTACATTTGTTAAACTAATGGGCAGCTGAGGTGCTTGGAAATAGCTTACCAGTCCTGGGAGATAGTTTACATTTTTGGTTGTTGCTATCTGCAGGGTGAGCTTTTCGTGTGTTTATGTAAATGTGTGGTGTTGCCATGGAAGCAGACTAACACAAAAAATCCCGTGGCATTGTCTTTATTTATGGTAAAAATACAAGTAATGTAATGTAAATCTGCATTTATATAGCGCTTTTCAAGTCAATGAAGACATCCCCAAGCGCTTTACAATGTGCTTCTCACGGTTGCCATGGCGCCCAATTAGCCCCCGCCCGTGGGCACCAGCTGAAGTTTGTTGACAGATTGGCTCCTGGTCAGTATTTAAATTCTTTCCTGATAATCCCCTTTTGTCGGTCCGTCTGCGAATCTCCATTTTTACACGGCAAGCCCTTTTTCACCTGACCTGTGTTTTTGCTCCTGTTTTTCTTCCTCTACGATCTATTTTAAGCGAGACCACCTCTGCTCTCCTGTCCCGAATAACGATCGTTTTCTTGAACTCGACCACGTCTACGCTCCTCTCCTGGCTTTTAACTTTTTCCCGTTCCCGACACCGCCATCAAGTCCACATCACGCTGCGCTTCCTGTTTGCTTATGTCATTTTCTAGCTTCTGGTAGGGTTCTGTGTTCTCTCATCTGCCTGGCAGGCAGGATGCAGCAGCAGGCCAGGTAGGGAGAGGTGCTAAAATTGTGCCTGTCAGTCACACCCTTAGGCATAAACTTGGAGCGGCTTTGAGGAAATTGGTGGTAATTTGAAGTATCGATCACAGGACTATAGTATCGACCCAAATGCTTAGAATCGATAAAATCGATATTTGGATCAATCTGCCCACCCTTAGCCTGAAGATGTTGTGGCAAAGCGCCACCAAAAGGTTCTTTGCAGTATTCAGCAAAACAAAGCTCGGATGTGTGATTGAAGCAGCATGAATGATACACTCGTCACAGACAATTTATACAGGGTTCGTGCGGGCGCTTGAAATCTTTGAAAATGCTTCAGTTTTAATGTTGTGTTTTCAAGGTCAAGAAAATGTTGGAAATTTGGGTGAAGTGCTTGAAAATATTTGAAATGATTTCCATTGCCGTGTTTCTTGGCAATCTGACTTGATAGACCACGCTTTTAAATGAAGAAAAAAAAAAAAACGTGTGTAAAAATGACACAGACGGTGGCTCCAGTCCTCATTTACCGAGTTGCCATGTGAAGCAGTACTGCGCCCTGCTGTTGCATGCAAGAGGACAGGTTTATCAGACTAATCATGGTAATTGCGACTCTTTTTCAAATAGCGTTTTTTTTCCGGCTTGGCTCATTAAGCTCTTTTGGCTTCCAAATGGCTCCTCCCTTCTTTTTTTAGTAATATATATTATCAATAATATTTTCACATGTTTTGGAGTGGATCCCTGAAAAATACATCAGATATAAATTAGATATTCACAGATCTACAAAATAAATAGTAAAATACAAAATTGGTTATGCTTTTTATACACTGAACCGATTTATAGTCGAACAACAAGTAAAAATACAAAATATTTCAGTGATACGAATGAATTATAAAATGCAAAAAAAAAAACTATTAACAAATTTAGACACAGATCTAAAAAAACACAAAAGATATAAATTAAATTTAAGTAAAACAGACAACTCTGAAAAGTTGCCTGCCAGGCCATAAAGATGCCTGCCCCATTTTTCACACCTTGGAACACAATAAGACGACTCATCGCAAAAAAAAACATTGTTGCAAAGTATAAACGATTGATAATCAGAATATATAACAGAACAACACTTTAAAATTTAGTTTTTTATAAATCTACTTATAACATTCATAAAAAATGAGGTAGAGCGCTCGTCTTGGGATCAATGGATCCCAGTTCGAATCCCGGCTCGTCCGTGTTACATGTCGAAGTGTCCTTGGGTAAGACACTGAACCCCTAATAACCCCAATAAGCAGGTTAGCATCTTACATGGCTGCAAAAACAAGGCCGCTATTGGGAAATGTGGAGCACATTGTAAAGCGCTTTGGGAAGTAATTGACTTGAAAAGCGCTATATAAATGCAGATCAATTCATTTCATTTCATTTGCATGTATATGACATCACTGTTTTCCCTTTGCCATCAGTATGTCCCTGTATTGACTCATATTCATTCATGCAATGTTTGCGTTGCCTCGTCTGCTACAAGCCACGTGAACTCCTCTTTCCGCGATGCTTTTAATGTACGTTTACGTTTTGTAGCGTCATCAATTTTGTTAGCTTCTTTTGAATCTTTTCTTCTTAGGTTTTGGCTTGATTCCTAACCACGTATCTCTACGTAAGATGAAACAGTGTATAAAATAGTATATAACTTAATTGTCTTTTGTTCTCTGAGCGTCTACTTAGGAAAACGATTTGCAAATGCACGACCTAATAACTCTCGGGAGAGTCCGGAAGCACAAAGTTATTCGATGCAGGCTTCTGATTGGCTGCAGACTATGCAAATCGCCAAACGAACCAACATTTCCAAACCGAACGAAGATGTCGAATAAAGCAAACGTTTGTAACAAGCTACCATTCCATCCTGTCTAAAAAAAAAAAAAAACGAAAGATTTTTTTTTTTTTCTTGGAAAAAGTTGTCGGCCACCCGGGCATAGACGTTGTATAAGTTGTACGCCCGACGTAAAAGATGCACGCCCCGGGCGTCCGACCAGATGTTATTTCAAACACTGGTATTAACCAACACTTATAGCATTTTTCATGTTTGTAAACAAGTGTGATGTAGCCTAGCTGCGTGTGCATTGATGAAGCCGAATGGCAGAATTCATGTCAGTTTATAGCAGCTCATTAACACAAAAAGATCATTGATTATAGATAGGAACAGCGCAAAGTATGTGCTAGCAGTGACTTTATTTTAGTCATCAATTACAAATTTTTTTATTGTGATTGCTGCTGGATTTTTTTAAGGTTTTTACATTTATTTGACTGAAATCTGACTCCGAAGACGCTTCATGTGTCTTGTCTAATTCCTTACAGTTGGAGCATGTTCTAAAGTCAGGGAAATTATTGAGCCGAGCGCCAAATATAGTCCACATATTAATTTATTCAGCCGAATCAAATAGTTGAACAAATCAGGTCTCTGCCTGTGCCAATTTTACAATCATGTGCAGGAGACGACGGAGGCTTCCAGGGTTGTCCACTTTTATGACACATGACGATGAAATGTTTACGCCCCATGACCAAGCCGCTGGCTGATTGGTCCGCGGTCGTCGATGCAAAATTCCCAATAGTCCTTTGAATCTTGGGAGATGGGTGATAGCTCATCGCCCTTGTCCCCAGGCGAGGTGATGAGTCATTGTTATCTACACAGACGGAAACCACAGACGCATTCCAAAGGAAATGCAGTTTAGACACCCTTCTCTTAGAGTTTGCCCTTAAACACTGAAGTCAAATTTTAGAACAAGTATATTTGACTCTACGTAAGATGAAACCGTGTATAAAATAGTATATATATATATAGTATATATATTTTCTTTCTTTGAAAGGCACTGAAAAATTGGCCATGAAAAAGGTGTATGAACCCTGTGTCTAAAACAGGGGTGTCAAACAGGCGGCCCGTGGGCCGGATCAGGCCCGCTAAGGGATTGAATTCGGCCCGCGAGACAACGCTGAGGGAAGCGCAAGAGAAAAACAAGCTGCATGTTGAAATATGTCCAGTTGATGTTGCCAAAGACAGGTGCCTCTCACAAATGCTGTACTTGTATTTCTTTTTCTTTTTCTCTCTTTCTCTCTTCCTCCCTTTTTCTATCACTCTCTCTTTCACTATCTCTTTCTGTCTTTGTTCCTCTCTTTCTCTGTGTCTTTTTACCTTATTTTGCTCTTTTCCTTTTCTCTCTCTCTAATTCTTACTTTCCCCTTCCTTTTTTTCTCCCCTTGTCTCTTTCTCTCCTTCTTTTTCAATTTTTCTTTGGATTTCTTTCTCTTTCTTTCCCCCTCTCTATTTTTTTATCTTGTTTCTCCCATTCTGTCTCTATATTGCTCTTTCTTTCTCCATTTCTATCTTTCTTTGTCCCACCCTCTCTTTTTATCTCCCTCTCTTATACTACTTTCTCTCTTTTTCTTTCTCTAATCTACTAGTCTGGCCCCCGAGAGAATGTCTGTTCTATCGTGTGGCCCCTGAGTTAAAATGAGTTTGACACTCCTGGTCTAGAATGTTCACTTCTGGGAAAGACTCCTAATGTGTTTTTCTTCCACAGAAGTCCGTCTCTTGTCCATGAAAATGATCAACGCTTAACGCCTTCATGAGTCTCACTCAAAACTTCCGAGTATTGCTTCTCCTTTCCACTCTACTCCTTGGTTTACTCTACTCAACCCTACGAAAGGAGGCGGTCTTCAATGCCAAGGAGCCACCCAATCCACCCGTCACCCACGACACGAAGGTCCAGACCAAAGTCCAACGCGTCGTCCGAGCCCAGATTCGAACTCGACCTCCATCCCCGGTCCTCGTCCCACTCGGCGTCAACATATCTTCTGCGTTCAGGACTTCCATTCCTGAAAATGGAGCCTACTGGAACCGGCTCCTTCACTTGGGTCTGAAACGTGCAAAGCAGGGCGGGGAACGGTTCAGCAAGGAGCCACTTTGGCTTCACTGCCAGCAGATCAGTCAGGAGCTAATCGAGACGAACGTGCACGATGTGGACTCGTACCCTGTCCTGTTGAGGAACTTCCTCCGGGGGATGAAATGCCGCTCGCCTCCGTTTCTCATCGACCAGCCCAAAAAGTGCGGCGAGGAAGCAACTTTCCTGCTTTTTGCCATCAAGTCCATACCGGCCAACTTTGAGCGGCGGCAGGTACCGACACATCATTTATTGAATTCAACAACTGTTTACATAAGAATGAATAAGCGCTTGTTGAACCAATGTGAATTAATTTGTTTGATTAGGCACAGAATGTGTGGAGTTCCTCCCCACAATCACACAAATATGTTCCAAAATATTCCGCGCGGCATGGCTCTGAAGGATTTTATACATTGGACTATAAAGGATTTTATACGATTGAATACAAATTACATTTAATGCAAAAGATATTCACTGACTGGGCTGTGGTGCGAGGTCAGGACACTCTGGTGGAAAATGTTGTTTACAGGAACGGCTGGAATGGGACGTACGGCTGATAAGATAATCAGCACCAGGGTTGGGTAGGGTTACTTTAACTGGATTACTTTCAATTACTTTTGGATGACTCCAATACCAAATATGCTAATAAAAGACAAAAAACTAAATATGAATAAAATGATGACTCACAACACGTGGTAAGCTTTCTCTCCTGGCTTTGATCTCCGGCAAAACGAACATAAAATGCGACAAACAAAATGAAAATCAATCCAAACAGCTTGCCAACATCATTTTTGCCCTTCCATGTATTCCGTTACTCCCCAAGCCTGCACAAAATTTAGTAATTTTATTCACATTTAGTTTCTTTTGTCTTTTATTAGCATATTTGGTATTGGAGTAATCCAAAAGTAATTGAAAGTAATCAAGTTAAAGTAACCCTACCCAACCCTGATCAGCAGATCCAGACTCAGAAAGGCCCTGATGACGTAGAAACGCTCTGTTGTTTTGAGTACCCCAGACATCGTGACTCTTCGAGATGGTGAAGCCCAGGGGGCTTCCTTGGCACGCCCATGGGAGGAGCCGACACACCATTATGCGGGGAGAAGATGGCCAATAAGAAAAAGCTAAAGGACTTGAGAAAAGGGGCTTCCCAGAGACTCCAACGTCACTAATTCGGCCGTTTTCGCTGGAGTACACTTAGTTAAATTTTTAGGGAAATTAAATCAGCCCCCGGGTGGAAATGTCGGCTTCCTGTTCATCTTTTCCCTCAAGAAACTATTTGCATAAATTGTTTGGTGAATGTAGATTGTGTTTGGTTAATGGAGTCGGACAACTAATTCGAACAATTTGGTAAACGGTACATTTTGATTTTTAATTCCAACAGCTCTCTTCAAAGTACAAGGTTTGACCTCATATCCCCAAAAACTGTGACGTCAGGAAGCAAAACAGACAGCGATTGTAGTAATCAGTGAATGCATAGTGCTCAGTTTAGCTTGGAGTAATTGGAACTTTGCTTATTTTGACGCTGTTTTGTCCGATTGATCATCAAATAGTAAGTTTACCTGCCATATTGTACAGCGTGTGTTCCTTTTTTGACTTTGCCTCATTTTAGGTATATGATTGTGATGGGTTTTTTTTCCTCTCGTTTTCGTCGCTTGTCTTGCAATTATTATAATATTGTTCAGATAGCTCCCCGTTAGCAGTTGGGGTCCCGGAAGGGTCCAGTATTGTTTGGTCTAGGTTAGCGCTCATTGTTCCTTCTCCCAGCTGGGTTCGTGTTCGTTGGCGTGTTAGGTTTTTGTTGTTGGTTTGCAGTTATCTTGGCTGCTTGCTGCATGTTTTCGATCAGCCAACCTCCCGTTTTCTTTCGCCCGATCAGTCGCAGTTTGGCTCTCTTCAAAGTAGTTCTGACCTCATATCCTCAAGAACTGTGACGTCGAGAAGCGAAACAGACAGCGATTGTAGTAATCAGCGAATGCAGAGCGCTCAGTTTAGCTTGGCGTAATTGGAACTTTACTTATTGTGACGCTGTTTTGTCCAAGTTGATCATCAAATGGTTAGTTTACCTGCCATATTGTACAGCGTGTGTTCCTTTTTTGACTTTGCCTCATTTTAGGGATGTTATTGTGATTTTTCTTTTCCTCTTGTGGTTTTTGCCGCCTGTCATGCAATTATTATAATATTGTTTAGAAAACTCCCTGTTAGCATTTGGGCTCCCAGAGGCTTCCAGTTTTGTTTGGTCTAGGTTAGTGCTCATTGTTCCTTCTCCTGGCTGGGTTCGTGTTTGTTGGCGTGTTAAATGGTAAATGGTCTGCATTTATACAGCGCTTTTCAAGTCAATGAAGACCTCCCAAAGCGCTTTACAATCTGCTTCACACTTACCCATTCACACACCAATAGGGAGTCAGCCGTGCCAGGCGCCTACCTGCTTATTGGGGGCATTAGGGATTCAGTGTCTTGCCCAAGGACACTTCGACATAGGTTTTATGTTGTTGGCTTGCAGTTATCTTTGCTGCTTACTGCATGTTTTCGGTCAGCCAGCCTCCCGTTTTTTTACGCCCAATCAGTCCCAGTTTGTCCTCTTTACCATCCAGATTTCCTGATGTGTTAATTTGGTATACTTATGGCTGGCTTTGTTTTAGTTGGCGAGATCGTTTTTTTGTCGTTAGCTTCCGGTTATTCTGGCTGCACGCTTCTGGTCGGCCAGCCTCCCGTTTTTTTCTGCTGATCAGTCCTGGTTAGCCTTTTTAGCAGCCGGCTAGTCTGCCTTGTCCTGGCTGGTTTAGGCCCTGTTAGCTCCCCTTGTGTTATTTTTGATGCTTGCCATTTGTTCTACAATTGCTGCACCCACCTGCAACACAACGCCTAGGCGTTCTCGACAATAACTACCAAAACTTGGCTTGAAATGTAACCTATTCGGCTGATTAAACAATAAACCAATATGGTGACTGGCTTCACATGACGTCAGAGTTTAGGAAGTCAAAGACGAGACAAACTGTCTTAAAGGCATTGTCTTGAAGAAAAATTGGAATATACCAATGATTTATATTGATATCATGCAAAAACATGTACCATTTTCTCACATTTTGTATATTTTAGAATTTGGATATCCCTTTAAATATGTCTGTCAAGATATTCCCAACCTTGGTTCGGCACCTATGCTATTTAGGCAGAGCCAAGAATAGCTACTGTGCTAGTTCTTAGTTTGATGAGTGGTAAAATGATGAGGAAACACCAAAGTCACATTTATTTGAACAAAAGCCGGCAATTTTAAAGAAAAATGGACAAGGAAATGGATGACAATTAACATTTGTTCTAGTAAAATAACACTCTTATTTGGTTAAGGGTGACAGAGAAGAAATTTTAGTTGGTCTTGGTTTATAACCCTTGTTCTAGTTAAACGTCTGTATAATAACCAGTCACGTATTGTAATTTCAGTCATTAAACCTATTACAAGTCACAAAATTGTGTTTTTGTGAACACGTCTAGGATTTTAGAATCAACCTAAAATCTATTTTTGTATCAGAATTCAATGTCCCGCAATAATCTACTTTTAATTTTCAATGACATTTAAAATGAATGTCATGATTACTGATGTGCCCGGAAATTTGGCGCCAACCGCTGCGGGTCCTGATTGGCTCCCTGTCCCTACTTAAACACAGTCCTGTCAATCCCCTTTTGTCAGTTCATATGCGAACCTCAGTGTGTACTAGGCAAGCCTTTTTCGACCCCGACTCCCACCTGTCCCGTTTTTGCTCCCGTCTGTCTCCGGCTACGACCCGTTTTGATTCTGACCACACCTGCTCTTACGACCCGTTTCTGACCCCGACCACGTTTTTGCTCTCCTGTCCCTGTCCTATCGACCTGTTTTTCCGTCCTTGACACCGCCATCGCTTTCTACGGAAGATCCACTTCCGTGTTCGGATCACAATCTGAGAAACACAACAAAATTCGGTTCTGTTTCCGCTCTGGTCCTGACAATAAATGACGTGGGTTCACCAAAAAGACCAATCAATCACAATTTAGATGTTCTTAAGTTTAGGGAATCCCAAATCGACAAGAACACGGTGGTTCTCAAAGTTCAGCAGTCCTCAGTCAAGAGCAAACAAATAAATGAATTCCCTACTGCAACTTTAATGTGGAGCTCAATGGCAAATCAGGTCCTTGTTGGGGTCTTGGTGTAGCTAGTGAAGTTATATACTATTTTATACACTGTTTTATTCTAAGTAAAGTCAAATATCCTTGTTCTAAAATCTGACTTCAGTGTTTGAGGGCAAACTCTGAGAGAAGGGTGTCGTAAACCACGTTTTGCATTGGAATGTGCCTTTCCTACCATTCTGTGCAGATAACAATGACTTATCACCTCACCTAGGGTGTTGGGAGTAAGTGCCTGTCACCCCTTCTCCCATTCTTCAAATCATGGTTGGGAAATTTGCATCGACGACGGCGCGGACCAATCACAGCAGTTTGGCGTGAACATTTCATCGTCATGGGTTATAACACGGGAAGACCCTGGAACCTCGTCGTCTGCTGCACACGATTGTAATTTTGGCACGGCAGAAAGATCCGATTTGTTCAACTTTTTGACTCTGCTAAATAAATTGATATGTGGACTAAACTCGTCGTTCGGGTAATTAAATCTCTCCGGCTTCTGGACATGCTCCAACTGTAAGGGTTTAGACAAGTCGCATGAAGTGTCTTCGGAGTCAGATTTCAGTTTAAGAAATGTTAAAACCTTACACTAGCCACTCTGATCGCCGAGACAAGGAATTTGACTTTTAGAGGGGAAAAACCTAGTTTATTTGGTTTATTTTTGTCCTTCGTGGATCACACCGTCACCAGGTAGAGTCAAAATGAAGGATTTTTTTGAAAAGGAAAGGTTTGGTTTATCGAGCAATGCTAACGATTAAGATACTCACAGGGTCTCTCTGTCGCCTATGCTAGCTTGCGTGTTCTGCCCACAGCGAGCAATAACGAATGATGTGCTGGTACTCGCGATGATGTATTTTTCACAAAACGATTTTGAAATGAGGAATTACAAACCGTTGTCCGCTTGTTAAAATCATTTATTTCATTAAATAATTGAATCATATGATCTTTTTTTACAATGTGTTTCCTATCTAATGTTAGCATTTTTTTCAAATGTCGAATTATCTTTTTTTAAATGTATTTACTTCAAACTGTCTTAACAGTAGGACTTTATTTTGTCAGGAATAGTATTTCGCATTGGGATCACTAATACCGAACACGCTAAGACATTTCTTTTACTTTGACACAGGCGGTGCGTGACACCTGGGGACGGGAGCATCTCCACAATGGCAGCCTGCATGTGAGGACTGTGTTCCTGATGGGTTCTGCCTCAATGGATGACCCAGATCTTGCCGCATTGGTCAGGTCGGTATCGGTAACTAAACTTCTAAGGATGTTGTGTAGTCTTTGGGGTAATAAATTACTGATAAATGACAAACTACTTTTTTGGATCAATTTGAATGTAATATAAACCGCTTAATTTTAAAGGGTTTGGGTAGCAAACATTTGTCGTCGTGTTTAAAACACCTTCAATGATTGCTCTAAAGCAGCGGCGTCGAGCTCACTTTAGCTGGGGGCCACATGCTGTAAAAACAATCTCCCAGGGGCCAGACAAGTAGATTTAAAGAGAAGGACGAGACGAGAAAAAGAGAGGGAAAGAGAGAGACAAGAGAGGAAAGAAAGTGACCGGCAATGCACTTTTTTCTGCCACGGCGGATCTTTTTTGGCTGTTATTTCCCCCAAAATGAAGTGCACGCCTGAGATCCATTATCCCTGATCTCATATTACTGCTAGCAGGGACTGGCAATGCACACTTTTTTCTGCCATGGTGGATCTTTTTTGGCTATTATTTCCCCCAAAATGAAGTGCACGCCTGAGATCCATGATCCATTATCCCTGATCTCATATTACTGCGAGCGGGGACTGGCAATGCACACTTTTTTTTTGCCCCGGCAGCTTTTTTGGGCTGTTATTTCCCCCCAAAGTGAGGTGCATTTCTGCAACCATGATCCATTATCCCTGATCTTATGTTACTGCGAGCGGGGAACGCAATGCACACTTTTTTTTGACCCGACAGTTTTTTTGGGCTGTTATTTCCCCCCAAAGTGAGGTGCACTCCTGCAACCATGATCCATTATCCCTGATCTTATGTTACTGCGAGCGGGGAACGCAATGCTCACTTTTCTCTGCTCCGGCGACTTTTTTTTTCCCTATTGCCATGATTTCCCCCGAAAATGAAGTGTGCTTATGCGACCATGATCCATTATCCCCGATCGTATATTGCTGCACAGCCAGTATCGCCGGCCGAATATTCCTTAGTATGGGTTTTTGATGCACGGCAGTTTTGTTTTTTTCTGCCTAAAATGAATTGCAATCGGGGGCTACTAGAGAGCATGTTAAAAATGGGTAGGGGGATACTTTGCAGATTAACATGTATCGCTGGGGGTCCCGCTCCCCATTATTCGCGATAAATGAGGGATTACAGTCTTTGTTTTAAACGTTTGTTGTCTTATTTTTTTTACTGCCACCTCTGGCCCGAAGTGTAACTGCAGACTATTTAGAAAGATCTTAAACTCTTTCAATATTAAAGCCTGCAATGTACCTAATTTTTAAAGCAAATTTGAAAGTACTACCAATGATGTTTTGCTTAAGTCAGGGGTGTCAAACTCATTTTAACTCGGGGGGCCACACGATAGAACAAACATTCTGTCGGGGGCCGGACTAGTAGATTAAAGAGAAAGAAAAAGAGAGGTAAAGAAATAAGAGAAAGAGGGAGGGAAAAGGAGAGAGGGCGGGACAAAGAGAGAGTGTAAGAAACAAAAGAGATAAAAAGAGAAGTCGTGAGAGAGGGGGAAAGAAAGGGAGCGGAATAAAGAAATCCAAAGAGAAATAAAAGACAGAAGAAGAGAAAAGGGTAGGAAGAGAGAAAGAGAAAAGGGAGAAAAGGAAGTTAGAGCAAAAGAAGTTAAAAAGACACAGAGAGAGAAAGAGACAAAGAGCAACAAAGGAAGAGAAAAAGAGAGAGAGACAGAGAGTGGGAGAAAAAAGGTGGAAAAGAGGGTGGGAAAGAGAAAGAGAGAGAAAAAGAAATAAAAGTACAGTGTCTTTGTTCGAGGCACCTTTCTTTGGCAACATCAAGTTGACATATTTCAACCTGCAGCTTGTTTTTCTCTTGCGCTTCTCTGAGTGTCGTCTCGCGGGCCGGATTCAAACGCTTAGCGGGCCTGATCTGGCCTGTTTTGACAACTGTGGCATTTCTTCCTCATGGCATGAGGCTCTTTAACTCCACCTGAGGCAGTAAAAGCCCACATTAAATCCCACCCCTACATTTGCATATTACCTTATTCTTTTTACATTGTGTATTTTCCGTAGCACTATTTAAATACTCTATATCAACGTGTTATATTGGGTACCGGTATTTTTGTATTCTATATCTTTTATTATTTTATTTTTCAACACAAGGATACGTGTGAATTTCCCTACGGGGATGAATAAAGTATCTATCTACCTATTGATGTATTTATGCCAAGGAAACAAAGTTACTCAATCAATGGCTCAGGTTCGAAGCTGAACACCACGGAGATGTCCTGCAGGCCGACTTCCACGAGTCTCTCTTCAACCTGACCCTCAAGATGAACACATTCCTTCGGTGGACCTTGGAAAGGTGTCCGCAGGTCTCCTTCATCTTCAGCGGGGACGACGACGTGATGGTCAACACTCCGGGCCTTTTGAGATACCTCAGTTCTTTAGACTCTTCCAAAGCCTCCAGCTTGTACGCCGGAGAAGTGATAAGGACGGCAAGTCCCCTGCGGGACCCCAAAAGCAAGTACTTTATTCCTTTGAGCTTCTATGATGGACCCTACCCAGCCTATGTAGGGGGAGGTGGCTTCATCATCTCTGGGGCTTTGCTTGGACCACTGTATTCCGCCTGTGGAGCTATTCCCTTCTTTCCTATAGATGATGTCTATGTGGGAATGTGCTTCAGCGCCCTGGGGGTTGCACCAAAGGCCCACGCCGGATTCCATACCTTCGATATCAGAGCGAAAGACCGGGAGAACTGGTGCGCTTACAAGAGTTTGATCCTAGTTCACCAGAGGTCGCCCCAGCAATTGAAGAGGATATGGAGGGGAATCCACAGTCCGCTATTGACTTGTTGAGAAGTCAATTTGGACTAAGCAAAGTCAATTATTTACTGTACCATGGTCTTGGCGCCTCTACTAGTCCAAACACCACGTCCTGATTATTAGAAGATACATGCAGAAACATCCAAGTGTATTCATTGTTCAATAACAGCTCCTTCAATTAAAACCATGACTGTTTGCTATCTGAGCATTGGAAATGTCATTTTCATTTTAGCTTAGCGACAAATAATTATGCCCTGGGGAACATATGTAGGATCAAAACTTAAAGGATTAGAGAATGTTTCCTAAACCCCAAGACCCTTTGGTCCAGAAAATGGATGAATGGAAGTTTCTTTAAAGCTGCTATCCGAAATTTGAAACTGTTCTACTCACTGTTGCCATCTTCTGGTTTAAATCATTATTGCAGTTTGTCATGCTGCTTGTGATGAAGATAAGACCAATTTGTTGAATCGTCTCATACGTGTTCAAAGAATGCAGGAATCAAATGACGTCAGAGGGAGCTCTTTTTTTTGATACACAATTTCAACAAGAAACTCAGCGAATCTCAGATATACGTGGGTCTTTATGGTTTCAACACAGCATGTGTAAACCGGTCTAGCCCCGCCCCCTTTCACGCTACACCCTTTTACGTGTACATGCCCAGGGTTCTGTCCTTATTTGGAAGTGTTTTTAAGTTTATGCCAGTTTATGTCACCTTGCCCTTTGCCGTTATCTGTTGTCCTCCCTTAAGGAGGATTGTTTATACTAATTCGTCCGCCGAGACCTTCCCGAGATGTAAGCAACATTTCTCCCAACTGTACGCAAGTCTTTCTACATGTCAGCAAGTCTCCTGAACAAATGTATGCAAATCTATTCTACAAATGCAAGTTTATATTCTACAACACTTGTTGCGCGTTAAAGTATAGTATGTTCATTTCCGAGACGCGCTCAATAAACTCTTCGCTTTTCATCCTTTCGGGGGTTTGGGTTGTCGTTTGGACTGTATTTGAATCGGTTCTTTTCTTACTTTCACCATTTTCATACTACACTAACAGAAAATCGCAAGCACGAGCATTCTATCACTCTCCACCCCTATCTCTCCCTCCCCCTTTCCTGCTTCCTAAAGTCAAGTTTATTTGTGACGCCCTTAATCAGAGTCTCAAAGGGCTCCACAGACCACAGATTATTTTCAAACAACAGACTATTATGACACCATCCCCGATCTAAAACCTACATGAGGACAAGGAAAAACTCTAAAACCTTTTTGAGTTATCAAATAATAAAGCTTATTAAATAGTTCAGAATAGATCATTAAATGAAAGAAAAAATGAATCTGCTGCCAACTACTGATACTGTGCCTTGCGAAACCACTCAGCACTTTATAACTTTTGTTTGAGGCTAAAACCCTACTTTGAAACACGATCATTGGTTAAAAAGCCCTGTTTAAGATCCAAAATCATACTTCGAACCCTAGTGGGAACCTTAGCAGTGCCAAACCCTACTTTGGAACCCTAGGTTGAAACCCGACCTCTGCTTTAGAACCATATTATCAGGCCAGAATCCTAGTTGGAAACCCAAGCAGTGCTTAGTTGCAAGTCCCGCATAGCTCTGATAAGAGTAAGATAAGAGCAGAGAGGTGTGATGGATTTCTTTTTGTAAAGGCTCTTTGAACACATTGGGGCATTACTAACACATACTTAAAGGTGGGGTGCATCATTTGAAAACTTAAACCTGCAGTCAATTGGTGAATGGTCTGAATTTATATAGCGCTTTTCAAGTCACCAAGACTTTAAGCTAGAAGATGGCAGCAGAGTAACACAAGTTTTGCGTTTATTTCTTAAGACGCTCGAATAAAACGACTGGATAGGTTAAGGAATGAGGAAATAAGAAGAATTGGTGCGGTGAGAGGTTTGATGAAAAATATTTTGACATATGGAAAGAATGGATAGACCGTTTGACTAAGAGTATGAAATGCAGAAATGGCGGGAAACGGAATGAGGGAAAAATACAGAATTATGGTTGGATAGATGAGGTGAAACATGCTCTGCATGTGAGGTCAGTTAATTTAATGAATGCAAGAGTTTGTGCTAGGCATAGATGTGAATAGTTCAAAATGACTGATATCGACACATATGATGCAGAGGGGGTAAACCAGTGTATGCTATCAGGCCTCTGCTGATGAAGGGTTGCCTGACACAACAACTCACGCCCTTGTTGTGCTGTAGGCTTAATGTTCGGTGTCAGGTTGGGAAGAGCCAAGTGGAATATGTGTTCTTGACTCGCCACCTCAGGGAGATATGGCTTCAGTATATTGTTTATCTCAGGGTTTGTTCTGCCCCGAACAGGCTTTAAAAAAGTAAAATTAAAGCAGATAAGCAAAATGGAAAATAAGATATGGGCTTTTTGAAATCTGTTGGGCATTGTTAACACAATAACTTTTAACATTTTGAAGATATCTCAAACTACTGCTGACACAAGTAGTCAGGAAACCAGCAAAGGTGAATAGTCTGTATAACGTTCTCGGTGGTAGGGCTTGCCATGAATGGGCTAGTATATTCAAAGTGGCAGCCAATTGAGCAGGATGTAGCCTACTAGCTAATGCACAAAACTGGGACACGTGAGTGCTAAAAGTTATTAGAAAAAAAACATCCCTGGAGCAGGGTTTCCTCTAAGCTGCGCGCGCGCACAATTGCGCAATGCTCGCACATTCACAGCGCACAAGAAAATCTACCCAGCGCACAAAAATGAGGGCTCAAAATTACTAATTAAGAAGCGACTTAAGTCAAAGTGACAGTGCATGAAGGTCAAAATACACGGGTTTCCCTGACATTGTGTCCTAAATGCGGTATTTTGAAGTCGAGTCGAAGTAGAACGAAGTTGAGTAAAGTTAGTAGAGTTTTTCGAGAACTGGCTTCTTCGGCTCAGCTCACTAAAAGGAACCGGCTCTTTCGGGTCCTAAACGGCTCTTCAGGTTGTTTTTGCTTCTTTAAATCCAACATGACCAAATATTATGTAAAATTATGCACAAAGGGACTTAAAGGAAGGGGGGAATAGAACAAAAAAGAAAAAAAAATACCAAAATGAAAAAGTAGTGAAAAGCTGAGAAAAAGAAACAAAAGTAAGAGAAAAAAAAAGGAAAAATTTAGAAAAAAGCCAGAAAAAAAAGAAAAGAAATGTAGGAAAAAAGTAAATAGAGAACAAAAAGAAAAAAGTAACTGCTCGGAAAAAGTAAACATGATTTTTTTTTTTAAAGGAAATTTAAAAAAAGTAGAAAAAAAACACGGAAAAAAAGAAGGAAAAGTTTGTGTTGCATTCAAATAATTTCCAATAATATCAAGTGAATCTTGTTGCCAACATTGTACTTCCACTAAAAAATGTGATTAAGTACAGTTCTGGATCTTACAACCGACTAAATAAGCCCCAAAAAATGTTAATATTATGCGACAAAATATATCAGGAAATTAAAAGAAATGGATATCTTGTGAAAGAATTGTAAGACAAACGACGTTTGTAGGCCGTACAACCTTTGAGTCAATTCATTCAAAAGAGAAAAATCGTTTTGCATTGCCGGAAACTCTGCAAAATGTAACGTGATGTCAAGTTTTGGACATGTTTGATAATTAATTATCATGCCACACTTGGGATTATGGTTGCTTACTGTTGTTTCAAGCGTTGCTCACCGACTTTGTGTGAACGCTCAGACCCGTAAGGAAAATTAGAGGGAACATTGCCCTGGAGTCATGTTCATTTAAAGTCACTTCCAAATCTGGAGTCTACCTCCTCAAACCAGGAAGCAACCAAGAGCTAACAAAGACTGTTGTCCAAAAGTTATATGATGCATTTTATAATCATTAGCTAACAGAAAAGGAACTTGGTAAGATAAGGAACAAAGGAGGTAACAAGAGTATCAGATGTACAATGAAAACTAGATAAGAGGGATAAAAAATGGAACTAAAACATGTTTAAAGTAGTTAATGTTTTATTTCTTTCCACAAAACAAATGGAACTTAAAAAGGGTTCAACTTTCTATAGCTCAACTGTTTACTATTAGCAATTATTAACAAGGAAGTGTGCTAACCAAACAGTAAGGCACCAAGCGGAAGATCACCTAGACTCGACTAAACTACATTGTTGTGCATCAGGAGAAAGGAGGGGTTCTCAAACGTTTCGACTCGAGAGGTCCTTGGAGAGGGCAATTTTCGCAAAACTGCCTTTTAATGTTTTGTGTATTATTCAGAAGGGGGCTTTCAGGACCAGGAAGTAAAAAAAACTAGAACAGGGGTGTCAAACTCATTTTAACTCGGGGATAGGATATAGGAGAAAAAGAGAGGGTGGGACAAAAAAGACAAAGGGGAGAGAGAAAACAAGAGAAAAGAGAGAAATAGTAAAAGAGGGGGAGAGAGAAAAAATCCAAAGAGAAAAAGGGAGGAGAGGAGGTGAGGAGAGAGCGAGAGTGGGAAAAAAGAGAAAATAAATATCAAAATAAGGTAAAAAGACACAGAGAAAGAGACAAAGGGAGAGAGCAAGAGAAACGAGATAAAGATGGTGAGAGAAGGGGAAAGAGGAAAAAAATCCAAAGATAAATAAAGATGAGAGGAGGGGAGAGCAAGAGGGAGAAAAAGTGAAGGGCGCTTTCAGGACCAGGAAGTAAAAAAAAATAGAACAGGGGTGTCAAACTCATTTTAACTCGGGGATAGGATATAGGAGAAAGGGGGAGAGACAAAGAGAGAGGGTGGGACAAAAAAAGTCACAAAAGGGAGAGAGAGAACAAAAGAGAGGGAGAAATAGTGAGAAAGAGGGAGAGAGAATAAAAATCCAAAGAGAAATAGAGTGGAGAGGTGGGGAGAGCAAGAGGGGGAAAAAAAGAGAAGGAAAAAAGAAAGATCAAAATAAGGTAAAAAGACACAGAGAAAGAGACAAAGGGAGAGAGAGAGAGAACAAGAGAAAAGAGATAAAGATGGTGAGAGAGGGGAGAACAAGAGCGAGAAAAAGTGAAGGAAAAAGGAAAGATCAAGGGGCGGCAGTAGCTCAGGAGGCAGAGCGCTCGTCTTGGGATCAAGGGATCCCAGTTCGAATCCCGGCTCGTCCGTGTTACATGTCGAAGTGTCCTTGGGTAAGACACTGAACCCCCAATACCCCCAATAAGCAGGTTAGCGCCTTACATGGCTGCAAGGCCGGTATTGGGAAATGTGAAGCACATTGTAAAGCGCTTTGGGAAGTCATTGACTTGAAAAGCGCTATATAAATGCAGATCATTTCATTTCATCAAAATAAGATAAAAAGAGACAAAGAGGAACAAAGAGCGAGACAGTGAAAGAGAGTGATAGAGTGAGTGAGCAAAAAGGGAAGAGAGAGAAGGAAAGTAATTCAACGACTTTGTGAGAGGCTCTGGCAACATTGAGTAAACATATTTCAAGCTGCAGCTCGTTTTACTCTTGCGCTCCCCTCAATCCCTTAGCGGGCCTGATCCGTCCCGCGGGTCGCCTGTTTGATACCCCTGCCCTAGACCAACAGGTAAACAAGCCCCTCTCCCTAAAGGAAAACTGTAGCTACAGAAAATTGCGGTAAAGTTTTTACTTGCCTGCAATCTTCATCTCAGATTAGCAGGCTAAACAAAACGAAAGCTAAAGGCTGTTAGCTTCAATTCATTTTTTATGGATTACCAAATCTTGGCTGATAGTTAACAGAAAATCACTTAAAAAGGTATTGCGCAAATGAAATATTGCATATTTTCAAAATCCTAAGCACAAAATTATATCATGAAGGGGTTAAAGGTTCAACAGAAAAGGACCAAAAACAGCGTCATTTTTAGAGCATAATAAGTCTGTTTGAAATAAGTTTGTGACAAACGCAAAGTAGCTAAATTACCATGACGACGTACACCCGGAAGATTGAAAACCATTGCGAGATGGAAGACCTATTTAAGGAGAATGGAAACATGAAATTGTAACAGAAAATTAAAGGTAAAACTTTTTTTTTTTTAATTTGGATGTTTTCATGTCAAAGTAAGTCCTCTAAAAGTGTGTTCTTAAAAAAATTTGTTTTGCACTTAGTCCAGCATATTAAATATATGTCCGGCAGGCCCACCATTAATTTCTGAGAATGTCAATAGAAAACTAAATATATATATATATATATATATATATATATTTTAAACTAATGCCCTCTAGCGACCAGAGAGAGTATTTTAAGGATATACTCTGCTTTAATAGGCCCAGTGTAGTAGTTTGATCTCTAATATTATTGCCCATTCACTGCTAAAACAATATTAAACCAGTACGAACAATTATGGAAGAAATACAATTTTTCAAAGCTTAATCTTAAATTTGTATAGCGTGCTGAGTTGGTCCAGGTGCAAAGCTGCATTCACTCTACTATTTAAATAAACCAGATAATGTTGTGGATTAACTGTAAATCAGCTTCGAGCTGACAACAGACATCTGGCAGGATGTTATGAAACAATGCTAATACAAGAAATCACAAGTTGCTGACTAAGCGAGTCAATTCCGAGAAAAAAACTTTGGAATCAGAGAAAAACATCACGTGATCACGAGAACACAGTATAAACGATTAACTGAGTGCATAATAGGACGAATTTGAACGTGGATGAATGTTGCTGAATGAATGTTGCAATAAAGGACGTTCCCTCTCTGCCATATTTCGTCTCTGCGTATATTTTGAGGCGACGCCCAACGACGTCCTCTCCAAAAATAACATACTCTGCGTCACTTTCTGTACATTGTTTGTGGATAAATGTGATCCTTGTCATCTGTGATTATAATTTGAAGAGTAGGCTATTAAAGATGTCTGAACAATGAAGTATATCATTGAAAAAAAAACAAACTAAAAATTATTTTACTGACCCGGCCTGCCTTAGAAAAGAAACACTGGATCCAGTCCCAGAACCAAACTGACTTTGACATCCATATTCGTAACGATGCTCCTTTATTTAAAATAAAATACATTTTAAAAAATACTACTTGTATGTAGTCATGATGCCTCGCATTTAGTTGTATTTGTGTTCGAACAAAACACGGGACAAAAAAAAGTCAAATGAGAAGTAGTCGAGTGATAAATATACCATACAACAATTTGTAGTTGGTACTTTCTTGTGTAACCCGCAAAGGACATGAAAGCAATATCTAGGTATGCGCTTTTTGACTGATTAAAGATTGTGTATCTCAGACCACAGTTTGAGAACCCCTGTTCGAAAAACCAAACATTCATTGGGAGTCTTTGTCGTAGAGATCGAGGGGGTAATGCTCCTTGTACTGTTGAATGTGGCGGAAGAGCGAATCGCGCTGCTTGTTAAGCGCAGGCGTCATTTCCTCGTAGACGTCGGTGAAGAGCAATTCCGGGTTGGGTTTCAGGCGTTTTTCTGCCCGTTCGAACACCTCCATGACGGTTTTGCGCGACTGCTTGCGCCAGGCGCGCTCGTCCTCTTCGCTCCACCAATCCCGGGAGGCCATGTAATGGCGGAGACGCGAGATGGGGTGGTCCTGCTTGTCCCAGTAGTTGACCTCGTCCACCGAGCGGTACGCCGAGCTGTCGTCACTGGTGCTGTGGTGGCCGATCCTTCGTGAGGGAGAGAGAGGTAAACGGAACTGAATACAGGGTTCGTGATCAAATTCAAGCACTTTCAAGGCCTATTTTTCCAGTACCTCTTAAAGGAAGAAATCTGTGTTGCCTTTGATGACTAAAATAAAGTCGCTATCACGACTTTCTGCAATTTTTAAACATACCTATATCCATGATCTTTTTGTCACAATGGGCTGCTGTAAACTTACATGAATTCTTCCTCAACAATGCACGCGCAGCTTCAAACACATACACACAAACACGGAAAATACTATAGGTGTTGGGTAATAATTGAGTTGAATACAGAAGACAACTTTTTGGGGGGAAAATAAATTGGGCCCCAACCTCACACAGACCCAAGCTCAGACAGCTTGTAGAGTTTGAGAACCACGATCTAGAGGGAGGTGACAAAATTGTCCGCCATCTTGTTGATGAGCCAGATTTGGACCCAATTAAATTAAATGATTTCTCCAAGTGCATTCAATCTAGAGACTGCTGATCTTTTGCTTTTTGTGTGTCTTTTTCAGAAGATCTTTGTCTAAACTTGTTCGAATAGAATTGTATATAGTTAATTATTTTACCTTTTATCATCCATTTATAGTTCTAAAGAGTTGATATTGTTCATTTTAAATTGTATTGTTTTACATTTTCAAAAATTTTATGTTGTTGTTCGACTATCTCTTCAGTGTGTAAAGAGCCCAAATTATTTGTATTTTACATTTTTTAAAAGATCTGTGAATATTGTAATTTGCATTTCATACGTTTTGCAGGGATCCCCAGCAGAACATGAAATTACTAATTACTAAATAATTTTGTGTATTGAGTGAGATTGCAAGGAAACTGCAACAAAAATATTTTCAATCATTTTCGGGCACTTCACTTAAAATTTAAGCATTAAACATGAAGCATTTTCAAAGATTTCAAGCACCCGTACGAACCCTGCAAACTGAACTTTCATATTAAGGCGGGGGGCCTCAAACTATCGTCCTGGGGCGGTAATTCACCCCAGGGCTGCGAGTTAGAGACCCCTGCATTGGATGGGAGATCGAGAACGTACCAAATAATTTCGAATTCTTTCATATCGGGAGAATGTGCTCGTTACATGAGCGTTTCGAGCCAAAAAACGCGATCCTAGTATGAAGAGGTAGCACTATTTTGTTTTGGGGTTTGAATATGAGCAAGTTTTTTTCCAGGGCCTATGTTGCGTTTCACATCATCCAAATGCTCAATAATCCGGGTGGTGTTCTTGGGTTTCCCTGTAAATTCCGGACTACAGAGCGCACCCTATTAAAAGACGCATGCTCATATTTAAGAATGAAACAAAAATTGTTCAGTATGAACCCTTTGTTTCTAGACAACAGGGCAGCCATCGTGTGGAGAATAGTGCCAGACTGCAACACCGTCGTATTTTTGTGCTTGTTTTCATTGGAGGTTGCCCCGGTACCGGACCATACAGCGTTCTCTTGTCACCGTTCCTTGAAGATTAAAGGAAACGCCTATGACCTGATAGTGACTCAGATACAGAAAGAAAACTGGAGTGTTTTTGATAACTTCCACTTCAATTCAGATGTATAAATTGAAATTCCCGCCACAAAATAAAAGAAAATAGGCCACACCATAGTTAAAGCAACAGTGTTTAAAATGTAGCATAAAAGTGGCGGTTTGTAGTTCGGAATTTACGGTAATCAATACGTATATTTTTAGGTACCTAACCTTACAAAAATATAAACTAGCGACAAAACATCTGACTTGGCATTCGCTTAACAACAAATTTGAGGTGAATACGATCTGACGTACATTATGTTTGACTTTTCTTTACGTGGAAAAATAATTCCAAAGTTAAACATTGACTTATTGGCAATTTTTGCCTAATATTTGCTCACTGGCAATATTCTTGTCTGGGTTCGAATAAAAAAAAGTCAATATTGAATCCATTTCCTTTAAGTCCTAACAGATAAAAAAATAATAATAATAATTTTAATGTCTTTATTTTCATTTTAAAGGCTTCTATTTTACCTAGTTTCTTAAAAGGAGGGTTTGTATTATTTAGCACCTTCTAAATTGTAAAAAAAAAACCAATACTTTCTCAAACTAAGCAGAAATACACGGAGTGTCATATAAACATGCATTTTTTTGAATACTCGTAGGTTGACACGTTTGCACTACACACACTGTCCCTTTATCAAATGCAAGGATTTTTAAATATTCCACCAAATAAGGATTCAACTTTATTAACTAATTTAAGTTGTCCAAATTACTTTAAACAGTTTCTCCCTGCACGTGATATCATTTGGAATTTGATGACTTATAAATCCCTTCATACTGAATTTTTCTTTCATAAACATTATGGAAAATTCTGTGTTACTTGATTCAAATTAATCTGGAGTCAATTAAATAAAAAAATAGATATTTATTCATCCCCGTAGGGAAATCCACACTTCCAGCAATATCCTCGTGTTGAAAAATAAAATAAAATAAAAGATATACAATATAAAAATACCCAAAATAACGTGTCTACATAGAGTATTTAAATAGTGCTACGGAAAATACATACTGCATATAAAAACAGGGTTATATGCAAATGTGGGGGTGGGCTTTTACTCCCCCGGGTGGAGTTAAAGAGCCTCATGGCATGAGGAAGAAATAATCTCCTCAGTCTGCCCGTGAACCAAGACTGTGACAGCAGACTGTCGCTGAAGCTGCTAATACAAATACCGTATTTTCCGCACTATAAGGCGCACCTAAAAGTCTTAATTTCTTTCAAAAGCTGACCATGCGCCTTATAATACAGTGCGCCTTATATATGGCTCAATATTAAATCGCAAGGTCTCGCAACTTACGCAACAGGCGCTGACTCGATTTTACCCCGAACGTGGAGTAGTTTGCGGTGTATGCTGGGATTTATATACCGGCGTTTCATTGGCTAACCAATGTGTCAATCATCATTTGAATCGATCGCTATTGGCTAAAGTTATTCGGAGCCTCGGATAGGCTAGAGGGCCAAAACAAACCCTGCAATTGGCCGAAAAAGATGACTGAATAGCAAGCTTGCTAAACTACGCCATAAAGAAACATGTTTCATTAGTCTGTATTTGCAAATAATTTACTCTCCTGGATTTACTTCACTCACGGTTGTAAGAAGACCATGATTGCGTATCATTATTGAACTTGAGAACTCAGGTGAGTTATGCGGCTTTATATTTTCCCGGTATCTTGTTTTAGAATGATCTTGATGTTTCTGTGATGAGTTGAGTGAATTCAACTCAATTCCAAGTGTTTATTGTCATATGCACAGTAAAGTTGTGAGCGAAAAAGAAAATAGAAACATAGAAATGTTTGGCATTTCTCGAATCCCAAGACTTTAACATACCTGCCAACTTTTGAAAGTGAAAAAGCCTAGTAGCTAGGGTCCAGGGGCCGCAGGCCCTGGTCAGGTCCAGGACGATGTCCGGTGGGGGGTTCAGGGGGGTGAAGCCCCCCTGAAGTCAAAGGATTTTTAGCATTTTCAGGGCTTAAAATGCAGCTAAGAAGTAACAAATTTTACATTTTTTTCACAATCACAACCTCATGTTTACAGTCAATTTACCTAAACTGTACTGATGGAAATAATCAAAAGAAAGTTCTTTAAAGCTCAACAATGTATTTAATATAACAAAGTCATAGAAAACCCTCATAGTTTTCTTTTCTTTTCAATATTTGATACAATAAGAAACAAAACATTTAATTTTTTATCATTGAAGTAATATTATTCAGTGTTGGTTCTTGGGTTGGTTTTCAGGTTAGTTTGGAAACTTGTTATTTGAGATATTCCAATATATTTGTGAGTGAATAATTATATAATTGATTTTGATCAGTTTTTATATAAATAAAATAACAACCAGGCCCAACACTGACTAATAGTTAAATTTTACATGCAATTTAACTATTGGAAGCAGTTGAAGATAAAACAAAATTTGGCAAACAATAATTAAACTAATTATCTAACTAAGAAAACATTTCACTGGCACATTTCCAAGTGTCACTGCACTGCATACAAGTGTATGTCCATTGAGGCAGTCACTTCTCATCTTAGAAATTCCCAATTTCACTTAACTGACTTCAGCACATATTTAAGCAATAAACAAACTAAAGGCTAAATCTATATATATCATGCAAACAATTTCACTGGCACATTTCTAAGTGTCACTGCTCCATTGAATCAGTCACTTCTCAAAGTGAAGCAAGGCACACCAGAGTCAATTGAACATGCGAGGCTGAAAGATTTTTATTCGCTGAAAAGCCATAAACATTCATGGGTTGATTCACTTCAGCAAAATTAATAATATCCAAATGTTCTCCATGTTATACAACTTTCTGCACTTCTCCGGTAGACTCCATGACCTCTATCCCCGCTGCCAATTAAACAATGGCGGTGCTCCAATTGAGCTAAAAAATAAACCTCGCGCATAAGCAGCCAGGACTGGCAGTGCTGATATAGCCGTTGTTTGAAATGGTACTTTGTCTCCATCTTGCGGTGGAAACCCGTAGTTTCTGTCATGGCACCGTATCACCGTAGTGGTTTAAAGAAAACCGTACTCATTACGGCAAAACCGTAGTACTTGGCAGGTATGCTTTAACCCTCCGAATGATATTTGGAACGATGGATTTGAGTGACATCGCATAGACACCACATCCACACGTGTCTACGACACGTATTTGCTTCTTTGCAAGCTTTGGGAATGTTAAGGGGGTAAGAAGTTTGCACGATCTGACTGTTTTGTCCACGTTCCCATTGTAGCGCCTTATAATCCGGTGAGCCTTATCTATGGAAGATATAGGACCAAAAACTATTTTTTGGGGGTGCGCCCTATAACCCGGTGCGCCCTATAGTGCGGAAAATACGTTAATACAAATTGAATCTCTTTTGGAATCAAACTCCTGTAAAACAAATGGATCCTAGATTTTAGAGTCGACACCCTTGCATTTGGTGTTTTTGAGCTATTATCGTAAAAAAAAAAAAAAAAGAAAAAACCAGTAGTGATCCCTCAGCATAACGTGGTTTCTATTTCACGGTTTTGCTACTTGATTTTAGATTCTATTTGTGTCCTACCTTCTGATTGGCTAAACAGTTTCCCTGCTTATTATCATTTGAAGGTAGTTATTTGTTAAAACAATAAAAATAGGTAAACACTTATATAGTACTTTCTTTTGTTAAAATCTTAACGTTCCTGTAAAATTTTCCCAGAATCCCAATCGAAAAAACACCTCAAGTGAATTGAATGCTGTTTTGGAGAATATGGACAGTTTTGGTCTCTTTTGAAAGGTAATGTTTTATCCCAAACTGAGTTATTTACAACTAACACGAGTAATCCAAGTTAGAACAAACATGGTTTTTATTCTCATCTGAATTGTTTTTTGCAATCAAATGCCTACAGATGAGGGTAGCATGGGCTTCTTAGCTCGAAAACAGGTAAGACAATAGCTTGAAGCCTTACCTGATACCTTGTCAATCATGATCACAATCTAAAATAAACCAATCATTGTATTTTACACATTTTTCTAAAAGTAGGTAGAGGCTTTTCTAGAGTGGCCATTTGGAGACGACCGGTTTACAGCTCTAAACCCGCTGCCACTGTATTTTACATTGGCCAATTTTTTAGACATTTTGAAAGAATTGTAAATGTTTAACATCTCTTTCTGCGTCTCTATTACTATTGTGCAAGTGAAATGTAAAAATGAATCACGAGTGGCGTCACGCACGTTGATTTTGGGATCTAATTTGAATTAAGTCTGTACATCTGTACATTATTTTTTTTTCAGAATTTGATTGGCTAACCAATGTCCCAATCATCTTTTGAATCAATAACTACTGGCAGAAGATTTTCAGAGCTAAAGGAGGCTTTTTACGTTTTGTCAATACAGACCCTCATAGACTAACTCCTCCCATTTCCTCTTCATTCGGTTTTCAAGACATATGGCCTTTAGTTGTTTGTCTTGACGCCTACATGTCTCCCTTGGCCTTCCAGTACGCTTAACTTTAACAACCTTCCCATGCTGTTTTGTACTTGGTCCAAGTCTTCGATACAGCTGACTGTGAACAGCCCACATCTTTGGCAACCATACAAGTAGAGTTACCTTCTTCAAGAACTTTGACGATACGGTCTTTGGTCTCAAGAGACATCTCTCCTGTTGGAGCAATGATTCTTTCCAATACACTTAGTCCAGGAGCCCTTCAAGGTGTGAACTGCAGTTTTTTTAACTGCTGACCGACAATCAGTCTTCATGTAAGCCAGGTGCCAAATTAAGGAAAGGAAAATGACTGGGTGTGTCCCTATTTTCTACACAAATATTTTTCCATATTTATTTGCCTGAACTTGCTCTATAAAAGTAACATTTATTGACCATTGCAATGTTTTCTTAATTTCTGTTTCTGAATGCCAACATGTTGGACTTTGGAATGCCCTTCCGATTGTTCAAAGTTTTTTCTACAGAATAAAATGTCTTGCCCAAGACTGGTAATTCTATACTTTTTTGCTAGGGGTTGTATAAATCATAAAGACATGTTCACCCCTTCACAGATTTCACCTACCACAGGTTCTTTTAGGAACGTAACCCCTGCAATAAATCACTGTAAACATGATTTGTAACAGCTCAGGATATATCTTGTTAGTGATAGGAATGAGTGGAGAGGTGTTGTAAAAGGATAGTGGGATGCTTGGACGCGTTCTAAGGGATGGGCAGGGCACCTGTATGATGGGGCAGGGGTAAACCAGTGAAAGCTGTCGGGCCCTGCTGGGTCACCTGGGCGAGAGTGTCTGATGTTGCGAGACCCGAAACACTCAATGAACCCAGGATACACCACTGATGATGCACCTCAGATGCATCCAGAAGATGTTTCTTTCAAGTAGATTGAGTAGGGAAGTAGGGATTTCTAAGGGATGATTGGACGCGTTCTAAGGGATGGGCAGGGCACCCGTATGATACGGCAGGGGTAAACCAGTGAAAGCTGTCGGGCCCTGCTGTTGAACAAAAGAGTGTGTTGTGTCACCCTGACCCGAGTGACACGACCGCTTTCTTGTGTCCCGTTTCATCTGTAGGGACGAAAGCATGACCAACTTAGGTGACTAACTTGTTTGGGTTGGCCATGGTCCAAAAATGTTTGTGTTTTTTGCTATTTTATTTTCCCCTTTTTCTTTGTCATTGCATGTGTTGGTCTTGCTGTCGGTCACCCCTCTTGAGGGATATGACCTAGGTAGGTAGGTAGAATATCACTGAAAGAAATGCTCTCTGTTGGGCTAACATATTTCTGGATGACACGCTTACCTGTACGTCATGGCCTCAATGAGGAAAGGTTGGTTCTCGGCAACAGCTCTCCGTCGGGCCTCCTTGGTGGCGTTGTACACAGCGAATACGTCGTTGCCGTCCACGCGGATGGACAACATGCCGTAGCCAGGACCGCGAGCGGCTGTGTACCAGAAATAGCATTATTACTTTTAGAATTAGTATAGTCTTTATTGTCATTGATAAACGCATACCTGTCAACCTGTACGTTTATTATGCATTTTAAGACGTGTACGACGTACAAGAAAATCTGTACAGAAAAACGCAAATTTGTCAATTATAGGTACCATCTATCACGAAACGGCAAATCAATCAAGTCAAACGAGTTTGCCGCGGTAGCCTCTATCTCGGTATCATTTTTTTTTTGGTGCAAACGAAGCGAGCGCTTTGATGCCAATTTCGTTGTCACAATATGTTATATGTGTTATATATATGTTAACCCATTTTGTAACAATGACAATAAAGGTGAATTCTATTCTATTCTACTGTGCGCATGCGTCTGCCGCCTCGGATTTCATGTGGTAGTTGTGTAGTGAAAGGAAGTCCGTCTCTTTTCAGAGAACTGGCTTTTTCGGCTAAACTCATTAAAGAGAGCCGCCTTTCAAACGGCTCCCTTGCTTTGATGCATTATATTACGAATTATGATGTTGTATAAAAAAAAAGGAAGTATAAAAGGAGAAAATGAAAAAGGACAGGTTTGTGGTTATCGCTTTAATCAGTATACAGTGGGACCTCGCTACTTCGCGGTTCCACGTTCGCGAGTTCAGAGCTTCGCGGGTCTAAAAAAAATAAAATAAAATAAAAATAATTAAAAAAAAAACTTTTTTTTTTTTTTTTAAAACCATTTTTGAAGGGGCGTCGCTACTTCGCGGATTTTCACTTTTAGCGGGTGGTTTTGGTCCCCCTTAACCGTGATAACCGAGGGATTACTGTATTACCAACAATAATTGAATGCAGAAAATGAATTCAGAATTTGAATAAGAAAATGCATTATTCTACTTAATTATATTTGCATGTATTTTTTCCTTCTACAGTGAACGTCCAAGCTACTTAATTTTTGAACTGTTTTTATTATAAACCTCAATTATGTCGAGCAACTCAGGATCTCACAACAAAATGTTCATTAAGACTATATATGATCTAACGAAACACATCTACAATATAACATGTTATAGTACATAAATAAACACGTTTGAAAAAAAAATATGGTGGAAGATTATTTTGTATTTTGTAAGGGAAAATACAACAGTTTGTAAGGGCATGGAGCCCTGGAGCGCGACAGGTACGATAACGTCTGTTTACAACAAGATTAAACATGGTACTCCAGGATAAAAACGTAATGGACGAGGACAGCAGAGAAAATCATCGGTACTTCTCTCCCCTCCATTCAGGACATTGGCCAGAAGTGCTGCCTATCCCAAGCCAAGAACATTATCAGGGACCCCTCTCACCCCCATCATGGACTGTTCACTCTGCTAGCCTCTGGGAAGAGGTACTGCAGTGTGCGGTGCAGGACCACCAGGTTCCACAATAGTCTTGTCCCCCTGGCCATTAGACTGTTAAATGGTCAATCAAACACATAGTAAATCTAAACTGCTGCTAATCTGTATATCTGTTGGTTTTGTTTGACTTTTTTGCACTACTGGCAGTTCTTTATAGCTAGCCACTCCTTGCACATCTGTTCTCCTCCATCGTACTACAGTGTTATTGTTACTGTTTACCTGACTTGTTTACCTGACTGCCCATTTTGCACATCTGGTTAGCTGCTCCTCTTGCACTCTTTGCACTACTGTAAAATACTATACATAGCCATAATTATTTAGTATATTATTAGTACTCAATATCCCAACTCAATACAACATTTTATTTATATCTGTACATTCAAGGAAACTGTGCGGGTCAGATGTATCAACATTTCGTTCTGTATACACGTGTACTAGAATGACAATAAAGTAGATCTGAATCTGATCTGAATAAATACTTTAAAGAGAGGAATAAGGTATTTTTTTATTATGATTGTATACTAGAACACAAATAAAACAGGAAAATATACTTTGGATTACCAATGCCGTCGCCACGGTACTGCTCGTTGGTGGGAGTGGAGATGGCGTAGCCGTTGTTCCGGCAGAAGAAAATGATGGGGCACTCCAGCGTGGCCGAAAAGTTAAAACCCGCGTGGGCGTCGCCTTCGCTGGCCGCGCCTTCGCCAAAGTAACAGATCACCGCCCGGTTGCTGTTTTCTCGCTTCATGGCGTAGGCCGCACCCACAGCTGCCGCAAAAGACATAGAACATCACCTGCTGTGCGTCCCGGGATTCTGGGTCTGATTTGCACCTGTACTTTATATTCAATTATTTTCTGTCATGCCCCCTAGGAAGAGGAAAACCTCTTGGCCCCTCCACACAGACTAGAAAGATTGTAACTTATAAAATTGTTTTAAATACCCCTCTGTGTAACACTACCCTTATTAGCATATCAGAGAATTAAAAAAAATAGAAATTGGAGAAACCTAGAACAAAGAGTAGCTTCATTAACTAACAGAAAAGTTTTTAAGTGCCTCTAAAATTGAAAAATTCAAAACAAATCCTTAGTATTTAAACATTTTTTGCAGTTTCTGAACTTCATGACAAAAAGTCAAAGCACCCGTCACAGACAATTTATACAGGGTTCGTACGGGTGCTTGAAATCTTTGAAAAGGATTCAATTTTAATGTTGTTTTCAAGATCAAGAAAATGTTTGACATTTGGGTGAAGTGCTTGAAAACATTTGAAATGGTTTCCTTTGCCGTGTTTCCTGGCAGTCTGATTTGACAGACCACACTTTTAATTGAAGAACATTTAAAAAAAAAAAACGTGCGTGAAAATGACACAGACGGTGGCCCCAGTCCTCATTTAAATAAAATTACTCATTTTTCAGGGCTATGAATAAATTATAAAATGCAAAAAAATAACTATTTTAACCAATTTTGACACAGATCTAAAAACTAAATTAAATTTAAGTAAAACAAAAAGCAAAAGATCAGTTTTACAGATTGAATGTACTCTGCTTCGGAGCAATCAATATCATTAAAATGAGTCTAAATTTAGCTAATTTTTCTGCTCTTTATACATAATGTGATGTCTTTTTTTGTCTCCTGTATTTAACTCAATTATTACCAGTGTCTGAAAGTCATGACAAAAAGTTAGCGGACACCAGGGCAGAAAACTCTAAGAAGTTGCCTGCCCAGCCATAAAGTTGCTTGCCCCATTTTTCACAACTTGAAACACAATAAGACGACTCATCGCAAAAAAAACCCATTGTTGCAAAGTATTAAGGATTGATAATCAGAATATAGAACAGAACAACACTTTTTCATATAAATCTAAATGGAGAACCTCAGACCCAGAAGAAAGATTAAAAAGAAGCTAAAAAATGTATGACGGCACAAAACGTAAACGTACATTAAAAGCAATGTGGAAAGAGGAGACGCAGACGACGCAACGCAAACATTGCATGAATGAAGATGAGTAAATACAGGTACATACTGATGGCAGATGGAAAACAGCCATGTCATATACATGCAATGAATCTTAAAAGTAGATTTATAAGAAAACGTGTTGCTCTGTTATATATTCTGATTATCAATCCTTAATACTTCCGCTAACTTTTTCTCATGAGTTTCAGACACTGGTGTTAAACTGACCTTGCGGGATCTGTGTGGCCAGCGGTGATGAGATTGTGACGAAGTTGAGGTCCCGTGAGCCGTAGTGAACGGGCATCTGCCGGCCTTTGCCCAGGTCGTCGGCGTTTGCGTAGCACTGAGCCATGAAAGAGTCCAGGGGGAAGCCACGATACATCAGGACGCCTGCAGGGGGCGCACAGTAGCTCCTTGTTTAAGTTAAATTATATACTGTATTATTCACATTATTAGGCGCACCCGAAAACAAAAGTCGTTTGGCATATTTTTCGCTGGACTATATATTAAGGCAATGATTGATCAGTTTATAAGTGGCGCAGACTAAAACCGCAATGGGAATCAAGAGCGCCAAAATGGAACCACTAGACCACCAGTGATGCAGATAACAAAAAGGGCATGAGATTATTTACTCGCGATGCCAGAAACGAATGTTAGAGAATGGAGAAAACAAAGTCATCCTGAAAGATATAAATAAACACAAAAAAGCAGGACAATGGAAACAAGTTATTGGTGTATCCTGGCTTTTATATTCCTTTGTATGTTTATTTATCTTTAAAGACGGCTTCGTTTCCTCCATTCTCTGAATGCCTTTTCATACGTCATTTATATCACTGGTCCAGTGGTTTAGTGTTATCACCGCCGTCTGGATTCCATTACCATTGCACACATTGTTTTTGCGATTTTGGTCAGCTTTGTGTTTCAATTGATCAACCATTGCACAAAATATGGTAGACTATTGCAAAACCTCGTGTGGTATTGCACATAAATACATTTTCAATTTTATCCACCCGTCATTTCTTGCATATAAAGCGTAATGGGTAACAGGGGGCAATTTCAAATTTTGGGCCAGTTTGGAGATTTTGCCCGAGGATAGCTGGGATTGGCACCAGCACCCCCGCGACCCTACTGAGGATAAAGCGGTGCAGATAATGGATGGATGGATAATCATGAGCGTTCCATAATTAAATTGTCCATTTGGGCGTCCATTTAGCTGTACTTGCCCAAGAACCACCACAGGAAATGCTCCAAGTGATGAAGGGATCCAACCAACCAACCAACCTTAAATATAACATGTGCATGAAAATGCAAATAAGAGAAAATGGATAGGCCTAAGTTAGATTTTTTGCCATTGTGAGACTATATGAGCATATACAAAAAATAAAATCAGTCATTTTTTTCCCCTCCTGGCCTGCAAAGTATTTAACCCAATTGCAGCCCGCAACTCAAAAAGTTTTCCACCCGTGAATTAGGGTATCAATTAGGTTCAGGGCTTTTAAGTTGTTTTTATGGTAAATGGTCTGCATTTATATAGCGCTTTTCAAGTCAATGAAGACCTCCCAAAGCGCTTTACAATGTGCTTCACACTTAACCCATTCACACAATCACTCACACACCAATCGGGAGTCAGCCATGCAAGGCCCCTACCTGCTTATTGGGGGCATTTTTAAGATTTTGTTTAAACTAATGCGTTAATAAGAGCATGGCTTTATTTACCCATTCAACGCCTATAACAGGGGTCTCCAACGTGGTTCCCCTTAACCCCTTCAAGACCACCTGAGTACCCTACAAACTGGTTCTCAAAATATCTCACGAGTGATTGTGATTTTCTCGAAAATTTGATATCTAACGGGCATGATCTTTAGTGGTTGACTGAGTCTATTTTAACTTTTAATTAGTGCAACCTTGTAAACACATAGTCATAATGTTATTTTTATAATACATACTTCATGACAAAAAAGTCGAAGCACCCGTCACAGACAATTTATACAGGGTTCGTACGGGTGCTTGAAATCTTTGAAAAGGATTCAATTTTAATGTTGTTTTCAAGACCAAGAAAATGTTTGACATTTGGGTGAAGTGCTTGAAAACATTTGAAATGATTTCCTTTGCCGTGTTTCCTGGCAGTCTGATTTGACAGACCACACTTTTAATTGAAGAAAATTTTTTAAAAACGTGCAAGAAAATGACACAGACGGTGGCTCCAGTCCTCATTTAAATAAAATTACTCATTTTTCAGGGCTATGAATAAATTATAAAATGCAAAAAAAATAGCTTTTTAAACCAATTTTGACACAGATCTAAAAACTAAATTAAATTTAAGTAAAACAAAAAGCAAAAGATCAGTTTTACAGATTGAATGTACTCTGCTTCGGAGCAATCAATATCATTAAAATGAGTCTAAATTTAGCTCTTTAGCGGTTGACTAGGCCTATTTTAACTTTTAATAAGTGCAACCTGGTAAAAACAGAGTCATAATGTTACTTTTATAATACATATTAAACTGGTAGCCCTTCGCGTTTTTCTGCAACAAAAAAGTAGCTCTCGGGTTGGCGAACCCTGGCTTAGAAGCCATTTTCTTTGTTTAATGTTCACTACGTATTGATTCAGACGGTAATAGGTCTATTCTGTTTTTCATATAGATTTCATAAGATGCCATTTCCTTATTTTCACTGTTGTTTTGAATATAACATCATTGATGCTATTGGCCAATCATGTTGCGTTAGTTTGGAATGAATGTTAGGCTTTGTAGCTCGGGTTAGGGGTTTAAATTAGAGTAGAGGGAAGCCAAGCTGACCATACAAAGTTAAAAGTCTCCAAGTAGGATCTTAAGGAGAAGTTATCCATCTATCTATCTACCTTGGCCATATCCCTCGAGAGGGGTGACCAACAAATACAAACACATACAATAACAAAGAAAATAAAAAGGGAAAAAATAGCAAAAAACAAACACAAACATTTTTGGACCATGGCCAGCCCAAATGCCCAAACACCCAAACAAGTTAGGCACCTAAGTTGGTCATGCTTTCGTTCTTTTCGGATGAAACGGGACACAAGAAAGCGGCCGTGTCAGGATGACACAACACACTCTTCTGTCGAACAGCAGGGCCCGATAGCTTTTGCTGGTTTACCCCTGCCGCATCATACAGGTGCCCTGCCCATCCCTTAGAACGCGTCCAAACATCCTATCCTTAGTGGGATCAAGGAGAAGTTACCCTTTGGAAACTCATTTAATTTGATGTGTCTTCATGGTTAAATCCAAATACGAGTATGAGAAATGCTTATGTTTTTTTTTTCTTTTGAAATAAATACCAACCGGCTTCTCTGTATTGTCCAAAGACCATGTCTTTTTCGTCGAGAGCAGCAGCGCTGCCGATGTGCGTTCCCTCCTCGCCGTAGTTGGTCATGTAGAAAGAAATCCTCCCCTGGAGTCAAAACGTTCATTCATATTCAAATAGTTGCTTTCGTTTCTTTTGAAAACCAGCCCGACAGGAAGTACCTGTCTCTGAGATTCATAAAGAATGCGGTCCATTGTGTTAAGCAGCGTCATCTTCTGGTAGAAGTTGAGAACCGTTTCCTTGGAGAGCTGAAAGAAGGAATTTTTTTTTTTTTTTTGCAAAATCAGCAGGTATAAGATTCTGGAGGTGCTGAATCAATATTGTTGTCACAAATAAGATCACTCATCAAATATGTCGCATTGGCACGCTCTACCTGAGGGTCTTGAGAGGAATTGATGATGTTGCCCTGGCGGTCCATGACCCGGTACACCGGGATACCCGAGATGACATTGGGTTCGATGAATTCCAGGTGGTCCACAAACTCTGCGGAAGCACCGGGAAACTGAGGCTTCTCTAGTGTCGAGTCGAAAGGCTGCTGTCGATGAGCCACCTGCATTGTATTCAGATTAAGATATACTTTATTGTCATTCGTGTACACGTGTATACAGAACAAAATGTCGATACATCTGACCCGCACAGTTTCCTTGAGCGTCAGCCGGGATAGATAAGTTTAACCATGTCTTCGAATTATAGCGCAGCAGTTCGTCATCTCGCGGTTCGATGTTAGTTCCAGTTGTAAATGGTCCAGTTTATTGTCCAGAGTGCGAATGTTGGAGAGGAAAATGGATGGGAGAGGCGTTTTGAAGGGTTTAGCCTTTAGCCTAACGGTTAGGCCGGCCCAACCCTTGCTTCCTCCTCCAGTCACGCCGCTCTCTTGCCACTCTGCTTCGCTGCTTTGTAGGCCGCTGGGTCTTGTTGACGTAGCAGTCCGAGTCTGATCAAAGCGGCGCTGCCACGAGCGGCTGCCTTTTCCAGCAGCTGCCCTATTGTTTTATTGTCTGCTCCTATCTTCGGTGTTTTTTCTTCCCGTTTTGACAACTACACTATGGATTACTTCTATCCTATGGGACATGGGTTTTAGCGCACAAAAATGTGTGTATTCAAGGAATTTCAACTCCTTGCCCTGAAGAATTCTCGTGCCGGCGTGATGAAGGGGCCTATCGTGGAAGAAGAGCCGGAGCTAGCGAAGCGGCTAGCGGCGTTATAAGTCTTCGGTACCATCCGTAATCATGGTAATGCGAACTCACGACCAAATAAGATCATCGAGTGCTGGTGGAAAACATCGAAGCGCACAGGGAGCGCAGTTGCTGTGTTTTGCGGAAACGTGGCTCACGTTTAGCATTCCGGACGCTAACGTGTAGCCACCCGGAGCTACCCGGAGCTATCCGGCTTCAACGCAGCTATACAGAGACAAGAAAGTCGGGGGGAATCGGAGAGGAGGCGGACTTGCTAACACGAGGTGGTGTATCCCTGGATTTTCACAAAGAAAAGATTTCCATCTGCCGCAGGGATGTCGAACTTTTGGACTGGCGTGACGTCATCCACACCGCTACAAGCACCCCTAGGGCATCATGTTAATCTGTTAATAAACAACGGGGTAGACTGCTGGAAGTGTGAATTTCCTTACGGGGATGAATAAAGTATCTATCTATCTGTCTATCTGAGTAAACACTCCCGAGTGGTCGTAGCACCGAGCGCTTGATTTCTGGATGATCGCATATCCAGCAAAAAACTGCGATCGTATATTAATCTGCGGTTTTGAGTTGACTTTGTTTGCCGTCAAAACTGAGTCGAAGACTGGGTTTTACGACCGAAGTGTAAAAAACTGTAGCGAGCCGATGTAGCCGCAGACAAACAGGGCGCCGCCATCTTGGATTTCAAGAGTATAATGTGTACATGTTAAGGGCATCATAAAAATATTGTCGTGCTAGTTATAACAGATATTGAAAATATTAAATCAAGACAGTCACATTTAATTTATAACGGTTTCAAACGGCCGCACAGACCACCACTACAACATGCCCTGAATATGAAACCTACAACCTCAGAGTGAGGATTATTAAGAAACCTTGAGAGTTAAATGAGAATGTGTTCACTGTCTTTGAATAAAATGTAGTGAAATATTGTTTACAACCAGATTTGATGTGGGACTCCATGGTAAACATTTAATATAAGACTTAAAACAGCCGGTGGGCCGGATCCAGCCCATTTGGTGATTTAATCCAGCCCCCCATAAATGTCTGAGTAAAGGAAAAGAGTATCCAAGTCATTTCTATTAAAAAAAAGTTAAAGATTTTTCGAAAAAATGCAAACTAAATGCTCTCTACAGCCGCAGTGTAGAGTTTGCATACCGTGGTGAGTTGGTACAGGTATAAAACTGCATTCACTCAACTGTTAAAATAAACCAGATAACATTCAATAAAAAAATTATGTTTCCCCATTTTTGGGTGAAAAAAAGGTGTTGTATTCAGAAAAAAATCCCATGCCACCTATGATTATAATGTAAAGCCCCCTAATTTGATCAATTATGCACTCAGTTAATGGTTAACCTCTGTTGCCAATTTGATAACTAAATAACGGGCGGTATAAACATTCACACAAGAGCTACTGTTGGTCGTAACTCACACCGTTTGCGTGCACACACAGACTGACTTCAAAGCACAAAATTTTCGCATCTGTTGCCTCTCCCCACCCTCGAGTCATGTTTCATCTTAAAGGGTCCATGTGTGAACACAAACAACAGCAATAAAATCAACAGACATTACAATAATATGTAGGGTAGGCTACTCAAGTAAGCTGAATAATAAAAGCGTGATACTAAGAAGCTAAAAATTTGCAGTTTACATTTATTATTGATCCGGCCCGCCTAAGACTGCGTTTAACATCCCTCAAAAGATAAAAAATAAGACCAAAATAATATTAGGATGAACAGGCTAATATTTACATTGAAATGCTTGTAGGTTGGCCAAAGTGTTAATTGGGTGACAGTAGTTCAGGACGTAAAGCGCTCGTCTTGGGATCAAGAGGTTCGATTCCTGGCCCCTCTGAGTTATGTGTCAAAGTGTCCTTGGGCAAGACACTGAATCCCCAATGCCCCTGATGAGCAGGTAGTTGCCCTGCTAGTGCCCTGTTAATGTGTGTGTGTGTGTTTAGGAGGCCTTCGTTGATTGGAAAAGCGCAATATAAATGCAGAACATTTACATTTAATGCCCCAGTGTGTAATATTTGACCACTAAATGGCAACGAACGAAAACCAGTGCCAAGAGCACAGCCTAGCAGCAAAATGCCAGACAAAAACGACGACTTCTAAGTAGGAATTCCACTATGTAAAAGAAATACAAATTTCTCAACATGTGATCATTTTAAATAAAAAAAAAAAAACAATAGTATGATAGTTCAGGGGCAGCACGGCGGCAGAGTGGTTAGAACCTGTGCGGCACAGTTCTGAGGTCATGAGATCGAACTTCCTGTGTGGAGTTTGCATGTTCTCCCCGCGCTTGCGTGGGTTTCCTCTGGGCACTGCGGTTTCCTCTCACATTCCAAAAACATGCATTTCAGGTGAATTGGCCGGTCCAAATTGTCCCTAGGTGTGACTGAGCGAGTGAGTTGTCTGTCCCTGTGTGCCCTGCGATTGGCTGGCAACCAGTTCATGGTGTCCCCTGCCCACTGCTTGCTGGGATGGGCTCCAGCACCCCCGCGACCCTACTGAGGATAAGCGGTGCAGCTAATGAGATGAGACAATAGTATAGTTCAGGTGTTTTTACTTAGTATTCAAATCAATGTTTTTTTACTGATAGAGGCACTTAAGATACCAACTGTATGTAACATCCTACATCCTGTAAATTATAACTATAACCTTATCCTCCTTGTTTTATATCCTTATCTTCTCTGTTCCTTATCTTCTTGGTTTCTTTACCTCACTGTGAATGTGTGAAATTGGAGTGTCATGCCCAATTTTGTTGTCACAATATGTAAACCCATTTTGTAACAATGACAATAAAGGTATATTCTATTCTATTCTAAATACTACACACTATCCCTTTAGGTGTATTAGTGCAATAATGAAATGAAAAACTCCTTATATTCAGCATTCTTCCTTTTTTGTGTAATAGTTATCATATCACTTCAGTTATGTTGCGGTGGCATTTCGGGACGCTCCCACTCCTGGACCAATCACAGGCGGCGTTGTCGCATTAGCAGGTAAGCTAACCACTTAGCCACACTGTTCCCATTACGCATGAAGAATTCTTGAACGCCATTATCCAAAACATAGTTCATAACTTAATGTTCACATTTAATCACCGTTAAGATGACAACAACAGTAAAAAGTAAAATAATGAATCGTTGTGTTAAACCTGTTCGGTGGCAAAGTATCGCGAGAGTTGAATATGTTAGGTTCCAATGAAAACTAGGTAGCTGAAAGTTATACAGGATTTTTTGTTTAAAACGCACTTTACCACATTATTTAATGAAAAAAAACGACATGTAATCATGCATATTAGAGGGATGAATAGTGTTGTTATCATGCATAGTCCAAACCATGACATGAACAGGGAATTTAGGCTAACGCGACCTTCGAGGTTGCAAAGCTAAAAGACGCAACAAAATAAGCGTGTGATGTTCTGCAAAACCTACATTGACTCTGAAGGTTCTGTGTTGAAGTAACCTCGATGACTTCAGAGCTGCTGCTTGGCGAGCAGAATGGAAACATGCCCTATACAAAATCTTCATGGGGCTAATGCTGCTAACAGCCGCCATTGGGACCGTCCGTCTTCAAGCTATGTCGCGCTAGAATACCAATCCAACCTGTAGGTCTCCGTTGCACCGCTGGAAATTAATATTAGTAATGCTATCACGATCGCCGATTTGACAAATTTTAACCTGCGACTGCAAAGACGCAAGTATGCAGGAGGAAGTTAAAAAACCCGAGCGTAACGGAAGTCAAATAAGGCTTCAAAATAAAACTTTGGAGTAAAGTTTTCTATTGAGAACTAACCAGGGTTGGGTAGGATTACTTTAACTGGATTACTTTTGGATTACTCCAATACCAAATATGCTAATAAAAGACAAAAGAAACTAAATATGAATAAAATGACTAAATTTTGTGCAGGCTTGGGAAGTAATGGAATACATGGAACGGCAAAAATGATGTTGGCAAGCTGTTTGGATTTATTTTCATTTTGTTTCTGTCACATTTTATGTTAGTTTTGCCGGAGATCAAAGAGACCAAAGCCAGGAGAGAAAGCTTACCACGTGTTGTGAGTCATAATTGTATTCATATTTAGTTTCTTTTGTCTTTTATTAGTATATTTGGTATTGGAGTAATCCAAAAGTAATTGAAAGTAATCAAGTTAAAGTAACCCTACCCAACCCTGGAACTAACGCATACTTTGAGCAGTTTACCATCACAATCCAATAAAAGGAACGTCGTGTTATATCAGTAATAAATACATAAGACTATGGACTTTATGTTTTGTTGGGAATAAAATATGAAAATGTGCCGTTTACCAAATTGTTCGAATTAGTTATCTGACTCCATTAACCAAACACGACCTACATTCAATCAACAATTTATGCGCGCTCGTTTCTTGAGGGAAAAGATGAACAAGAAGGCCGACATTTTCACACGGGGGCAGATTTAATTTCATTGACAATTTAACTAAGTGTACTCCATCTAAAATGGCCGAATTAGCGACGTTGGAATCTCTGGGAAGCCTTTTTCTCAAGTCCTTTAGCTCTCTCCTATTGGCCATTTTCTCCCTGCATAATGGCGTGCCGACTCCTCCCATGGGCGTGCCAACAAAGCCTCCCCTAGGCTTCACCATCTCGTCGAAGAGCGTCACAATGTCTGGAATACTCAAAACAACACCGAGCGTTTCTATGTCATCAGGGCCTTTCTGCGTCTGGATGTGCCGATTATCTTATCAGCCTTACGTCCCGTTCCCGCCGTTCCTGTAAACAACATTTTCCACCAGGGTGCCCTGACATCGCACCACAGCCCAGCCAGTGAATAACTTTTGCATTAAATGTAATTCAATTGTATAAAATCCTTTATAGTCAAATGTCTAAAATCCTTCAGTATGTAATAGAATTTTTTTCCAGCAACTATTTCCAGTGTGTTGTTGGCGTTACAAAAGTGAAAGACGTTTTTGCACAGTATGTGTATTATACATAAAATTACTAATTTATCCAAATAAAACATCCACTCGTTCTCCTCAAAAAGGGCTGCAGGGGTGCTCGAATCTACCCTATACCTATATGGCATTGGGAAGTGGGCACCCTAGCCTGGTTGCCAGGCAATCGCAGGGCAAAAGGCGACAATCTCTCCGCATTAAAACTTCGGAGACAATTTCGACTCCCCAATCAACCTACATGTACGGGTAGTACATCCAAAATCCTCACAGGGAGGCCAGTAGTTGGAATTAAACCCAGGAACTGCGAAATGTGATGCAGACATTGCTAACCAGTCATCCACAGTTCTGGGTTTGAATCGTCTGAAACAGTAGAGTTATTCCAGTGGTTTATACGGTCTGCAATGCAGTTTAAAATAAATGTACATCCGTAGTAGTTTTGTTTCACTAAGAGACGCACTGAAGTGCCAAACGTGTGAGATTACGCTAATGTGATGCAATCATTACGCGCCCAACCTAATAGCAAGTAAACACATGTGACGTCATTTAATCGCGACCACACATGTATCGACACGATGGAGAAGTATAGCGAGACAGTTTCCCTGCGAGAGTTTGGCTGCGAACAAAATTTACTTTCTCGTCCTGACGGATCGGCCTCGTTCATACAAGGTAACGATTCGGAAATACAATTCCGATCTAGTGCTTTAGCTTTAGCATTGAGCTAGTTTTCTGTGTAAATCAGTTCAGAATGTTAAGGTGAGTTTGAGGCTACTGTGTAGAACTGTCTTGTGGTTTTGTACAAACAGCTTTCATGTATCGATTGTCTAATACTGCATGGTTTTTAAACCTATAAACCTGAAAGAGAAATCCTCAAGAAGGACTCATTTAAGTGATCGTATTATTTGGTTAAATTGGTTGTAATATCAACTAAACTTTAGGAAGCAAAATTTATTACAACAGCGCCAAAACTTATTTGCAATGTGCCGGTGTATGACCCCATTATTACAACTGATTGAAATCTGAAACCATTCCATTATTTTTAAACCTGATTATCATCTTAATTGTTGCACTGGTGCTGCAGCTTGTTGCACAAATAATATTCCATCGTTTATCCATTCCGTTCATCTTTTTAATTCACAAAACTTGTGTTTCAAGGCGACACCAGTGTTCTTGCTGCAGTGTACGGGCCAGCAGAGGTAAAAGTCAGCAAGGAGATTTATGACCGGGCAACGTTGGAGGTGATCATACAGCCCAAAGTTGGGCTCCCAAGTAAGAACTGAGTTCTGCCCATTCTCCCTTTTTTGTGTTGTATTTGCCATGCTGCACTGCTAGAGATCACCGTTAGTTGGTGTTAGCCTGTTACACTTTGCATGTTCTCTTAAGGCAGGGGTCGGGAACCTTTTTAACCCAAAGAGCCATAAAATCAAAATTAATTTTTTTGGGTGGGGTGAGAGCGCCATACCATATATTTTGAGACAAAATGTGTCAAAACCACTACCACACAAGCTCTCTAGACAAAAGCTCTTTTTAGTTATCTGTGTGACAATAGTAATAATGTTCGGAGCCATTGTCCAATATCAACAAATATACCACTTGAAACCTGTCTCCCTCCCACTGTTACTTAAGGTCATTGAGGCTCGTTTTGACTTTCATTTTTTCGTAATAAATAGTTTCATAATGTGGTGCAAGCAGAGCTCTTTTGTAAGTATGTCAAAAAACTGCAAACGAAAAGTATGGATGTATTTCCCTTTAGCGCAGTGGGAGAGAGGGGCGTGGTGTGTTGCATAGCTCCGCCCACCCCTTTCACTCTCAATCAATTTATTCTGTGTGCTTGGCTACCGTTTGTGGGTATTCACAGTTTGTTGTGTGTGGGTTTTTTTTTCATCATAAAGTGTCTCAACGGTGAACATACATTATTTAATGAGCTTTTATATAAAGTATTCTTGAGCGAAAATGTGGTCTGTTGGATTAAGACCTTGATTGTGAGCTGTAGGTACAACTGTGCCCTTTATATACTGGACTGAACAAATTCAATTTCAGAGTAGGTCTGGCTATGCAAGTAACAAACCCAACATTAAGCATACCATAATCGAAACGCTACAGAGGAGGTTGCTTGAATAACATTTTACCACAGAGCCACATTGAATGTACTCATGCAAAGAGCCATATACAACTCGCGAGTCATAAGTTACTGACTCCATCTCTTGGGTGTGGTATAAAAAGCATAGATGCTTTGACTCTGATGACGCTGGCCATGATTCTGTGTAAGGATATTTACTCTTGTAGGTGTGAAAGAGCGAGCCCAGGAGCAGTGTGTTCGGGAAAGCTGTGAGGCGTCTCTGTTGCTGTCCTTTCACCCTCGCTCATCCCTCACGCTCGTAATACAGGAGCTCCATAATGATGGGTCCGTATCCTTTGCCCACATGGCCAATCTAAAGCACTTTCACTTTCATGTTTTCGACTCTCGGTTTTATTTTGATACACTTTTTCTGCTAATAAGCAGTGTCTGAAACTCATGAGAGAAAGTTAGCGCACACCAGGGCAGACAACTCTAAAAAGTTTCCTGCCCAGCCATAAAGTTGCCTGCCCCATTTATCACAACTTGAAACACAATAAGACGAATAATCGCAAAAAAAAGCCATTGTTGCAAAGTATTAAGGATTGATATTTTGAATATATAACAGAACAACACTTTAAAATGAAGTTTGTTATACATCTACTTATAACATGCATTGCATGTATATGACACCGCTGTTTTCCATTTGCCATCAGTATGTACCTGTACTTATTCATCTCCATTCATGCAATGTTTTCGTTGCCTCGACTGCTACAAGCCACCTGAACTCTTCTTTCCACGATGCTTTTAATGTACATTTACGTTTTGTAGCATCATAAATTTTGTTAGCTTCTTTTGAATCTTTCTTCTAGGGCTGAGGTTTTGGCTTAATTCCTGGTAAGGACATGTCAGACTGTGCAGTTTCCTCATGCGTGTGAAGATAAGCAGGACATTGTGGTTCAGCCTCTAAGCATATTTATTCCTCAACAGCAAGCAAACAACAACACGGTTCCATTCAATACAACATGGCGATCAACAATTAGCAAAACGAAAAATCGTGCGTGCGTAATGACGTCACACAATGGAAAACGTCTTACCGCAATAACACAAGTAAGAGCGCTATTAAATTGACAAATCTTAACAATTCCTAACAACTTATCAATTATTCTTATGTTCTCCGTGCGTCTTTTTTGGAAAATGATGTGCGAATGCACGATATTATAACGCTCGGGAAAGTCCGGAGGCACAAAGTTATTCAATGCAGGCTTCTGATTGGCTTCCGAGTATGCAAATTGTAAAACGAACGAAGATTTCGAAATTGGAATCAAACGTTTTATTAGCTAAAAAAAATTGCACCCGGGCGTCCGGGCAGACATTATTTCGGACACTGTAATAACTAATGTTCCCCAGCACATATCATCAACATCGCTCCGACCAGAGATGATAATCACCTCTGAGGCTTCAAAACACCTCATCTCGCTGGAACTCACAGTCCCGTGTATGTGTTTGTCTTGCTGTCGGTCACCCCTCTTGAGGGATATGACCAAGGTAGATAGATAGATAGATAGATAGATAGATAGATAGATAGATAGATAGATAGATAGAGTAGTCATACACTTGCTGAACACTACATCTATTGCAGTTCTGTTCCTAGTCATGGTGCCCCAAGCAGGCTACTGACCAGTTAGACAGACACATGTGCGCGAGTTTTTTCCTTAAGCCGCTGTCCAGCTCCTGTCGTGCTTCTTGAACGCCGCCTGCATGGCGATGATGGACGCCGGCTTGCCTATGAGTTGCCTGTTCTGCGGCATCACCTGCGCCATCCACGCAGACGGAAGTATCCTTACCGACCCAACCGCGGCTCAGGAAGCGGTAAGCAGGAGTTTTAGAACATTTCGTGGCGTTCTCAAGTGACACTCCCCTCGTTCTTTCATCCTGGCCCCTGTTTAACACTGAGGTAAGTGTGAGGAAATATAATCGCCTCTTTGCCCTCACCAGGAGAGTCGAGCTCTGATGACTTTCGCCATCGATAGCAAAGAGCGGCGAGTGATGATGACTTCGACTAAAGGATCGTTTTCAGTGCAAGAGGTTGGTAAAATGCTGTATCGTATTTTGGTGGTCCACAGAAATTGCATACCTGTCAAGCTCCAGGGCTCCATGCCCTTACTGTCGTATTTCCCCTTACAAAATACAAAATAATCTTACACCATATTTTTTTCTTCAAACGTGTTTATTTATGTAGTTTAACATGTTATATTGTACATGTGTTTTGTTATATCATATATATTGTTCATTAATATTTTGTTGTGAGATACTGAGTTGCCCGACATGAATGAGGTTTATTTTTAAAAAAAAGTTCAAAAATGAAGTAGCTTGGATGTTCACAAAGAAGGAAAAAATACATGCAAATATAATTAATTCGCACAATAAATGTTCCTATTCAAATTATTAATTCACTTTCTGCATTAGATAATTGTTGGTAAAATACTGATTAAAGGGATAACCACAATCCTGTCTTTTTTTTCATTTTCTCCATTTATACTTCCTTTTTTTCTTATTTTCTTTATACAACATAATAATTCGTAATGTAATGCATCAAAGCAAGTGAGCCGTTTGAGAGACAGCACTCTTTAATGAGTTGAGCCAAAAAAAAAGGTTCTTTAAAAAGAGACGGACTTCCTTTCACTACAGAACTACAACACGAAATCCGATGTTGAATGATGAATAATGGGAAATCCCCAGGCGGCAGACACATGCGCACAGTAGCATCAAACGGCTCACTCTGTTTGCAAGGGGAAAAAAACCGAGATAGAGGCGACCACGGCAAACTTGTTTGACTCGATTGAGCTGCCGTTTGGTGATAGTCGGTGTGTACCGGATGGTACCCATCATCGACAAATTTGCGTCTTTCCGTACAGATTCTCTTGTACGTCGTACACGTCTTAAAATGCATGATAAACGTACTTTGTACGGCAAAAACGTACAGGTTGACAGGTATGAAATTGCAAGGGCCACACCATCATATCTCATTGTGACCAGCCAATGTGAGTGTTTGTGTGTGCCCGCATCTGTTGTGTGTATATAGATGCAGCAGTGTATTGCTGTCAGTCAGGCGGCTTCAGAGAAGATCTTCAGCTTCTACAGAGAGTCCGTCAGGCGGCGCTACTCCAAAATTAATTGACCTTTTTTTTTTTTTTTACTCACAAAGACCATTTTTTCAAATAAAATATTCCTCAACCACATTGGGCTTATTTTGCCTCTGTTCACGTCGCTGTCACCTGTGTCATTTTTTGTGTGTTTTTGGAAGAAAATAAGAAAGATGGGTGGAATTAAATTCATCATATTCGGTAAGTGTTTTGGAACTAAGATCATTTAATACCTCAAATCCCCTGCGTTTAATATTTGACTACTAGATGGTACTGTATTGTCTAATGTAAACTAAAAAACAGTGCGACAGAGCACAGCTTTGCTGCAAGATGACCGACAAGTACCTATGTGCGGTCTCTTTTCAAAGTTTCTTCATTTTTTTCATCTTGAGGTTTTTGAGTTATTCCTTGCCCTCATGTAGGTTTTAGATCAGGGTGATTGTGTCATAATAGTCTATAATCTGTGTAGTCATTTGTGACTCCTTGTGATTAGGGGTGTAAAAATAAACTTGACTCACATTTTGAGGTTTTTGAGTTTTTCCTTGCTCTCGTGTAGGTTTTAGATCAGGGGATGGTGTCATAATAGTCTATAGTCTGTGTAGTCCTTTGAGACTCCTTGTGATAAGGGATGTATGAATAAACTTGACTAGACTAACATTTTGAGGTTTTTGAGTTTTTCCCTGCCCTCATGTAGGCTTTAGATCAGGGGATGGTGTCATAATAGTATGGTTTGCAATAATCTGTGGTCTGTGCAGCCCTTTGAGACTCTGTGATTAAGGGCGTCACAAATAAACTTGACTTGACAAACATGGCGGCGACCTAAGTAGGGATTCCACTATGTACAAGAAATACGAATTTCTTGAACTATGATTTAAAAAACAAAAACAAAAAAAAAAAACATTCGTATAAACGTTCATGTACTTTTGGCTAGCAATAAATCAATGTTGTTGTTTTTTTTTCCGAAAACGTTTTTTGTACTACTACGAGGCACTCAATATTACACACTGTCCTTTTAACATTTGAAGCTTTAAACTGGTTCTCATACAGATAGCAGTGCGCGTTTGAACCACGCCGGGGCAGTGTGGTGCACACTTTCAGAAAGACTTAATTTAGAGAACTGAAGTAAAATAAAGCGTCGGAATTGTAAGTCATTTTTCACAATATTTTTAAAAAATATATAGCGAATGGGTCTTTCTTATAATATCTGTATAATATTCTACAGCGGATTTTTGTGTGTGGTTGAAGGTAAATACCTAGTTTGATGTGAAGGGCATATTTATGATAGAAATTGAATGTTAGCATTTAGCTGGTAACGATTTGCTAACACAATGCTTCTTGCTGATGTCAAAATGTAACGCTTTCAGTTTTCAATACTCACTGGAATATTAATTCTATTTAGTTAAGCGAGTAACTCAATAAACACTTGGTTACCTAAAAATGAAAGTCCATAAAGAGGTACAGTAAACCCTCGTTATAACGCGATTCAACTTTCATGGTCTTGCTGCTTCGCGGATTTTCATCATGGTAAATGGTCTACATTTGTATAGCGCTTTTCAAGTCAATGAAGACCTCCCAAAGCGCTTTACAATGTGCTTCACACTTACCCATTCACACACACTCACACACCAATAGGGAGTCAGCCATGCAGGGCGCCTACCTGCTCATTGGGGGCATTAGGGATTCAGTGTCTTGCACAAGGACACTTGGACATATAACACAGAGGAGCCAGGAATCGAACCTGCAAACCTCTTGAAGTCGAGCGCCCTACCCCCTGAGCTAATGTTGTAGATGTCAGCGCGTATATTTATTCCCAGATGAAGAAAAATGGATCTGTTCCAGGATAGGCACCTCGGCCAAATATGTAAACCTGGCCCCTTCACCAGCTTATGCAGCCTGGGGACAATGACAAACCAAGAAGGTCGAGCCACAGCCTCCTCCTAGCCAGGAAACATGGCAAAACCAAGCCATGATTCTCCTTTTCCCTATCCTTCGGCTGAGGGATGCGACCAAATAAGATAGAGACTTTTTTGAGGAGGGGGATTTTTTTTTTTTTTTTACTTTTTAGCTACCTTTAATGATGAATGCGAGACACAATATGAGGCCATGTCACATTAATTTGGGTGTAAAACCACCAAATTAGATTCAGAATGAAATAATTATAATATGATGCAATTACTCTACAATGGCCAGTACTTATCGGGGATCTGTACTATTGTTACACTCAAAAAACAGTTGGGTTAAACATGTTTTAATATTTGGTGAAAAAGTACTTATGGTCAAAATAAATACCCCAAAATGTTTAGACTAACCCAAAGAAGTGAGTTGTTTTGTGTAAAAATAAGGTGACTAAAGCAAGGAAATCTTCTGGCGCCATGATAATTATGCATTTAGTTCTGCATTCTGGCTGAACAGTACCTAAGAGAGTAGACATTGATAATATTTACATAAATATTTACAGTCCCGGCAGCACAGCGGAGCAGTGGTTAGCGCTTGTGCAGCACAGTTCTGAGGTCATGGGTTCAAATCCAGCTACCAGCCTTCCTGTGTGGAGTTTGCATGTTCTCCCAGGGCGGTGGTGGCTCAGGAGGTAGAGTGCTCGTCTTGGGATCGAGATCGCAGTTCGAATCCCGGCTCCTCCGTGTTACTTGTCGAAGTGTCCTTGGGTAAGACACTGAACCCCTAATACCCCCAATAAGCAGGTTAGCGCCTTACATGACTGCACGGCCGCTATTGGGAAATGTGAAGCACACTGTAAAGCGCTTTGGGAAGTCTTGACTTGAAAAGCGCTATATAAATGCAGATCATTTCATTTCATTCTCCCCGTGCTTGCGTGGGTTTCCTCCGGGCACTCCGGTTTCCTCCCACATTCCAAGAAACATGCATTATCAAATTGTCCCTAGGTGTGAGTGATCGAGCGAATTTTCTGTTCCTGTGTGCCCTGCGACTGGCTGGCAACCTGTTCAGGGTGTCCCCTACCCACTGCCCGAAGATAGCTGGGATGGGCTCCAGCACCCCCGCGACCCTACTGAGGATGAGCGCTGCAGATAATGGATGGATGGATTTACAGGTACTGTGTACAGTGCTTTCATTTGTAAATTATGCCTGGGCATGTAAAAAGGTCAAAGTATTTCAATTATCACTGGTTCTTTTTGTTACCATTTGAAAAACTAATAATATTGCGGGTAAAATAATAACTAAAAAATGAAATCCAACACTTTTTTACTTAACCCTGACCCTTCGGGGAGGAGTGTAAGGCAGATGTGATTTGATTTGAACGGTTTGATCTCTCTGCCCCCACCAAAGAAAGCCTACCTCCGATTGCCGAAGAACCTGTTGTTTTCTAGACCTTATCTCCCATTTCCGTGAATTAGTGATGGAGAAACCGAAGCTTTCTGAATCAGTGAATCAATATGAAGCAATGTGTCAAAATGGTTCAGTGTTATGAAGCATTTGCCACAAATCAGTGTGGTGGGTCACGAACAATGTTCCCTGTAATTTTCCAGGGGTCTGAGCTTTCACACAAAGTCGGTGAGCAACGCTTGAAACAACAGTGAGCAACCATAATCCCAAGTGTGGCAAGATAATTAATTATCAAAGATGTCCAAAACTTGACATCAAGTTACATTTTGCTGAGTTTCCAGCAATTCAAAATTATTTTTCTCTTTTGAATGAATTGACTCATGTACTATTGCAAAGGTTGTACGGCCAAAAAACATCGTTTGTTCTTACAGTTCTTTCACAAGATATCCATTTCTTTTTATTTCCTGATATATTTTGTCGCATAATATTAACATTTTTGGGGGCTTATTTAGTCGGTTGTAAGATACAGAACTGTATTTAATCACATTTTTTAGTGGAAGTACAATGTTGGCAACAAGATTCACTTGATATCATTGGAAATTATTTGAATGCAACACAAACATTTGCTTACTTTTTCGGTGTTTTTTTTTCTTCTTTTTTTAAATTCCTATAAAAAAGTCTCATTGTGTTTACTTTTTCCGAGCTGTTACTTTTTTCTTTTTGTTCTCTATTTACTTTTTTCCTACGTTTCTTTTCTTTCTTTTTTTCTCAGCTTTTCACTACTTTTTCATTTTGGTATTTTTTTCTTTTTTGTTCTATTCCCCCCTTTCTTTTAAGTCATTCTGTGTATGGTTTTACATAATATTTGGTCATGTTGGGATTAAAGAAGCAAAAACAACCTGAAGAGCCCTTTAGGACCCGAAAGAGCCGGTTCCTTTTAGTGAGCCGAGCCAAAGAAGCCGGTTCTCGACCAACTCTACTAACTTTACTCAACTTCGTTCTACTCTGACTCGACTTCAAAATACCGCATTTAGGACACAACGTCAGGGGAAACCGTGAATTTTTACCTTCATGCACTGTAACTTTGACTTAAGTCGCTTCTTAATTAGTAATTTTGAGCCCTCATTTTTGTGCGCCGGCTAGATTTTCTTGTGCGCAGAGAATGTGCGAGCATTGCGCAAATGCGCACGCGCGCAGCTTAGAAAGAACACTGGTCACGACACCACTTGATCAATGCTAATGAAGCAAATGTGTTGAAATAGTTCAGTATTTCAAGAGGTTTGACACAATTCATTGTGACGACATTGAATTGACATCTAAGCAGAATGCAAAGTGACATCATTAAAACACCGTCTATGGGTGGCACAGTGGTTATCTAATGTGCTTAAGATGCAATCAGTCACGGGTTGGACTTAGGTGTGGCATGAATTGTTGTCTATTTTTGTCAAGCGTTAGATAATGGATTGATAATGTTCTTTTTTTCCTTTTTTTCCTTCCCTTTTTACCTGTTATTTTTTCTTGCTTTGTCTTTTTTCTTTCTTTCGGCTCTTCTTTTTTCCTTTTTTTTGCAAAAAACTGGGCAGAAAATACCTGTTTGTTCTTGTATGAAGCACATTGTAAAGCGATTTGGGAGTTCTTCAGTGACTTGAAAAGCGATCTCTAAATGCAAATCATTTACCCTTTTTTGTCACGGAGAGCAGAAGCAACAAAACATACCCAAAAGTCAAGTCAACTTAACAGAAGTGCATTTTTATTTATTAGAATTCACTGGGTTTCCTTTCACTGTATTTACATGAATACTAATAGAAGACCGCGAGCCAAGAAGGAAGTCCACAAGTCTTGACAAGAAGTGGCCGGCCAAGGCGAATCAACTCGGGCTCAGACGATGGAGCAGGAGGATCGATGGGAGGTTAGAGGCTGACGAGGTATCACATCATCGGGTTTTGACAACAACTTGACACACAGTTATTGTAGTTATTGTCTATTTTTGATCATCATTGGCGCATGGTATCATAGAAAAACTACACCTACATAGAAAATGCGGACTTTTCCCTTAAAGTAGTCACTGGCTTATGTTAATGGCACGCTGAAGCTCAAGCCAAGTCAGGTGAGGGACTCATGCTGGACATCTTTTTGTCTTTCTGGAATTCCTGAAGGAATTGCTTAGCACTTTTTTGCAAACTTTCATCTCTTTTGGCACTTGTGTCCATCTCTCATGGTCCTAATATATTCTCTCATGCTGCAAGAAATTCGATACAGTAGGTCCTAACAGGGTGATGTTATATTATTTAACCTGAGCACAAGAGTTAGCATCTTGCGTGAAAGTGAAACATGCTAAATTGCATGTTTGTAACTCGTCTGGATGAGATAATCACCTGTGCCTGTTGGGTAGTCTTGATTAAAACCTGAGATTATCAATGCCTGTTTGTTACTGAGATCGGCAAAAGGATCCAATTTTAGTCCAAACAAAATACTTAATTTGTTTTCTTTTGAAAAACAAAAGATACATACATGGCTTATTGATTTTACACAGGGCTTGTGTGCCATACAGGCAGCAAATTAGAAAAATTCCAATACGCTGCACCTTACTTTAAAGACATTGTGGTCACTTGTAAACAAAATGCTTCAAAAACTATCAATTTAGATACAGCAAACCTCAAATAAGAATATTGTTCGAATGACCTAAGAGAAACCATGCGGGTACAGAAGTTCTATAACGATACACCACTCGGGTTTAGGTCAGAGGGGGCCGTTCTTCCCAATCACGCCCCTCCAGGTCTCACTGTCATTGCCCACGTTAGCGTTGAAGTCTCCCAGCAGTATGAGGGAGTCCCCAGGGGCGCACTCTTGAGCACACCCTCCAAGCACTCCAAAAAGGGTGGGTACTCTGAACTGCTGTTTGGTGCATAAGCACAAACAACAGTCAGGACTAATGTTCCCTCTAATTTTCCTTACGGGTCTGAGCATTCGCACAAAGTCGGTGAGCAACGCTTGAAACAACAGTGAGCAACCATAATCCCAAGTGTGGCAAGAGAATTAATTATTAAACATGTCCAAAACTTGGCATCCAGTTACATTTTGCTGAGTTTCCGGCGATGCAAAATTATTTTTCCCTTTTGAATGAAATGACTCATGTACTATTGCAAAGGTTGTACGGCCTACAAACGTCGTTTGTTCTTACTACTCTTTCACAAGATATCCATTTCTTTTTATTTCCTGACATGTTTTGTCGCATAATATTAACATTTTTGGGGGCTTATTTAGTCGGTTGTAAGATACAGAACTGTACTTAATCACATTTTTAGTGGAAGTACAATGTTGGCAACAAGATTCACTTGATACAATTGGAAATTATTTGAATGCAACACAAACTTTTTCTTCTTTCTTCCGTGTTTTTTTTCTACTTTTTTTTTCAATTGCTTTAAAAAAAGTCTCATTGTGTGTATTTTGTCCGAGCTGTTACTTTTTTCTTTTTGTTCTCTATTTACTTTTTTCCTACATTTTTATTTCTTTTTTTTTCTGGCTTTTTTCTAAAAATTTTCCTTCTTTTTTTTCTCTTCCTTTTGTTTCTTTTTTTCTCAGCTTTTCACTACTTTTTCATTTTGGTATTTTTTTCTTTTTTGTTCTATTCCCCCCTTCTGTTAAGTCATTTTGTGCAAATTTTTTACATAATATTTGGTCATGTTGGGATTAAAGAAGCAAAAACAACCTGAAGAGCCGTTTAGGACCCGAAAGAGCCGGTTCCTTTTAGTGAGCCGAGCCGAAGAAGCCGGTTCCCCGACAAACTCTACTAACTTTACTCAACTTCGTTCTACTTTGACTCAACTTCAAAATACCGCATTTAGGACACAAGGTCAGGGGAACCCTTGTATTTTTACCTTCATGCATTGTAACTTTGACTTAAGTCGCTTCTTAATTAGTAATTTTGAGCCCTCATTTTTGTGCGCCGGCTAGATTTTCTTGTGCGATGAAAATGTGCGAGCAGTGCGCAATTGCGCATGCGCGCAGCTTAGAGGAAACACTGGTCAGGACCCGTCCCCCCACCTGAAAGCGGAGGGAGGCTACCCTCTCGTCTACCGGGGTGAACCCCTACGTACAGGCGCTGAGCCGTGGAGCAATTAATATGCCCACACCGGCTCTGCGCTTCTCACCACGGGCAACTCCAGATTGGAAGAGAGTCCAACCCCTCTCGAGAGGACTGGTACCAGAGCCCAAGCCGTGCGTGGAGGTGAGTCTGACTATATCTAGTCGGAATTTCTAAACCTCACACACCAACTCGGCCAGAGACATAACGTTCCATGTCCCAAAAGCCAGTTTCTGTAGCCGGGGGTCGTCGCGCCAAGGACCCCTCCCTTGGCTGCCACCCAGCTCTCTACGCACCCGACCCCTTTGGCTCCTCCCACAGGGGGTGAGCACATGGGAAGAGGGACCCTCGTCGTCCCTTCGGGCTGTGCCCGGCCGGACCCCGTGAGCAAAGGCCCCCACCTCCACGCCTGGCTCCAGATGTGGGCCCCGGTAACTCGCGTCCGGGCGAGGGAAATTGTGGCCCAATGTCCTCCGTCTTCATAAAGGGTCTTCTGATCTGCGTTTTGTCTGGCCCCTCGCCTAGCACCTGTTTGCCATGGGTAACCCCACCAGGGGCTTAAAGCCCCCAACAACATAGCTCCTAGGATCATTGGGACTCACAAACTCCTCCACCACAATAAGGTAATGACCTATACTGTATTTACTTTAAACTGTGCTCGAATGAACTTTTTAATACAGTAATCCAAGATCTTTAAAAATATCTTAAAATAATTAGTTTTTCTATATGGCATTCATAACATGGTAAAATAACAATAACCTGTTTCTTTTTAACAATTGCTTATGTAAACTACAGTATTGTGGCACCTCAATGCATTCCAAAAAGAACGCTGGCTAATTTGAACAGGAAAATAGGGAATTCACAAAAGTTGGGGATTTGCTGTTCTATAATCCAGCATATTGCAATATCTTGCAGTGTTTGAGGGATCACATACACTCAATACACTTATATGTGACCATGAATTTGCGATTATCGAATTTTACATGAGATGCTAACTCAAGCACACAAGATGCTAGCTTGTATAGATAGTTACCAAGGGAACAGTACTATGTAAACTTGAGAATGTGACTGTAATCTTGTTTCTTGAATGATGCGTTCCGTTTTCCTCTCTTTCCTCTAACGTATATTGTTCTTGGCCAAAAATGAAAAATTGTGGCCATAAGATGCAAATTCCTCTTCAGAAAATAGGTATAAAGTGTGCACAAAACATACATACAGTAGCTTAAAAGTGCCTTGCGATGTGACTAATACGAGTCATCCCTGGACAGTTGGTTAAGAAAAATGTGCTCCGGTTGTTTATTAAGATCCAAATTGTTCACGGAATATGTAATCAATCCATAAACTCGTATTTTGTGCACATATTATGCCTATTTTGTTTTGATAAAATACAATTTTATGCAAATAGAATAAATACATTGTTGCAACGTCCCCCTCCATGTCATGGGGCCTCCATATTATTTTCATCGCTCGTCTTTGTTTTTTCTCCCCCCCGAAAACAATTGAGTCGTGGCACGGTATTAGTACTTCACCAGCCCACGGCGAGGTCAACCAAAATCCACTTCTCTTAAACGTTTGTTTCCACGCCCTTGTTTTACCGTGAGGATGATATCTACAGTGCATTTTTCTGACTTTGGTACATCTAACGAGAGTCCAGAGGGCGGTAGGGACCTGCAGGTGGATAAACCAAGCGCATTTCCACTAGGAATAGATACAATGGTTGAGATCTGTAACCGATAAAATATTCAAGATGTAACTAATCCCTGTATGTCTAGTAGCTTTAAGTTAGGTGGATCTTAGTGATGGATCAATTGAATACGGTCAATGGTAAAAGAGCAGATGCCTAACTGTGATTATTTTACAAGTATCTGTTGATTGCGTGTGCACAAGTTCCTTTTTTGTTACGCTGCTGAACAGCATTCACAGCTTATTGATTTATTTTTATGGCGGCTTAGCAGACAGGTAGGAAATGAGGACGGCGATTGCACACGTGTAGGTGACGATCCCAAACACGATGGAGAGCACGGAAAGCCACAGGGCTTGGCGGGATGCTGCGTTGGCCCCCTGGAGATCGCCCTCAGCCGAAGCCTTGTTAGTCTGAAAGGGAATTAGAAATGCAAGAGATTGTTTTTTTTTCTTTTTTTTCCCAAAACTTGCAATTAGAACCACAGGGTAGGATATCGAGATCATACTAATATTTTATTCTTGCAGTCCAAATGATTAAAATTGTATGATTTAGTCAAATTTTTCACTGCACAACTGCTATTTAAGGTCAACAAAAACATAGTGCCAGAAAACATCCATAAATTATTCATTCGGAAAGAAGAAAATTATAACTTAAGGGGCTGTAGTGAATTCATGATCCCAAAGGTGAGAACCACCAGGAAAAGTATGTGTGTGTCTGTGTGTGGAGTCAAACTTTAAAACGGTTTGCAAGACGAGATCAAACAATGTCCAACTATTCACTTGTTCAAATTTAAATACGAAAAAAACATTCCTGGCGGAACACAGAGATGAAGAAAATTGGGTATGAGTGATACGAGAGATTGGGAATAGTGCGTCTAGAACTATGGTTAACTTGTGTTATTGTGGCTATTGTTATAGCATAACTGTTATTATTATTATTATTATTACAATTGTTGTTTTATAATTGGTGTGTTTAATAGGGAAGATGAAGGGGTAGGGAATATAAGCATTTGCTTCCGATTACCCCTTTTCGAACATATATTGTAATATTATTTTGTTGTTGACTTGTTTTTGTTCTGTTTTTATTTTAATGTTCATTCATTCATTCTAATGTCAGGAGCGGAGAACCGTGTAAATAGAAATTGGCCCCGATTGCCAATAGGTTTATGTTCAGCATTTCGGATAGTGTTTCTGTCGCGACCAGCACACAGGGTAGACCCAGTCGCGTAATTATGTTTTATTGAAAGAAAGAGGAGTGGTAGCGCCCGCGATCTGATGCTCGCTGGACGCGGTAAGCAAGTCGCTCTCGCAACCGGATTGTGATCCGAATACGAAAGTGGACCTTCCGTAGCCGGCGATGGCGGTGGCAGGGACGGAAAAACAGGTCGATCGCCAGGACAGGAGAGCAAAAACGTAGTCGGGGTCAGAAATGGGTCGGTAGCCGGGACTAGGAGAGCAAGGCGTGGTCGGGGTCAGAAACGGGTCGTAAGCCAGAACGGGAGAGTAAACGTAGTCAGGATCAAAACAGGTCGAAGCCGGAGACAGACAGGAGCAAAAAAACGTGACAGGCGAGAGTCAGGGTCAAAAAAGGATTGCCTTGTATCAACAGAGGTTTGCAGACGGATTGACAACAGGGGACTGACAGGACTGGGTTCGAATAGTGACAGGGAGCCAATCAGAAACCGCTGCGGTTGGCGCCAAATGAGCGGGCACAGGTGAAATACAGTTTCATGGACTAGTTATCCGTGCAAAGATCAAAAATCAGCTATAGCGGTTACTGACAGATGTGCCTGGAGTTTTTCTTTGGCTAGAACCCATCCTAACAACTCTCAAGTTTTTTGCTTCCAGTTGATACTATTGGCTCTCTGTCACTCTAATGAAGGTCATTGAATCCATAGGATGGCCTTTGGCACTGGTTGCCAGTTTGTTTTGCATAAGCGTTATTGGAATTTTACATGGCTGATGCTGTCCCCGTTTGTCTCTCCACGTCCACTAGATCAAGCATTAGACACGTTTGTACTTTTTTCCAAAAGCCATAGAAATTACTATACAATAATGAGAAACCATTTTTAAGCAAGGGGGTACCAGGTAGGTTGTTAAGAACACCTGCAGAATGGTTCTGAAAATGTCTCAGCACTGAATGGTCATTGTGATTGTCTATGAAAATTAAATTCTAACATGCATGAGAAAGCATTCACATGAACAGTGTCCTTTTGTACATGATCAATATGTTATTGATTATTTTCAAATTACCCAATAATTTATATATCTCATTCACCCAGTTCTCTTATACCAGGCAGATGTTTTTTATTCTACCTCTAAATATAACAACTTGGCAATAAAATAATAGTAACAGAAACAACATAGTAATATCATGACAACTTGTTAATTCAAAAATGCTTTCAAAACTTATAGCCCTTTGTCCTATTTGTCATGATGACTGATTAATTTGATCTGTGCCCGCTCGTTTAGGGCCAGCCGCTGCAGGCTTCCTGATTGGTTCCCCGTCCTACTTAAACTCAGTCCTTTCACTCGCCTGTCCGTCAGCGAACCTCTGTTTCTAGAAAGCAAGCATTTTGACTCTGACTCCCATCCGTCCTGCTTTTTTCACCCGTTTTCCACCCATCTGTTCCTCATTTTGACATTTGTCTCCAGCTACGACCTGTTTTTTACCCCGACCACGTTTTGACCTCTCGTCCCGGCTTACGACCCTTTTTTTGACCCCAACCACGTTTTGCTCTCCTGTCCCGGCTATCGACCTGTATTTCCGTCCACGACACTACGATCTCCCAATCCGGAAGATCCACTTCAGCATTCGGAACCTGATCCGATTCTGTGAGCAGCTATCTTCCCGCGTCCAGCGAGCACCAGATCGCGGGTGCTGCCTTTCCTCTTTTTCTCAATAAACTTTTGGTTAACGTTACGCATCTGGGTCCTAATTCTGTTCTGGTCGTGACACTATTCGGCAACAAAGAAGTATCCCTTAGCTGCAAAAAGGTTTGCAACCCCTGATCGACGACGTACATTTTTCTACCCCCTGCTAAATCAGTTGTCTTTTCTATGAATGTTTGAACTCATTTATTGATTTGTTTATTTTAATATGCAGTTTCTCCGGCGGCAGTTCCCGAGAGACAATCTTAGACTCCTGAATTGTTTTTCCTGTCGGAATTGGATTATTTTTGCGCTCCACAGAAATTCAGCAACTTTTTCTCCCAAGGAGTTTGGATCAAGATTTTAGGCGGGTAAAAAGGAATAGGCTCTAACTCTTCTCCCCAACCTGAGTACGGCAGCTTTACTAAATTAATAATCTATACATGGACTTATTGATAAAGGCATATTCGTTCGGCATTAAGAGTTGTCATTTTAATATATTTATAAGAGTACTATATTAAAGTTATGCCAGGATGTTTTGGCTTGTATGAGGATCCTTCAGTTTTTACTTGCCTACAACACGAATGCTTTTTTTAATACCCCAGCATGGAGGTCAACTGCCATGATTACCGATGTGATGCACCTGTGCCCGCTCCTTTGGCTCCAACTGCCTTGGACTCTGATTGGCTCCCTGTCCATATTTAAACCCACACCATTCTGTCACCTGTTGTCAGTCCGTCTGCAAACCTCAGTTAACAGTAGGCAAGCCTTTTTTCGACCCTGACTCCCACCTGTTTTTTGCTCCCGTCTGTCTCCCGGCTTCGACCTGTTTTTGATCCTGACCATGTCTACTCTCCCGTCCCGACTTTCGACCTTTTTTTGTCCCCGACCACGTCTACTTTCCTTTCCGGGCTTACGACTCGCTTCTGACCCCGACCACGTTTTTGCTCTCCTGTCCCGGCTACTGACCCGTTTTCCCATTCCAGACATCGCCATCGCTCGCCACGGAACTTCCACTTCCGCCTTCAGAGCGACCTGCTTCCCGTGCCCAACAATCACCGGATCGTGGGCGCTATCCTTTCCCTTTCTTCCAATAAAACTTGAGAGAAACGCAACGCAAGTGGGTCCTGTCTCCGTTCTGGTCTTGACAGTCAACATAGTGTGAAGATAGAGTCAGCTAGGTAAAAGAAGGAAAGCGATGGACAAACAGTCGCCCCTAAACTTGCCTTTAGTTTTCGCATTAGCAACTTTAGCAGGGGCTATTGAGGTTAGCTGTGGCCACACTCATAAATTTAACCCCCAAGCAGCTGTTGCATGAATATTCAATAGGTATGGTGCCATATATTACCAGGTACGCTATGGGCCTAAAACAACAATTGTGTTTTTTATTGCAGTGTCCAACTACTTAAACTGATATGTATAAAATTAATTCATGTAAATTAGTGTTCATTTTTAATTACTATAAATCAAGATAAACTGGTTTAGATTTTTATTCCCTTCTTTCCACAAGACTGTTCCACATCTTAAAATTATCCTTAGTGGTTAAGCATGCAAATCTGTGTAATCCCTGCACTTGTGTTTCACTTAAAACAGTGAATATGTTGTTGGTGTCATGATTACTGATGTGACTCAGCTCTGCCTCGGACTCTGATTGGCTCCCGAGCAGTACTTGTACCCACTCCTGTCTGTCCCCTTTTGTCAGTCTGTCTGCAAACCTCAGTTAACTCTAGGCAAGCCTTTTTCGACCCTGACTCCCACCTGTCCCGTTTTTTGATCCCTGCTGTCCCCCGGCTTCGACCCGTTTTTGATCCTGACCACATCTACTCTTCCGTCACGGCTTTTGACCTCTTTTTGTCCCAGAACACGTGTTCTCTTCTATTCTGGCTTACGACTCGCTTCCGACCCCGACTACGTTTTGGCTCTCTTGTCCTGCCTACTGACCCATTTTTCCGTCCCCGACCCTGCCATCGCTCGCCACGGAAGATCCACTTCTGTGTTTTGGAAGCACAATCCGAGTATCAGAGCGACCTGCTTTTCGCAACCGCTTCTCTTTCTTCCAATAAAACTTGTGAAAAACGCAACGCAAGTGGGTCCTGTCTCCGTTCTGGTCCTGACAGTTGGTCTATTGCTGCCAACCGATGTGCCAAGTTGCATCTCGTCACGTTTTGTGCGTGTTTGTGTACGTTTACCTTCTGCGAGAGATAGAAGGCGGCGATGCCCAGGGGCCAAAAGCAGCAGAGCATGGAGAAGAAGGCGAGGCCCAGGTAGTCCTGAGGGATCATCAGGGGAAAGTTGCTGTCGCTATCGCTATCACTGAAGTCCTCCATGGAGGAGTCCTGAGGACATGGGGAAAAGGTCAGGGAACTTTTCGACATGCATGCACGAATCCTTTGGCAGAATTGGGGCTTTTTGAATTCTTTTTTGAAAACTGGGCCATAAACCACAACAGCAGTTGGTCCTTAAAAATCTAGCACAGCACTTTAAGAGAGAGAGCGGCAGAGAGCGTAGTTAGAATTTTTTTTTTTCAAATAATTTTTCCTTTTTCAGTAAATGTGTTTTTTTATTTTAGTATCTTAACATTGTTTTAGCATAAATTTTGAAAAACATGTTTAAAAAAAAAAAAAACTCAGCAAGTGAGACGCTTGCCTGATCTGAACGTAATGATTACAATGTTGGCCCGACTTGGGCCAAAATCCAAGTCGGGCTCGGACCCGGGTTTGGGCTTAAGATCTTACCTTTAGTGCTCATACAATATTTGCATGATGCACACTGGACTATGCAAATAATCTTGCATTCGTGTAATATAAATCTTGCAAACAAATAAGGAGATTTTTCTTCCCCATCACAGCTAGCTGCTATTTCGTCATGATTACTGCCCGCTCTTTTGGCGCCTACTGCCGCAGGTTCTGATTGGCTCCCTGTCAGTATTTGAACCCTGTCCTGTCAATCCACTGTGGTCAATCCGTCTGCGAACCTCAGTGAACACTAGGCAAGCCTTTTTCGACCCTGACTCCCACCTGTCCTGTTTTTTGCTCCCGTCTGTTACCCGGCTTCGACTGGATTTGATCCTGACCACGTCTGCTCTCCCCTCCCGGCTTACGACCTCTTTTTGTCCCCGACTACGTCTCATCTCCCGTTCTGGCTTACGACTCGCTTACGACCCCGACCACGCTTTGCTCTTCCAGTCCCGGCTACCGACCCGTTTTTTCCGTCCCTGACACCGCCATTACTTGCTACGGAAGATCCACTTCAGCGTTCGGAGCACCATCCGAGTACGAGAGCGACTTTCTTCCCGAGCCCAGCAAACACCGGATGGTGGGTGCAGCCCTTTCTCTTTCCTCCAATAAAACTTGTGAGAAACGTAACGGAATTGGGTCCAGTTTCCGTTCTGGTCCTGACAGAGGTCCTAATTTGCAAAATTCACATGACCCAATCCCAAAGAAAGATGAGACCTAATAGGTGTTACCTGAACTTTCTAATTAGAAGTTTATTTCTGTAGTTTAGTAGAAGAACATTTGATTGTTCTCTCTGTCCTGCTTCATCAGTGCTTTTGTCATGATTACTGATGCGGGGCACCTGAGTCTGCTCCGTTGGCACCAGCAGCCGCGGACGCTGATTGGCTGCTTCCTCTTTTTTAAACCCCCGCCTTCCTGACAACACTCGTCGGATCGTTTGTGAACCTACACTACTGCTAAGCAAACCTTTGTCACTCGTGACTCTATCCTGCCCTGTTGTTCTGCCTGATTCCCGTTGCCGACCTTTTTTCTCGACCCGTCTATGTTTTTGCTCCTCCGTTCTGGCCATCAACCTGGTTTTCCTCGCTCTCGACTTTGCCTGCGCTCAACACGGAAGTGCCACTTCCGCATTCCCAGCGATCTGCTACCTGTGACGGACGATCCCTGGATAGTGGGTGCAAGTCCTTTCCTTCTTCTGAATAAAACTGAGTAAAACAAACGCAATTGGGTCCCGTCTCTGTTCCTGGTTCGTGACAGCTTTGGGTAGATGAAAAAAAGAACCATTGTAATGTAGGAAATTTTTCAAACTATCCATCCATCCATTAAATGCACTGCTTATCCTCAGTAGGGTCACGGGGGTGCTGGAGCCCATCCCAGCCATCTTCAGGCATTGGGCAAGGGACACCCTGAACTAGTGGCAGGGCACATAGAGACAGACAACTCACTCACTTATTCACACCTAGGGACAATTTGGACCGGCCAATTAACCTGACAAGCATGTTTTTGGAATGTGGGAGGGAACCGGAGTGCCCGGAGGAAACCCACGGAAGCATGGGGAGAACATGCAAAATCCACACAGGAGGTTCTATCTCTTGACCTCAGAACTGTGCCGCACACGCGCTAACCACTGCGCCGCCGTGCTGACATTTTGCAAACTAATTAAGTGAAATTAAATTGTTTCCTTCAGTCTGTGATGCAAAAAGAAATCACGCAAACTACAAAACGGGCATTTTCAATAATCGTCAGTGGTGATCCTGCCTGATTGATGTTATTTCTGCGCTTAAAGAGGCCTCGGAGCAAAAAAAGCTTTGTCGGTGTTTATGTCTGGAAGCAATAAAACTTTGCCAGTGCCACATGACTGAATGAGGTTAGCCCGAATGAGCCCTGGCAGGTCGCTCGTGACTCACGCGTCATTGACGAGCCAGGGTTTATTCAAGCTGACTTCCTGTATGTCTCGCTTTATCGCGTGAATGCATGCGTGCAAATGATGCAGCTGTGGCTTTAGCGTGGAACATTTAAGAACTCCTGCACCATCTGATGCAGGCTACATGCAAAAAGCAGCATTCAAACAAAAAAGATTGTGTCAGGACCAAAACGGAGACAGAACCCACTCGCGTAACGTTTCTCACAGTTTTATTGGGAAGAAGGGAAAGGAGTGCACACACGATCCAGAGATTGCTGGTCACGTGGAGTAGGTTGCTGAGACGCGGAAGTGGGACTTCCGAGGCAAGCGATGGCGGTGTGGGGAACGGAAAAAACGGTTCAGTAGCTGGGATAAAAGAGCAAAAACGTGGTCAGAAAATGGGTCGTTATTAGGGACGGGAGAGCAGACGTGGTCAAGATCAAAACAGGTCGTAATTCAGGACGGGAGAGCAGACGTGGTCGAGATCAAACAGATCGTAGCGGGAAAAAAACAGGAGCAAAAACACAGGACAGGCGAAAAAGGGCTTGCCGCGTAAAAACGGAGAGTCGCAGATGGACCGACAAAAAGGCACTGACAGGACAGAGTTTAAATACTGAGCCAATCTTTCAACAAGCTGCAGCCGGCTCCACATAGGCGGGGCCAATTGGGCGTCATGGCGACCGTGACAGAAGCTGGCGCCACACGGGTGGGGCCAATTGGGCGCCATGGCAACCGTTACAGATTGAGGTGTTTTAAACCTCTCTTGTTTTCGTACATGGCTTAGTTCTCAAAGCAGCTGTACAGAACTTGTTTACTCGTGGCTGCCACCTCTGGCTTGTGTCGTCATTGCAACCTCTTTTAAGTTCCATATGATACGCGTCCTAGTACGAGCATTTCTTAGACCCATTTGGATAAACTCTTCTTTTTTCATGTTTCTTGCGATTTCGGTTGGCGTTTATACTGTATTTGAAGCTGACCTTTTTTGTACTTTCACAATTTTTATGCTACACTAACAAACACAGACCCAGAAAGGTGCACGGATGAGCAAGAAGTCACCGTATACCCTCCTCCCTATTCTAATATGTCTTCACCAAACACCTTTGCTAAAAGTAAAATGAAAGCCAATAGGCTCTTCGAACTCAGTTGGGCATTGTAAGCACATATTTAATAGAGAACATTTTCTACTTTCAACTTTTTTAGGGATGCCTCAAACGACGCACCTCACCTTTAAAGTTACAATGAAAAACTTTGCAGATGAGCTATCATAATTTGTTGATGTGTATCTACACATCGAGTCAAATGGAGATGTGACAAAAATTGTTGTTACTTTACGGACAACCTATTTCAACATTTAATTAAAAGTAAAGTTGGCCTATGAGTGTGTCTCTCCAATAATACAAACCGAGGAAATTGCTCTCACTCTGAAAAGGAGCCTTCGCTCTGAAAATGCTAGTTTACTAGCGATCCCAAGAGCCAAGAAGAGATCCGCAGGTTCGAGAGCATTCTCCATTTGGGCCCCGGTGCTGTGGAATGCTCTGCCCACTGAGATTCGATCTGCAACCTCAGTGGAACTGTTTAAATCTAGGCTTAAAACACACTTCTATTTTCTAGCTTATGAAAGACCTATATTTCCTGTTAAAAATATCTGTGTATTGTTTGTTATTGCAACATCCGTTGCAACCTGGTCATCCTGGTAGGGGGATGACCTCATGTGCAGTCTCTTCTCAAGGTTTCTTCATTTTCCTCATGTTGAGGTTTTTGAGATTTTCTTTGCCCTCATGTTGGTTTTAGATCAGGGGATGGTGTCATAATAGTCTGGTTTGCAATAATCTGTTGTCTGTGCGGCCCTTTGAGACTGTCCCTTCTCAAGGTTTCTTCATTTTCCTCATGTTGAGGTTTTTGAGTTTTTCCCTGCCCTCATGTAGGTTTGAGATCAGGGATGGTGTCAAAATAGTCTTTAGTGTGTAATAATCTGTGGTCTGTGCAGCCCTTTGAGACTCCTTGTGATAAAGGGCTATACAAATAAACATGACTTGACTTGACAAGTGTAATATAACTCATGCTGGTCAAGTATTGCTTAATTTGTATTTATTAGCGTACATACATTTATAAGCAAACAGTATCTCACCTCATATGAAAGGATGAGGTAGGATTGGGGTATTAATCAAATTAATATGATTCATTAATCAATTTGAAATTTGGAAACTGCTTGATTGTGAAATTGAACATTACAATTTATGTCTTTATTTTATGTACTGAAATTTGGTGCTGATTATGAAACTAGTTACTAACTTGGTCATAGTTCCTAATTGATGACCACAAGCTAAGGTATTTTTGCACTAGCTTCGACTGTTGGCACCAATATATTAAAACTGAATTAATCGTTTAGAATGATAAAATATCGAGAACGTTTTTGTTACGACTAGCACGCAGGATAGACCCAATTGCGTAACGTTTTCTCACAATTTTATTGAACGAAAGAGGAAGCGCAGCGCCCGCGTTCTGTTGGTCGCTGGACGCGGGAAGCAAGTCGCTCTCTCAATCGGATTGTGATCGCGGAAAAACAGGTCGATCGCCGGGACAGGAGAGCAAAAACGTGGTCCGGGTCAGAAACGGGTCGGGGCCGGGACGGGAGAGCAGACGTGGTCAGGATCAAAATGGGTCGTAGTCGGAGACAAACTGGAGTAAAAACGGGACAGGTGGGAGTCAGGGTCGAAAAAGGCTTGCCTAGTATACACTGAGGTTTGCAGACGGACTGACAACAGGGGATTACAGGACTGGGTTTAGGTAGGGACAGGGAGCCAATCAGAACCTGCAGCGGTTGGCGCCAAATGAGCGGGCACAGGTGAATCACATCGGTAATCATGACATTTTCGGCAATATGCCCAGTCTTAGAATTAAGTCAAATCTAGCATAATGAGTCTTTGCGGATTCAAATTTTAAAGACAGACACTAAAATTAACCCCGAATTGTATTATGCGCGATCAAAATACATGAGTCGTATGAAAAAGTGTGTCTACACAAAGATTATAACGTTCATGCTTGAAGTATAAATAATGTGATTTTGTGCTTGGGTTGTTCCTGTCCACTGTGGTTATTCTCCAATGTCCGCCATTTTCTTTTGCAAAACGATTTGGGCTTCGGAGAGTGCAATGAAGGAAAAGAGGATGCCGTGTTGCCTTTGAGGTCACGGCGAGGTTTTCCTCCCGCAAGCCCGCACTTTTTGCATGACTGCACAGCCGCCAGAATTTAGAATGAGCTTTTTGTCTGTCCTTCAGGAGCAAAAACACTTTTGACAATGTATTTGCGCAGTGCCCGTAAAATGAATGTGACATTGCCATTTAAGAAATAGGGATTTAATTTTTACACGTATTTCCATTATTTGTGTATGTATGTCGCTTACGACCACGGCGTTGGTTGTCGGAACAGAGCTGTCATCTAACAATCGTTACCTGAGCCAAGCTTCATGCAATGTGACTCGCTGTCCCCAAAATACTTTGCTCACTCGTGTCTATTAATAAATGGAGAGACGCTTATAATGCAGTTATCCTCCTGACTGCAACAACAGCAGCAGAGGATGTGTCACATATTGAAAAAAATGCGATTATATTTTGCAAGGTCTCTCTTACTCGCAACATACTCACTCTAAGTAAAAATTCCAATGGAGCGCCCTGCACTATAAGATATTATCTGCCTAATAGTCTGACATCTGAGCAGTGTTCCCTCTAAGCTGCGCGCGTGCGCAATTGCGCACTGCTCGCACATTCTCAGCGCACAACAAAATCTAGCCAGCGCTCTTAAGAAGCGACTTAAGTCAAAGTTACAGTGCATGAAGGTAAAAATACACAGGTTCCCCCGACGTTGTGTCCTAAATGCGGTATTTTGAAGTCGAGTCGAAGTAGAACGAAGTTGAGTAAAGTTAGTAGAGATTGTCGAGAACCGGCTTCTTCGGCTCGGCTCACTAAAAGGAACCGGCTCTTTCGGGTCCTAAACGGCTTTTCAGGTTGTTTTTGCTTCTTCAATCCCAACATGACCAAATATTATGTAAAACTATGCACAAAATGACTTAAAAGAAGGGGGGAATAGAACAAAAAAGAAAAAAATACGAAAATGAAAAAGTAGTGAAAAGCTGAGAAAAAAGGAAAAAAAGAAGGAAAAATTTAGAAAAAAGACAAAAAGAAAAGAAAAAAAAACATAGGATAAAAGTAAATAGAGAACAAATAGAAAAAAGTAACAGCTCTGAAAAAATAAACACAATGAGACTTTTTTTAAAGGAATTTAAAAAAAGAAGAAAAAAAAACACGGAAACAAAGTAGAAAAAGTTTGTGTTGCATTCAAATAATTTCCAATTATACCAAGTGAATCTTGTTGCCAACTCTGTACTTCCACTAAAAAATGTGATTGAGTACAGTTCTGTATCTTGCAACCGACTAAATAAGCCCCCAAAAATGTTAATATTATGCGACAAAATATATCAGGAAAAAAAAAAGAAATAGATATTTTGTGAAAGAATTGTAAGAACAAACGACGTTTGTAGGCCGTACAACCTTTGCAATCGTACATGAGTCAATTCATTCAAAAGAGAAAAATAATTTTGCATTGCCGGAAACTCAGCAAAATGTCAAGTTTTGGACATGTTTGATAATTAATTATCTTGCCACACTTGGGATTATGGTTGCTCACTATTGTTTCAAGCGTTGCTCACCGACTTTGTGTGAACGCTCAGACACGTGGAAAATTGGAGGGAACATTGCATCTGAGGCTGTTGAATTCGGAAAGTGTACTTAACAAATGGTGTTATAGAGAAATTGACCAATGTGATTATTCAAAATGCGTACCATTCTCTACTGGTGACACAAAACCAAGTATCCGTACACAAACTGACCCCCTGATTTCAGTTTTTTATTTTATAGTAAATTCAGCTTGGATGCGAGTATATAAAGTAGGGAGAACGTCTCCATGGGGAGAAATTCAGCGTTCTGTCATGATTATGTGAATCATCTGTACTGCTCTTTTGGCACCAACTGCCTCGGACTCTGATTGGCTCCCTGTCCCTAATTAAACCCACTCCTTTCTGTCACCTGTTGTCAGTCCATCTACGAACCTCAGTTTACACAAGGCAAGCCTTTTTCGACCCTGACTCCCACCTGTTTTTTGCTCCCGTTTGTCCTCCGGCTTCAACCCGTTTTTGATCCTGACCCCGTCTACTCTCCTCTCCTGGCTTATGACTCGTTTCCAACCCGACCACGTTTTTGCTCTCCTGTCCCGGCTACTGACCCGTTTTTCCGTTCCCGACACCGCCATCGCTCGGCACGGAAGATCCACTTCCGCGTTCAGAGCGACCTGCTTCGTGCGTCCAGCTATCACCGGATCGTGGGTGCAACCCTTTCTCTTTCCTCCAATAAAACTTGTGAGAAACGCAACGCAAGTGGGTTCTGTCCCCATTCTGGTCCTGACACGTTCTTGTACTCTGTCATTGAGACAGCGCCACCATAACTACTTTCGTTGTACTTTCTAGGTAAATATAAACATGCCCAACCTAGAGTGTCGCTGGCAGATTGAGGGATGTGCTAGTAAGTAGCGGAATGACGTAGTCACAATAGTAGAGTTACAAAATGTTATTAATAACGCAGTAGAGTACTTGTTACCGATCAAAGTAATTGTGTCCCAGGAACGGCCTTCCTTTGTAGTGAAATGAAAATGAAATGAAATGGTCCCAACACTTACTGCCATATGTGGTCAAGTGATCATTTTTAGAAAGCCACTGCTTTAATCTGTCATGCAAGCACACCTGATAAAAACAGACAAATATGTAGCATTCAACTAAGGTGCCATCTTACGTCGGAGTCAGGAAGCAGGTCATCTTCATCATCCATGCTGTAAGAATTGCTGTGGAAATCACTGTGTGCTTCAGCCAATAGCTTCCTCTCCAATGTGGATCCAGGCCCAATGTCCACAAAGGTGGTCTCCAGGTAGTCCTTGCTGAGCAGTGAGTCGCCGTGGCTCCAAACGGGTGCAGCTGGGTAAAAGGACTCAAACGTACGGGGCAAAGAACACGGGTCAAGAAGCTGATGTGGCTGCTGAACCTCTGGATGGTGTCCGCAATAGCCCCTCCAACCCAAGGGAGGGTATGCCGTGCCCTCCTCGCACTTAACCAACATCCCCTTGAAGACTCCTCCGGGAGCCGATCCCGACGGCGGATGCGGGCATTCTCCCAGTAGAGGGTGCTCCAACTCGTTGCGGTTCTCCATCCCTGGATTTGACTGGCATCCACGCTCAAAATGTAATCTACAAAATCGAGCGGATCTCCCGAAGAGTGCACAATAGGATTAGATGCTTTGCCGGCTGCTACTGTTTTCAGCGATAATCCATCTTTAATCCAATTCTATGATTTCTCTCTTGGTGAAAGCTCAGATGCCCTGGACGACAACATGCGTTATATCCGTCGTCCCATGCAGGTTATGGCTCAAGAATTCCAAAGCCTCTGGTTTTCAAATGCTTGGTGTTCCAGTTCGTGTTTCCTTTCAGATCATTGACAAATAATGGTGAAACCGTTTGCGGAAGTCTTGAAATATTTAAATTAATATGTTCACAGATTTGACTGCCACTTCCAACTCTTCCTTTAAAACGATCTGGGCTAATCAATTCCCAAATGAAATGGCAGTTCAAGAAAGCTGTAACGATGTCAAGGTGCAGCTTTGTTGTCTGACACTACCTGATGACCCGTCTGTGGTTTAGGATAATCTCATTAATCCTACCATAAACAAAAAAATGGATGGAAAGACTTTTGCTTGCCGGGAGTGCAATTGAATGAGAGCAGTCTTAGTGTAAATGTTCAAGCTTTCCTCGTTGTACTACTAAAAAACCTGCGATTGACTATCGAGCAATCCAGGGGTTCCAGGATCTAGGGGAGCATCAAATCAAAATTCACCACCCAGTGTTGGTAGAAAACTTACAAAAGAATACATGCGTTGAGTCAAGTCGGTCATTTAACAGGTACAATTGTGTGATATCCCAGGTGCAGGTTCTTTGTCCGTGCGCCGTGATTAACCTCGTACCAATTTAGGTGTTGACAGACCTTTCAATCTAAGTCCGTTAGATTCCCTCATTCCTGGGACACTGAGCAGAAGTAGAGGCAGGAAATGGATGGTGTTGAAGCGTTTCAGATGGCCGCACCGATAACTGGTACGTGTTGGTTATGCCCTAGCACCAATCAAGTTCATTGCGGCACAGGCGGATTGGGGCCATATTGAAGGGCAGTTAATCTGTAAAAGCAAAGAGGGCTCCAGAAATAGAATCCTACGGTACACATCGGCAGGTCAACCAGCCAGCCGGCACACAGCGACCATTGCTATGACGTGTCATGGCGAAGAAATCAAAGAGTCTGTGTTTTGATTTATGGCACAGTTTCTTTGCCGCTGGCTCTTGAAACTCCAGGACGTGTATTTTTAATGTAGACTGTCCAACTTCACAACGTTTAAGTTGGGCAAATGAGAAGCGCTCTTTATCCGGAGAGGTCTATAAAAGAGAAACAACAAAGACATTTTCAGCGATGTTGATCAAGAGACAGTCGTCCTCCAGGAGCACACTGTTCATTGCAAGTCAATCGCGGGTCTGGAGAACTCTCATTTCCTTTTTAAACTCAAACTATGTGAAGCCGCCTGAGTGAAGTGTAAAAACCCTCAAAATCCCAAAGAGGAACTTGAAATTCAATTGTGGAGGAGAGCAGATGTGCTCTACATAAACTTTACCTTTGGGTAAAACAGCACTCACTTGGAGTTTGGAAAGTTAGTTTTTAGATCAATGGACTGTAAGACTTACTTAGTTCAGCTTGATGTGTTTCAGACGTCCTCAAATAAGATCCGGAAGGCCACTGCAGAGACACCGGAGAGGGAGTTATATAAAAACAATTTTTGAGAGTGTCAGCACGCCAAGTCAGCCTAGCTTTAAAATAGGACTGTGTTTAGCTCCTATACTTAAAACATGATCCACCAGTGTGGATGGTGGCTTGGAAAGTGTGCATTTTCCCACAGAACAGAATTTGATCAGTGTTCTCTTTTGCCCGCGTCCCTGCATCCTAGACGCATCATTTTTGCTGGGGACGCATAGTGTCAAGTCAACGTGCGTCCCCGGGACGCAACGTTTTTGACACAAAATTGTCATTTTTACCCGATTACATTTGTTTTTAAACAAAGATTTACCGCACTCTAACTGCGGCACAGTTCTAAGGTCTTGGGAACCTCCTGTGTGGGTTCAAATCCAGCTACCGGACTTCCTGTGCGGGGTTAATATGTTCTCCCCGTGCTTGCGTGGGTTTCCTCCCACACTCCAAAGACATGCATTTCAGGTGGATTGGCCGGTCCAAATTGTCCCTAGGTGTGAATGAGCGAGCGAGTTGTCTGTCCTTGTGTGCCCTGCGATTGGCTGGAAACCAGTTCAGGGTGTCCCATGCCCACTGCCCGATGATTGCTGGGATGGGCTCCAGCACGCCCGCGACCCTACTGAGGATAAGCGGTGCAGCTAATGAGATGAGATGAGACGTTAGGTCGATGAGGATACTGATATATACTTTAGTATGTACCGTATTTTGTATGTGATCGTTCTCCTTTTAATTCTAAACTACACCGCAGCTCTGTTTTAATGATTTATATTGGGCTTTTATATTAAAGGAAAGCCCACAATAGTTGCTTAGCAGCAAGAAGACATGATGCTCTCGTGCCATGGGGAGATGCCGCAGTGTGCAGGTGAAGCGTGGAGCAATCAATAGCACATTAGGAGAGCATTTTATTGAGCTCTGGAAAGGATGAAGAACGTGTGATTGCATCATCAAGCGTCTTTCACTCCTTTTGTACTTCGTTAGAACTCATCCCATAGATGCTTCCCCTCCTCCCATACGTGCATATACGGTCACACACTTCATTCCAGTAGCGATGCACTCAGCTTATTAGGCTCGTCCGCCTCCCCGTCCTCCTCTTTGCATTCTGCAGCGCTAATAAAACTGCTTAGGAGGGAGGTGACAAGGACGCTGCCACAAATCACAAACACGGTGTAACAAGAGCCGCCTCGTCCTCCCCTGTGACTCGCCTCTGTGCTTTTATTCAATCAGGGCGATGCGTGTTTTGACTACGAGGACAGAATGATACCGTATGAGGACATTGCTGCTTGTTGGATCGTCATCTCAGAATTAAAATTGAGATTTGAAAAAAAACAAACCTCCATTTACATCGACGAACGAATTATGTTATATCCATCCATTCATTTTCCGCACCGCTTATCCTCAGTAGGGTCGCGGGGGTGCTGGAGCCCATCCCAGCTGACTTCAGGCAGTGGGCAGGGGACACCCTGAACTGGTTGCCAGCCAAGGGCACACAGGGACAGACAATTTGCTCGCTCATTCCCACCTAGGGACAATTTGGACCGGCCAATTGACCTAACATGCATGTTTTTGGAATGTGGGAGGAAACCCACGCAAGCACGGGGAGAACATGCAAACCCCGCACAGGAAGGCTGAGAGCGGGGCTGAATGAGCAAATTTGTGTCAGCTCTTTTTTTCCCCTTATTTCCGCCAAGATGTTGCGGCCGCAATCCATTATCTCTGGTTGACTATTGCTGCAAGTGGGGGCTGGGGTGACATTCTACTTTGTGGATTTTCAGATATTGGGGTTTGGGTCCCTATTAAGCGGGATAAACGGTTTCTGGGTTTAGCCATGCTGAACATGCGTAATATTTTAACGATCTTTTTCTGTTGTGTCAACTCAAATTTGACCTAATTCATATAAGAATATTTTTTTGAAATACAATAACTTTGCCCAGGCTCCTGCTCGTTTAGAAACGTAATTTTTGGTCTGAACAAATCCACTGACACCAACAGCAGCAAAACACAGCCATCAAGCATATTCACAATTTTTTTATATTTGACAATATGACGTGACGATATGACGTTTTAACATTTTTTCCTGACATTTCCAACATCAATTAATCAATTTCAGAGTTATTTTCTTTCAACAGTAGTTTTTTTGGTTTGAACAAATTTATTGACACTAAAAACAGAAAACAATCATGACAATCTCAACAGCAATTAAGCACATTCACAATATTATATTCCAATATTACGTTTTTAACAGCAAACACAAAGTGAGGTTTGAACAAACCTTCTCGAAAATCAAACATATTCACAATTTCATTATATAACATCTTTGTTAGTGTCAATAGATCCGTCCAGGCCAAAGTCGATTGTCCTCGGTCTGAACAAATCCACCGACACCAACAGCAGCAAAACACAGCCATCAAGCATATTCACATTTTTTTTATATTTGACAATATGACGTGACGATATGACGTTTTAACATTTTTTCCTGACATTTTCAACATCAATGAAACAATTTCAGAGTTATTTTCTTTTAACAGTAGTTAACCAGCGTGTAAAAGGCAATACTATTGTGCAAGGGCATAGCTCTGCCATCCCACCCTCCCAAGCAGCATTCTTCCAGTCCTCTGTGTGGGTCCTTTCCATTCTGCGTGGGTCCTCTCCCTTCTGGGTTCCACAACCCAGGCCGTTGCTGCCGGGACTCCCACAGTGTAGCTCCGGCTCCCCCCTCCGGGTGGGTACAGACGAGTCTTCTTTATGGCTGCGTCCTAGGCCCGCCGCTCGCAGATTGTATGGTATCTGCAGCCATTTGGAGCACAGCCACGGGGGGGATCTGCCTGCACCTCCATACCAGCAGGTTTCTGGAGGTCCAGATGGCGTCCTTGATGGCGGCGAGAGTGAGCCAGTCCCTGGCAAAGTCGTTCCGATGCCTCCTCGACCGACTCACCCCGTAAAGCACGTACTGTGCATCAGGGACCTCTCCTGCTGGCAAGTCCGGGAACTTTCCTAGTTGTTCGGCCATTGTCCACAAGACCTTGGCAGCGCTGCACTCACAAAAAAGGTGCCTCACCGACTCCTGGGCGCCACAGCCAGGTTGAGGGCACGTCGAAGTCGCTGACATTCCTCTGTGGTGCATTACAGCTCTGACTGGGAGAACTTCATGAGCCACCATCCATGACAAGTCTCGTAGTCTGTTTGGGAGGGCAGGATGATTGACGTTGCTCCAAACCGTTGTGGATTCGCCAAACGCAAGCCCCCGCACAGGGCTTACTGTAGCTCGCTCTTGCACAATAGCAATAAGGGCCCTGTGGTTTTGTAAAGTGTGACATTCTTGTGTTTCCAAATCAAACTTCTTCAAAAAATCCCGGATAAAGAGATGTGTTGGTGGCAAGTTAAACGAAACTGGAATCAAACGATTGTCTGGTACAAGCTTTAGCTTCCGCAAATATGAGCCCATCCAAAAACGGGTCATTGCTTGACTTTTCGGGTTGTTGGGTGGGCCCACAGCGTTTTGGAAGTGGAGAGAGACATATTTGCTTCCCAGGAAAAGCTGGAGGTCAGGCACTCCTTTCCCCCCTTTTTCCTTTTTCTTTTTCATTGTATCTCTTTTTATCCTTTCCCACTTTGAGCCCCAGACAAAGCGAAAGATGGCTCGGTCCATTTGTAACAGCACGTTTCTTTTAGGCATAAAAATTAAACTGATTGACAAAAGCATTGGGAGGATGATCACTTTGATGATTAGGACCTTCCCCTCTATTGTCAGTTTTCTTAGTGACCAAAAAACAAGTTTTTGCTTAACTTTCCTTGTCACGTCATCCCAGTTGGTCTCGCCTCCTCCATCCACATTGAATTTTATCCCTAGGATTTTCTGGTCTGTCTTTAACACCGTCAGCGGGAGTCCTGCCTTTTCTGTCTCTTTCCACATTCCATAAAACTTCACTTGTGATTTTTCTCTATTTAGCCTTGACCCAGACGCCCTCCCAAACAGGTCAGTCAAGTCAAGGGCTCTTTCAACAGATGCGCGGTCAGTACACAAAATATTAAAATCATCCATGTACAAAACACACTTGGTAATTTGTCCCCCACTTCCTGGGATATTGATGCCTTCGACAAATCTATCTTTTCTTAACATTTGTGCCAAAGGTTCAATGCAAAGAACATAGAGAAGGGGAGACATAGGGCAACCTTGACGTACACCGCAGTTGATCTCGATTGCTTCCGATAAATTCCCGTTAATCATGAATTTGCTGTAGATGTCTCGGTATAGCAGTCCTACCCAATTGATGTATTTTTGGGGAAAACCACATTTTTGCAATACCCTGAAGAGGTATTGGTGCGAGACTCGATCAAAGGCTTTTTCAAAGTCTAGGTTTAGGACCGCTAGTCGCATGTTTCTGTCTCTTGCATAACAAATGGTGTCACGGATCAGCATGAGACTGTCGCTGATCTTCCTTCCCACAATGGCACAGGTTTGGTCTGGATCAACCAAGTCTCCCAAGACAACAGACATTCGTGTTGCTAGAAGCTTGCTGAAAATTTTACAGTCCACGTTTAAAAGCGTTATGGGTCGCCAGTTTTTTAAGTCAATTTTGTCTCCTTTTTTGTGCAATAGAGTAACTATCCCGATTCTGAAACTGTCTGGCATATGGTCTCGACTGGAAAATTCGTTAAAAACAGTTAACAGATCTGGTGCTAAAATATCCCAAAAAGTCCGGTAAAATTCGAGGTTGAGTCCGTCCTCCCCGGGTGATTTGCCTTTTTTCATAGTCTTTATGCAATCATTCAGTTGGTCTTGGGTAAAGTCTGATGTTAAAAAGGGGTCTTGACGCACTGATCTTGAAATATGATCTAATACATGCCCCATTTCATTCTCATATGTTTCTTTCTTTTCAAATAATTTTTTGTAGTAGTCTTCGACCAATCTGGTTATTTCACTACTTTCCTTTGTTATTTGCCCGTTTTCGTTTTGAAGTTTAAAAATCCCCTCATTTTTGCCCATAATTTTTTTAAAAAAGTAGCGTGTACATTTTTCCCCTTCTTCTATTTCTCTTTCTCTGCTTCTTATTATGATGCCTTTGCTCTTTATTTCCGCCAAAGCGTTTAGTTCTTGTTTGATCTCTTTGATTTCATCATTAAAGTCCATCCCCTTTTCTGTTAGGATGAAATAGCGTTGGAGTCTTCTTTGTAGTCCCGACATGCGTTTCATCTCTTTGAGTTTCTTGTTTTTCCCTGCATTTTTAAAAAAGGTCTGTGTTCGTTTCTTTGTCATTTCCCACCATTGTGCTCGTGAATCATACGAGTCTTGAAGGGTCTGCCAGTCTTTGTACAGCTCCCTGTATTGTGCGGCTAGAGCCTCATCCTCCAGCAGGGAGCAGTTTAACTTCCACAAACCCTTCCCAACAGTCATACCTGAAGGAAATGAGAAAGAGCAGGACAGTAGCAAGTGATCCGAAAAAAAAACTGGAATTAATCTTGCATCACTCTGTGCTAAACCCCTCGTAAAGATGTAGTCTATTCGAGAGGCTCTGGCATTGTCACTACTGAACCAGGTGAATCCCTCCTCTCCTGGATGTATGGATTTGAAACAGTCCACCAGTTTAAATGTCCGGCACATGTCTTGTAATAAAGTTGATGTTTTATCTACTTTAAACTCCTCATCATTCCTCTTTCTATCCTTCCTACTTAGGATGCAATTAAAATCTCCTCCCACGATTAGTGGTTGATGGCCTAGCATATGCGACTGGATGTCCTCTAAAAGTTCGTACCTGAGTTGTCTGTCGGCATGGCCGTATATGTTAATGAGGTTAAAATCATTCCCTATATAAGAAAGTCTTGCTAAGATTGCGCGTCCGTCTCTTATCACAGTACTCCCCTTTATGATGAGTTGAGGGTTGTTTATTAAAATGGCTACCCCATCGTTACGGATTTCATTCGAGCCACTCCATAATGACGGATATGGCCAAATCTCTTCCCACTGTTTATAATTTTTTAGAAAGGGGATGCAGCATTCCTGTAGTAAAAACACATCCGTTCTGATAGTTTTTAAGAACGATAAAACACTGTGAGCCTTAACCTTTGATCTCACACTTCTCACATTGATAGTAGAGAATGTAATGTTCATAATTGTTGTTAAAGTATTTAAACTAGTTAGACAAAACCGGGGGATCTGAGTCCATTCTTTGGTGATCATCGAGATCATCGAGAGTGTCACCTGTGTCAGACACATCACTTAAGAGTAGTACCTCATTTTGAGACTCACCGGGGAAAACTCTGGGACCCTCTGACTCTCTGTCTGTGGTTCCAGGTCTTCCCCTTTTTTCTGGGTTAGGGGGTGAGCCAGAGGACCTATCAAAGGGTCTCTTACTTCCTTGCCCACTAAGGGTCAGATTTTTTCCCTCCCCGACTTCCTCCGTCTCAACTTCATACAGTTCCCTTGTGGGCTTATTCACCGGCAATCGGCTTTCTTCTAAATCTCTTATCTTTGTTTCTGGTTTTTTCACCACTCCCAATTTTGTCTTACTTTTACTCCTCTTTCCAGTGCCCGTATGGGTTTTTGGAGAGTCATTCGCCTTTTCGATTTGTTTGACTTCTCCAAATCCCGCCAATGGCGTAGCAAACAAATTTGCTAATTTGAACTCTCTTCCAGGCCCTTCCTGATTAATATGTGTTTTCAGAGTGGCAGTTGCTTTTTCTATTCGTTTGTCATGTCCAAATTCAGGTATTTTATGAGAAATCGAATCAGAATTTCCAGGTTCTTCCTGTTTCAATTTTGATTCTCTGGTCTCTGCTCCAGGGGTTTTGGTAGGTACATCTGTTTTTTCAATTTGTTTGTCTTGTCCAATTTCTTTGTGCATTTCTTGATCAATTTCATTGGGTATTTCCATAACTTTATTCATTTCCTGTTCATCTTCATTGGGTATTTCTATAACTTCATTAATTTCTTGTTCATTTTCATTTTGTATTTCCATGACTTTATTAATTTCATTGTATTTGTTATCTTTATTCACTTCATTGTCTTTGTGACATTTATTCATTTCATTATCTATGTTGTCTGACATCATTTCATTGTCTTTGTTGTCTTTGTTAACTGCCTTCCTAGCTTTCAATTTGTTAGCAAACGAATTCGGGCAGTTTCTAAAGAGGTGATTCGTTTCTCCACAGAGATTGCATTTTCTGCTATTGCTACATTCCTCAAAGGAATGTCCAATTGTTCTGCACTTTCCACAAAAAATTCGATCACATACCTCAGCCAGATGCCCATGCTCACCACATTTGCGACAGAGTTTCGGTTGCCCTTGATAGTGGATAAAGCCACGGTTTTCCCCCAGGAATATAGTCGACGGAATTTGTTTCATTCCCTGAAAGCCCTGAGGATCTTGCCGTAGTTGGACTGGTACCCTCCAGGCACCATTCCAATAGCCTTTCTCACACCTCACCTTCATAGCCTGGCCTTTTACTGAGCAGTATCTACTCAACCAATAACAGACGTCATCAGCACTGATCATCTCACTAAACATTCTAACGACGACAATCTTGTTAGTATTATCAGTCAGCTTCTCCACTGTAAATCCTGAAAACTGGGACCTCACTCCCTCAAAGCGATTCCAAAACTCTTGATAAAGAGCTGCCGTTTCAAAACTCACATCAAAGCCTTTGCCAGAAGTCATTTTTATGACAGCATGTACCTCCTCCTTTTTAAACTTCAGAATCTTTTCAACAAACTTGTTAATAAAATCCGTCCTTGACATTCCCTCCGAAATTGCCACAACATCTTTGAGCAAGAATCTCACGCAGTTACGTCTCCGCCCGCCGGTATAATGCCCGGCCATGGCAGGACTCGGCTGCTTTACTTCTAACTATGTCAAAATGGTTAGAATTGTAAAATTAATAATTAACAATACTCTTAAAACCGACGCCAATGACAGTATAAACGCATAGAACGAGCAGTGCTAACCTGATGCGTCCACCATCAACCGCGAGTTAGAAACGTAATACAGCGATAATGAGGGCAAAAAGATGAGGAATATTTATCTTTATTCCCACGAGATTCTGTGTATACAAGGATTGCGCCTGTTAAGCTATGAGTGAGTAAACCCAAGGTGGAATGGGTAAAGGATGCAAATTTCTTGTTGCAGCTGACCGTCTGATTTTTAGCAACTCTGCAGTCCTTCTTGATATGTTTCCGCACTCACGTTGCAAAACGCTGGAGGTAATTGGTCGACCAGTTGGCTCAACGAGCAACCAGAGACAGGATCTGATAAATCACTTGCTTCTCACACATATTCGTATCCCTGACCAATCGTGTCCAAGCATCTGGAAAATAACCGGAGTTTCAACTGACACACTGATTTCATCTATGTGAGAAAAAGAGCTTCTATGAGTTACAGTTTTCTTTTTTTAACAAAGGAACCTCCTGTTTCTATGGAAACACATTGAGCCGGCTGCACGCGAAGTGAAGGGCAGGCTATTTATTTGTGACTCGGTGATGACATACTGCACTCACTGTTGGGTTTCAAAGTACAGTGGAACCTCGGTTCTCGACCATAATCCGTTCCAGAACCCTGTTCGAAAACCGATTTGTTCGATCACCGAAATCATTTTTCCCATTGAAAATAATGTAAATCGTTTTAATCCGTTCCAACACCCTGAATGTTTACCTTGAATGTTCAACGTAAACATATAGCTAACCCAGGCTAATCGTACTTCCGCGTTATCGTAATCTTCCGTACGGAAGATTACGCTAACATGAAAGTGTAAAGATAAAAAAATCAGGTCGTTTACAAGTCATTTAGCACCCGGGTCTCCACAACAAGTGGTGAGCGGTTCATTGGAAGTTGGGCTCCGTTCCAACACCCTGAATGTTTACTTTGAATGTTCAACGTAAACATAAAGCTAACCCAGGCTAATCGTACGTTTGCGTTATCGTAATCTTCCGTACGAAAGATTCCCCTAACATGAACGTGTAAAAATAAAAAAAATGATAAAGAAAAGAATTATGAATAGGATTTATTACCTTTGTGGTGGTCAGCAGAAGCCATGCTGTATTCCCTAGCAAGATCAGACACTCGCACACCTCCTTCATATTTTGCTATTATTTATTTCTTAAATAGTTGTACGGACTACTTTTCTTTTTTCACCTGTAGCAAATTTGCTGCTTGCACTGACTTTCTTCAGAGGCATAATTAGGGGCTAAAACACTTTGTACACCTATAATAAAAGCGAAAGCAAAACGAAGCACGTCCGCACGCGATAACAGTTGGTCACGAAAAGAGCCATCTATCCATCGCACCCTAGCGTACGCACTCACGCATTACCGACGTTCGAACTCCGATTTTTTGACCGAACAGCGAAGCAAGAATTTCTCGAAATTTTTGGTCGGACTCTGATTTGTTCGAACTGAGAGGCGTTCAAAAACCGAGGTTCCACTGTAACTCAAAGTGTGTAAAATCGGGCTGGCTCCAAGAAGGGGGGGGATGTCAATGCGGCTTGTTTGTGCCTAGTGTTAAGGGATTTAAGCTCACATGTTGTCAGGACCAGAACGAAGACAGGACCCACTTGCGTGCGTTTCTCTTAATTTTATTGGGAAGAAGGGAAAGGATGGTATCCACGATCCGACGATTGCTGGTCGTGGGGAGCAGGTTGCTCAGACGCAAAAGTGGTATTTCCGTGGCGAGCAATGGCAGTGTCGAGAGCGGGAAAAGCAGATCGGTGGCCGGGACGGGGGAGCAAAAACGTCGTCAAGTTCAGAAAATGGGTCAGAGGCGGAAATCAAACAGGAATCAGAACAGGAAAGAGTCAGGGTCGGAAGGCTTGCCTAGCGTAGCTGAGGTTCGCAGACGGACTGACAACGGGTGACAGGAAGACGGGGGTTTAAAAAGTGACAAGCAGCCAATCAGCTTCCGAGGCAGTTGCCTCGCAACAGTAATCATGTCACATGTTGGGTCGAGGTTTTGTTTTAATACAATGTAAAAATGACCACACTGATCTCATCTCTCATCTCATCTCATTAGCCGTACCGCTTATCCTCATTAGGGTCGCGGGGGGGCTGGAGCCCATCCCAGCCATCTTCGGGCAGTGGGCGGGGGACACCCTGAACTGGTTGCCAGCCAATCGCAGGGCACACGGGGACAGACAACTCATTCGCTCATTCACACCTAGGGACAATCTGGACCGGCCAATTCACCTGAAATGCATGTTTTTGGAATGTGGGAGGAAACCGGAGTGCCCGGAGGAAACCCACGCAAGCACGGGGAGAACATACAAACTCCGCACAGAAAGTCTGGAGCTGGATTTGAACCCACGACAGGTTCCCATGACATGAACTGTGCCGCACAAGCGCTAACCACTGCGCCGCCGTGCTGCCCATGACCACACTGATGAATTGTAATTGTGTCAATGCAGCAATGACGTGCTGCAGTGAGGTTTGTGTCTGGTGAGGCACAGTCAGTATCACAAAAAAACGAAGCCTATGCGCTAGTTCTTTTGAATAAAAAGCATCAATAGAAAAGTAAACCCCCATTGTAAAAAAAATGTCCATGCATCAAAAAAAAACCTACTTGGATGGCTTGACTTGCCATTAACTTGCTTATACAATATTGTTTGGGGCTGAGTTAGGCGCCAAATCAGAATCGTTGGTCTCACTATCGCCCTCTGCCATGAGGCAGGAGAATTGCATGCCTCACTCTGCCTCTGCAGAGGCTCAGCACAGTAATAGGTTACGCACTAATTCTATTAGTCATATTTAGAATATCATGTGAAAATTCAGCACTTTTGATAAAGAAAATCCCGAATTAATCCAAAGGTTAAATGAGAAAGAACCTTAACACTGAATAAATTTACCTCTGTAACATGTTTTTAATTTTATATTTTCATGCCTCCTCTGACTGTACTTAACTGAAATGTGGTATACTGTACATAGTATTGTAATGTACATATATGCTTCCTTCACTTATTGCCCATTCATACTTCTGTCTAAATTGTCACGGTTCCCCATTGCCCCCAATTGGCCCCGCTCGTGAGGCGCCAGCTGCGGCTCTTTGACTGATTGGCTTCCCTCCTATTTAAGGTCAGTGCTCTCACTCACCCTTTGTCAGCCCGTCAATGAACCTCTGCACCCGCGAGATGTGTGTTTTGACTCTGTCCGGCTTCCTGCTTGTGTTTCCTGTCTGGTATTGTTCCCGTCTATTTTGTCCTGTTTAATATCAATCTCCAGTTTCGTTCCCATCTAGTTTGTCCTGTTTGATTTCGATATCCAGTTTTGATATCAATCCCGTCTGTCCCGTCCTGTCCGGTATCGACTCCATCTGTCCGATATCTGCCCGTGCAATTGGTATCGATCTCCTTCGCATTCCACGCCAGGCTGCTGCCTTACGTCTTCCGCCCAACGGTCGCCGAATAACTGGCGTTTGGGTTAATGTGCTTGACTGCCCCATTTCCCATAAAATAAAAGCTTGTGTGAGAAACGTCACGCATTTGGGTTCTCCTCCTGTTCCGGTTCTTGACAGCAAACAATGTTCAAATTGTTTTCTTCTTGCACATGCAAGTTGTGTCCCTCGTCTAGCACATCGCAAACAGGATTTTCTAATCCCATGTTTAGTGTATGATGTGTGAGACGTGTGCTCCAAGGGAAATCGACCTCATAATTAAAACGTGCAAACGCTCTCTCGCAAGCTAAAAACATGACAAATGCAAACTAGGTTGAAAAATAGCTGCGAGAAGCAGTCAAGCAAATGACAGCAGCGCACTATTATGCTGAACACTTTGCCCAACATGCTTTGTTGCACGCCTTAGTATTTTTAGATTTGATTTTTGGATGTTTTTGTTTGTCTGTCTTGAAATAGTACAACCTTTACAAGTGGCATCGCAAAAATTAAAAAAAAGCTTGGCAGACGGAGGATGCAAGTTGAATAATAAACTGAAATATAAAATACTTACAAACAATGTTCCCTCTAATTTTCCACGGGTCTGAGCGTTCACACAAAGTCGGTGAGCAGCGCTTGAAACAACAGTGAGGAACAGCAATCCCAAGAGTGGCAACTAAATCATTATCAAACATGTCCAAAACTTGACATCAAGTTACATTTTGCTGAGTTTCCGGCAATGCAAAATTATTTTTCTCTTTTGAATGAATTGACTCATGTACTATTGCAAAGGTTGTATGTCCTACAAACGTCGTTTGTTCTTACAATTCTTTCACAAGATATCCATTTCTTTTTATTTCCTGATATATTTTGTCGCATAATATTAACATTTTGGGAGGCTTATTTAGTCGGTTGTAAGATACAGAACTGTACTTAATCAGATTTTTTTGTGGAAGTACAAGGTTGGCAACAAGATTCACTTGATATAATTGGAAATTATTTGAATGCAACACAAACTTTTTCTTCTTTTTTCCGTGTTTTTTTTCTACCTTTTTTTAAATTCCTTTAAAAAAGATCTCATTGTGTTTATTTTTACCCAGCTGTTACTTTTTCTTTTTGTTCTCTATGTACTGTTTTTCCTTTGTTTCTTTCTTTTTTTTCTGTCTTTTTCTGAATTTTTCCTTCTTTTTTCTCTTCCTTTTGTTTCTTTTTTTAGCTTAGCTTTTCACTACTTTTTCATTTTGGTATTTTTTTCTTTTTTGTTCTATTCCCCCCTTCCTTTAAGTCATTTTGTGCATAATTTTACATAATATTTGGTCATGTTGGGATTAAAGAAGCAAAAACAACCCGAAGAGCCGTTTGGGACCCGAAAGAGCCGGTTCCTTTTAGTGAGCCGAGCCGAAGCAGCCGGTTCCCCGACAAACTACTAACTTTACTCAACTTCGTTCTCCTTCGACTCGACTTCAAAATACCGCATTTAGGACACAACGTCAGGGGAATCCGTGAATTTTTACCTTCATGCACTGTAACTTTGACTTGAGTCGCTTCTTAATTAGTCATTTTGAGCCCTCGTTTTTGTGCGCTGGCTAGATTTTCTTGTGCGCTGAGAATGTGCGAGCAGTGCGCAATTGCGCACGCGCGCAGCTTAGAGGGAACACTGCTTACAAATGTATCCAGAAGAGAAAAATGAGTTGTTATTAAAGGGTAGGTGTTAAAATATAAAAAAAAACTTTGAGACACTGTGAATAGTGTACTTAAAGGGACACTGTGCAATATTTGACGTCTAGATGTCGCTGTATTGTGTAGTGCAGGCATGACCATAGTCCAGCTTGGGGGCCAGTTATGCCCTGTGATTAAATTTTTACTAACCCGAAGCCTCTGCCAGGAAATTAATCATATGTGGCCTGCCAGTAATATTAACCACAGATTAACCACAGTATAAAATAAATTTGTCCCCCAAAAAAAGAAAAATCACCATTTTAACAAATGATGGCAGTAGCGCTTTGACTGTGAGGACAATCACTTCCAGGACATGTGGAAATTTTAATGTTTTTTTCGTCAAAACCCAAAACATCTGCGTCTGCCTAATTTGCCAAGAGACTATGGCTGTTTCTAAAGGATACAATATCAAGAGGTACTGCCAGACGAAACATGCCGATTAGAAAAAGCTAATGGAAACGAATGCTGTGAAAAGGTGAAGCGACTGGAAGCTTTTCAAACAGCACCTTTTGACTAGACCCTGCGAGTCAAATGAAAAGGCGAGCTACGAGTTTGTGACCCTGAGGCTTTAACTGTCAACTCGTGGGCCCCAATTGGCCCCGGGCTGCAAGTTTGATACCCCTGGGAAATAATATCAAGTTATAAAAGGGTACTGTATGCAATTTGATTCAATTTTTTAAATCGTCGTTTTTTTTCTCCACATTATTTCCTTTTGGCAACAAACAATTAACATATTAACCACAAGACGACACTCAAAACTGCATTATATGTTCCTCAAACAGTGTCATTTAATTGTAACTATGCATTTCCACACCGTGTTTTCCGGTATATAAGGCGCACTGGATCATAAGCCACACTTTCAACTTTCATTTCTGGCCAATTTTTTTTAGGCGCGCCTCATACTCCGGAAAATACGGTAGGATTTAGTACGTGTTCTTGTAATAGTTGCCATGGCGTCCAATTGGCCCCGCCCATCTGGCACCAGCTGCGGCTCATTGACAGATTGGCTTTCTGTCTATTTAAAGTCAATGCTCTCGTTTTTCCATTGTCAGCCTGTCAACGAACTTCCACCTCACAAGACGTGGGTTTCAACTCGGTCCTGTTGGTATTTCCTGTCCGGTATTGTTCCCGTTTATTTTCTCGTGTTTAATTTCGGTTTCCAGTTTTGTTTCAGTCTATTTTTGTCCTGTTTATTTTCAATATCCTGTTTCATTATCTATCCTGTCTGTCCGGTATCGACCTCATCAGTCCGATATCAACTCGGACAATTGCAATCGATCTCGTCGGCCTCTGGCTTTCTATCATTTCACGCCAGGCTGCTGCCTAACGTGCGTGATTCCCCATTTCCCGTAAAATAAAAGGCTTGTGTGAGAACGTAACGCGTTTTGGTCCTGATCCTGTTCTGGTGCATGACAGTTTTTTTGCAAAGTGTGTTATGTTCAAATCATACACAATGTGTATGATGCGTGTATGCAACATATGTTTTTATGTTCGAGGCTACAACAATGGTACGTTCCTTGTACTGCCCGATTCCTCCATTCTTAGTTGATTTTTTCATCTAAATTCAATTGTGTTTTGATAATGAAATCAAAAACATACTGTATATTGAATGCATGGGACCAAAATTGGTCAATTGATGTCATTTGTCGAAAAACAAAAAGATAATCAAATGCATTCTAATGAATATTGTGACACCGCATCTAGCGAAAGAAAACAACTAAATCCTGTCGTTGCCTCACCTTCAGGTCTTCTGGTCGGTTCTTCCGTCCTCTCGACGAATCGTGATCCAGGAAAGGAGACAATCAGCCACTCATCCTGCATTGTTTTGCATCCACGCTGGAGCGCACGGTAGGACGTCAATGCTGCATTGGGCTCCCTTCCCCCTGGTGTCTTTTCTCCTCTCACGTCGTCATCATCATCATCATCCTCCTCCTTTCCTTCTGGCTCCTCCTCAGTGGAGGGAGTCTGGCGTTCCTCCCTCCCGAGTCCCCAACTTCCCTATGACGCTCTCTAGCTCCACAACGTTCAGATCCTACATACCGCAGCCTCTCCTCCTCCGCTTCCTCCGACTGGGTCCTAAAACCTTGTTCCTTAAATCTGCGTTTGGTGTTTCGACGACTGCGGGGACGGCAACAAGCCTGCTGAGGGAGAACATTTTGCCTTTTCTTACTTGTTTAAGAGGATTAAGAAGGTCAAGGCTTGATTTTGGGTTGGAATTAGGATTGGGGTTAAGAACAGACATGCAGCCGGGAGGGCTTTAAGGTTAACGCCTGTGTATGTGTGTGTAGTGAGGATGGTATTTTGTCTGCGTGTTATTTTTACCTTTTGGGACAAAATATTGTTTCATTCTTACCTTCTGACCATCCTTTTCTGTCTGTCTGTCATCTCAGTTTTTCCATCTTTAAGTATGTACATCCAGCCTATAAAATGTCATGAACTGGAACTGGATCAGGACCCAAACGCGTGACATTCTCACAAAAGCCTTTTATTTTACGGGAAATGGGGAGTCATGCACGGTAGGCAGCAGTCTGGCGTGAAATGACAGGAAGTCAGAGGCCGACGAGATTGACACCGATTGCCCGAGCAGATATTGGACGGATGGGGTCGATACCAGACAGGACCGGACAGACAGGATAGATATAGAAACAGGATATCGAAAATAAAAAGGACAAACTAGACGGGAACCAAAACTGGAGAGAATAATAAACAGGACAAAAATAGATGGCAACAAAACTGGAAACCGATATTGAACAGGACAAAATAAACGGGAACAATACCGAGACAACCGTGACAAAAAAATGTATTTTATCATGAAAATAGCACTCTAATAATAAAACTAGGAGCGTGATGGACCCATGCAGGGGATGCAGGAACTGAGGCAGGGATGCTCAAAAAGAGGAAGAGCATTTAAGAATGAAAGGAGGTACAAAGTTACAAACATGGGTTCACACAACAACAAAATGTCCTAACCGAACCAAACCTGAAAAAGTCTCAATTCAGAAACAAAGACCGAAACTGGAAATGAAAAATAAAAGGAGCAAATAAACCAGAAACTTGGCAAGGTGGTAAAAATGAAACAATGACCCAACAATGTGTGATGTTCATAATATCTAAGATATTTGGACACTCACGTGTGGTGACTTAGATAGATAGATAGATAGATAGATAGATAGATACTTTATTCATCCCCGAATGGAAATTCACATTTCACATTTCCAGCAGCATCTTGACACCCCTGTGCTCAGTTCAAACCACAGTTGGGCCTCTCTGGTGGTAGGACTATCAGAGGACTACCTGGGTCCTCGTCCTGTTCTGGTTCTGACACATGTTGCAACTTCCGAGTTGACATTCTTCAGTCTATCTTTCCAGGTAGGAGAAGAAAAGGATGAAGTGAGGGTTGACGGTTCGTGCTAAGCAGTCACTTGTCTTGTTTTTGGTAGTTGGTGAAAGTGTGCACGATGCTATCTCCGTCTTTCCCCCAATGGCCTTTTTACCACTTCTTTGACCTACTTTTGCCCCTCTGAATCACACTCAAGAAGGCATCAGCATGGGCCGCAGCACCAATCAATGGCTGGGTTGGTTGCTGCTGGCTCATGTTTACTATTAAATGAGGGACACACATACACATACTTTGGATTGTTATTTTTGTCCCGGGTTATTGTTTGAGTGGCCGAAAAGCTGTCTGTCTGAAAGCCTATTTGTCTTCATAGTCTTTTATGAGGCCAGGTCTCAATGCACTGAGGGATAAATCCTCTTTGCCGTCATTTCTTGTACTTTGGTTGTCAAAAAGTATACAAAGACAGGGTATTATAGAAATGTGATTGAACTACATTGTCGGAGGTTCTGCAGCTGTCTGCTGCCATCCCTCAGTGTGAATGAGCCTCTCTGAGGTCCCTTTCCTCACATGGCTAGTCTGTGCCTTGCCATAATTATTTTATTTCTATTATTATTTATTTTGTTTTTATTTTATTTGAGCCACTGTGTGTGTGTCTGTGTATTAAGTGTTCCAGGTTGTTGGGTGAGGGGAAAAAAGTGGATTTTATACAGCTGTCAGGAACCGGAACAGGATCAAAACCCTAATGCGTGACGTTTCTCACACAAGACTTTTATTTTACGGGAAATGGGGAGTCCTGCACGTTAGGCAGCGGTCTGGCGTGGAAAGACAGGAAGCCAGAGGCTGACGAGATCGATACCAATTGCCCGAGTAGATATCGGACGGATGGGGTCGATACCGGACAGGACGGGACAGACGGGAATGATATCAAAACAGGATATCGAAATTAAACAGGACAAACGAGACAGGAACGAAACTGGAAACCGATATTAAACAGGACAAAATAAACGGGAACAATACCGGACAGGGGCAGCACGGCGGCGCAGTGGTTAGCGCGTGTGCGGCACAGTTCTAAGGTTTTGGGAACCTCCTGTGTGGGTTCAGATCCAGCTACCGGACTTCCTGTGCGGAGTTTGTATGTTCTCCCCGTGCTTGCGTGGGTTTCCTCCGGGTATTCCGGTTTCCTCCCACATCCAAAGACATGCATTTCAGGTGGATTGGCCAGTCCAAATTGTCCCTAGGTGTGAATGAGCGAGCAAGTTGTCTGTCCCTGTGTGCCCTGCGATTGGCTGGCAACCAGTTCAGGGTGTCCCCTGCCCACTGCCCGATGATTGCTGGGATGGGCTCCAGCACCCCCGCGACCCTACTGAGGATAAGCGGTGCAGCTAATGAGATGAGATGAGATGAATACCGGACAGGAAATACCAACAGGAAACAGGACCGAGTCAAAACCCACGTCTTGCAGGGCAGAGGTTCGTTGACGGACTGACAACAGGGGATCGACAGGACTGGGTTTTAAATAGGGACAGGGAGCCAATCAGAGCCCGCAGCGGTTGGCGCCAAAAGAGCGGGCAGAGGTGATTCACATCGGTAATCATGACAACAGCGCTTCTAGTGGCAATTCATTGGCTGAAAAGCGCTTTACAAGGAAAATTTGATTTTTATATTCTAATCTAGATTCTTCAGTCAAAATAGCCACATGTTGCTTTTTCTGCTCACTCTGATAATCCCTTCAAGATTATTGAAAGAATTTCAAGTGACATGATTTCATTCTTTTGTTAAATAAGATGTGTTCACTCCTAGTTTTAAGGGCTAATTGGGGGTGTACAAATTTTTTTAATGATTCCACTACCATTCGAACGTTTAGGGTCACCAAGACAATTTTGTGTTTTCCATGAAAAGTCTGAATTGTTTTCATTAATCAAATGAGTTGCAAAGTGGAGAATAGTGTCGAAGCACTGAGGTTAGAAATAATGATTTTTTACTGGAAAAAAAATCATTGTATTTAGGGCTGCAACTAACGATTATTTTAATGGTCGATTATTCTTTCGATTAATGAATCAGATTAAAACACATTTTTAATTTCCTCCTGTCACGGTTGACCATGGCACCCAAATGGCCCCGTCCGTTTGGCGCCAGCTGCGACTCGTTGACTGATTGGCTTCCCTCCTGTTTAAGCTCGGTGCTCTCACTCACCTTTTGTCAGTCCTTCAACAAACCTCTGCACCCACAAGACGTGGGTTTTGACTCTGTCCAGTTTCCTGCTTGGGTTTCCTGTCTGGTATTGTTCCCGTCTATTTTCTCCTGTTTAATATCGATCTCCAGTTTCGTTCCTGTCTAGTTTGTCCTGTTTAATTTCGATATCCAGTTTTGATCTCAATCCTCTCTGCCCCGTCCTGTCCGGTATAAAACCCATCTGTCCAATATCAACTCGTGCAATTGGTATCGATCTCGTCGGCCTCTGGCTTTCTGTCATTCCACGGCAGACTGCTGCCTTATGTCTACCGCCCAACGATTGCTGAATCACTAGCGTTTGGGTTAACGTGCATGACTGCCCCATTTCCCGTAAAATAAAAGTTTGCGTGAGAAACGTCACGCATTTGGGTTCTCCTCTTGTTCCGGTTCATGACACCAGTATTCTAAGAGGCGCTAGATATAATTGTAAAACTAAACAGATTACATCATAGAGCAAAGGTGAAGAGTTGACAGTAAGACTCTTACCTCTTGGTCTACCTCTCATTCCGTACAAGCCTATTTGTGAATAATCAGCTAATGGGGGGATTGAAGGCACATGGCCGTGACCCTGCGACCACCTTAGTATCAGTCAATCATCAAGTATTCAACGTTATCCACACCGATGTGTAGAACTAGCTAGGCCAAGGTGTAAAATATTTCACTCAAGGCCATATAAGTGTAACCGCGGTGTACCTGTCCCACCAAAGATCCACATTCACGCTGGACTGGATGATGAGGTTTTTATTAGTTTCTGCAAATGAAATGAGTCACAACACGTGATTAGTTTCTCTGCTGGCTTTGATCTCGTTGGCAGCTCGCTCTGTAGACTTCCCAAAGCATATCAAAGAGCTTTCTTTTCAATTTGCATAAAATACATTTATACTTTTAACAAGAGATGGTCAAATTATTTTTCTTTAGTCTGAATTTGAACCAACATCATCCTTTTTATATATATGAGAAAATAGAAATAAGAACAATAATGAGTATAAAAACGGGTACAATTTACCTGCAAATGAAATGAGCCACAACCAGGGTAACCCTACTTTAACTTGATTACTTTCAATTACTTTTGGATTACTCTAATACCAAATATGCTAATAAAAGACCAAAGAAACTAAATTTTGTGCAGGCTTGGGGAGTAACGGAATACATGGAACGGCAAAAATGATGTTGGCAAGCTGTTTGGATTTATTTTCATTTTGTTTCTGTCGCATTTAATGTTAGTTTTGCCGGAGATCAAAGAGATCAAAGCCAGGAGAGAAAGCTTACCACGTGTTGTGAGTCATCATTTTATTCATATTTAGTTTTTTTTGTCAACCCTGGTCACAACACGTGATTAGTTTCTCTGCTGGCTTTGATCTCTTTGATCGCTACAAGGGGAATTAACATTTTAGCACAACAGAAAACAAAACGAAAATAAATCCAAACATCAATCACATTACTGTGCATGTTGAGAGATTTGTCAGCTGTGGTTATAATGTTTAAAATTAACTTTTTTTGTGGAGCACCAAAAGATGTCTCTTACCGTTGGCAGCTCGCTCTGTAGACTGCCAACAAAACCCCGCCTTCCGGTCACATGTCAAAAGCCAAAACAAACCCTACCCCATACCAGCAGGTGGCACTGTTGGACTCATCCTTGCAGGACACTTGCCAAAAACTATACATATTTCAGCAGGAATTTCAATTTCAAAGTTATTATACACCCGTTACATAAGTTTTTCTAGAAAGGACACGGAAAGTGTGTTCCTCCACCAGGAACGCTGCGGCAGCTGTATCTTGAAAGCCCATCTCAGCAAAATGTGTGTTTGTTGGGGGGGGTGCACAAAGAATTATGGGGTGGGGGTTAAACGCCTGAGGTGGTAAGTAGCTCATTAGAGACAACACAACTAATCCAATTCTGGTGCAGAACTCCAAAACATACTTAACGGCCTGCCTCCACAATCCATAAGCTCCCATTAGATTCCTTTGAAAATTTTTCTAACGTTGTTGTTCTAAAACAGCCCCCGGCAAGACAGCCCATTTGGGGGAATGGCTCTTCCTGCACTGAAAAAAATTGGATACATTCTGTGGAACAGCTCATAAAAGATGGGAAGTAATTGTCCACTTAAACAGGGAAATTGCTGAGTGACTAACATAACCTGAAAAATGCCAGAGTCTACAGCAGGGGTGTCAAACTCATTTGAACTCGGGGGCCACACGATAGAACAAGCATTCTGTCTGGGGCCGGTCTAGTAGATTAAAGAGAAAGAAAAAGAGAGATAAAGAAATAAGAGAAAGAGGTAGGGTAAAGAAGAGAGGTTGGGACAAAGAAAGAGGGAGAGGGAGAGAGCGTGAGAAACAAAAGAGATAAAAAGAGAAGTCGTGAGAGAGGAGGAAAGAAAGGGAGAGGAAGAAAGAAATCCAAAGAGAAATAGAAAGACAGAAGGAGAGAAAAGAGAAAAGAAAGCGCGAAGGGTAAGAGGAGAGAAAGAGAAAAGAGAAAAAAGGAAAAAATGAAGTTAGCGCAAAAGAAGTTAAAAAGACACAGAGAGAGAAAGAGACAAAGAGCAACAAAGGAAGAGAAAAAGAGAGACACAGAGAGTGAAAGAGACAGAGAGAGAGAGTGGGAGAAAAGGTGTGGAAGAGAGAGACAGAGAGAGAGAAATAAACGTACAGTGTCTTTGTTCGAGGCACCTGGCTTTGGCAACATCAAGTTGACATATTTCAACCTGCAGCTTGTTTTTCTCTTGCGCTTCTCTGAGTCTTGTCTCGCGGGCCGGATTTAATCCCTTAGCGGGCCTGATGTGGCCCGTGGGCCGCCTGTTTGACACCCGTGGCCTACAGGCAGTGTTGAAGTAAACATTTCTGTTTTTTCTTAGCTCTAAACCTCGAGAGATCGAAAAGAACAAGGTCTCCTCGGATTGGTTTATTTTATGGTAATGTTTTTTTTGCTAAGGCTTCTTTAGTACCTCTGAAAGAGGACATTTCTGGGTGACTGCCATTTAAAGAAAACGGTTGCATAAGAACACTGAAAAGTAAAAAGTCACAGGCGGGCTGATGAAGACGTTTATGCTTGCTGTAAGGCTGGAAAATAACTGGATCGACTCAAGCCGTCAATGTGTGTACAAATGACAGCCTCGAGGCGAGATGTATTTGTGAAAATGCCGACTTCAACCTTAAGCATCAAATGGTGTTTTGCCTCGATGACAATGACGTTTACGAGGATCTTCAGAATTCAAAGACATCAAAGCTACTCTAACACGTCCCTATCACATAATGTTAAAACACTAATTCGTTTAAATGAACCAAATAGGAAAGAGGAAGGCACAAGATATGTTGTAGCTGCACAAAATAGGAAAGCGGGAGGTCAAGTCATGTTTATTTGTCACGCCCTTAGTCACAAGGAGTCTCAAAGAGCTGCACAGACCACAGATTATTGCAAACTACAGACTATGACACCATGCCCTGATCTAAAACCTACATGAGGGCAAGGGAAAACCCAAAAACCTCAACATGAGTCAATTCATGTTTATTTGTGACACCCTTAATCACAAAGAGTCTCAAAGGGCTACACAGACCACAGATTATTGCAAACTACAGACTATTAAAACACCATCCCCTGATCTAACACCTACATGAGGGCAAGGGAAAACTCAAAAACCACAACATGAGTCAATTCATATTTATTTGTGACACCGTTGATCACAAAGAGTCTCAAAGGGCTGCACAGACCACAGATTAGGGGGCGGCAGTAGCTTAGGAGGTAGAGCGCTCGTCTTGGGATCCCAGTTCGAATACTGGCTCGTCCGTGTTACATGTCGAACGAAGTGTCCTTGGGTAAGACACAGAACCCCTAATACCCCCAATAAGCAGGTTAGCGTCTTACATGGCTGCAATACAAGGCCGCTATTGGGAAATGTGGAGCACATTGTAAAGCGCTTTGGGATGTCATTGACTTGAAAAGCGCTATATAAATGCAGATCATTTCATTACTGCAAACCACAGACTATTATGACACCATCCCCTGATCTAAAACCTACATGAGAGCAAGGAAAAACTCAAAAACCCCAACATGAGGAAAATGAAGAAACCTTGAGAAGGGACCGCACATGAGGTCATCCCCCTTCCAGGAAGGCCAGGCTGCAATGAATGATGCAATAATAAATAATACACAGATTTTGTCAACATAAAATATAGTTTATTGATATGCTATAGAATAGAAGTGTGTTTTATGCCTAGATTTAAACATTTCCACTGAGGTTGCAGATCTAATGTCAGTGGGCAGAGCATTCTACAGCACCGGGGCCTCAATGGAGAGGGTGTCACGATTGCCCATTGCCCTCACTTGGCCCCGCCTGTTTGGCGCCAGGTGCGGCTCACTGCCTGATTGGCTTCCCTCCTATTTAAGCTCAGTGCTCTCATTCACTCCTTGTCAGTCCGTCAACGAACTTCTGCACTTGCAAGACTTGTGTTTTGACTCTGTCCGGTATCCTGCTCGTGTGTCCAGTGTCCGGTATTGATCCCGCCTGTCTCGTCCTGTCCGGTATCTTGCTCCAGTGTCCGGTATCGACCCCGTCTGTCCCGTCCTGTCCGGTATCCTGTTCGTGTGTCCAGTGTTGGGTATCAATCCCGCCGGTCTCGTCCTGTCTGGTATCTTGTTCCGGTGTCAGGTATCGACCCCGTCTGTCTCCTCCTGTCCGGTGTCTTGCTCCAGTCTCCAGTATCCGATATCGATCCCGCATGTCTCGTCCCGTCCGGTATCTTGCGCCCGTCTCCAGTATCCGATATTGATCTCGTCTGTCTCCTCCTGCCCGGTATCTTGCTCCAGTCTCCAGTATCCAATATCGATCTTGTCTGTCTACTCCTGCCCGGTATCTTGCTCCCATTTCCAGTATTTGATATTGATCCCGTCTGTCTCCTCCTGTCCGGTATCTTGCTCCAGTCTCCAGTATCCAATATCGATATCGTCTGTCTCCTCCTGCCCGGTATCTTGCTCCCGTCTCCAGTATCCGGTATCGATCCCGTCTGCCTCCTCCTGTCTGGTATCTTGCTCCAGTCGCTAGTATCCGATATCAATCCCGCCTGTCTCGTCCTGTCCGGTATCTTGCGCCCATCTCCAGTATCCGATATCGATCTCGTCTGTCTCCTCCTGCCCGGTATCTTGCTCCAGTCTCCAATATCCGATATCGATCCCACATGTCTCGTCTTGTCCGGTATCTTGCTCCAGTCTCCAGTATCCAATATCGATCTTGTCTGTCTACTCCTGCCCGGTATCTTGCTCCCGTTTCCAGTATTTGATATCGATCCTGTCTGTCTCCTCCTGTCTGGTATCTTGCTCCAGTCTCCAGTATCCGATATCGATCTCGTCTGTCTCCTCCTACCCGGTATCTTGCTCCAGTCGCTAGTATCCGATATCAATCCCGCCTGTCTTGTCCTGTCTGGTATCTTGCTCCAGTCTCCAGTATCCGGTATCGATCCCGTCTGTCTCCTCCTGTCCGGTATCCTGCTCCAGTCTCCAGTATCCATTATCGATGTCGTCTGTCTCCTCCTGCCCGGTGGGCTTAAATTTTTACAGAAAGCCAAGGAAAAGTTGGCCAAAGGGCTACTGCCATCATCTGATGAGATGATGATTTTTTTTTTAAATTCTTTTTGTACAAGTTTATTTTATACTGTGCTCAACATTACTGGCAGGCCACATATTATTATTTTTATGACAGAAGCCGCGGGCCAGAAAAAAAATGCATCACGGGCCGTCACTAGCCCCTTTGCCGGTCCTTGTACTGTCCAACACTCTTTTGAACCGTCACATGCGAAAACAGTTATAGATTAGGGGCGGCAGTAGCTCAGGAGATAGAGCGCTCGTTTCGGGATCAAGTGATCCCAGTTCGAATCCCGGCTCGTCCGTATTACATGTCGAATTGTCCTTGGGTAAGACACTGAACCCCTAATACCCCCAAAAAGCAGGTTAGCGCCTTACATGGCTGCAAGGCCGCTATTGGGAAATGTGAAGCACATTGTAAAGCGCTTTGGGAAGTCATTGACTTGAAAAGAGCTATATAAATGCAGATCGTTTCATTTCACTTCATTTCGATATTTTATTTCGGACAACATGAAATGATTTATTCTTACTGGATCGAGTGGAAAATGGCCAGTTGGACTTTGTTCAGCCTTCCTTATCATCATGTCAACAAAAAAGCAATTTGTAAAATAAATGCTAGTTATTGACTCGAGAAACAAATGAGGTTCATGTCAAGACCAGAACAGAGAAGAACCCACTTGCGTTACGTTTTTCTCAGTTTTTTTGAAAAAAAAAGGAAAGGGCTGCACCCACGATCCGTTGATCGATGGGCGCGGGAAGCAGTTCGCTCTGAACGCGGAAGTGGGACTTCCGTGGCGAGCGATGGCTGTGTCGGGAACGGAAAAAATGGGCCAGTAGCCAGGACGGGAGAGCGAAAATGAGGTTGGGTTCGGAAACGAGTCGAAAGCCAGGAGAGAAGAGTAGACGTGTTCAGGATCAAAAAACGGGTCAAAGCTGGGGAACAGACAGGAGCAGAAAACAGGTGAGTGTCAGGGTCGAAAAAGGCTTGCCTAGAGTAAACTGAGGTTCGCAGACGGACTGACAAAAGGGTACAGATAGGAGTGGGTTTGAATAGAGACAGGGAGCCAATCAGAGTCCGAGGCAGTTGGCGCCAAAGGAGCGGGCACAGGTGCATCACATCAGTAATCATGACAGTTTATTCTCTATGGTCTGCTTTATCAAAGAATTTTCTTCCGTTATTGAGAGTTAAACTAAAATAAGTAGCAAAAACCACATTGCTTTTTTTCCCTTTTTCTAACCCTTTCCATTTGTTTTTCCTGTCGACCTTGCCGCGAACCGATACAGCTTCTCGTTACGGGCATTTGTGGGGAAACGGGCCAGGATGGCGGCTAATCCAATCAGACAGCGGCAAAACACAGCCTCGCATGCTCATGGATTGTGATGGTGGCAATGAAGCGGAATCAAATAATGAAATGAAAGCCTTAGCGGTCGTTTAAGGAGATTAAAAGTCTTTTTCGTGAGGATGGAGTTGAGCGGTCGTCAAAGAAGACAAGAGATACAAAATGGAGACGCGGAGAGAAAGGATGGAGAGCGGGCTTTTGGGGCGGCAGGATTGAGGGGTCTGCTCTCTGACTTGAGGGCAATTTATGTGATTGACATCTTCCCTGTGTTGGTGAATGGAGGCAGACTAGGAGAAGGTGCTTCTCTAATGTTTTTGTAGTCCAAGAGAACGCCCCTACTGTCATGATGAGGCACCTTTGCCCGTTCCTGGTCGCTGATTGGCTCCCTGCCACTTTTTAAACCCCCGGCTCCCAGACCATCTGCAAACCTATGCTCTCAGCTAAGCAAGCTTTTGTATTCTCCGACATTATCCTGCCCTGTTTTCCTGCCTGATACCTGTTGCCGACCTTTTTCTGGACCCGTTTCTGCTGTTGCTCCTCCGTCCCAGCCGTCGACCTGTTTTGCCCTGTTTCCTGCCTGATACCTGTTGCCGACCTCTTTTCTAGACTTATTTCTGTTTTGCTCCCCCGTCCTGGCCATCGACCTGTTCTCTCGCTGTCAACGACGACCCTCGCTCGACACGGAAGTGCCACATCCGTGTTCCTTCCATCTGCTACCCGTGACCGACGATCATGGTGGATGCAAGCACTGCTCTCTTTCTTAATAAAAACTGAGTAAAACGAACGCTATTGGGTCCTGTCTCCGTTCCTGGTTTGTGACACGTACAGTGTATGGATGTTCTTGATTGCTGGCAGATTCTTAAAGTGATCTATGTTTTCTGTGCAGGTTTGCAATGGAGTTCTTTTCAGGATGGCACGAGGAAAAAATAATGTGCACAATTCATCCTTTAAAATACTGTATTGGGTAGTTCGGTCTCCAAATTTCCCACTTACTAGCTATTTTTGTAGTAAATAGAAGTAAATTGAAGTAAATGGAAGGAGACCAAGAGGAAAGCTGCGATTGACGTGGATGGCTGGTGTTCCAGCAGTATCCTTTTGTTGTTTATTACCAGATTAACAGGATGGCCTCGGGGTGCTGTGCTGTAGTTTAGCAACAGCAGAGTGGATAACGTCACACGCTAGGCCAAAAGTTCGACGTCCCTGTAGCAGATGGAAATCTTTGTGCCCAGGGTTACACCACCTCGATTCACGTAGATAGCGAGTCCACCACCTCTCCGCTTCCCGCAGGCGTTTGTGTCTCTGTCTGCCCTAGCAGCGCTAAAGCCGGGTAGCTCCACGTTAGCGTCCGGGATCCTAGACATGAGCCACGTTTCCGTAAAACACAGCAAACTGCGCTCCCTGTATGCTTTGATGTTTTTCACCAGCACAGTCAGTTTGTCGGTCTTATTTGGTAGAGAGTTCTCATTTACCATGATTACGGATGGTACCGAAGACTTATAACGCCGCTAGCCCCTTAGCCTCAGCTTCAGCTCTGCATTCACGATAGGGTCCCCTCATCACGCCGGCACGAGAATTCTTCAGGGCAAGGATTTTGGTAGAGAGTTCACATTTACCATGATTACGGACGGTACTGAAGGCGTATAACTCCGCTAGCCGCTTAGCCTTCACCTTAGCTCCGGCTTTGCAGCCACGATAGGGCCCCCTCATTACACCGGCACGAGAATTCTTCAGGGTAAGGAGTTGCGTTAAAACCCATAACTATAGGATAGAAAGTAATCCAAAGTGTAGTTGTCAAACGGGATGAAAAACACAGAAAATAGAAGCAGACAATTAAAACAATAAATCACAAAAAGAGCGAAATAACACGGCGCTGCTGGAAAGGCTGCCGTTATGAGTGCACTGCAGGAAAGAGGTCTAAATCTAGTGGAACCTAGAGCTCTTGTTGGTGATAGGGATGAGAGGAGAGGTGTTGTCAAAGGATAGTGGGATGCTTGGACGCGTTCTAAGGGATGGGCAGGGCACCCGTATGATGCGGCAGGGGTAAACCAGTGAAAGCTGTCGGGCCCTGCTGTTGAACAGAAGAGTGTGTTGTGTCACCCTGACCCGGGTGACATGGCCGCTTTCTTGTGTCCCGCTTCATCTGGAGGGACGAAAGCATGACCGACTTGGCTGCCGAGGTGCTTAACTTGTCTGGGTGTTCGGGCATTTGGGTTGGCCATGGTCCAAAACATTTCGTGTGTGTTTTTTGTTACTTTTTCCCTTTTTTATTTTCTTTGATTTGTATATGTTTGTCTTGCTGTCGGTCACCTCTCACGAGGGAAGATAGGGTAGATAGATTGATAGAATAGCTATTTTTGTGAGTGGTTAGCGCGTAGCCCCACGGTCCAAAACCGGCTACCGTGTTTTCCCCCTTCCTGATTTCTGGCACGATGTGAAAAAGTAATTGCCCCCTGACACTAATAGCGAGTTGGGCCACCTTTGGCAGCGGTAACAGAAATTAAACAATTATAGTAATGAGTCTTTCACAAAAAGCGTCATTTCAGCACAGTAATTAGCGCGTGTGCGGCACAGTTCCAGATCAGATCCAGTTTGCATGTTCTCCCCGTGCTTGCGTGGGTTTCCTCCGAGAACTCCAGTTTCCTCCCATCTTCCAAAAACTTGCATGTCAGGTTGATTGGCCGGTCCAAATTGTCCCTAGGTGTGAATGAGCGAGTGAGTCCCTGTGAGTCCCTGTGTGCCCTGCGATTGTCTGGCAACCAGTTCAGGGTGTCCCCTGCCCACTGCCTGATGATTGCTGGGATGGGCTCCAGCACCCCCGCGACCCTACTGAGGATAAGCGGTGCAGCTAATGAGATGAGATAAGATAATTATTTCAGCAATATTATTTTGTATAATGTACAATATTGTTGTGAACTGAAAACTATTGAAGTGATAACTGATTTGTATTGCCAATTAACTGTGATGATTAAAACTGCATGAAAATATAGATTAATATAATTATTTCAGCATTATTATTTTGTATCATGTACTGCCCGAAGATAGCTGGGATGGGCTCCAGCACCCCTGCAACCCTACTGAGGATAAGTGGTGGAGATAATGGACGGATAGGTATTTTTGGGAAGAAATAGGGTCAATATTGTCTTTTTGTAGTGCAGTGGTGTCTACCTGGTCCTAAACCAGGTTTAGTAGACACTCAAAATGAGGAGAGGACACTTTGATGGATTTTGAACTTGCAAGGACAACAGGAGAGTGTCACGGTTGCCATTGCGCACAATTGGCCCCGCCCGTGTGGCGCCAGCTGCGGCTCGATGACGGATTGGCTTTCCGTCTATTTAAGCTCAGTGCTCTCACTCTTCCTTGGTCAGTCCGTCAACGAACCTCTGCCCCGCAAGACGTGGGTTTCAACTCGGCCCTGTTTCCTGATGGTATTTCCTGTCTGGTTTTTTTCTCGTTTATTTTGTCCTGTTGAATATCGGTTTCCAGTTTCGTTCCCGTCTAGTTTGTCCTGTTTAATTTCGATACCCTGTTTTGATATCAAGCCTGTCTGTCCTGTTGTTTATTATCAGTTTCCAGTTTCGTTCCCGTCTAGTTTGTACTGTTTAATTTCGATATCCTGTTTTGATATCAATCCTGTCTGTCCCTTCCTGTCTGGTACCGACACCATCCGTCCGATATCTGCTCGGACAATTGGTATCGATCTCGTCGGCCTCTGGCTCCCTATCATTCCACGCCAGACTGCTGCCTAACGTGCATGACTCCCCATTTCCCATAAAATAAAAGGCTTGTGCGAGAAACGTCACGCATTTGGGTCCTGATCCTGTTCTGGTTCTTGACAGAGAGGACCCAACCCTCAGAAATTCCAGCCTTTTGTAAAAGCCTCGCCCTGAGTTTTTATTTAAATGAAATCTCCTAGATTATAAAAGCAGATCTGCCCTAGAAAGTGTAGAAATCAAAGAATGGCTGATAGTGACAATGATGTAACCGGTGCATAATAGTCAAAAGAACAGTGAGGTATAATAGTCAAAATAATGAACAGTCAGCAATCTCCTTTGCAGGTGTCTAATACGAACAACAATAAACTTATTTAGTTCATTTGAGGGCATTGAAACGTCATCTGAGAATGTGCTAACACCATGGATGGTGATAGAATATAGACATGGATGGCTGGAACACCTCTGAGAGGATAATAGATCTAAAAACAAAATCAGCAATGAGATTTAAATTACATGAGCTATTTTTTTTAAAAAAGCATTCTCCGAAATCCCGGCGCTAATACAATCACATTTTTTTTCAGACTCAGAGACAGTTTCTTCCCCACAGCCATTACCACCCTAAACAGACAACGCACAAAAAACTGAAAACTGTTGCAAAAAACTACCTCACACGTATGTAAAATGGTACTCACGTACATGCTGTCTGCACTATGTTTGTTCACTGCTCAAACAGACACCGCACAAAAAAAAAAAACTTAAAACTCGGGCCAACACTACCTCATACGAATATAATGTTACTCATGTCTTGTTCTTGCACATGTCGACTGCACTACGTTTAATGCTCAAATTGCACAATGTCTGACCATTTCCTGTTTCATGCTGACTATTTTTGCACTATGATGACTTTGCACCAAATGCAATATTGCACAACCGTTACGACACCAACGTTATCACGACAACCCTGTATGTAACATCCCACATGCCGACATTTCTTGTGTAAATACCATGTAAATTATAACTATAGCCTTATCCCCCTTGTCTTATAACATTATCTTCTCTGTTCCTTTATCTTCTTGCTCATACCTCACTATGAATGTGTAAAACTGGAGTGTCATGCCCAATTTCGTTGTCACAATATGTTAGCCCATTTGTAACAATGACAATAAAGGTATATTCTATTCTATTCTATTCTATTCACTTCATCCACCGAGCATCAAGCGACACCCTGAATTATAGACAAGTGCTTGTTGTCTCCCCATCCCTCCGCAGTTAATCTCAGCCGTCCCGGCTGCTCTCGTCACTTGAATAAATCATTCCGGCCTTCGGGACGGCGAGTCCATCAGCGCCAGCTAACTCTGCCATCTTGTTTCCTTACAGTTTCCACTCCCCTTCGCTTGCCCTTCGCAGGCTGTTTGGGGAATCACTCCCAGTCTGTTATATCGTGTTGTGCTTTTGTGGCCTATAAACGCTCAATCCATTTACCCAGACAATCTAAGTTAACGATTTGACGCAAACACTAGAAACTGATCATTGTTACTGTCATTCGAAGTTACAGATGTAACGGGTGTAATAATAACTTTTGTTTTATTGAAATTCTTGCTGAAATATGTTGTATAGTTTTTGGTAAGTATCCTGCAATGATGAGTCCAACAGTGTCACCTGCTGGTATGGGGTAAGGTTTGGTTTTGGCTTTTGACTTGTGACCGGAAGGCGGGGTTTGTTGGCAGTCTAACAGCGTGCTGTCAACGGTAAGCCACAATCTTTTGGTGCTCCGCAAAAAGTTAATTTCAAACATTAAAACCGCAGCTGTCAAATCCCTCAACATGCACAGGAATGTGATTGATGTTGTCAGGCTGTTTGGATTTATTTTGGTTTTGTTTCTGTCGCCTTTTATGTTAGTTTTGCCGGACGTTGCATGTTGTGCTAAAATGCTAATTCCCCTTATAGAGATCAAAGCCAGCAGAGAAGCTTACCACGTGTTGTGTTGTGACTCATTCATTTGCAGGTAAATTGTACCCGTTTTTATACTCATTATTGTTATTATTTCTATTTTCTCATATATTAAAAAAAAGGATGATGTTGGTTAAAATTCAGTTTAAAGAAAAATATGTTGAATTCATTGTAAACGTTAAAAAAAACACTATATAATCTCTTGTTAAAAGTATCTTGTTAAAATGGATGTAAAAATGTATTGTGATGGTTGATATTCTAAAATGTATTTTATGTAAACTGAAAAGAAAGCTCTTTGATATGTTTTGGGCAGTCTAACAGCATGCTGTCAACGAGATCAAAGCTAGCAGAGAAGCTTACCACGTGTTGTGTTGTGACTCATTCATTTGCAGCAACTACTTTAAAAACCTCATCATCCAGTCCAGCGTGAATGTGGAGCTATGTCAGGATGCTTTTCCAAGACTTTGTTCGCTACGTTGTTATCAAAGACAGTAGAGAGAGTTTTAACTCTAAAATAAATGTTGTCAATAGGTGTCAATCCCCTGTTGTCAGTCTGTCTGCGAACATCTGTTTATACAAAGCAAGCCTAAATCCCACCTGTCCCGTTTGTCTTTGGCTACGACCTGTTTTGATCCCGACCACGTCTGCTCTCCCATCCAGGCTTTCGACTCGTTTCCAATGATAAAATTGGTCCTGGTTCCGTTCTGGTCCTGACAAAAGTGACCAAAACGCACCTATTACTTTTGAAAAGAAGATAAACAAGAAAAAAATTATGAAAAAAGGGAAGAAAAGAAAAAACATAATTAAAAAAATAAAACACAAAAGGTAAAATTTGAAAAAAAGGAAGGAAAATGGAAAAAAATGACATAAAAAGAAAGGAAAAAAGTAAAAGTAATAAAAGAATAGAAAAATTAAATAAATAAGAGAAAAGTAAAAAATGAAAGGAGAAGAGAAGAGAGGAAAAGTCATTTTTTCCCCATTTTTTTCTCTTGAATTCCTTTCTTTTCCTTCCTTCCTTTTTTTTCGCCATTGTTCTTTTTATTCCTGTTATGCTTTTCTTATTTTTTCTTCCCAATTTTTTTTTTATTCCCTTCAAAAAATATTTTTTTCTTCTTTTAGTCTTTCTTTGAGAAATGCTGGGTAAAAATGGAAGTAAAAAGGGTGCATTTTGCTCACTTTCTGTCCCTGTAGTTGTAGTCTTCCTTGGACTCATTTTTGGTTGCACTACATACTACAGCGACATCTAGTGGACAAATATAAAACACTGTCCCTTTAAGAACAACAGAATGTTTTTATCAGTGGATGAACTCCATTGGGTGGCAGCACGGCGGCGCAGTGGTTAGCGCGTGTGCGGCACGATTCTGAGGTCATGAGATCGAACCTTCCTGTGTGGAATTTGCATGTTCTCCCCGTGCTTGCGTGGGTGAAATTTGCATTTGATGGCGCAACGTGAAATTCGTATCAGTCATTCCTGTTGGAGGCGTCACTTGCATCTTTAATGGAACTAAATAACCCAACAATACAGTATTTCAGTCAATGTACTGTACTGGGTCGACAGAACTGGAGTAATGCAGCTGAACCTGTGGGATTTGCGAGCTATCCCACGCGGCAGGCGGCAGCAGCAAGAGGGGGAGGTTGACGTCATTGGGAAAGTGTTTGGAATGCAGAGCGGGGGAACAAAAGGTGCCGCAGGATTTGCTCAAGAAAAAATCATTTGGAGCATTAGCGCATGCATCAACAGACCTATTTCAGTTGTTCATTTCAGGACACTGTTTAAAAATGGTACAGTTGCTTAGAAGGCCTTCAAAGGTCTGATATACCTTAGCTGAGATCTGTCATGATTACTGATGTGCCCGCTCATTTGGCGCCAACTGCCGCGGTTTCTGATTGGCTCCCTGTCCTGTCAGTCCCCTGTTGTCAGTCCGTCTTTGAACCTCAGTGTATACTAGGCAAGCCTTTTTCGACCCTGACTCCCACCTGTCCCGTTTGTGTTTGTTCGTTTGCTCCCGTCTGTCTCCGGCTACGACCCGTTTTGGTCCTGACCACGTCTGGTCTCCCGTCCCGGCTTAAGACTCGTTTCCGACCACGCCTTGCTCTCCCAGTCCCGACTACCGACCCGTTTTTCCGTCCCTGACACCGCCATCGATTGCTGGAATAATCTGTGGTCTGTGCAGCCCTTTGAGACTCTTTGTGATTAAGGGCCATACAAATAAACATGACTTGACATGTACTTGTGCCTTTTTTCTAAAGAAGACAATAGCAGTCCACTCTTACCCTGTTTATGATATTCTCCCATCAATCGAACATCTTCACTTCTCAAACTTCAGAGTTAAAGGAAAAGAGTATATTGCTAATGATTGGCCCAACATTCCTCATCTCAGTCTTCCAAATATGCATTTTAGATAAAAAGTAATTAATTTGTTTATGTGCCAAGCAATCTTTTGGCGAATTTACCCCAATTCATTTGCAAAATGTCAGCTGGAAGAAACAGACTTCAGAAGAAGAGCACATTATTAATACAAAATGATTACATAACGCCACCCTCTGGTCAGCATTAGATATTACGCTTTTATTTAAAAAGGTTACATACTGTGTGCAGTTACTAGTATTATAATACAAACAATAATTTCCAAATAATATACACAAATCAACAGATTTTACACTCGGGGGGAACAATCTTTTTTTTCACTTCCAGTCTAATAAGAGGCGGCATGGAACAGTAATAAAAAATAAATCACACAACACTTTGACGTAACAGAAAATATGGAACATTGTTGAGATCAATATTCAAATTCACAGAGTGAAAGCTCTACCACATAACCTTATTGTCTTGTTTCTCCACCTCAAGGTGAATGAGAGTGAATGAATACTGAGGCTCCTCCTTCAAATATATTTGACTGACCAAATGTATGAAACACACAAAAACACTTAATACATTACGTCCGCTGCTTGCCCGAAGAGCTTTCTTCCAGCTAGGATATAGATTTTGGACGAACCTTGGGGAAAAGCTGGAAAGAAACAGACATAATAATAATAATGAATACGTTGATTGTTTGCAGTGGTGCATGACAGGATCATCAAAGACATAAGGTCAGCTGGCATCATCAACATGTAAGGCAACAGCCCTAAATTTGCTCACACGGATTTAAAGGGATACCCAAATCGTAAAACAAAATATATGTGCATACTTTTTTTGCATAATTTTTACTACCAGGAACATCCGATGAAGCAGAAATGCTTTTAGGCGGATTTTTTTTTTTTAACCTGTCGGCATTATCGGGTGTTTTGGAGTAAATATTTTACAAGTTTGGATTCTCTGGATTTAACAAAGCCATTTTTGCAGACATTTTATGAATTTGATGACGGCTAGAGGATGTTATTGGTGAGTTATGCCGGCTCTGTAGTTTTTAAGTATCTTGTTTCAGACTGATCGTGATGTCTCTCTGCTTAGTATATCATCATATCTTGAATGTCAAGAGTTGATTTTTCTAAATGATAGGTGGCATGACGTATTTCTGTGACTGGTGACATCGTACGGACACCTATTTGTCCAAAAATTAAGGGGTGAATGAGATTCCATATAAAGGATTCCCAGACAAAATGGGGTCTGGTGTGACACCGTGAGTGCAAACTGTATAATGTCCATATGTATATATATATGTCATTGGCGTATTCTAATTATTTTTCAAGATAATGCATTGTAAAGACAGCCTGTCTTGTCTTTGATTTCTTGAGCTGTGACGTCATGGAAAGCACACCAGCACCCTAGCAAGCCCGTCACGATATTAGTTTTCATGTTAATTAGACAAAAAGTTTGAGTGTTTTAAGCCAAGGGTTTTTTTTTTTTTTTTGGGGAGAATGCCTAGGCGTTGTGCTGCAGGTGGGTGCCGCAATGGTACAACAAATGGTAAGCACTCGAAATGGGGCAAACTGGCAAAAATAACACACAGACAGCTAACAGGGACTAAACCAGCCGGGACACAGCAGGCTAGTTGCCTGCTAAAACGGGCTAACCATGACAGATCGGCAAAACAAGAAAAAAAAAATTGGCCAGGCAGAAGCATGCAGTACGCAGCCAGAATAACCGGGAGTCAACAACAAAGGATGGCTACAGCAACAAAGAAAAACGGGCACAGCAGGCTAGCCAGTTGTTCAACTGCTAACAAGGCTAACCTGGACCAAACAAAACTGGAAGCCTTTCGGGAGCCTGGACGCTATCAGGGAGCTGGACAATATTATACCAATTGCAAGACACGCGGTGAAAAAACACAAAGGAAAGTCACAATCACCTACCTAAAAGGAGGCGAAGACAAAACAGGAACGCACGCTGTACATGACGGAAGGTAAACTTACCACACTCGGTTTTTGATGATCAAAACACGCAACTCGGACAAAGCATTCCCCCAGCGACAGGGTAAGGAACGTTTTATTTTCTTCTAGCAAAAATTAGCTCTTACAATCGCTGTTTACTACAACGGCTGACAGTTTTTCAAAGGGACCCGCCATTGTTATGAGTCTTTTTTTTTCCATCCGGTGACGTCATAGCTCTACAGAATATGACCCAAATCGGTCTCAGACTAAATTTCTCGAGGTCCCCGGCGCGTGGAATATTCTGCAAAATATCTGCACGGTTGTGGAGAGGAAGACTACACGTTCTGTGCCTACATAGACATAAAACAAAACGAGTAGAATTGAAAACACATCAACAGTGCCAGAGATCCAAATATAGTCAGACAAGTTGAAAACTACAGTACATAAAATACAAAGAATTTTTGAACATGAATATGAACAGTTACTTTTGTTTTATCTACTCAAGACTAAATCTTACCCCAAAGTAGTTGTTTGGTACGAAGCCTTCGCGGCCACAAAGTGAAGCCCACCACCAATCGGAACCTTCTGGTTTCTGTAGTATGGTGACCATGTCCCCTTCTCGGAAAGTCAGTTCGTCGGGAGCCTGAGCCGGGTAACTCCACAGGGCATAAAGCACGCCGCTATTCTCAATGCCCATTGCTTCCTCCACACCTGAAGTCAACATCAAAGACACAATTGTGGTTTTAGGCGGCAACATCAGATGCAGAAAGTTGGAGAAACAACATGAGTTTTTCCTTGCCCTCATGTAGGTTTTAGATCAGGGGATGGTGTCATAATAGTCTGTGGTTTGCAATAATCTGTGGTCTGTACAGCCCTTTGAGACTCTTTGTGATTAAGGGCATCACAAATAAACAGGACTTGACATGTGGTCAGACCACAGAACATGCACAAGTCTTACATTGACAGACATTTTATTCATATTGACAGACGGAAATCTCGGTTAATATTAGAAATACAAACATAAGACAGAGTATGAAACGGGATTTGTACGCTTTCTTTCATGTCCAAATTCAAGCACTTGCAAGGCCAATGTTTCCATGTTTGCACTACCTTCAAAGGAAGAAATCCAGCGCAGCTCAAAAGAACGTTTTTTGTTGTTGTTGACTAAAATAAAGTCGCTTTCTTGCTGCTAGCACATTCTTTGTGCTGTTTATGTCAGGACTAGAACGGAAACGGGAACAAAAAGAGGTTGAAAGCCGGGACGGGAGAGTAGACGTGGTCAGGATCAAAAAACGGGTCGAAGCCGGGGAACAGACGGGCGCAAAAACGGGTGGGAGTCAGGGTCGAAAAAAGGCTTGCTAGTGTCAACTGAGGTTCGCAGACGGACTGACAACAGGTGACAGAAAGGAGTGGGTTTAAAAAGGGACAGGGAGCCAATCAGAGTCCGAGGCAGTTGGCGCCAAAGGTGCATCACATCAGTAATCATGACAATTTAGATAGATAGATAGATACTTTATTCATCCCCGAAGGGTAATTCACATTTCCAGCAGCATCCCTTCGCTGAGAACAATACAATAATAAAGCAAAAAGAATACAATATACAAATACCCAGTGTGACGTGCAAATGCCCACTGTAGCGTGTTATATTGAATATCTAAATAGTGCTACACAGAATACATATTGCAATAAAATTCGGTAATATGCAATGTAGGTGGTGTGGTTTAATGTGGGCTTTTACTCTGCGGGTAGAGTTAAAGAGCCTCATGGCATGAGGAAGAAAAGATCTCTTCAGAGTGGTTCCTATCTATGATCGACGATCTTTTTGTGTCACAGGGCCGCTATAAACTGACATGAATTCTGCCATTCTGCCTCAATAATGCTCGCGCAGCTTGGCTAAGTCACACTTGTTTACAAACCTCGGAAAGGGCTCTATACCTGTTAGGTGATAATTGAGTACAATACAGAAGACAAAAGAAAGAAAGTACTCTATGTATGAAAAGCGGAAAAATGTGCCACATTTGGACTCGTCTTAATGATATTGATTGCTTCGAAGCAGAGTGCATTCAATATTTCGACTGACCTTTTGCTTTATGTTTTACTTAATTTGATTTTTAGTTTTTGTGAGTTTTTCGAAGGATCTGTGTCTTAATTAGGTAAAATAGAAATATAAATACTTGCATTTCATCATTTATTTATAGCACTAAACAGTTAATATTTTCAGTTTTGATTTCATGATTTTGTATTTTCAGGGATTTTGTGTTGTTGTTCATCGTCAAATCAGTTCAGTGCGTAAAAAGCTCAAATTCTTTTGTATTTTACAGATTTCTTTTGTATATCTGTGAATATTTCAATTTTTATTTAATGTGTTTTTCAGGTATTCCTGTTAAATGACTAATTGTTAAATAATTTAGTGCATAATGTTTCATTATATAGATGATAAAAATCACAAACAAATCTGAGGAGGCGTTTGAAAGCTGAAAAAAATGGCTCTTCTCAGTGAGCAGAGCCAAAAAAATCCAGTTTTCTAAATAGAGCCGTTTTCCTGGGTGCGACCTGTAAGGGGCGATGATTCTTTACATGACAATGCCATAATGACAAGCCATCAGAGCAGGCGTGTCGGAGTCATTTTCACGCACTTTATTTTTTTATTTTTCTACATTTATTGCGTGGTCTATAGAGTAATATTGCCAAGAAACATGTCAATGGCAACAATTTCAAGCACTTCACCTAAAATTCAAGCAATCTTTTTAACCTTAAAACACAACATTTACATTCAAGCGTTTTGCAAGAATTTCAAGCAAACTAATAACGAGTTAGTAGCGTCAAGACAAACAGTCTCAGAGACAAAAAAATTAGCTGCTGACAGTAAGAAGCATCATAGACAAAATGTATTCTGATACCAAGGATATGAAACATCAGGTAGCAACCCCAAAGACACACAACTGTAGTCTGACAATAGCGCCACAGACAAAAAAATAAAATATGTGTGCTCACCTCTCAGGAAACTCTCGCATTCCTCAAAGGCAGGAGCATAAGGGTCGCATTTCTGTGCGGCTGTGGCACCGTCACTCTCTGTTATGGCCATGACGGCGGCGCCGCTCCTCACCAGGAACTCGCACAGGGGCCGGTCATTGCACGATGCTGAGCAGTGAAGAGGAGTCCTAACAAACACAAAATGGTGCTTACTGTACGGGTGATTCTCTGTTACAGGGGACAGGAACCTTTCTGACCCAAAAATGTTTTAAAAAGAAATTGAGAAAGCCACAGCATATATTTTCAGACAAAATTGAAAAACTGCCAAACACGCTCTCTAGACAAAAGTTAATTCTTCAGCACATTTCATTTTACTGTGTGTCATTTGATGATTTAATCAAATGTATGAAATGATAATAATGCCAAATCCTGTGTCAATGCCAAATTAAGGTAAATATGCCATTTACAATTTACCTTCCACCTTCAGTTAAGAGTGTTGAGGCCATTTTTTTCCATGAAATTTGTCCTTGATATCGGCTTCAAAACAATGTGCATGCAAAGTTCTTTTGTTAAAATGTCACAAATGACTGAAAACGATAAGCTTATTGTCATATTCACTTTGGGTGTAGACTGCACTGAGCGAGAGAGAGGAAGTGCCTTGCGCTGTGTGCAGGGATCCGCCCACCTGTACGGCTCACCCAATCAAAGTCGTTTGCCAGCGTTTTTATCTATCCGTTTAAATGGTTTCTTATCGAACTTCTGCATTAAGTTGCTCGGCTTTATATGGACCAAAATCAGGATGAAATCACTTGACTTTGGAACGCCACGGAGAGATGTGCAATAGTTACATTTTATTTCGGAGCCATATGTACTCATGAAAAGAGCCATATATGGCTCCCGAGCCATAGGTTCCCTAGCCCTTCTCTGTTAGGAGACACATTTCAAGTCCGTATCTTTCTTTCACCCTGATTTTCCTCTAAAATTTGCAAAATGTTTATACAAAGTACTTGGACTATTTAACCCTTAATATGCATTTTAAAGGGGCAGCACGGCGGCACAGTTCATGTCATGGGAACCTGTCGTGGGTTCAAATCCAGCTCCAGACTTTCTGTGCGGAGTTTGTATGTTCTCCCCGTGCTTGCGTGGGTTTCCTCCGGGCACTCCGGTTTCCTCCCACATTCCAAAAACATGCATTTCAGGTGAATTGGCCGGTCCAAATTGTCCCTAGGTGTGAATGAGCGAATGAGTTGTCTGTCCCCGTGTGCCCTGCGACTGGCTGGCAACCAGTTCAGGGTGTCCCCTGCCCACTGCCCGAAGATGGCTGGGATGGGCTCCAGCCCCCCCGCGGCCCTAATGAGGATAAGCGGTACGGCTAATGAGATGAGATGAGATGCATTTTAAAGATTATTTTGTATTTTAGATGTATTTTTGGTGACACTCATGCTCAATTTGATTGTATCCACAGTGTCATCCAATCAACTTCCTCAAGAGTTGTAGGCCATAAAATGATAAAATCATTTTTGTTTCTTTAATCATTTAATCAACTACACTAAACCAGATTTTGTGATGCAATTGAATGTTATGAATTGATATTATTACTTTCTATTTTGTTTAAATTCTACATGTCGCAGTAGTAACTACCCTCCCTGTTAGAATGTGCTCAATGGCCCCCCAAAAAGACTACAATTCCATAAAAGCCATTTACAGGAAGTGACGTCATTTGATTTTGGTGGAAAAAGAGGTAAGCTTCAACTATTACTCTCCTTACTTTTTATTTCATTTTAATTGTGTTATGAGTCACTTTTAAAGTTCTACCCTGTTATGGCAAATTTTTGTAGATGTTTTTAAGTACAATTGAAAAAATATTAGATTTAGTTATTAAAGTTTTGTCAATCTGTTGAAAGTTAGCTAGCTAAAAGTAGATCGGCTAAAAAGCTACAGCTAGATCAGCACAAATAATTCCATCCTCTTAGGTCTTTAAACCTAATTGGTTGGGTACTGTAGACAGAATTTAAGGCAACTGGGCGTTTTTCTAATTTGATTTATTCCCCCTATAACGCCTTTAAAGGACAAATCGATTCCTGGCACCATTAGATGAACTGGTTTCAGTCTCCTAGGCGGCAAACCCCTGCATGTCCTTTGTTCAACAGACAGTAGACAGGATCAGGCAAACGCTCACCCAGGTGCGAATACCCAATAAAATTCAATAAATATAAATAATTGAATTCAAGCATGGTATTCAATGCCTATGGTCTGACATTGTTTTATCATTTTGCCGTCATTGCAAAACAGAATACTGACCCGATGTTGTATGTCCTACAAAAATGCATTGTTGATAAACGCTACATGAGATTAAATCTTAGTAAGGGAAAAAATATCTAGAAAAAAAATATATAAATAATTGTTTTATAATCAAGGTCTTACATTCATAAATCATAATTTCATTGCGAGCATCCCAAAGAAACCCAGCCCTTCAGCTGCTATTAATTTACTAGTCCGGCCACCAGGGTTGGGTAGGGTTACTTTAACTTGATTACTTTCAATTACCGTATTTTCCGCACTATAAGGCGCAACTAAAAGCATTTATTTTTTTCAAAAGCTGACCATGTGCCTTATAATACAGTGCGCCTTATTTATGGATCAATATTAATTCGCAAAGTCTTGCAACTAATGCAGCAGCCGCCGACTCGATTTTCCCCCGAACGCCAGTAGTCCGCGGTGTATGCTGGGATTTATTTACCGGCGTTTCATTGGCTAACCAATGTGTCAATCATCATTTGAATCGATCACTATTGGCTAAAGTTATTCGGAGGTCAAGGGGCGGATCCTTTTTATCATTTACAGGCTGGCATAGGCTAAAGCGGCGAAACAAAGCCTGCAATTGGCCGAAAAAGATGAATGTGAATAGCAAGTGTGGTTGTCTACAGCATAGAGGAAACATGTTAAACCATTCTGTATCTGTAAATATTTTATTCTCTTGGATTTACTACACTCACGGATATAAGAGGACCTTGGTTGCACATTATTATTGAACACAACGACTTCGGTGAGCTACTCCGGCTATATATTTTCCCAGTATCTTGTTTCAGACTGAACTCGATGTTTCTGTGATAAGCGGTGCAGATAACGGATGGAATGGAGTGTCTATTTTTAAATTAAACTCAATTCCAAGTGTTTATTGTCATATGCACAGTAAAGTTGCGAGCGAAAAAGAAAATAGAAACTAAGGAATGGTTGGCATTTCTTGAATCCCAAGACTTTAACCTTCCGAATGATATTTGGAACGATGCATTTGAGTGACATCGTACGGACACCGCATCCGCACGTGTTCTCGACACGTATTTGCGTCTTTGCAAGCTTTGGGAATGTTAAGGGGGTAATAAGCTGGACTGAACTATCTGACTGTTTTGTCGACGTTCCCATTGTAGCGCCTTATAATCCGGTGCGTCTTATGCATGGAAAATATAGGACCAAAAACTATTTTTTCGGGGTGCGCCCTATAACCCGGTGCGCCTTATAGTGCGGAATATACGGTACTTTTGGATTACTCCAAAACCAAATATGCTAATAAAAGACAAAAGAAACTAAATATGAATAAAATGATGACTCACAACACGTGGTAAGCTTTCTCTCCTGGCTTTGATCTCCGGCAAAACTAACATAAAATGCGACAGAAACAAAATCCAAACAGCTTGCCAACATCATTTTTGCCGTTCCATGTATTCTGTTACTCCCCAAGCCTGCACAAAATGTTGTCATTTTATTCATATTTAGTTTCTTTTGTCTTTTATTAGCATATTTGGTATTGGAGTAATCCAAAAGTCATTGAAAGTAATCAAGTTAAAGTAACCCTACCCAACCCTGCCAGCCACTGTCATAATGGTTTTTCTACTGTCTTGCCTCCAAGCTAAAATGAGTTTGACACCACTGAATTCAAGGGAACTGTAGCATCTGCTAGAGAGTAGTAGGTTAAAGAAGTGGTGGCCGGGGTAAGAGTAGTCCTTCATAAGGTTGTCAGCTCTGCTGGGAAGAGAAGAGAGCAGCTTATGATTTTCTGGGCTGTGTTGATGACTTTCTGAAAGGTTCTGTCTGGTACCCTAAGCCTACCTCACCCCTTGATATGGTAATAAGGCGGTGATAAGGCGCTACACTGCTTATTGGGGGTATTAGGGGTTCAGTGTCTTACGCAAGGACATTTCGACATGTAACACGGACGAGCCGGGATTCGAACTGGGATCTCTTGATCCCAAGACGAGCGCTCTACCTCCTGAGCTACTGCCGCCCCAAACACACCAACAAAAAAATTCAATGCAAATTCGGTAACTTGGGACTCACCTGAAACATAAACTCTGTTTAGACTTTCCTAAAAGTAACTTAAAGACAAGATATTTACCACCCGTGGCTGTCCGGTGCGCTCACATTGGCGCCGACGCGAACCAGGAAGTCCACCACCTTGTAATGGCCACCGCAGATGGCATTGTGGAGTGCCGTGATGCCTTCGTCATTAGGCTGACTCGGGTCTGGCATCTATTGGAATGCATGAAAAAACGTTTTTTGGTTGTACGGAGAAGCACTGTGTAGAATATATTCAAGTACTTTTGTCTTTAAACTGCAGTATGTTATATGGTAGCACTGGCATACATACCTCTTGTACAGCCCGCTGCACTGTATCCAGCTCGCCAACCAGTGCTCCGTCCAGCGCCAGAACTAGAGGGCTGAGGCGGGCTCGTCTCCCGGAACTTTTGTGCTCCCGACTGGCCCTCAAGATGGAATGGTAGTTCTGAACGGAATGAGGGTAATAGTCAGATTGAGAACAGATTATTGCCTTTATCCAGATTTTGGAAGGCCATGTAAACGTGCACTGGAATGCTCTTATTCATCATAACATCATAGGCGCCGCCGCGAGCGGCAGCCTTTTCAGCAGCTCTGTGTTATTTCGCTCTTTTTGTGATTTGTTGTTTTAATTGTCTGCTTCTATCTTCGGTGTTTTTCGTCCCGTTTGACAACTACACTTTGGATGACTTTGGATCCTATGGTTATGGGTTTTAACGCACAAAAATGCATTTATTCGAGGAATCAACTCCTTGCCCTGAAGAATTGTCTTGCCGGCGTGATGAGGGGGCCCTATCGAGGCTGCAGAGCCGGAGCTAGCTAAGCGGTTAGCGGCATTATAAGTCTTCAGTACCGCCCGTAATAATGGTAAATGTGAACTCTCGACCAAATAAGACCGACAAACTGGCTGTGCTGGTGGAAAAACATCAAAGCGTACAGGGAGTGCAGTTTGCTGGATTTTACGGAAACATGGCTCACGTCTAGCATCCTGGACGCTAACGTGGAGCTACCCGGCTGTTAGGGCAGACAGAGACACAAAAGCCTGCGGGAAGGGTGAACACGAGGTGGTGTAACCCTGGGCACAAAGATTTCCATCTACTGCAGGGACGTCGAACTTTGGACTAGCGTGTGACGTCATCCACACCGCTGTTGAAAAACTACAACACAGCACCCCGAGGCCATCCTGTTAATCTGTTAATAAACAACAAAAGGATACTGCTGGAAGTGTGAATTTCCCAACGGGGATGAATAAAGTATCTATCGATCTATTTATTCTTATTTATGAAAATGTCCAATCGAGATGGTCAAGTTACTCCTTCCATAAAATGTAATACTCATTCTTGTTAACAAAGAAGTCAATAGCACATTCTTAATTTCTTCTGCCCTTTTTTCTTCTATGTTGGGGCCGCAATGAAGCTTGGTCTTGTGGTAAAGAAAGAAATTACACTCGATAAACCTGGCTAACTCGCTAAACCAGCCGCAATGAAGCACACCTTTGGAGCGAGGAGTATTGGCCCAGTATCCTCGGCTTATCAGGTGGCAATATCCGATGACAATAGCTTCCATGATAAAAATACAGACTAGCAGACGGTTTCTGGGTTCGTACTCTGTAATCTTGGGTGCAGGAGCTCTGAGTCGGATGTGGCGGAGGAAGCGCTGGGGTGTTCTCCTCCCCTTCGGACGAGCTACTGGTCTCACTGCCCCGTTCTCCGCCTCCCTCGCCCTTGGACCGCTGATCCTTACGTTGGAAGAGCTTGTTGATGAGCTTCTTGTACTGGTTGGGCTCGTAGTGCGACGCCGTCTTCAGGGGGCGCGACTGATCCACGGAGCCGCGCCTTTTCAGAGGTCGAGGGATCTCGGAACGGATGCGCAGCAGCTCTTCTTTGTCAGGGAGTTCCTGGTTCTGGGCCTCAGGGGCCACGACGGGCTGGAGCCGAGTCGGACTGAGGGGACGAGGAGGGCTGAGAGGGGCGTTCGCTTCGCCCTCGTGGATACTTGGCATGTGGTGGACTATGTCTAGACGGGAAAGCTCAGCGTCGATGTCACCAGGGTTCAATGCTGCCAAGAAGTAAAGATACAGTGTAGTCATTCAAGAAATTAAATGTTAACTACCTGTGATTATCTTTTACCATCACTGTAAACAGCCGGTTGTCTCAGTTCTGGTGGGGGCTGCATGGAACCCTGGCTGAAAAAGAAATTCCTGGATCCGGCGGGCTGGTAAGGTACCTCTCTCTGGGCTCCAGGAAACCCCCCTTGGGGGGTCTGAGGAGACATGGAACCCCAGTGGGGGTTCTGAAGACGCATGATGACGGAGAGAGGTATGGGCTTGTGCTGGCGTGATTGCGTGGCAATGGGCGGAATGGAAATGCGGGAGATGATGGGCTGTGGGTTATACTGATGGGACATTGGCGGTGATGCCACGTCAGGAAGAACTGTAACGCGAGTGTTCCTTGGCAGGGAATTCTGGGGAAACTGCAAGGGCTGTGTACGGTGATTCTGATAAACAAAAAACAAAAACACAAATAATCATTCATTTGTATGGTTTGCACCCTAATACATGATCACTTTTTCGGCAGTTGTCTGTTCCCTTCACTTAAGTCTGTGGTGTTCCTCAAGGATCAATCTTAAGACCCACGTGATACTGAATTAGAGATTTATATTCTGGAAATTACATTTAATTTATTTTTATGCTTACAGATGCATATAAAAACATAATTGCAGAGAACATTTATTGCAATCGAATACATTTTGCATTATCATTATTGTAGTATACTTTGTATTTTGTGGATATTTCAATTTGTGTAGCTATAAATTGTCATCCCGAAATGCACTCCTATATTATTTTTTAAATTGAAATCTCCCTCTGGCTGTTCCTGAAGAACACTCCCTGATTTTTCTGGGAACACAATTCAATGAATCCACGCCCATGTGAAACATTTTTTTTTTATAGTTGTGCCAAGATGGGTGTTCACATTTCACAACTACCTTTTCAATGATGGGTGTGCAGATGATACCGTTTCTAAATAAAGAGCCACCGTAACTGATTTTATGGACGTGGACTGATTCAATGTCTCCTCATCCTGCAGGACCGGATTCGTTTTGGGCTTGTCTAACAATGCATGACTGTGTCTCTGGTGTCTTTATAGAGGACAAATTCTGGTAAATTTGAACATCTTTACATCCAAGCAACAAAGTCAATGAGTGATTATCTTTTGGTGCGGACTTGTAGTGTTCCGAAATTATTTTGTTGGTTAAGAGTCAGACATTGGAACTATATGGATTTCCTTATATCAATTGATAGGAATAATACAAGACGATAACTTCACTTTCAAGTCAAGTCACACTTATTTGTATAGCACTGAATCACAAGATGTCTCAAAGGACTGCACAGAACGACAATTACATAATTACAGGGCTGCACAGACCACAGATTATTGCAAACCACAGAGTATTATTACACCATCCCCTAATCTAAAACCTACATGAGGGCAAGGTAAAACTCAAAAACCCCAACATGAGGAAAATAAAGAAACCTTGAGAAGGAAGAGTCTCAAAGGACTGCACAGAATAAAAATTAGAGGGCTGCACAGACCACAGATAATTGCAAACCACAGAGTATTATTACACCATCCCCTGATCTGAAACCTACACGAGGGCAAGGGAAAAAAACTCAAAAACCTCAAGTCATGTTTATTTGTGACGCCCTTAATTACAAGGCGTCTCAAAGGGCTGCACAGACCACAGGTTAGTGCAAACCATAGACTATTATGACACCATTTCCTGATCTTAAACCAACATGCAAGCAAGGACAATCTCAAAACCTCAGCATGGGGAAAATAGAAACCTTGAGAAGGGGCTTCACAAGTGGCAATCACTCTTCCAGGATGACCAGGACGCAATAGATTCTCATAATTTTGGCAAAAATTATGTAGGGCAGTGTTTCTCTAAATTTTCAGATCCAAGGCACACGATTTCATTGAAAATTTTAGAGGCAACTGTCTAAAATATAACAAATATATTTTCCAATGTCATTTTCTAAGATATAAATGGTCATGACAGGCTATAAAGCAGATTAATTTGACAATAAATTGAGAATATTAAATTGTTTTATAATTGTGGCAGCCATGGCTCACAAGGTAGTACAAGAAAATTATTTTGCTGTAATTATCCATCCATCCATTATCTGCACCGCTTATCCTCAGTAGGGTCACGGGGATGCTGGAACCCATCCCAGCAATCATCGGGCAGTGGGCAGGGGACACCCTGAACCGGTTGCCAGCCAGTCGCAGGGAACACAGAGACAGACAATTCACTCGCTCATTCACACCTAGGGACAGTTTGGACCGGCCAATTAACCTGACGTGCATGTTTTTGGAACGTGGGAGGAAACCCACACAAACACGGGGAGAACATGCAAATTCCATACAGGAGGTTCGATCTCAAGACCCCAGAACTGCTCTAACCACTGCTCCGCCATGCTGCCCTGCTGTAATCATGTACTTTGCTTTATTTTCTGCCTCATTAGCAGATAATCACAACAAAAATAGCAATCTGATGCCACCTACTGGTGTGGATGAATGTCACAGTTAATCTGTTGATCACTCGAAGATAGCAGATACTCAAACAGCGTTATCAAATTGTAATCACAAACTAAGATGAAATTGGATCGTTTATGGACAATGTCAAATTGTTCTAGGATACTAGGATTTCCTTGAAACCCTAAATTAAAGACTTGAGACAGACGTCTTACATAAATGGGATTTACAGTGGAACCTCGGTTTTCGAACGCCTCTCAGTTCGAACAAATCGGTGTCCGACCAAAAATTTCGAGAAATTCTTGCCTCTGAAGAAAGTCAGTGCAAGCAGCAAAGTTGCTACAGGTGAAAAAAGAAAAGTAGTGCGTACAACTATTGCATTTAAGAAAGAAATAATAGCAAAATATGAAGGAGGTGTGCGAGTGTCTGATCTTGCTAGGGAATACCCCACTGTCCACCTGCGCCTTCTGCTGACCACCACAAAGGTAAGAAATCCTATTCATAATTCTTTTCCTTATCCATTTTTTTTAATTTTTACACGTTCATGTTAGCGTAATCTTTCGTACGGAAGATTGCGATAACGCGAACGTACGATTAGCCTGGGTTAGCTTTATGTTTACCTTGAACATTCAAGGTAAACATTCAGGGTGTTGGAACAGAGCCCAACTTTCAGGGTGTTGGAACGGAGCCCCCTTTCCAATGAACCGCTCACCACTTGTTGTGGAGACCCGGGTGCTAAATGACTTGTAAACGACCTGATTTTTGTATTTTTACACGTTCATGTTAGCGTAATCTTTCGTACGGAAGATTACGATAACGCGAACGTACGATTAGCCTGGGTTAGCTTTAGTTTACGTTAAACATTCAAGGTAAACATTCAGGGTGTTGGAACGGATTTAAACGATTTACATTATTTTTAATGGGAAAAATGATTTCGGTGATCGAACAAATCGGTTTTCGAACAGGGTTAAGGATTAAGGTCGAGAACCGATGTTCCACTGTTCTTTCAACCAAGTTAGGTGCAGCACGCACCTTTTTGGGGCTAGGGCTCGGAGAAGGCCCATCCAGGTTGGACTCTCTCCAGTTACTGTTGGGCACCGTTGCTCTGATCCATTCGCTTTCTGGAACAACAACACAAAAGACCCTTTTGGTGGAATTTTCCGCTCATTTATCTCACGCGCCGAGTTTGAAGTGGACACGGAGGACTAACTGTCGTAGGTGTGGTGAGGCTTGCTTTCGTAGGACATGTCTAGATCCGTCTCATTCCACCTGTTGGGACTTTTTTGCTTCTGCACAGCTTCATCTGGGAGAAAGCACACCACAAGGAAAAATAGGATTAGAACAGAAGGTGAAAGTTTATAGTTTGTAGGACTTTTCTGTCAAGACCTCAAACATTCCAGGGTACTCTGTGTTCAGTGAGCTTCACAGTGCTGATTACTTTGAAGCAATTTGAGTTTTAACGATGCTTGTGATATTATTTAGTCCAATCCTGTGTCTATGCCATTTACACAAACCTGTTCTTTGTGCACACGTTTCCTAATAGATTGTAAAAATCACCAGTTCCACTCCACCGTCCCAAGCAATGCGAGCCCTTTTTTCCGTGATACTGTTACATCACATCCAACAAAAATTATTATGTTTACTTGGAGTTTAGAGTTAGTACTGCACTTGGAACGATTTTTGAATGAAAATGCATTTCCTCATGCAGAAGCTGGGCTTAGTTTTTATTAATTCGCCCATGCCCAGGGACAATTTGGAGTCACCAATACACCTGTCATGCACGTTTTATATATAGCAATATAGCGGTACACACGGATGCAGCAGCTCTTGGCTCTTCCATTCAGTGCTTTTTCTTTGTCCTTTCTATATGTTTGTCTGGATACATCAGTGTTAACTCACTTCACCCGACAGCAGCTTGTTGACATTGACTACCGACAAAAACTGGTAGTTTGTCGAGACTTTCATTATCGATATAAGATCCCCACAAATAGGCAAGACCGCCGAGTGCTTCGAGGATTGTTATCGGGTGCGGGAAGAGACAGAGGCAGCAAAAGCAGGTCCGGCCTACTGCTGCAGCGACACACAGGTCATCCCTGCCGAGTGTGTGTCTCACCAACGCTAGATCCGTTACCCATTCAACGGATGGAAACCGCTACATTCTTAAAAGTTGTATTTTAATCATCGCAGAGACCTGGCTCAATCTTAGGATCCCTAATGCTAGCGTGCAGCATCGCTTCTTGCACTGAAAGGAGAAGCCGTCCAATTTCGTTGTACTACAATAAAGACCAGTCATTCATTTTTGCAATGTGGGAGTAAACAGGAGTGCCCGGAGAAAACCCAGTAGGCACGCGGAGAACATGCAAACTCCGCACCATTTTCAGTTGCGCGCCGTGTCATTTAGAGGCTTTACGTTAGCGCCCATTCTCCTCTGCTCAGTGTGTGTTTTTGTGACACCTCTCAGAAGGGAGATCCTTGTTTTAACCCAGCCAACGAAACACGCGTGCGCGATAAATGAACGAATCATGACGGCTCCTCGAGCGAAAACATCTCGTTCTTTCCAGCCAGCGTGGACAGACGAATGAGGCTCTGTGCAAAAAAATGACCGTGCTGTTTTGTGCATTATGCCTCGAGAGCGTTGTCGGTGTTGCTTCAACAATGCATATGCTGAAGTAGGAAAGTCTCAGAGAAAACTACTTCGGCCCTTGTTTAATCTCCGAGACAAAAAGAGCCATAGCATACGTTCCAACCCCTGCAGTAGAACAACAGATCACTCACTTGGTTGTCTATAAGCAAAACTCCGGGGAAGCGTGTCAGCTACGGATTGTTGGAAAACCAAAGGGGACGGACCTCGATCGGGGCGAGGCGACCTTCGACCGTCAAACGGGCTGAGCCTATTGGGCGAGGGCGGGGATAGGTGCGAGGCGACGGTGCGGCCGGGGGACGGGCTTCTCTCTGCGTAGCCGACGGAGCCGCGGAGATTCCCATCGTAGCTACGCCTCTGGCTGTGGGGCGAATGCCTCGGGCTGTGTTGGCCGTACGTGTACCCGTCAGGAAGGGCCCGGGGATGCGCCCGGCTGATCTTGGGCGAGGAAAGCGGGCTGATCGACGGCGCCGGGGAAGTGGGCGCACTTTTCATCGTAGTGACGATGGAGTCATTCGGGTGGAGGGTGGCTTTGGTGTTCGGGTATGGCAGTGATGTAGAGCTGATGTTGTTCCAGCTACTCGACCCTTTCAGTGTGTTGGACGAGTTAGACAGTGGAGAAATCTGGTGCTTCATGCCTTCGGTTGGAATCTGTGATTAAAAGTAAAATAAGGCAAACACATTATCATACATGACAACGTTATAACATGAAAATGTCGATTTTATCACGCACTCTATTTTTCTGCGAGAAACAATCAGTCAACGAGCCGCAGCTGGCTCCACACGGGCGAGGCCAATTGGGCGCCATGGCAACCGTGACAGAATTACATAAAAAATGCGTCTTACTTCCAAAGTTTTCAGGTTACAAAGCTCCTCAAAGAATAAATTAAATTCGTAAGTAGAGGTACCACTGTATACGGTTTTATTTTATTCTGTAACTTAGTAATAAAAGTCCTAAACTAAACTGCTCTCTTCAGCTTTTTCTTTCATTTGTCCAAACACTCGGACCGGTCCCAGGAGTTGAACCTGCGGCGAGACACGGATTGTCTACGCCAACAGTACCTGCAATCCATATTGTTTTTCTGTCGGTACAGACGAAGCCTCCTTAAACATGGAAGTGAACTCTTTGTCGAGTGCATCGGCACTGGCCAATGATGCGTTCAGGTCATCGTTGATAGTTTGAACTGGAGAGGGCCGGACCACAAAGCAGACATTTAGTACAAGACAATGGAAAGAGTGCTTCAATTACTGACATACATTTCTTTTTCACAAGTGAGCTACTCACATAATAAGCTGCTGCCAAAGCTGCCCTGAGAAGTCATGGTGGTCATGTAGCGACGTTTAGCTCCTAGAAAACAAAGACAGATTCTTAGCACAAACAGATTCAGAAACAGTTAACGACATTTTGGAGCTTAGATGGCAAAAAAATCCATTCCTCAACGAGTAACCTATTATCACAATAATTCACCAACCATTTTTGTAATGGATTTTTTATGACAGTTTTGTCAGGACCAGAACGGAAACAGGACCCACTTGCGTGACGTTTACCACAAGTTTTATTGAAGGACAGAAAAAGGGGTGCGCCCACGATCCGGTGTTCGCTGGAGGCGGGAAGCAAATCGCTCTTGCAATCAGATTGTGATCCAAATACGAAAGTGGATCTTCTGTAGTGGGCGATTTTGGTGTCAGGAACGGAAAACAGGTCGATAGCAGCGACAGAAGAGTAAAAACGTGGTCGGGGTCAGGCGTAGTCAGGATCAAAAATGGGTCGTAAGCCGGGACAGGAGAGCAGACATAGTCGGGATCAAAACAGGTCGTAGCCAGAGACAAATGGGAGCAAAAACGGGACAGGCGGGACTAAGGGGTCGAAATAGGCTTGCCTTGTATACACTGAGGTTCGCAGACGGACTGACAACCGGAGATTGACAGGACAGGGTTTGAATAGGGACAGGGAAGGACAAGGAGCCAATCAGAGCCCGCAGTGGTTGGCGCCAAATGAGCGGGCACCGGTGATTCGCATTGGTAATCATGACACCAATTCTTACAACAAAATACCTGCTTTTTACAGATTTTTTTTCAACATCCACTATAAGGGGCCCTTTGTGTAAAATAATAATAATAATAATAATAATAATAACCCTACATTAAGATTTTTATACCAATAATTGTTCTCCTTTTTGGTCAAATATTGTGAAAACATGGGTGTTATTTTTGCAAATGATTCACCAAACTAAGGTTTTGCCTCTTATAATAATTAGAACCTGATAATAACATATTATTAGCATAGTAACTGTCATTACTGATGTGAATCACCGGTGCCCGGTCATTTGGCGCCAACCGCTGCGGGCTCTGATTGGCTCCCTGTCCCTACTTAAACCAGTTCAGTCAATCCCCTGTTGTCAGTCCGTCTGCGAAGCCTTTTTCAACCCTGACTCCCTTCCATCCCGTTTTTGCTCCCGTTTGTCTCTAGCTACAACCTGTTTTGATCCCGACCATGTCTGCTCTCCTGTCCCGCCTTACGACCCAGTTTTGATCCCGATTACGTCTACTCTCCCGTCCTGGCTTACGACTCGTTTCCGACCCCGACCACGCTTTGCTCTCCCAGTCCCGGTTACCGATCAGTTTTTCCGTCCCTGAAACCGCCATCGCTCTTCATGGAAGATCCACCTCCGCGTTCGGATCACAATCCAAATGCGAGAGCGACTTGCTTCCCGCGTCCAGCGAACCCCGGATCGTAGGCGCAGCCCTTCCTCTTTCTTTCAATAAAACTTGTGGTAAACGTTACGCAATTGGGTCCTGTTTCCGTTCTGGTCCTGACAAGCAACAACATAGTAGTAACATGTTATTTCAGAAATGCTTATCAAACTGGCAACAAATAAAGAAGCTTTCAGCTTCACAAAATTGGTCGATCCCCGATCTAAACAATAGTCAAATTGAGCATTTTTATTCTATCAAAATCATCAACAAAATAATTGAATCCCAAAACAAACTCTGCAACTATAATATTATCACAGTCAAGAATGTTCGACGAAGAAAACTGGTAAATTCTAATTACATTTGTAGTATTTATCTGCCTCGAGTACATCTAACAATTTAAAATGAAACTTTTGGACTTCAAACATCTCTGGTTCCACTTTTGTCCAATTTCCACCTGAAGAAACCTTTCTCAGTTTTCAGCTATGTCAAAGCGTTCTCCTTGAGGGACAAAACGTGCAGCCGCACATCCTTCACACCCTTTCTTGTGCATTTAAAATGAGCCAAAGGTTGCTGAAGAACTTTGATACCTTTCTCTAAAAGCAAAACAATATGACTAAAATGAGCTAACGTCTGGATTCTCACTCGTGGAGTCCAAATCTATGTGACTCACTTGCTTCGGGGCCCCGCCGAAACACCTGCCACTGGTCCTTTCCTGTCTGCTGACTCACTTTTGGTTTCAGGTCTTTGAGTTTGGCTTAACCACTGAGTCAAACACCTTCATCAAGTTCCAAGGAACCTTATCAGGTGGATAATTGACCTAGGGCTAAGCCCCGCCCTCAAATGTGATCAGCCAATCACAGTAGGGATAGCAGACTTCATACACTCAGACAGTTTGTTCGTTTTCGTACAAGTCAAGATGATTTTTATAGCCCGTAAACACAAAAAGTCCCAAAGGGCTGTACAGACTATAGCATTTAATTCCATGAAACTGGAATTACCGTAAATTCCGGACCATAGAGCGCACCTGATTATAAGCCGCACCCACCACATTTTAAGAGGAAAACCGATTTTGTACTTACACAAGCCGCACCTGTATATAAGCCGCATGCGCCCACATTAAAAAATGTAACACAAACACAAAATTAACCCAAACCCGACTTCAAGTCCCGCGGTTGAAACTGAATGTCCTTCATTAAAGTCCACAGTCCAAAAATCACAGCCGGCAAAATGAACGGAAAATGATACCGGTACTTAAGGTTTGATGCAGACCTGCAGAGTCCGGATCCCGTTGATAGTAATCCAAGGAAAAAAAAGTGTATATTTCCAAAGGTAAGGGTGGGAAAAATATACACAGCAGACCGGCTTTTTGGAATCCGTTGGTGATGGTGGATTTTTTGATGTGCCTTTCTTTTTGCATTTTGCATGATGAGGGTATGTTTACGCTAATTTAATTTATGCACAAGCCAAGAAGTTGCAGTCTTCCTCAGCGCATATATTCCACCGGTCTAAATCTTACCTTTTGTACTCGAGCGCTGGCGGCCGTTAGAAAAATGACATAAATTGGCCGCATCACTGAATAAGCCGCAGGGTTGAAAGTTTGGGAAAAAAGTAGAGGCTTATGGTCCGGAATTTACGGTAGCTGCTAAATTACTTGGCCTTGCCTACTAAAGTGATGCTATTAGCTAGCATCTTGGTTTGACAGAATGCTTGAATGCAAAGACATTAGCATTAATGGCCGTGTCTGCAACACTACTTTCACAATTTGTACAGTATGTCATGATGACTGATTAGTATCATCTGGGCCCGCTTCTTTGGCGCCAGCCGCTGCTGGCTTCCTGATTGGTTCCCCGTCCTACTTAAACTCCGTCCTTTCACTCACCTCTTGTCAGTCCGTCAGCAAACCTCTGTTTCTACAAGGCAAGCACTTTGACTCTGACTCCTGTCGGTCCCGCTTTTTGCACCCGTTTCCCACCCGTCCGTTCCTGTGCTTCCCGTTTGTCTACGGCTACAACCTGTTTTTTGACCCCGACCACGTCTGCTCTCCCGTCCCGGCTATCGACCTGTTTTTTCTAGCCTCGACACCACGATCTCCCGCTCCGGAAGATCCACTTCCGCATTTCGGAACACGTTCCGACTCTGTTGCTTCCCGTGTCCAGCAAGCACCGGATCGCAGGCGTTTCCTCTTTATCTTAATAAACTTGCGGTTAACGTTACGCATCTGGGTCCTAAATCCGTTCTGGTCGTGACACAGTATTTTCATGACCATAGGGCCCCTTTAATGTGTATTAGGAATGAAGTATTAAATTGTTGCGCTGCCTCTTTAAAATGGGAGGACTTTGAGCTCTGCTGAGCTCGAACAGGAAAGACAGGAGCAAGAGTAAAACAAGCTAAGGAGCTGATTTCACTCTCGTCTCATAGTTACACAGTAACACCCGGAGTTGAAATGTGATATTTGTTGTACACATTTTTACAGTATTGGAAAACGTTAGTTTGTGTCACATTTTAAACTTTAAAATATGCATAATCCCCATTTCCCGTTAAATAAAAGGCTTGGGGCGGCAGTGGCTCAGGAGGTAGAGCACTCGTCTTGGGATCAAGGGATCCCAGTTCGAATCCCGGCTCGTCCGTGTTACATGTCGAAGTGTCCTTGGGTAAGACACTGAACCCCTAATACCACCAATAAGCAGGTTAGCGCCTTACATGGCTGCAAGGCCGCTATTGGGAAATGTGGAGCACATTGTAAAGCGCTTTGGGAAGTCACATATAAATGCAGATCATTTCATTTCATTGTGTGAGAAACGTCATGCGTTTGGGTCCTGATCCTGTTCTGGTTCTTGACGATTATAAACAAACAAAGATACACATTTGCGTCCATCATTTGTCTGTATGTCACCCACAGAAGAAAACGTTTGAACACCAATGATTATATTAAAAAATATTTGCGAGAAGGTAAAACAAAATATTTACGGTCAGGGGAAAAATTTCAATTAAAATTGTCTGAAAACTCAACTGGAAGACACTGCTTTCCGGAATAATAATATAATTATTCTCATAATATCCCTGTTTTACATGAAACCCCCCCCCCCCCGCTCATTTCCAGTTTAGTCTAATGCAGGGGTGTCAAACTCAATTTACCTCGGGGGCCACAGGATAGAACAAACATTCCCTCGGGGGCCGGACTAGTAGATTAGAGAGAAAGAAAGAGAGAAAGAAATAAGACAAAGCGAAGGAGAGAAAAAGAGGGTGGGACAAAGAAAGAAAGAAAGGGAGAGAGAGAGAAAAAGAAAGAGAGAGAGAGAACGTGAAACGTGAGAAACAAGAGATAAAGACAATTAATGAGAGAGGGGGAAAGAAAGAGAGAGAAAGAAAAAATATCCGAAGAGAAATAGAAAGAGAGGAGAGAAAAAAGGAGAGGAAGAGAATGGGAGAAGGAGAGAATGGGAAAGCAAGAGAGAAAGAGAGACAAGAGCGAGAGAGAAGGAAGAATGGAAGAGAGAGCAAAATAAGGTAAAAAGACAAAGAGAGAGAGAAAGAGACAAAGAGAAACAAAGAAAGAGACAAAGAGAGACACAGAAAGTGAAAGAGAGAGACAGCGAGAGAGAGAAAAAGGGAAGGGAAAAAAGAGCGAGAGAGAGAGAGAGAGAGAGACAAATAGAAGTCCACCGTCTTTGTGAGAGGCACCTGGCTTTGGCAACATCAAGTGGACATATTTCAACCTACAGCTTGTTTTTCTCTTGCGCTTCACTGAGCGTTGGCTAGCGGGCCGGATTCAATCCCTTAGCGGGCCTGATCTGGCCCCCGGGCCGCATGTTTGACACCCCTGGTCTAATGTGTTACGAAACACAACACACCAAGTAAACCAACTTTTCTTATGAAAGCCTATTTCATCGCAGAGGACTAAAAAAGGGCATTGCTATTTGTTCAAAACACCCATAATGCACTGGGCTCACCAGGCTGCCCGCCTTAAAAAGGCCACTGTAACCAGACTGTTATTAAAACTCACTTAAGCTAGGTTTTTTTGTGATGCTGGCTTGGGTTGCAAACATGGCGGAAGCTTTCTGGCCACTAATCTAAAAGAAGGATGTTTACTTTGGAAAAAAATGTCGGAAGAGGAGGTTATTAAAGTTTTATGTGATATACTTTTAAGTCTGAGAATCGAACGACACTAAAAAAGGATATTTTGTAGTAATAAAAGGAGGGGCTACTTAGCTACCTCAGTTCCTCATGGGTTGAAAAATATTCAGCAATCCATTATCCCTGATTCCAAATTGCTGCAAGCAGCAAACAGCAAAGCACACTTGCCGGGCCTTGCAACTCTTTTTTTCCATACTATTCACCAAAAAGTGAACTACACTCAGCGGCAGCAGTCCATTATCCCCGGACAAGGATCCGCCAGAGCACCCTTTTTTGGCTGTTAATTCTACCTAAAACGAACTACAGTCGTGATCCATCATCTCTAATCTCATATTGCTAAGAGTAGGGACAAGAAGAAGGCGCTTTTGTAGGGAGGCGTGCCATTGTGGACCGCCTGAAATGAAATGCATGGTTGTGGCTGCTATCCATTATTCCTGGTTAAATATAGCTGAGAGCAGGGGCCGGCAGAGCGCATTCTTTTTCGGTTCTAGCTTCTGAAGTCAGGCGTTGTGGCCCACTTAAAATGAAATGGACTGTTTTGGCCACATCCCATGATCCCAGGTGGACTATTGCTTAAAGTGGGAGCAGAAAAAGCAAATTTGTGTTTGCTACCTCAGTGCCTCGTGGGTTGAAAAATATTCAGTAATCCATTATCCCTGATTCCATATTGCTGCAAGCAGCAAACAGCAAAGCACACTTGCCGGGCCTTGCAACTCTTTTTTTCCATACTATACACCAAAAAGTGAACTACACTCAGCGGCAGCAGTCCACTATCCCCGGACGTGGACCGCCAGAGCACCCTTTTTTGGCCGTTAATTCTACCTAAAACGAACTACACTCGTGATCCATTATCTCTAATCCCATATTGCTAAGAGCGGGGACAAGCAGAAGGCATTTTAGTCAGGAGGCTGAAATGAAATGCATGGTTGTGGCTGCTATCCATTATTCCTGGTTGAATATAGCTGAGAGCAGGGGCCGGCAGAGCGCATTCTTTTTCGGTTCTGGCTAGTGAAGTCTGGCGTTGTGGCCCACTTAAAATGAAATGCACCGTTTTGGCCGCATTCCATGATCCCAGGCAATGTTCCCTCTAATTTTCCACGGGTCTGAGCATTCACACAAAGTCGGTGAGCAACGCTTCAAACAACAAGGACCTTTATGGCGATATTTTGTCGCATAATATTAACATTTTTGGGGGCTTATTTAGTCGGTTGTAAGATACAGAACTGTACTTAATCACATTTTTTAGTGGAAGTACAATGTTGGCAACAAGATTCACTTGATATAATTAGAAATTATTTGAATGCAACACAAACTTTTTCTTTGTGTCTTTGTGTTTTTTTTCTACTTTTTTTAAAATTCTTATAATTTTTTCCAAGCTGTTGCTTTTTTCTTTTTGTTCTCTATTTACTTTTTTCCTACATTTCTTTCTTTTCTTTTTTTCTGGCTTTTTTCTAAATTTTTCCTTTTTTTCTCTTCCTTTTGTTCTCAGCTTTTCACTACTTTTTCATTTTGGTATTTTTTTGTTCTATTCCCCCCTTCTTTTAAGTCATTTCGTGCATAATTTTACATCATATTCGGTCATGTTGGGATTAAAGAAGCAAAAACAACCTGAAGAGCCGTTTAGGACCCGAAGGAGCCGGTTCCTTTTAGTGAGCCGAGCCGAAGAAGCCGGTTCTCGACAAACTCTACTAACCTTACTTTTCAACTTTGTTCGACATTGACTTCAAAATACCGCATTTAGGACACAACATCAGGGAACCTGTGAGTTTTTACCTTCATGCACTGTAACTTTGACTTAAGTCGCTTCTTAATTAGTAATTTTGAGCCCTCATTTTTGTGCGCTGGCTAGATTTTCTTGTGCGCAGAGAATGTGCGAGCAGTGCGCAATTGCGCACGCACGCAGTTTAGAGGGAACACTGATCCCAGGTGGACTATTCCTTAAAGTGGGGGGGGCCGAAAGAGCAAATTTGTGTTTGAGTTTCACTTTTCGCAGGTGGTTCTGGTCTCATTGACTACGAAAACCGAGGGACATCTGTACAACAAAACTGTTGATCGGTCAAATTGTCTTATGTGTGTAAATTTTTTTCAGTCAGGAACAAGTATCATGATGAGTGACAGTTTCCAAATAAGAACTATTAGCCAGGCCCCTCGAATGAGAACATGTTGTGATTATCGATGCAGGACTCTCCGCCGCATTCCACAGCAGTTATTCAACGTCACACAAAGAAGCAGACTTCTTATCTTTGTCAAGAGCAGTGCATAACACAAAGCCAGATTACACACAGTTCAAGTCCTGGTCTGTCCGCCGCACATCCTGGCAACGCGTCGAAATCCCCCCCACCCGCGCTCCATCCGTTTAAACCCACCCCGTTTACTGGAACGCTTGCTTCCCAAAAACAGCTATTTGTTTTCTGTCCAGAGGTCATTCGGAGTTACGCAAGGGTCCGGTTCACTGTTAGGGAAGCGACTCAAATATGTGGATTGGCAAAAAAGTCAAACTGTTAACAGCAGAGCGACTTGAAATGAAATGAAAGATTTTGAAAAATTAGGCGATTGTGACCGACCTCGCAAGGTATTGTGATACTGTCATGGTATGTGATTTGCATGTACTAGGGGTATCTGTACCTGGTATCGGTATCATTGACGACTCAAGAGTTGAGTATCAGTATTGTCCTCGAAAATAGACTATTTAACAGCCCAACTTCTAATACATATATTTTCCCTAAGATAAAAAAATCTATATTCAAAATGGCGACTTCATAGTATTTTCCTGCATTTGTCTGTAAAATACATTTTCAGTATACAGGTAAACCAAATGTTTGTTTTTTAATTTGGAAGCGCAGCCATTCAATTCTCTAGTTCTTAATCGCATTGTCATAAGATACCTCTATCGATAACTCGAAACTTTGTATCAATACTTACCCATCTACATTACAAAATGCAATATTTGATTAACTTGTCATGATTAACCTATGTGATGCACCTGTGCCCGCTCATTTGGCGCCAACTCTGATTAGCTCCCTGTCACTATTTGAACCCCGTCCTGTCAGTCCCCTGTGGTTAGTCCGTCTGCAAACCTCTGTTTTTACAAGGGGCAAGCCTTTTTTGACCCTGACTCCCGCTTGTTCCGTGTTTGCTCCCGTCTGTCTCCAGCTACGACCTGTTTGATCCCGACCACGTCTGCTCTCCCGTCTCGACTTATGACCCGTTTTTGATCCCGACCGCGTCTACTCTCCCGTCCCGGCTTACGACCCGTTTCCGATCCCGACCGCGTCTACTCTCCCGTCCCAGCTTACGACCAGTTTCCGACCCCAACCACGTTTTTGCTCTCCGTCCCAGCTATCGACCTGTTTTTCCGTTCCTGACACCGCCATCACCCCTGACGGAAGATCCACTTCCGTATTCAGATCACAATGTGATTGCGAGAGCGACTTGCTTCACGCGTCCTCCCTCTTTCTTTCAATAAAATTGTGAGAAAACGTTACGCGATTGGGTCTACCCTGTGTGCTGGTCGAGGCATAACTATACAGTCCATATGTTTTATAACTTATTGCCTTTTAACAAATGACTAATTAGGGGATTTTTTTCAAGAGTAAGATTGTGTTTTTCTTGCTAAAACAACTTTTGTCATCTTGTTTGTAAGTAATTAACGTGTTGAGGTAAAATGACAAGTGCCTTCCTTTACTTTCCTTATCTTTGGTATTTATTACGCTGTAAAGTGTCCTCAAAGAGGTGGTAAGGATGACACAAGAACAGACGTTTTTGCCTACTCTCCTCTCCTGATTTTCGACTTTTTCCCGTTCCCGACACCGCCATCGCTCGCCACGGAAGTCCCACTTCTGCGTCTGAGCAACCTACTCCCCGCGACCAACAATCTCTGGATCGTGTGTGCACTTCTTTCCCTTCTTCCCAATGAAACTGTGAGAAACGTTACGTGAGTGGGTCCTGTTTCCTGTCTTGACATCTATGGTTTGCAATAGTTTGGGGTCTGTGTAGCATTTTGATACTACTTGTGATAAAGGACTATCCATGACTTGACTTGAAATGTCTTTGTGAAATTTAATCTCTAAAATGAGACTATCCATTTAACTGTAAAAACATTTGAATGACATCACAGCACAAAAAGGAAAAGAAAACTTTAAACGTGATTTTTTTTCAGGTTTTTGATCAGGATAAAGGTGCATGGAAAACCGTAATTCAAATGGCCATATATTCACAATAGTTCATCATAAAGCTTTGACTATGGTATCATAATGGGTGCACATCTCCGACGACCTCTCCTGGTCTGCAAACACCAGAGCGGTGGTAGGGAAGGCCCAGCAGCGACTACATTTCCTGAGAGTGCTCAGGAAAAATCATCTAAAACAGCAGCTGCAGGTGCCCTTTTACAAAGCCACAGTGGAGAGCATTCTAACGTACTGCATTACGGTGTGGTATGCTGGGTGCACGGCCGCAGATAGGAAAACGCTCCAGAGGGTCTTTAAAACAGCCCAGAAAATCGTCGGTTGCTCTCTGCCCAGTCTGGAGGACATTGCCTGCTCTCGCTACCTCAGCAGAGCAGAAAACATCATCAAGGACAGACTCTGAGACAGTTTCTTCCCCAGAGCCATTACCACCCTAAACACACACCGCACAAAAAACTGAAAACTCTTGCAAACACACTACCTCATACAAACGTAAAATGGTACTCATGTCTATGTTTCTTGCACAATGTTGACAATTTTTGTGCACTATGTTGACTATTTTTGCACCAATTGCATATTACACAAACCCTTACGATACCAACTGTATGTAACATCCTACATGCCGTCATTTCTTTGTGTAAATATCGTGTCAATTATAACTATAACCTTATCCTCCTTGTTTTATAACCTTATCTTCTCTGTTCCTTATCTTCTTGGTTTCTTTACCTCACTGTGAATGTGTGAAACTGGAGTGTCACACCCAATTTCGTTGTCACAATATGTTAACCCATTTTGTAACAATGACAACAAAGGTATATTCTATTCTATTCAGGTACAGGGGTCCCTTTTTCTTCTCGGGAGTTTTCTACCCAAAGCCCACTTAGCTATGGGGAAGGAATTTAAATGAATGGAACAGCAGCGAGCTCTTATGATTTAAATCGGGAAGTATTTTAAGTATATGTTGATAAGGTAACAGAAAACACTTTTAACTCAAAGGAAAATGATATAAAGATTCTGATATAGATGAAAACCTATTTACCTATGTACAGTATTTGTCTTCCCAGCGGATTGTTAGGCTTTACACTAAACTCTTATAACTCTTTTGGAGTCGGCTACTTAAAACATCAAAATCCTCCAAAGCAAAGCACTGGACTCTGCAACTCTGTTGATGACAATGTCATGGTCTATTGACATGAGAATTTCCTTTTTATTGTATGTCAGGATGAAGACAGTGAGCCTAGTTTTCACACATTTGAAAGCAGAGAAGCTCCACTCACATGCAACCTGAGTACAGGAAAGACTCAACAGGAACTTATGTGCCAGCCCAACGACATCGTAGGCATCTGTGAGGAAGATATATTGTGAGAGGACCTGCTATTTTTTGTCATTTATTTTTTCCGAAAGCTTTTTCATCTTTTTCTAATTTTATTTTACCGCTTTTTCTTATTTGCCTTTACTGCTTTCCCTTCCTTTTTTCATTGTCCTTGTATTCTTTTGAGTCTTCTAGCCTTTTACTTCTTTTTTCCCTTTATAATTGTTTCTTCTTTTTTCTCCCTTTTTGCCTTTAAATAATTTTTTGTCTTTTTTTAGCTTCATTTGTCCCCCCAAAGTAATTTTGTGCATAATCTTACATCATAATTCTTAATATATGGATAGAAAAAAACAAAAACAATCTTAAGAGGCTTTTGGGAGCCGAAAGAGACAGCTCTTTTAAGTGAGCCGAGCCAAAAGAGCCACTTCTTGAAAATAAGACGGAATCCCCATCACTACGAGCTTATTTGAGTGTGAGAAGCTACCGAGTATAAGCATTTAACACATTTCTTTTGTTTTGTTTTCCCTGGCCTTTTCGGCTCAGCCTAGCACTTTTCCGCCCTTCATCGTCCCCGACCCATATCATTTGCACTGTTCTGTGTTCATTTAGCCTCTACAGAAGAGTGGTGGCAGGCCAAACCAACTTCAAATTCGGTAGGGGAGAATTCCCCCAGAAAGTAAAACTCACCTCATCTGTTGCGCTGAATGTGGACAAATAGCTGACTCAAGAACGAATGCACGGGTAACTTTAGATTGCCACTTGAACTGATACGTGTTCGAATAATTTCTCATTCAGCCAGCCCAAACTCCACCTTGAAATGAGCTGGCCTGGCCCTTCGGGAAATCTCCCATTCTTTCCGATAAGCCCCTCCGGCATTGGTATCATTTTAAAGCACATTTCTTGTTCTTTCCATTGATACTGTCATAGTTGCCATGGCGACCAATTGGCTGCGCCCGTGTGTGTCATGTTTGCCATGGTGCCCAATTGGCCCCACCCATGTGGCACCAGCTGTGGCTCGTTGACAGATCGGCTTCCCTTCTATTTAAGTTCAATGCTCTCACTCACCCTTTGTCAGTCCGTCAACGAACCTCTGCCCTGCAAGACGCGGGTTTTGACCCTGTCCTCTTTTGCTGTTGGTATTTCAAGTCCGGTATTGTTTATTTTTGTCCTGTTTCATTTTGGGTTCCAGTTTTGCTTCCGTCTGTTTTATCCTGTTTGTTAGTTTCTCCAGTTTTTGTTCCCGTCTAGTTTATTATTTTCGTTATCCTGATTCGTTATCGATCTCGTCGGTCTCTGGCTTCCCGTCTTTCCTTGCCTAACGTGCATGACTCCCCATTTCCGGTAAAATAAAGGCTTGTGTGTGAACGTCACGCGATTGGGTCCTGATCCTGTTCTGGTTCTTGACAGATTTAAACACCCAAAATAGATATTTGCCTCTCTGTTACTCATTTCGGTAGATCAGCTCACATATGAATCTCCGGAATGCAGTACTTTATTCTTAACTTTGCTGACATAGACTGTTGACTGTTGCTTAACAGCCCCACCCTTTGCTTGACACACTGGCGCAAAATCTTATAACAATGTTCTCTATTCCCATTTTGTTGACTCACTTTTGGGAGATTTCTCAAGAAGAGTGGCGAAAAGAGAAAAAAAACACCTCGGCTTTTAGCATTCAACTGGTTCCCCGCCGGTCACCAAGGTTGCAAACCTGCAGCACGCAGACTATTTGCGAAAGCGAAGAACAATAATCGTTGCCGGATCCGACTGCCGGGGTGTGTCTGCTACCGATGTGTGTTACAATCACTGCTTTTTACCGCTCGTCTTTGCATTCAATTCTTCCATTGATTTTTTTCCATCTGTGCTTCCTTAATTTCCTTCCTCCTGCTGGGAAACTTGGCTGAGATATAAGGATGTTTCTTCTTTGATTTATACACAAAGATTGTGAAATGCACCGAGACTTTCACCGTCACGTAAGACCCAAATTCCAACCGACCGACTGCCAAAAGACACTTCAAACCAGACTTCAAGAGATCGCAAGAGACGACTAAAACACCGAAGTCTTCCACAAGAAAAGAAAATACAATAGGTACTGGGTTTATAGCGGTTCATTTGGATTCTGCACTTAAAAAGCAGTTAGGTAACAAAATAACCCAATTTGGGTCAAGTATGGAATGATCAGGGTGGGGTAGGGTTAGTTTAACTTGATTGGGGCGGCAGTAGCTCAGGAGGTAGAGCGCTCGTCTTGGGATCAGGGGATCCCAGTTCGAATCCTGGCTCGTCCGTGTTACATGTCGAAGTGTCCTTGGGTAAGACACTGAACCCCTAATACTCCCAATAAGCAGGTTAGCGTCTTACATGGCTGCAAGGCCGCTATTGGGAAATTGGAGCACATTGTAAAGCGCTTTGGTAAGTCATTGACTTGAAAAGCGCTATAAAAAATGCAGATCATTTCATTTCATTACTTTCAATGACTTTTGGATTACTCCAATACCAAATTTGCTAATAAAAGAAAAAAAAAAAAGGCCAAATTTTGTGAACGGAATACATGGAACGGCAAAAATGATGTTGGCAAGCTGTTTGGATTTATTTTCATTTTGTTTCTGTCGCATTTTATGTTCGTTTTGCCGGAGATCGGAGAGATCAAAGCCAGGAGAGAAAGCTTACCATGTGTTGTGAGTCATCATTTTATTCATATTGAGTTTCTTTTGTCTTTTATTAGCATATTTGTTATTGGAGTAATCCAAAAGTCATTGAAAGTAATCAAGTAAAAGTAACCCTACCCAACCCTGGGAATGTTCCACCTCTTAATTCCATTGAACCCAACTTAATGGGTAATTTTGCACAAACGACCACCTTCCCCACCTAACAAAGGTTCATTTTGTTCTAAATTGCAAAACAAAAAGGTAGTGTCATGTATATTGATGTGACTCAACTGTGCCCGCTCCTTTGGCGCCAACCGCCGTGGGTTCTGATTGGCTCCCTGTCACTATTTGAACCCAGTCCTGCCTGTCCCCTGTTGTCAGTCCGTCTGCAAACCTCAGTTTATACTAGGCAAGCCTTTTTCGACCCTGACTCCTACCTGTCCCGTTTTTGCTCCCGTCTGTCTCCGGCTACGACCCGTTTTGCTCCTGACCACGTCTGCTCTCCCGTCCCGGCTTATGACCCTTTTTGTCCCCGACTACGTCTACTCTCCCGTTCTGGCGGTTTTATTGAATTTTGTCTTAAAATATATGGTGTGGCTCTCTCTTTCTAAAAAAAAAAGAGCAAAATATTTTTGCTTTTATGGCTGTTTGGGTCAAAAAGCTTCCCGACCCTTGCCTTCAACCATTTATTGTCACGGTTACCATGGCGCCCAATGGGCCCCGCCTGTGTGGCGCCAGCTGCGGCTCGTTGACAGATTATCTTTCCGTCTATTTAAGCTCAGTGCTCTCACTCTTCCTTTGTCGGTCCGTCAACGAACCTCTGCCCCGCAAGACGTGGGTTTTGCCTCAGTCCAGTTTCCTGTCCGGTATTGTTCCCGTTTATTTTGTCCTGTTTAATATCGGTTTCCAGTTTCATTCCGGTCTATTTTTGTCCTGTTTATTATTCTCTCCAGTTTTCGTTCCCGTCTAGTTTATCCTAATTATTTTCGATATCCTGTTTCATTTTCTATCCTGTCTGTCCCGTCCTGTCCGGTATCGACCCCATCTGTCCGATATCAACTCGGGCAATTGGTATTGGCTTCCTATCATTTCACGCCAGTCTACTGCCCATTTCCCGTAAAATAAAAGGCTTCGTCACGCATTTGGGTCCTGATCCTGTTCCAATTCATGACATTTATTTAAAAAGGGTGTTATTCACTTTAGTTAAATACATTTGAAAAATCTAGCAAAAACCTCCCCTGGTTTGGATTAAATCTGGTAAAATTTGCACTATATCAGACAAATCTCAGTCAAATTCTATGAGAAGTCGCTACATCTCACAAGTCAGTAGTTTGTTTATTCACGCTGTAAATCGTGACAAATTCCGGCATGACTCTCGGCAGATCCTCAATTCCCACCCTAAGAGATATGCGTGCTAAAGCAACTTCTCACCTACAAATGGCTCAGTCAGTCATTTCTGTTTGCATACTTTAACAGGAGCAACGCCCTTGCAATAAATTTTCCCTGTTAAGCCACATAGGTGCTTGAGATGACCTCATTCGAAAAAAAACCCAATGATAAGTCTGAAACTACTTCATTTTGGAGCTTTCATTAAAAGTAATTGGAGTATTTTGACGCGGTCTCCAAAAAGTTCTTTAAATAGTCCTCCAGTGCAGGTTCATTGTGATTTGCTATTAAAATGATTTTTCTTAGTGGTAGACTGAGTATATTTAACCCTGCTTGCAATAATTAACCTGGTAATAACATAGTAAGAACATAGTAATTGTCAGGACCAGAACGGAAACAGGACCCAATTGCGTTACGTTTCTCACAAGTTTTATTAAAGGAAAGAGGAAGGGCTGCGACCACGATCCGGAGTTCGCTAGGCGCGGGAAGCAAGTCGCTCTCGTACTCAGATTGTGATCCGAACACGGGAGTGGATCTCCCGTAGCGAGCGATGGCGGGGTCAGGGGCGACAAACTGGTCGGTAGCCGGGATTGGGAGAGCAAGACGTGGTCGGGGTCGGAAACGAGTCGTAAGCAGTGACGGGAGAGTAGACGTAGTCGGGGGAAAAAATAGGTTGTAAGCCGGGATGGGAGAGCAGACGTGGTCGGGAACAAAACAGGTCGTAGCAGGAGACAAAAACGGGACAGGCGTGAGTCAGGGTCGAAAAAGGCTTGCCTAGTATTCACAGAGATTTGCAGACGGACTGACAACAGGTGATTGACAGGACTGGGTTCAACTACTGACTGGGAGCCACGGCGGTTGGCGCCAAATGCGCGGGCAACAGCTGAGTCACATCAGTAATCATGAGACTGGATGTCCTTAGTGCTAATGAGTTACAAAAAGTAGCCCTCGGCTACAAAAAGGTTGAAGACCCCTTGTCTCGTGTGTTCCCTGCACGCAATGCAATAAAATAACGCAGCCATGATGACATCAATTAAGAAGAGTGTTCCAATAAGCAACATTTATACTATTGTTTTTCCGCCCAAAATAAAGAATATATGCATGCATGTGATGTGTCATGAACCGGAACGGGAGGAGAACCCAAATGCGTGACGTTTCTCACATAATCTTTTATTTTACGGGAAATGAGGAGTCATGCACGTTAACCAGAACGCCAGTGATTCGGCAATCGTCGGGCGGAAGACGTAAGGCAGCAGTCTGGCGTGGAATGACAGGAAGCCAGAGGCCGACGAGATCGATACCGAGTGCACAAGCAGATATCAGACAGATGGGGTCGATACCGGACAGGACGGCGAACACCGGATCGTGGGCGCAGCCCTTCCACTCTCTTTCAATAAAACTTGTGGTAAACGTCGCGCAAGTGGGTCCGGTTTCCGTTCTTGTCCTGACATCCAGTTTAGTATGTATTCCTAAAATAACTCATGTTATTCTGTTTTTGTTCCAATGTTATTACCAGGTTAATTATTGTTAGTAGGGTTAAATAGACTCAGTCAACCACTGAAAAAAATCACCGGTGAGTTTTTTTCAAAACAGGTCTCAGCTGTCCTCAGGGGAACTATGGTGCCCACGGACACCACATTGGAGACCCCTACACTAGACACTAAAATAATTTAGATTCACTGAATTATAATGTGAACAAAACTCATTAGAGTGATTTTCATAATAAAAATCATATTTTTCACTGGCTTAAACTGTTCAATGACGTTTCTGTCACGGTTGCCCTGGCGCCCAATTGGCCCCGCCCGAGAGGCGCCAGCTGCGGCTCGTTGACAGATTGGCTTCCCTTCTATTTAAGCTCAGTTGGTCAGTCCGTCAATGAACCTCTGCCCTGCAAGATGTGAGTTCTGACTCTGTTCGGTTCCTTGCCTGAGTTTCCTGTCCGGTATTGTTCCCGTCTATTTTGTCCGGTTCTTGACAGTTTCTATTCGACTCAGTGTGAAACCTGATTCGAGTTCCAGATGGGGTCAAAGGGGAAAAAGTTTGACTTTAAAGAAATGTAAAAGGTGTGTTGTGCTGGAAAACGAGTTGCAGCAAGCCGGCGGCTGCACAGCAATTGGCTGAGCGCCACTTTGGCATTTTGCAAGCAGGTTTGAAGAGACTTTGGTTTTGCACGTTCAACCCGGTCATGTGGCAATAACCGCAGCAAGCTTCAGGACAAAAATCCTTGCAGGATTGAGTCCTGAACATGTTATGACATAACATTGACGAGATCTATTATCTCCTGTTAATATATTTCTTTCTTTTTTGAACCATTTACAAACTCAATTAGCCATTATGTGACGTTTCCTCATCTTCATTTTGTCTATTATATGTCTACAATCTTACAATCCCCACTCTCCATTTGTCCTTATAAGGTCACAGGAAACCAATGAAATGTCTTCAATCAATCTGAAGAGGATTAAAATGTTCTTATAATGTTCTTATAATGCAATTTTACATTTGACGTTTTTTTCGTGTTCATCTTCAAAATGAAAACTATTCTACTAGGGTCTATCGAATGGGTGTCAAAGATGCGGCATGCTGGCCGGATCAGGCCCGCCAACAGATTGAATCCAGACAAGGATATGAAAAGCGCAAGATAGAAACGAGCTGCAGTTTTATATGTCCACTTGATCTTGCCAAAGCCAGGCATCCCTCCTAAAGGCACTGCAGCTGTTTTTCTTTCTCTCTCTTTCTTTCAACTCTCTCTGTCCTTCTCTCTGTTTATTTTTCTCTCTCGTTGTCTACTCTCCATATTTCAACTCTTTCTTTATCTCCTTTTCTGTCTGTCTCTCTTTCTCCTCTCTCTCTCGTCCCTCATTTTCTCCCTCAGTCTCTCCCAGTTTCTCCTTTTCTTTCAGAAACTCTGATTCCTCTTTCTCTCTTAGTTTTCTCTGACTTAATTCTCTTCTGTTTTCTCTTATTCTCTTTCTTTCTCTCAACACACTCTCTCTCTCTCCCTGTTTATTTTCCTCTCTCCTTGTCTACTTTCCATATCTCAACTCTTTATCTCCTTTTCTCTCTGTCTCTCTCTTGTCCCTCATTCTCTCCCTCTCCCATTTTCTCTTTTTCTTTCAGAATCTCTGATTCCTCTTTCTCTCTCTCTTAATCACTCTGACTTAATTCTCTTCTGTTTTTTCTCTTATTCCCTTTCTTTCTCTCAACTCTCTCTCTCTGTTTATTTCCCTCTCTCCTTGTCTACTTTCCATATTTCAACTCTTTATCTCTTTTTCTCTCTGTCTCTCTCCTGTCCCTCATTCTCTCCCTCTCTCTCTCCCATTTTCTCTTTTTCTTTCAGAATCTCTGATTCCTCTTTCTCTCTCTCTTAATCACTCTGACTTAATTCTCTTCTGTTTTTTCTCTTATTCCCTTTCTTTCTCTCAACTCTCTCTCTCTGTTTATTTCCCTCTCTCCTTGTCTACTTTCCATATTTCAACTCTTTATCTCTTTTTCTCTCTGTCTCTCTCCTGTCCCTCATTCTCTCCCTCTCTCTATCCCATTTTCTCTTTTTCTTTCAGAATCTCTGATTCCTCTTTCTCTCTCTCTTAATCACTCTGACTTAATTCTCTTCTGTTTTTCTCTTATTCTCTTTCTCTTCTGTGTTTCTCTCTTTTCTCTCTGTGACTCTCTCTATCATTCTTCTCTCTATTTCTCTTTTCTTCTCTCACTTTCTTCTGCTATCTCTATGTCTCTCTCTCTTTTTCTCTTATTTCTTTGTGTTTATTTCCCTCCCTCTCTTTCTCTTTCCCTCTATCCATGTGTATCTCTCTCTTTGTCCCTTCTGTTTCTTTCTCACTCTCCTTTTCCCTTCTCTCTATCTATCTATCTCTCTCGCATTTTCTCTTCTTTCTTTGTGTTTATTTCCCTCCCTCTCTCTTTCCCTTTCCCTCTATCCATGTGTATCTCTCTCTTTGTCCCTTCTGTTTCTTTCTCACTCTCCTTTTCCTTCTCTTTATGTCTCTCTCTCTCTCTATCACTCTTTTTTTCTTTCTTCCTCACCCCCTCTTTGATCTACTCCTCCGGGTTCCGCCCCCGTGAGAGCCCCTGGGCCAAATTGAGTTGGGCTCCCCTGTTCTATCGCATCCAAACGGCTTTGCATATACATGTAAACTCAACCCGATTGATCGTACGTCCTAAACATATTACAACGTGACATCAAAAACCTAAATAGATCTGTATTTTCTGTTGATTTGCGGAAATGTAACAGAACTATTTCCATCTGAAGTTAATTTGAGAACAAACAAAACAAAAAATCACCGGGACTATTTCTCAAGTCATTTTGGACTGGCGAGGGTTAACTTCTTTCTGCAGGAATGCGCGAGGAATCTTACCTCAAGCGAAACCAGAATGCGGCGCCCTCCTCCTCCCTTTCAGTCCGAAAAACAGAGACAACACTGCGAGTCTAGATCCGGAAAGACTTTTGTAAACCTGGTCTTCCTAAAGTCGACTGCGCGGTCAGAAAGTTTGGGCGCAATCTGGAGATTCGTCTCCTTGCGAACGCGCACGCTCACAACCGTGCTCGCGAACTTTATGCCCCGCCCCTTGCCCCGCCCACCCCGCATAAATTAAGTAACTCGAGCCAGGTGAATGATGCTGCCCCGCCATCTTTGTGACGTTTAGTCATTAAATCAAGTGGATTAGCATACCTGTCGCGCTCCAGGGCTCCATGCCCTTACAAACTGTCGTATTTTCCCTTATAAAATACAAAATAATCTTACACCATATTTGAGTTTACTGTTAAACGTCATATTGAAATATAATATTGTGAATGTGCTTAATTGCTGTTGAGATTGTCATGATTGTTTTCTGTTATTAGTGTCAATAAATTTGTTCAAACCAAACCATTTTTTTTTCCATACGTGTTTATTTATGTAGTTTAACATGTTATATTGTACATGTGTTTCGTTGTTTCATATATATTGTTCATTAACATTTTGTTTTGAGATACTGAGTTGCTCGACATGAATGACATTTATTATAAAAAAATTAGTAGCTTGGACGTTCACTGTAGCAGGAAAAAATACATGCAAATAGAATTAAGTAGAATAATACATTTTCTTATTCAAATTATTCATTCATTTTCCGCATTAAATTATTGTTGGTAATATACTAAATAAAGGGATAAGGGATTATACGTCCTTTTTTTCTTAACTTCATTATACAACATAATAATTCGTAATATAATGCATCAAAGCAAGTGAGCCGTTTGAGAGCCGGCTCTTTTTAATGAGTTGAGCCGAAAAAGCCGTTTTTTTAAAAAGGGACGGACTTCCTTTCACTACACAACTACCACGGAATGATGCGTGATGGGAAATCCCCAGGCGGCAGACGCATGCGCACAGTAGCATCCAACCGCTCGCTTCGTTTGCAACGAAAAAAACGATACCGAGATAGAGGCTACCGCGGCAAACTCGTTTGACTTGATTGATTTGCCGTTTGGTGATAGTCAGTGTATACCGGATGGTACCCATAATTGACAAATTTGCGTTTTTCCGTACAGATTTTCTTGTACGTCGTACACGTCTTAAAATGCATAATAAAGGTACTTTGTACGATTAAAACGTACAGCTTGACAGGTATGTATTACTGACATATATTTTTTACATACAATTTTTATCTTAAATACAGACAAGATACAATTCAATTCAGAAAGTAGGTGTTTATGTTTTGCGCTATGTTATTGAACATTGCATCGTTCCAGACAAAATTGTCGTGAAAAAATATAAAGTTAATCGTTTTCAAAGGAACAGGAAGTGCTCCGGAAATACAAAGGAGGGGAAAAAAGAAATTGTATTAAATAAATTAAAGAGCGAGTGTGTAATATTTAGAGCCCTCTAGTGGTAGAAAAACACTTTCATTGTCATGATTACTGATTCGGATCACCTGTGTCCGCTCATTTGGTGCTAGCCGCTGCGAGCTATCTGATTGGTTCCCTGTCCCTTTTTAAGCCCAGTCCTGTCACTCTCCGGTTGTCACTCCGTCAGCGAACCTCTGTTGTTACAAGGCAAGCATTTTGACCCTGACTCCCGCCTGTCCCGTTTTTTCCACCTGTCCATTCCTGATCTTTCCGTCTGTCTCTGGCTACGACCTGTTTTTTGATCCCGACCACGTTTGCTCTCCCGTCCCAGCTTACGACCCGTTTTTGATCCCGACCACGTTTTTGCTCTCCTGTCCCGGCTATCGACCTGTTTTTACGACCTTGACACCGCCATCTCCCGCTACGCAAGATCCACTTCCGTATTCAAATCAAGATCCAATTTTGTGAGGGGCTTGCTTCCAGCGTCCAGCGAACCCTTTCTCTTTCTTTCAATAAAACTTGGTGTTAAAGTTACGCAATTGGGTCCTGATTCCGTTCTAGTCGTGACTTTCATTCAGTAAAAACAAACAAAGATTGTTTTGAATATGAACAAAAATAACATGAACTATCATACCAATATTTGTTATTTTTGAGTATAAAAGTTGTCGATTCATCCAAAGATTCCCATACAGTACTGTAGTTTATTCACTTTTGGTCACTTTTGTCATCAAGTGTTTACCAACACCAAAATACTACATAATTATTATAAAAATACCACAGAAATACAAAATACTACAATGAAAATTCTTTAAAAAATACTACAAAACACGACTATTAAAAATACTTCGAAAGAAACACAAAAAAAAAATACAAGTACAATAATACAATATAAATAATATAATGATATATATAATACAAAATATCATAAAATATTATATAATATAATATATATATAAATAATAATAAGAGTAAGGGTTAGGGTAATATTATATAATTATATAATATAATAATAGTATTTTTGTATAATAATACAAAATATTTTGCATAATAATACAAAAATACTACCATAGAAATATTAGGACAGAAATACTACAGAAATACAAATACAGTGATACTACATATACACCACAGATTTACGACACAATTATACTCTGAAAACACTACAGACGTTCTACAAAGAAGTACTATGGTGGAAATAATAATAATAAAAATACTACTGCAGAAACATCAATAAAAAAAGTAATACTACAACAATACAACATAAATATTGCTAATATTCGAATGCAGGAATACTTCAAAAATACTAAAAACATACAACTATAGGAGGACTACAAAACTAAATATCATATTTGGTGCTTAAAATGTGTAATATTTGCTGCCTCCTATTGGTCCAAAAATGTCATCCAGGAAAATAATACTAAGTACTTGAACTATCATACCAACATTACATATCATATAAGAAAAATCATAGGTTGAGAAATTTGTTTTTCTTTTACACATGCCATGTTTGTCCGGCACCCTGCCGCCACGTAGTGCCGTGTATCACAGTGTTTACAGTTTGTTCTGTGGGTTTACATCATAAAGTTAACATGCATTGTTTAATTAGCTTCCATGTAAAGGATTCTTTAGCAATGCACAGACAAAACAGGGTCTGTGAGTGTGACACATTGACTGTCATCCTGGTAGAGGGATAACTTCATGTGCGGTTCCTTCTCAAGGTTTCTTCATTTTCCTCATGTTGGGGTTTTTGAGTTTTTCCTTACCCTCGTGTAGGTTTTAGATCAGGGGATGGTGTAATAATAGTCTGTAGTTTTCAATAGTCTGTGGTCTGTGCAGCCCTTTGAGACTCATTGTGATCAAGGGTTTACAAATAAACATGCATTGTTAACACATACTTCATAGACCGCACCCCAACTGTAACCATGTGACATTTTTTTTCACACTGTCGCTCCGATTTTGAAATAACCTCTGATTTTCATTTTAAATATTGGAAGAATCGTATTCATTTCCTGTATGACGGCTGATTAGTCACGTGACTGGTCACCAGGGTATCACGTGACTTGCCCCTCTGACAAGCCCCGCCCTTGGGTGTGACCTCACTTCCGCCAAGATGGTCGTCGGCGCCTTCCCAATCGCCAAGCTCCTATACCTGGGAATCAAACAACTTAGCAAGCCAGTTGCTAACCGGATAAAAGCTGGTGCTCGGAGGAGCGAGTTCTTCCGAACGTATATCTGCCTCCCGCCGGCACAGAGTAAGTAAACGGCCCTTGAGTGCATCTAGTGACCGCTAGACCCCAGTGTCACCCAACTGATTCGACGGTGGCCAATGAGATTGCGGTTTGTTAAACTTTGCATCCAATGGGCGTTGGTAGTACTGTTTAGCTGGCAAATGGGAGACAAGAATAGATTGTGGGTGGGTGGTACCTGTTTTGTCATTGAATGCTAGTTAGCAACACATACCCCCTTTTCCCTAACCTTTTACATATATTAAACAACAAACGCGTTCATATTGTTTGAACCAAATAAATATATTCATATGCGGTTATTTAGCTACCTATTGTGTTTTTAGCCATACATTACATTTATTTACTCCCTGTTCTCTTTAAAGAGACTTCTGTTGATATAGGATGGGAATGTCAACTTCCTGGTACTTTAAATTTAAATAAAATAACATGATTTTCTGATTATAATTGCGTTTGACTATCAAATAAGCAGTAAAAATTATATATATTTTTTACCTTCTTTATGAATGAATGGCCATTATTGTCATTATCCCATTTTCAACTAGGTTGAATATGCTCTATGCACAACATACAGCACAGATGAAATCAGTTGCTTTTCCCGCTTGCAAAATACTCAATGCAAATAACAGCAAGAAAAAGAAAAAGTATGAATGTAAAAACATAAAATTATTATTTCATCTTGTAGTATCTAGAAATTCTCCTTTAACTGTAAGTAAAAAGATCATTTCTTGCTCATGCCATGAGGCTCTCTAACTCCACCCGGGGGAGTAAAAGCCCACATTAAAACCTCAAAATCACATTTGCACATAACCCTATTTTAATTACAGCGTGTATTTTTTGTAGCACTATTTAAATACTCTATATCAACACGTTATATTGGGTATTTTTGTATTTTATATATTTTATTTTATTATTTTATTTTTCAACACAAGGATACTGCTGGAAGTGTGAATTTCCCTACGGGGATGAATAAAGTATCTATCGATCTATCTCTATCTATCTATCTATCTATCTATCTATCTACTCTTTAGTGCTATGAATATACTGTATGATAACTTGCAAAACAATTCACTAATTACAATCGTATTTAAACCAATTTAGACACAGATCCTCTGAAAAACATGCAAAAAAATATAAATTAAAATAAGTAAAACAAAAAGTTGATTGAAAGATTGAATGCACTCTGCTTTGGAGCAATCAATATCATTAAAATGACTGCAAATATGGCTCATTTTTCAGATTTTCTTTTTTGTCTTCTGTATTGAACTCAATCATTACCCAACACCCTGTGTGATGTAGTCAAGCTGCACATGCATTGTTGAAGCAGAATGGCAGAATTCATGTCAGTTTATAGTAGCCCATAGACACAAAAAGATCATAGATGATAGCTCAAAATAGCACAAAGTGTGTGCTGGCAGCAAGTTAGCAACTTTTAGTTGATCAAAGTCAACCCAAAAATCGTACTTTTGATCGGAGCTGGATTTCTAGAAAATGCAGTGTCTGAAATAATGTCTGCCGGGACGCCCGGGGCGTGCATTTTTTACGCCGGGTGTACAAGTTACGCGGGTGGCCGACAACTTTTTCAAGAAAGATAAGAAAAAATATTTTATTTTTTTCAAATCAAACATTTGCTTTAATCCGATTTCGAAATCTTCGTTCGGTTTGGAAATTTCGGTTCATTTGGCAATTTGCATACCCGGCAGCCAATCAGAAGCCTGCATTAAATAACTTCGTGATTCTGGACTCTCCTGAGCATTTGCATATCATTCTCCAAAGTAGACGCACAGAGAACACAAGAAAAATGGAGAAGTGGTTAGGAATCAAGCCAAAACCTCAGCCCCCCAAAAAGGTTCAAAAGAAGCTAACACAATTTATGACGCTACAAAACGTAAACGTACATTTAAAGCATGGTGGAAAGAGGAGTTCACGTGGCTTGTAGCAGACGACGCAATGCAAACATTGCATGAATGAAGATGAGTAAATACAGGTCCATACTGATGGCAGATGGAAAACAAGGATGCCATGTACATGCAATGAATGTTATAAGTAGATTTATAATCAAATTTTAAAGTGTTGTTCTGTTATATATTTCGATTATTAATCCTTAATACTTTGCAACACCTTTTTTTTTTGCGATGAGTCGTTTTATTGCGTTTCAAGTTGTGAAAAATGGGTCCTGGTGTCCGCTAACTTTTAGTCTCGAGTTTCAGACACTGAAAATTACCTTGAAAGTGCTTAAAAAGTGCTTGAATTTGGCATGTACGAACCCTGTGTATGCCAGTATGCCTTCCAGTGTGACTCTCTGCCTCCCCACTCACTTCCCATGTGTTCCTTTATCTCTCAACTGCCCCGCAGTCTACCACTGGGTCGAAATGCGAACCAAGATGCGCATCATGGGATTCCGCGGCGCCAACATCAAGCCACTCAACGAAGACGCGGCGGCCGAGCTCGGAGCGGAGCTGCTGGGCGAGACGGTGATCTTCCTGGTGGGCGGCGGGTGCATGGTGTTGGAATACACCAGGCAAGCCATTAACTCACGCCGCAAGGAGGACGAGCTCAACCAGACCCTGACCGACTTGCAGACGCAAGTCGCCGAGCTCACCTTCACCACGGAGACGCTCGGCGCTCAGCTCCGAGAGATGAACAGGCAACTGCTTTCTTTTCCTACGCCCGCCAAAAAGTGAATCGTTTTTGACGGTGGTTCGCATACGAGGACCTAAGAGTAAAGCCTGAAGCTACACACTGCCTGTGTGGAGGACTTTGTTTTGCAATGAAAGTGTCGGGCACTATTATGTGCAAATAAGGGGATTGCTATGATATTCATAGTGTATTTTCTGTGGTTGATATCACATGGACATTTCAAAGTGGAATGACCGGGTAATAAAATGCATGGACGAATCCAAAAGTTGATCATTTTTGAGGGCAGGTCATGTAATCATCATCACGTCTTTCTGAGTAATGAGGGGGGGGGGGACTCAGTCAAAATCACTGTGCTGTTTTCTTGCGCATCTAATGATATGAAAGAATTATGGTGTAAAACAAAAGAAGAGGATGGACTATGAATTTGTATAAATTGCTCAGAAAATAAAAATGTTGCACACTTTGTATTGGTATTGTACCAAAATAATATTTTGCTGATCTTGAGAGAGTAGGTCAGTCTTGGCATTGGTGGGGATATAGTGCATTTTTTATAGGGTCACATAATATCGATGGGAACAAAGAAACAATTGGTCTATTGGTGGGGGACACGTCCCCTCTGTCCATGCCAAAACTACGCCCTTGTTTGATCTCAATGTGGATCTCAGACGTTTCACACATAATCACAGTGACAACTCAAAGAACTCGTTTTAAGGCCAATCCATCCATCCTTTATCTGCACTGCTTTTCCTCAGTAGGGTCGCGGGGGTGCTTGGAGCCCATACCAGCTATCTTCTGGCAGTGGGCAGGGGACACAGAGACAGACAACGCACTCACTCATTCACACCTAGGGACAATTTGGACCGGCCAATTCACCTGACATGCATGTTTTTGGGAATGTGGGAGGAAACCTACACAAGCATCTTTCAGATATAATTTCCCCTTATGTTCCGGTCCGGAGCCTTCGCTCTGAAAATGCTGGTCTACTAGTGATCCAAAGAGCCAAGAAGAAATCCACAGGTGGGAGAGCATTCTCCATTCTGCCCCTGGTGTTGTGGAATGCCCTTCCCCCTGAGATTCAATCTGCAAACTCGGTGGAAATGTTTAAATCTAAGCTTAAAACACTCTTATATTCTATAGCTTACGAATGACCTATATTTCACGTTGACAATATCTGTGTATTATTTGTTATTGCAACATCCATTGCAGCCTGTTCATCCTGGAAAGGGGATTATCTCACGGGCAATCCCTTTTCAAGGTTTCTTCATTTACCCCATGTTGAGGTTTTTGAGTTTTTCCTTGCCCTCGTGTAGGTTTTAGATCAGGGGATGGTGTAATAATAGTCTGTACTTTGCAATAATCTGTGGTCTGTGCAGCTCTTTGAGACTCTTTGTGATTAAGGACTATACAAATAAACTTGACTTGACTCCATACAGGAAGGTTCGATCTCATGACCGCAGAACTGTGCCGTGGACGTGCTAACTACTCAGCCCCCGTGCTCCCCATTTTAAGGCCTTTCCCCCCAAAAACACAGTTTACTGCGACTGATCAGCGTAGGGGTTTCTTATGACAAATGTCGTCCAACAGATAATTGATAGTTACCTACAAATGACCTATACTGTACACAATCCTCTCAGGTTAAAAACAATATCCTTTTTTACAATAATGAGGAATTACGACATTTCTTATTATAATTTTATGATTTTAAGTCATGTTTATTCGTATAGCCCTTAATCACAAGAAGTCTCAAAGGGCTGCACAGACCACCATTATTATGAACCCAAGAGCCAAGAAGAAATCCGCATTTTCTAGTGCGTTCTCCATCCAGACCTGGTTCTGTGGAATGCTCTGCCCTCTAAAATTCAATCTGCAATCTCAGTGGAACGTTTCAAACCTAGGCTTTAAAAACACTTATATTCTATAGCTTATGAATGAACTATATATTGTGTTGATGATATCTGTGTATAGTTTGTTGATGCCCTTGCAACATCCATTGCAGCCTGGGCATCCTGGAAGGGGATTACCTCATGTTCGGCCCCTTCTCAAGGCTTTTTCATTTCCTCATGTTGAGGTTTTTGAGTTTTTCTTTGCCCTCATAGGTTTCAGATCAGGGGATATTGTAATGGTGGTGATTATATCATATAGAATTTAAGAAATGGCTGTTATAATGCAAGACATGACAAAGAGTTGAAATGATTTATAGAAGAAGCCTTTAGAGTCATTCAGGGGACGGGTTTCCTTCAAGTTTTTGGCTTTTACCTTCATCCTTGTTTTTCCTTTTCGGCTGAATTCTCAATTGTGTGATGTGATGTTTGTTGCAACAGGCCTGAAAAGAAAAAAAAAAAAGGAAATCTCAGTTGGTATAACCTGTCCATTACCAAGTTTGTACAACAGGTGGCAGTATTTATCAGGAAATTGAAATCGAGAGAAAAAAAAATCAACTAAATATAAATATCTGGCTCCTATTTTAAATTCTGCTGTAACACTGCAGTGGTGTTACTTTTTATTATTATTTTCGTCAAATATTTTAATTTTTACTTCAGCAGTGAATGCGATTTACACTTTTAAAATGAACGCGTTTAAACTTTAACATTGCTCGTGTAATGATCGGGAGCGGATTTCCAAAAAACGAATATTTACTCGTGTAGAAGTTTAAAATTTAGATTGAATAATGGGTTACTTTAGACTAGTAAACCCGAGTGAACTGAGTGCTCCTGCAGAATAAACAATTATCCCTTTTCTCCAAACTTCTGCTATTCTCAGCCAATCACTGATTTTTGCACAGGATTTTAAGAGAATAAACTATTTTTTTCCTCTAGTCTGGAACGTGGCAACACTTATTTTTCAATTAAAACGTTTTTGCTAAGAGAATGTGAGTAAAACAATGTGTGTTTCACTCCGGTACTCACGAGTTTGTTTGGTATGCCTAAAGATGAAACTGTTTGTCGGGAATGGATTAGATAATGGATTTCTAGGGAGAACACTACAGAACAGCCGCTTAATCTGTTATATTCATATTTTGGATGACTGCATGATCAACCTTGGAGAAATTAAGCCTTAAAACGGATGCAATTCCTATAATTAAACCTAACGGCGCGACAAAATCTGTAGGTACTCGTAGATACTCGCATATAAGTCCGAATTTATATTTAGAAACATTAGATAACTGAATTTAAGGGGGTGGCTTTTATGCGCATATTTGATTTGTGTCACTTGTAGCGAACCGTAGGCTGTGCGGTGGAGGGGGTGCGCTTTATAGAGGAACAAGAAACCGATCGTGCAAACGTTTTTGTTGTTTCCCCCAAACGAGGAAAAGATACTACACCGCCCCAGAATTCACGGTAAAGGTGTACTGAATTTGTTAACTTTTATTTGTAAAATTTATTTAGCAAAACGTCATGCCTAGAGAAAAAAGAAAACGCTTGTCCTATACTGCTCACTTCAAGCTTCAAGTGATTAAGGCCGCTGAAGAAACAAGCAACCTGGAAGCAGCAAGAAAGTTTGGTATAGATGAAAGCAACATCCGACGATGGGTAAAGGACACATCGCTGGAATTTTTACCGAAGGCCAAACGTGCAAACAGAGGCTCGAAACATGGACATTACCCAGAAATGGAGAACGAGATCTTCGAGTGGATTCAATCCCAGAGACAAAATGGATATGGGGTTTCTCGGTTAAGTCTCCGTTTGCGAGCGCTCGAGATTGCGCAAGCCAAGAATTACGAAGGATTCACCGCTTCCACCGGTTGGTGTACACGTTTTCAGCAGAGATACTCTGTAAGTATTCGACCGAGAAAGAAAATTGAAGAAAAGTTGCCATCTCAACATGACAACAAACTTTTGGATCTTCAAAAGTATTTCATTTACCCAAAAAAGGCCAGGGACTACCCTCTCTCCAGAATTGGGAACGTGGATGAGACACCCATGTGCTTCGAAATGCCCAGCACCTTCACCAACTCCAAAAAGGGTGAAGATACTGAACTGATCAAGACTCATTTCACTGTGGTCTTGGCCTGCACTGCGGATGGGGCCAAATTACCTCCCATGGTCATATTTAAGGGAAAGATTCCCCCAAAGGATAAATTCCCCAAAGGTGTGATCATCCATCAACACCCGAACGGATGTGTAGATGAAGGAGGAGTGATAAAATGGCTCAATCACGTGTGGGTAAGAAGAAACAGAGGTCTATTACAAAAACCTTCTCTGCTCTTCTGGGACCAATTCGAGGCCCATCTAACAAAGACTGTAAAGAGGAAGCTCAAGGAGGAAAATACAACTCTCGCTGTCATACCAGGAGCGGACATGGTGCAGCCTATGGACGTAAGCCTAAACAATGCATTTGAGACGAAGATGAGAAACCTGTGGACACTGTGGATGGCAGAAGTTAAATCCGAGTTGGCTGCTGAAAGCAATTTCAAGCGACAGTCCTTGCCTACAGTTGCATCGTGGGTAAAGACGGCGTGGGATGCGATTCCTGCAGAAATGGTGCAAAAGTCTTTTATGAAATGTAGCATCAGTGACAAATTAGTAGAGGACTACCTGTGGCAGGAGGAGATTCAGGAAACCGCTTCGGACAGCGAAGATCATGCAGAACCGGAGGATGCCGATGAGGTACTGTGAGATAATGACATTTTTCAGTATTTAGAAAAGGAATAGAATAAGCCGTGTCTTGAGTCAAAAGATAAAGATGATCGTTAAAATTACTTTGAAGTTTTCTAATTATTGTTAAGAGTGAAATGATCTGCATTTATATAGCGATTTTCAAGTCAAGACTTCCCAAAGCGCTTTACAGTGGGCTTCACATTTCCCAATAGCGGCCGTGCAGCCATGTAAGGCGCTAACCTGCTTATTGGGGGCATTAGGGTTCAGTGTCTTACCCGAGGACACTTCAACATGTAATACGGAGGAACCGGGATTCGAACTGCGATCTCTTGATCCCAAGACCAACGCTCTACCTCTTGAGCCACTGACGCCCTATGTTAGATCAGTGTTTTTCAACCCGTTTTGAAACCAGGGTACACTTTTATTCATGAAAAAGTTCCGTGGCACACCGTCCGTCGAAAATGTTTGAAAATGAAGTTATGTCAAATATTTCACTGTACTACCTCATAAGCAGATAATTCGTATATAAAAAGGAATTAAGTTGTTAAATGTACTGTGCGACCTCATAAGCAGATAATTAGTATATAAAAAGTATATTAAAATCTACTGCCACCTACTGATATGTATGACTATTACAGTTCCTCGTGTGAAGATTAGCAAAAATACTGAATAAGGGCCTGATTTTTTGGGAAAGATAAAATTGGGCAAATTCCAGCGGCACACTGGACAAGGTCTCACGGCACACTAGTGTGCCCCTGGCACACTTGTTGAAAAACACTGTGTTAGATGATAAACAGAGATGTTAGTTTCTTTTGTGAATTTATAGAATAAAATAAAATCTGTATATTCATATTAAATTTTTGAATGTCTATATCTCAGTATGTGGCTATTTCAAATCAGTTTAAAGGAGTGGGCTTAGGCGAAGTAGGCTTATATCAGTGTCTGAAATAACGTCTGCGTGCATCTTATACATCGGGCCTACAACTTACAAAACGTCTCCGCCCGGGTGGCCGACATCTTTTTCAAGAAAAAAAAAGGATTTTAAAATTTTTTTCAAATCAAGCGTTTGCCTTATTTCAATTTCGAAATCTTCGTTTGGTTTTGGAATTTCGGTTTGTTTGGCAATTTGCATACTCGGCAGCCAATCAGAAGCCTGCATCGAATAACTTGGTGCTTCCGGACTTTCCCGAGCGTTATAAGGTCGTGCATTTGCATATCATTCTCCAAAGTAGACGCACAGAGAACATAAGAAAAAATGGAGAAGTGGTTAGGAATCAAGCCAAAACCTCAGCTCCAGAAAAAAGATTCAAAAGAAGCTAACGAAATGGATGACGCTACAAAACGTAAACGTACATTAAAAGCCTATTGGAAAGGAGTTCAGGTGGCTTGTAGCAGTCGATGCAACAACAACATTGCATGAATGAAGATGAGTAAATACAGGTACATACAGATGGCAGATGGAAAACAGCCATGTCATATACATGCAATGAATGTTATAAGTAAATTCATAATAAACTTAATTTTAAAGTGTTGTTCTGTTATATATTTTGATGATCAATCCTTAATACTTTGCAACAATGTTTTTTTTCGCAATAAGTCGTCTTATTGCGTTTGAAGTTGTGAAAAATGGGGCAGGCAACTTTATGGCTGGGCAGGCAACTTTTCAGAGTTGTCTGCCCTGGTGTTTGCTAACTTTTTGTCACGAGTTTCAGACACTGCTTATATGCAAAAAACTATGGTAAATTGAACAGCATTTGGGCTTCATGAAGCTATGCGTTAATATAAGCAGGACTATTCAACTCTTATTTGAACATACAGGAGTTGTCGGAGACCGGGATCTCCAAAGGCCCCGAAGAATCCAGTGATGCAGAAGTAGCAACAATATGGCTCGATGGGTAAGTTTTTCATATTTCATTTTACTCGATTTTGTATACAAAACCCTAAACGTTGTGTGCACTGTCGGAAAATAGTATTATTCCGCACGGTTCCTGCCCCAACCTGGAGAAGTTTGAAGTAAACTATTAAGACAAAGTGGAGTCAAATGAGAACTGCTCTCAGCAACACCTTCTTTAAAGGGACATTGTGTATTGTTTAGTGCCTACTAGTGGTAAAATGTAATTCATTGTAAAGAAAAATATTGAATTGAATAATAAGCTTAAGTACATGAAATATCATACAAACGTGCTTTTTTCATACTTTTAGGAAAAAATAATTTAATTTATTGACAAAAACTGAGACTGACCTACAGGAGGCTGGCATGATTGTCCACCCTCTTGCTTCTGCGGGGTAACCCCAGAAAACTTTTGAAAGACTTGGCAAAAAAATTTGAAGAAAAATGGTGGGATTCGTTCGCTTTGAATCTCCTTGAGCTTTGTGGCACTTGATTTTGGAGAGAGAGAGAGAGAGAGAGAGGGAGAGAACACAGAGAGCGAAAGAGAGAACACAGAGAAAGAAAGAGAGAACACAGAGAAAGAAAGAAAGAGAACACTGAGAAAGAAAGAAAGAGAGAGAGAGAGAGAGAGAGAGCACAGAGAAAGAAAGAGAGAACACAGAGAAAGAAAGAGAAAGAAAGAGAGAACACAGAGAAAGAAAGAGAACACAGAGAAAGAGAGAACACAGAGAGAGAAAGAGAGAACACAGAGAAAGAAAGAGAGAGAGAGCACAGAGAAAGAAAGAGGGACACAGAGAAAGAAAGAGAGACAGAGAGAGGACAGAGAAAGAGAGAGAGAGAGAGAGCACAGAGAGAGAGAGAGAGAAAGGCAGTGATATATAATGAGAGAGAGTTACCAAGATTCCACACCACATCTTTTAAGACAAAATTCTACAAAACTGCCAAACCCCCACTCCAGACAAAAGCTTATTCTTCAGTACATTTGATTTCATCGTATGATGATTTGATAACGTCTATGAAGTAATAATAACAATTCCAGAGCCTTTGTCCCCTTATTAAAATAAACATAACTCCTAAAATTTGTGTTCCTTCCGCAGTTGCTTAAGAGTGTTGAGACTCATTTTTGTCCTAAGTTTTTGTTTCAAAACAAGGTGCGAGCAAAGTTCCTTTGTTAAAATGTCACAAAATACTGCAAAGCAAAAGAGGATACCAACGTGTTTACCTTCAGTGCTGTGTAAGGCGCTGCCTATTCCTACCGCTCACCCAATCAAATTGCTTTTGGTGCTTTGCTAGAGATTTTGGGTTGTTAAATTTTGTTTTGTGTTTTTTACCATAAAGTAGCTCAACATACATTGTTTAATGAGCTTCAATATAAAGGATAATATAGTGATTTGCAACCAAAACGGGGTCTGAGGGTTTGACACTTTGACTATACACTATAGTTAAAATTGTGTTCTATACATATACTGGACCGAACCCTAGGGATAATTAGGATTGTCTCTGCTTCGCACAACAACGGCTCTATATGCAACTGTCAGGACCAGAACTCTCTAGTATATTTGTGAGGAAATTGAGACAATATTGTCTATTATGTAGTACGGTGGTCAACAGGGGGTGTGAGGGCACTCCAGGGTACATGTAAATAATCATTTTTTAAAAATAGTATTAAAAAAGGAGCATTAAAATGATTTAATAGCCATTTTTGAATCAAGGTATTTCAGAAAAATAGAGCTACTATAGATAAAATGACCATGATATTCACAAGGCTGTTATTTTTAACGTGACGTATATATTTTTACAAAAATTGTCTGGACCAGAACGGAGACAGGACCCGCTTGCGTTGCGTTTCTCACAAGTTTTATTGGAAGAAAGAGAAAGGGTTGCGCCCACGATCCGGTAGTTCCTGGGTCGCTCTGAACGCGGAAGTGGAGTTTTCCGTGATGAGCGATGGTGGTGTCGGCAACGGAAAAACGGGTCAGTAGCCGGGACAGGAGAGCAAAAACGTGGTCGGTGTCGGAAACGGGTCGTAAGCCAGAAAAGGAGAGTATACGTGGTCGAGATCAAAAACGGGTCGGAGCCAGGAAACAGACGGGAGCAAAAAACAGGTGGGAGTCAGGGTCGAAAAAGGCTTGCCTAGGGCAAAGTGAGGTTCGCAGACGGACTGACAAAAGGGGACAGATAGGAGTGGGTTTAAATAGGGACAGGGAGCCAATCAGAGTTCGAGGCAGTTGGCGCCAAAGGAGCGAGCACAGGTGATACACATCGATAATCATGACACTACGAAATTACTACATAACCAATAGAAGACAGGCATTTTACATAATGTCAACCAATAGCAGACAGGTATCTAAGAGATAACTCGTAACTCGTCATACTCACAATTATCGCAAAATTCAAATTATATCTGATACTCGGATTGTGCTCTGAACGCGGGTGTGGATCTTCCGTGATGAGCGATGGCGGTGTCGGCAACGGAAAAACGGGTCAGTAGCCGGGACAGGAGAGCAAAAACGTGGTCGGGGTCGGAAACGAGTCATAAGCCGTGAGAAGAGAGTAGACCTGGTCAGGATCAAAAACGGGTCAAAGCAGTGGAACAGACGGGAGCAAAAACAAGTGGGAGTCAGGGTCGAAAAAGGCTTGCCTGGTGTAAACTGAGGTTCGCAGACAGACTAACAAAAGGCGACAGACAGAAGTGGGTTTAAATAGGGACAGGGAGCCAATCAGAGTCCGGGGCATTTGGGGAAGCGACATCTAGTGTTCAAATATTAGTGTTCTTATAACTTTCAGATACCAATTAGATGAGTAACAAGAGGTTAGATGTTCAAATCCCCTTTTTAATGCCTACTTCAGAAGCAAATTATCCTGATTCTTATCACCATGCTTTCTCTTTTTAGTGTTCACTCCACAGAGGGCCATACTTCCTACCCAGATCCGAAGAAACTGAGTGCAAACTGTACCGGGCAAGTGGGGTACAGCTGGGCCAGGTCGGTGGGCAAACAGGATAAGATGCAAAGCAATGACGGGGTACGGAAAGGAATTGAAGACGAAAAGGAGCAGAAAATAGGTAAAGATGACACATGTCTGGTTGAAGAACAAATTACTGCATAGGATGAGATCACAGAACTCAAGATCGAAATGCTTCAAGCTAATTCATTTCTTCAATGCTCGAGAGTTCTTATTTTTGGGCACATTTTTCTGATTTGTTTACTGTCCAGGGTTGGGTAGGGTTACTTTAACTGGATTACTTTCAATTACTTTTGGATGACTCCAATACCAAATATGCTAATAAAAGACAAAAGAAACTAAATATGAATAAAATGACTCAATTCTGTGCAGGCTTGGGGAGTAACGGAATACATGGAACGGCAAAAATGATGTTGGCAAGCTGTTAAGATTTATTTTCATTTTGTTTCTGTCGCATTTTATGTTAGTTTTGCCGGAGATCAAAGAGATCAAAGCGTGAAGAGAAAGCTTACCACGTGTTGTAAGTCATAATTTTTTTGGGGCCTTTCTGTAGGAAAATGTATCATTTTGACTGTTATACCCAGGGTTGGGTAGGGTTACTTTAACTTGATTACTTTCAATTACTTTTGGATTACTCTAATACCAAATATGCTAATAAAAGACAAAAGAAACTAAATGTGAATAAAATGATGACTCACAACACGTGGTAAGCTTTCTCTCCTGGCTTTGATCTCTTTGATCTCCGGCAAAACGGACATCAAATGCGACAGAAACAAAATGAAAATCAATCCAAACAGCTTGCCAACATCATATTTGCCGTTCCATGTATTCCGTTACTCCCCAAGCCTGCACAAAATTTAGTAATTTTATTCAGATTTAGTTTCTTTTCTATTCTATTAGCATATTTGGTATTGGAGTAATCCAAAAGTCATTGAAAGTAATCCAGATAAAGTAACCCTACCCAATCCTGCTCATCCCATGCCTAGTGAAAACCAAGGGACATTATTCAACTATTGTAATGACGCAAAACTCATTCTTGACATTCAGGCAGCGACTATAAGGAAGAAGACATCAAGCCGGAGGTCAAATGCAAGCCATTGTCTAACTTCGACCCCACCGAGCCGGAATCAAACGTTGACGCCAGCCGACCTGATGCGTCCGATATCACCACTATTGTGGTCAAACCTGAGCTGAATGGAGAGAACTGTCTTGACATCAAACAAGGTTTGTGTATAAATCTCATCTCATCTCATCAGCCGTACCGCTTATCCTCATCAGGGTCGCGGGGGGGCTGGAGCCCATCCCAGCCATCTCCGGGCAGTGGGCAGGGGACACCCTGAACTGGTTGCCAGCCAATCGCAGGGCACACGGGGACAGACAGCTCGCTCATTTACACCTGGGGACAATTTGGACCGGCCAATTCACCTGAAATGCATGTTTTTGGAACGTGGAAGGAAACCGGAGTGCCCGGAGGAAACCCAAGCAAGCACGGGGAGAACATACAAACTCCGCACAGGAAGTCTGGAGCTGGATTTGAACCCACAACAGGTTCCCATGACATGAACTGTGCCGCACAAGCGCTAACCACTGCGCCGCCGTGCTGCCCTTGTGTATAAATGTTAACCTCTATTATTTTTTTATTTAAATTGATTTATTATTATACCGCTCTCTTTTTTAGTAGTAAATCTATTAGAATGGGTCAGGGGCCGCATTGGGTTAAAAAATGTGGCCAAGGGGCCGATCCTGAAGACCTATCTCATATTTTTTCATTTCTCAATAAATAGTAATGCAGTTTACTAATACATTTTACATGTCTTCTGAAAAACTTATCAAGTGAGTTTTGAAATGATCACAATTAAATCAAAATCATATATTGGGTCCCTGTTTTAAGCACTTCGTTTGATATTTAGTTTTGTAGTCTTCATTTTGTCTTAATTTGTTAGTATTTTTGTCGTCAGATTCTTGTTGTAGTTCTTCAGTATTTTTTGTAGTATTGCTGTACTTTTTGTAGTATTTGTGCAGTATTTCTGTAGTAGTATATTTGTGGTATTTCCGTAGTAGTATTTTCGTAGTATTTCTGTAGTATTTCCATAATAGAATTGTTGTTGTATATCTGGAGTATATCGTAGTATTAGTGTAGTTTTATTTTTGCATTATTTCTGACTTTATACTTCTGTTGTAGAAATATTTCTCCAGTGTTTTTGTAGTCTTACTGTTGAAGTAATTCTGAAGTATTGTCTAAGCAGTATTTTAGAATATTTCCATTGTACGGTAGTTATTTTTGTCATATTTCTTTTAGTATTTTTGTAATATTACTATAGTTGTATCTTTGTAGTATTTCTGGGGTAATATTTCTTTAGTAGTATCTTTGTATTATTGAATTATTATAGTAGTATTTTCTTTAGTATTTTTGTCAAATTTTTGTTGTAGTTCTATAGTTCTATTTCTCAGCCCCAGAAGAAAGACTCAAAAGAAGCTAACAAAATTTATGACGCTACAAAACGTAAACGTGCATTAAAAGCATGGTGAAAAGAGGAGTTCACGTGGCTTGTAGCAGACGACGCAACGCGAGTACAGCGGAACCTCGGTTTTCGAACGCCTCTCAGTTTGAACAAATCGGAGTCCAAAAAATTTCGAGACATTTTTGCTTCGCTTTTCGGTCAAAAAATTGGAGTTCGAACACCGGTAATGCGTGAGTGCTTACGCTAGGGTGCGATGCTGAGCGACGTACGGATGTAGATCGCTCTTTTCGTGACCAACTGTTATCGCGTGCAGACGTGCTTCGTTTTGCTTTCGCTTTTAATATAGGTGTACGAAGTGTTTTAGCCCCAAAGGTAAGAAATGCTATTCATAATTCTTTTCTTTATCCTTTTGTTTTTATTTTTTCACATTCATGTTAGCGTAATCTTTCGTACGGAAGATTACGATAACGCAAACATATGATTAGCCTGGGTTAGCTTTGCTTACGTTGAACATTCGAGGTAAACATTCAGGTTGTTGGAACGGAGCCCAACTTTCAGGGTGTTGGAACGGAGCCCTCTTTCCAGTGAACCGCTCACTACTTGTTGTGGAGACCCGGGTGCTAAATGACTTGTAAACGACCTGATTTTTTTTATTTTTACACGTTCATGTTAGCGTAATTTTCGTACGGAAGATTACGATAACGCGGACGTACGATTAGTCTGGGTTAGCTTTATATTTCCGTTAAACATTCAAGGTAAACATTCAGGGTGTTGGAACGGATTAAAACGATTTACATTATTTTTAATGGGAGGAATGATTTCGGTGATCGAACAAATCGGTTTTCGAACAGGGTTCTGGAACGGATTATGGTCGAGAACCGAGGTTCCACTGTATTGAATGAATGAAGATGAGTAAATACAGGTACATCGTGATGGCAGTTGGAAAACAGCGATGTCATATATATATATATATATATATATATATATATACATACATATGCAATGAATGTTATAAGTAGATTTTTAATAAACTTAATTTTAAAGTGTTTTGTTATATATTTCGATGATCAATCCTTAATACTTAGCAACAATGTTTTTTTGTTTTTTTTTTGCGATGAGTCGTCTTATTGTGTTTCAAGTTGTGAAAAATGGGGCAGGCAACTTTATGGTTGGCTGGTCCGCTAACTTTTTGTCATGAGTTTCAGACACTGCTTTAACATTTTGACCAAGCATTATTCATTGTCCATCTTTACAGAAATGAATGCCGAGATCAAAATTGAGGATGCCCCTGTAGTGATCTCCGATTCGCGGTTGTCCGAACCAAAATATGGAATAGATGATGACGTTCTGGACACTCGGGTAAAAGTGGAGCCTGAAAGAAATGGATGTCATCAGAATTGCTTAAAACGGATGCATAAGGAGGACGAGGAGGACAAAAACTACCAAAAGGAGCAAAGGTATGTTTCCATAAAACCCTCTTAGCCTCTTTTTTGTCCTCATTTTAAGGGACTGCTATGTACTTTTTTTATACATCTTGCATGCAAATGGGAATAAAAAGAAACACAAAGTATGTGCTAGCAGCGAGATAACGACTTTATTTTGTCATTAAAGTAAAACAAAACAAACGTTCTTTTGATTGGCGCTGGATTTCTTCCTTTGAAGGTACGAGAAGAATTGAAAAAAATGGCCTGGAGAGTGCTTGAAAAGTGCTTGAATTTAGCCATGAAAAAGTGTTTGAACCCTGGAGTTAAAGGGACAATATTTGACCACTAGATGTCACTGTTTTTTGTAATGAAACCTACAACTAGCGCTACAAAGCGCAAGGAAGGATACGAACTATAATAATAATAACAATAATTTCCTTTGTATTGTCATTCTTTGTAACAATGTACACAGAACGAAATGTCGATACACCTGACCCGTTGTAGCGAGCCGATGCAGCCGCAGCCAACAGAGGGCGCCGCCATTTTACCAATTAGGTATGACTCGGCCGAGGCGCGAACCAGCGACCTCCCATGGAGACTCAACATGACCAAACGGCACCATTTTTACCCCCTTTTTTTGCCAAGTCTTTCACAAGGTTTTGTTTTTTTCGGGATACCGTTAGCAGCAAGATGGCCAACAATCATGTCAGCTCACTTTACAAATGTATTAACCTATGTGTATTCAAAAAAGCATATTAATTGGATAGCTCATGTATTTTTAATCATTACTCAAGTCAATATTGTTTTTAGTACTATAATGTGCTAATCATTTTTTATCTATCTATCTATTTCTCTCTCCCTTTCTTTCTTTCTCTCTCTCTTTTTCTTTCTGTCCGTCTGTCTCTCTTTCCATCTCTTTCTTTCTTTCTTTCTCTTTCTCTTTCTTAGTTTCTTTCTATCTTGTGACATCTTTACAAGCATAGGCATAAGAAAACCGCTCCGTAAATACGTCTACATAATTAGATTTTTTTTTTTTTTAGTTCATCAAATTTGGCATTTTTATTTTAAAATGTATACGTTAAGTTACATCATGCTGCTACGCTGAGTATTTGTACGGCACCGGATGACTTTAAGGCAGGGGTGTCAAACTCATTTTAACTCGGGGGCCACACGATAGAACAAACATTTTGTCGGGGGGCCGGACTAGTTGATTAAAGAGAAAGAAAAAGAAAGATAAAGAAATAAGAGAAAGAGGGAAGGAAAAGGAGAGAGGGTGGGACAAAGAAAGAAAAAAGGGAGAGAGGGAGGGAGCGTGAGAAACAAAAGATAAAAAGTCGTGAGAGAGGGGAAAAGAAAGGGAGAGGAAGAAGAAATCCAAAGAGAAAAGAAAGCACGAAGGGTATGAAGAGAGAGAGAGAGAGAGAGAGAGAGAGAGAGAGAGAGAGAGAGAGAGAGAGAGAGAGAGAGAGAGAGAGAGAGAGAGAGAGAGAGAGAGAGAGAGAGAGAGAGAGAGAGAGAGAGAGAGAGAGAGAGAGAGAGAGAGAGAGAGAGAGATTGACATTTTGTGTTTTTTAGCACGTTCAACTTGTAAAAAAAAAATCTTGAGAAAATATATTGTTTTTTATAAGAAGTAAAAATACATGAATTATCATATAAATGTGCATTTTTAGAAAACACTTGCGGGTAAAGAAATTTACTTACTTAAGATGGGCCTCACTTGGAGCGAGGTCATGTTTATTTGTATAGCCCTTTATCATGAGTAGTCTCAAAGGGCTGCACAGACCTCCAGACTATTATGACACCATCCCCTGATCTAAAACCGACATGAGGGCAAGGAAAAACTCAAAAACCTCAACATGAGGAAAATGAAGAAACCTTGAGAAGTCAAGTCCTGTTTTTTTGTGACACCCTTCATCACAAGGAGTCTCAAAGGGCTGCACAGACCACAGATTATTGCAAACCACAGACTATTCTGACACCATCCCCTGATCTAAAACCTACATGAGGGAAAGGAAAAACTCAAAAACCTCGACATGAGGAAAATTAAGACACCTTGGGAAGGGACCAGACAAATCAAACTGTCCTGATAATACTTACACACGCTCGTCAGGTTTGGAGCAGTTCCCGTTTTTCCGCAGCAGCCAGGTGACATAATATTCCACCATTTCGCTGCTACGGGTACCTAAAAACCTCAAGAAGGCTGCACAAAAAAAGAGAAAAAAATTGTGTGGTCGGGTCACTTTGACTCTCTGTAATTTTTTCTTTTTCTTGTGCCTTTTAGCACTCGCTTTCGGTCACAATACAGCGAAATCGAGTGATCGAATAATACACACCGTCCCTTTAAAGCCCCAATGTATAATATTTGACCACTGGGTGGCACTGTGTGGTCTGGTGCCAGCGAGGGCCACAGTGCACAGCGTGGTAGCAGGATGCCGGACAAACATAGCGGCGGCCTAAGTGCGAATTTCACTTTGTAAAAGAAACTCAAATTTCTCGTCAGGCGAGATAATATTGGTATGATCGTTCATGTATTTGTGTCTCGTATTCAAATCTATGTTTTGTTTTACCACTAGGAGGCATTCATTTTCACTCACTGTCCTTTTACTGTTTATGTCGAATGTTAAAAATCGCTTATTGCAAACCATTTGCTTCCCGAAGGATATTATCATGGCCGGAAACGATTCCCTTCGTCTTTGACCAAGAATCGGAAGAGGAGCCCGAAGGAGAGCAACAGCCTCGGCAACCGCAAATACGTCGAACGATGGATGTCTCAGAATGGTAATTCCAGTCATCTGAGAGTACGGTAAACCCTTGTTTCCCGCGGGGGTTAGGTTCCAAAAAGAACTTTCGATAGGAAAAACCCATGAAGTAGAAACCTTTTTTTTTTGTTTTTACAATTATTATACAACTAAATACTCCCTTTTTAAGCTAATCTAGCTGTAGCTCCTTAGTTGATCAACTTTTAGCTAGCCAACTTTCAACAGATCAACACAATTTCAATAACTAAATCTAATGTGTTTTTTTAAAAAAGTACTTATTAAATATTTTTCATAATTTGCCATAACAGGGTAGAACATTAAGAGTGTCTCATACAAGTATAAGACATTTAAAATAAAAAGTAAGGAAAGTAAAAGTTGAAGCATACCTCTTTTTCCACAGTTGAACTCCCGCCAAAATCAAATGATGTCACTTCCTGTAAATGAAGTTTTGGGAATTGTAGTCTTTTTGGGGGCAATTGAGCACATTCTATTACACAGGTGTCAAACAGGCGGCCCGCGGGCCAGATCAGGCCCGCTAAGGGATTGAGTCCAGCTCGCGAGACAACACTCAAGAGAAGCACAAGAGAAAAACAAGCTGCAGGTTGAAATATGTCAACTTGATGTTGCCAAAGCCAGGGGCCTCTCACAAAGACACTACTTGTATTTATTTCTCTCTCTCTCTCTCTCTCACCCCTTTTCTCCCGCTCTGTCTCTTTCAGTCTCTGTGTCTCTCTTTTTCTCTTCCTTTGTTGCTCTTTGTCTCTTTCTCTGTCCGTGTCTTTTAACCTCTTTTGCTCTCAACTTCCTTTTTTCCTTTTCTCTTTCTCTCTTCATACCCTTCACGCTTTCTTTTCTCTTTTCTTTCCTTCCGTCTTTCTATTTCTCTTTAGATTTTTTTCTTCCTCTCCTTTTTTTTTCCCGCTCTCTCATGACTTTTTATCTTTTGTTTCTCATGCTCTCTCCCTCTCTCTCTTTTTCTTTCTTTGTCCCGCCCTCTCTCCTTTTCCCTCCCTCTTTCTCTTATTTCTTTATCTCTCTTTTTCTTTCTCTTTAATCTACTAGTCCGGCCCCCGACAGAATGTTTGTTTTATTGTGTGTCCCCCGAGTTAAAATTAGTTTGACACCCCTGTTCTAGTAGGGTGGACATTTACTACTGGGACATGTAAAATTTGAACAAAATGTAAAGTAAAAACATAAATTAATAACATCTAATTAACAAATGAAATTAAGTTTGGATATTGAAATCTTAAAAAAAAGAGAACATAGTAATAGGCAGAATTTTTGTTCTTTTTTCCTGGCAAAAAGTTCCTTATACAGACGTTCCCCTACTTACGACCATTCGACTTACGAAAAACGGTAGATACAAACATTTTTTTCAGGATGCCGTAAAATATCCAGACATTGCTGTCAGTTAGATTTTGTATTGTGTGCACCTTTTTCCGAGTACAGAGCAGTACTGTAGTTCTTTCTGTCACTACCAGTTGTGTGGCGCTGTGAGAGATCAACCAGCATCCACCCCAAAGAAGAAATACGGCTTCTACTTCCTAGTTTGTGTGCAAACATTCTATACTGTATCTCCAGCACGCTAAGAACTTTGACATTTTTCTTGTTTATTATCTCGTGCATCCATTCAATATGGTTGGTGTAAAGTGTAAAGAAGACGCGAGCCGTTTCTTTTAAAATGAAAGTGGAATAAGAAAGCTTGATGCGGTTGAGAAAATGGTTGAAACGCTTTTTTTCCGGCCACTTTTTACCACGGAGGAGGAAGTGGACTACCTCTTGAAGCCCATCTTCCAAAAGTAAGTTAAACTTAACTTTATTTATCTTTATAGAGCATATTCTTTTTAAGTACAAGACAATATAGGTTCCTGATTCAAACCTTAAACATACAAAATATAGCACTGAAGCAACTAACGAACAAATTCAGCTTACGAATGATTGTCCGGAATCTTGTTCGTAAGTAGGGCAGCGTCTAGACACCAACACGTGTAATGTAATGTATGTTGTTTTCTCCCGGTCCCAAAGGGGACACATAAATTCAATTAAAATTTAAGACGACACATTTTCTATAGGTGCACATGCGGTAATTGCTGTACGATGGAGACAGAGAAGGAGAACGTGTGTTGCAGAGAGACACTAAAGGTAAGACAGTGCCACACAACCAATTGTATAGTTGATTTATTAAAAAGTATTTCCGACTGCACAGGTTGTCAAAAGAATGGACGAGGTTACTCCTCCAGTGAAATGCATGACTGACCACCCAGGTTTTGTTCCAGTCTGCCTGAATAAATATTCCTTGCAAAATGCCCTTAATATTTACAGGGCAGATTATGGGAATCTGCCAGTCAGAGGCCATAATAGGTAAGTGAGGTGATATGCGACCAAGCATACTTCTCTGCATTTTACTTCGACTTTTCCATCTCGACAGGCGATCGAGATTACTGGCAAGCAGGTCCTTTGTCAGCTGGTGCTGGGGATTCCTTGGAAAGAAAGTCTGTGTCGTCCTTCCCTCTTGTGTGGTCCAACGCATCAACCGGGAGTTCCCAATGCCGCCAGCCATAATCTAGATATTCGGTGTTGTGGAATGCCCTGCAAACTGAGATTCGATCTGCAACCTCAGTGGAACTGTTTCAATCTAGGCTTAAAACACATTTGTTTTCTATGGTTTATGAATGACCTGAATTTTATGTTGACGATGTCTGTGTATTGCAACATCAATTGCGGCCTGGTCATCCTGCGCGGTCCTTCTCAAGGTTTAGTAATTTTCCTCATGTTGAGGTTTTTGAGTTTTCCCTTGCCCTCGTGTAGGTTTTAGATCAGGGGATAGTGTCATAATCGTCTGTAGTATGCAATCATCTGTGGCCTGTGCAGCCCTTTGAGACTCTTTCTGATTAAGGGCATCACAAATAAACAGGACTTGACTTCTCAAGTTTTCTTCATTTTCCTCATGTTGAGGTTTTTGAGTTTGTCTTTGCCCTCATGTCGGTTTTAGATCAGGGGATGATGTTATAATAGTCTGTGGTCTGTGCAGCCGTTTGAAACTCCTTATGATTAAGTGCGTCACAAATAAACAGGACTTGACTTGACATCTTAATTCCCCTGACTAAAGCTCCAAATTGGCTGCAAAAGCTCCCTCCTGAAATGCCTTTTCACATATCTAATAAAATCAGTTTTCTTTGTCCAAATATATATTTTTACAACCTGATTCCACGTTGACTTTGTTTTCAACTGGTTTTCTTTTGCTGCTGCTGCTACAGTTTTTACTTTGGAAGAACAAAGGTGTCCTGGCTTTGGTACGGACTTTGCTTTTCGTACATCTTACAATGCATTGCAGCCTCGTTAAGCCTGACAATAAAGCTAAATGGCAGAACTCTGTATCAAGTTTGGATGAAAAACAAAACAATATTCGACCACTAAATGACTGTGTTGTCTGGTACGAGCGAGAGCCAGTGAGAAATGGCACGGCGTGGCGGCAGGATGCCAGACAAACATGGCGCCGACCTAAGTGGGGATTCCGCGGTGTAAAAAAAACACAGATTTCTCAAACTGTGATTTTCTTTAAAAATCAAAATTAACATTGGTACGATTGTTCATGCATGTTCGCCCAGTATTTAAATCAATGTTGTTGTTTTTTTAACTCAAGTACAGTTTGTTTGTACCACTGGGGGGCATTCAATATTACTCGTTGCAAATAGACATTTGACCTGACTTTCACTCGAGAGTTTCTTACTTTAAAGCAGTGCTCTAAGGTTTTGGGTTTTTTCTTGCCCTCATGTAGGGTTTAGATCAGGGGATGGTGTCATAACAGTCTGTACAGCCCTTTGAGACTTCTTGTGATTAAGGGCTATACAAATAAACATGACATGAAGATGCTACCAAAAAAAAACTGGCCTGTCAAGTCAACACACAAGATTCGATTTCCAGAATGATTTTTTTTACAGACAATTCTTTTTTAACTTTTGTTGCATTGCCAATTCAGTATTCTCAAGTATGCTACACTGCCCTTAAAACAAACAGTAACTATCTCAGAGACGCTTTATTCTCCAGGGCCATTACTGCCCTAAACAAGCACAAAAGGCTAACAAATATGTAAAAGAAACTTGATATTTATATTTTTTTAAGCTTAAAACGTATGAGGGCTGACTATTCAATCTGACATTTTTTAAACCGTCTTAAATTCACCCTCCGTGATAGGTTTCCAGTGCTTGGCAATCAGCGTCGCGACCTTGTGGCTCGCCTTTGTAGCTTTTTCATTTGACTCGTACGGTCTTGTGCTGTGCCGCTGAAACAGCTTCCAGTTGCTTCACCTTTTCACAGCGTTAGTTTCCAGTTAGGTTTTTGTAGTCAGCATGTTTTGTCTGCAGTTCCTCTTGATATTATACTCTTTAAAATGTTGGATTTCTGTGAAAAAATATTCCAATTTCCACATGTCCTGGAAGTGGCGGCCCTCAGAGTCAACTTTCCTTTTTGTATTTGAAGTCGCCATGTCAGAAATAATGTGAGCTTTAATTCTCACAGAAAGCCAAGGGCAAGTTGGCCATCATTTGGTGAAATGGGCCAGCTATTAGTTATTTTATGACAGAGTCTGCAGGCCAGTAAACATGTTGTCATGTGCCGTAACTGGCCCTCAGGTCGGACTTCATCCATTATCTGCACCGCTTATCCTCAGTAGGGTCGCGGTGGTGCTGGAGCCCATCCTAGCTATCTTCGGGCAGTGGGCAGGGGACACCCTGAACTGGTTGCCAGCCAATCTCAGGGCACATAGACAACTCACTTGCTCATTCACACCTAGGGACAATTTGGACCGGCCAATTAACCTGACCTGCATGTTTTTGGAATGTGGGAGAAAATCTACGCAAGCACGGGGAGAACATGCAAACTCCACACAGGAGGTTCGATCTCATGACCTCAGAACTGTGCCGCACACGCGCTAACCACTGCGTCGCCGTGCTGCCCATGGATTCATTACATATCAACTGAAATATCGAGAGCCTTTTATTATCTTAATACTGTTTATTAGGTATACTTTTTCATAATATTACAATATTTTGAGATGGGTTATTTGGGTCTTTGCCGTAAACAGCTATATTAAAACAAAAAATGACTAGCAATATATATGTTGATTGGTAATGAATGCTAAATCTATGACATTCTTTTATGAATATTACAGAAAATAATTATCAAAATAATCTAATTCTAACTGTATCTGGCCCCCGGGCCGGACTTTGGACATGGCTGAGTCATCCAATTTAGGCCAGTTTATAACCACTACAGTATAAATATTACCTATTTACTTACTATTCTTTTTTTGAGTTTTTATTCGATGTTCATCCTGGAGTGCTACGTCTAATCTCGTTGTAAACAACGTACACTTGTTGTAATCAATAATAGAGAATATTTTAAATGATTTACCTTTCCAGCACAGGTGCAATGCTGCAACATATTTTTTAAATTACTTTTATGTTGACGTACACTATCTACTTAAATGTGGATTAGTTAAAATAACAAAAACATATAACGTCATTGAATTAAAATAGCTTATAAACGCAACTTCCTGTCATTACTATCGGGGTTTTCAATGACAGTGTTTTTTGTTGCCTGCGAGGCAAGCCGTGGAAGAGGTGGGCCCCGACTTTAATTGTCGCATAACATGCTCATATATTTTGACAGTTTTATATTTTTTTGCCATGCGAACAGTACGCATAATGTTCAACTTTATTACCAAGCTAAAGCATGTTTTATTCGGGTTTTCTTTTCAAGCAGCATCGTTTTAGCTTGCGCTCAATGAAGCTTGTGTCAAGCTAGTTTACCTCCATGGCAATAAACTCGAAAACCATACACATGTGGAATTTTATACCTGTGTTAGTGGTCATAAGTGTTGTTTTTGTGATATTTGTAAATACGTTAGAAGGTCAAAGTGACATTTGTTAATTTACGCGTGTTCATTGTTTTGACCGTGTAGCCAAATGCTAGTGTTAGCATATACGAGTTTATACATAAACAATGTGTCATGACCACACGCAGCTAAAGCCGGATAAAAGTCGGTTGTCACTGGAAATAATGCTCATGTTAAATGATGAATAAACGGATACAATGCTGTTTGAAATGGATGCCTGTCAACCTCAGCCAACCGCCACCCCTTTTAACTCCATCCATCCATTATCTGAACTGCTTATCCTCAGTAGGGTCGCGGGGGTGCTGGAGCCCACCCTCGGGCAGGGGGCACCCTGTAATGGTTGCCAGGGCACTCAGGGACAGACAATTTGTTCGCTCATTCAAACCTAGGGACAATTTGGAACGGCCAATATACCTGACATGCATGTTTTTGGAATGTGGGAGGAAACCCACGCAAGCACAGGGAGAACATGCAAACTCCACATAGGAGGTTCGATCTCATGACCTCAGAACTGTGCCGCACACGCGCCAAACACTGCACCGCCGTGCTACCCCCCTTTCAACTTATTCACTCCAATTGACGGCTATAAATGTTCTGGGCATGTAATCGCTTGCTTCTCTCTAGAAGGCATTGACAATTTCAACGATTGATTTCAATTAACATTTATGCAATTACTGACTTACTCAAGTATAAAACTCTTCAAAAGAAACCCAATAATAAAATATGGAGACAGAGAACTGTGCTATTTCATTTACAAGATTTGAAATAGTCCAGGGGCAGCACGGTAGCGCAGTGGTTAGCGCGTGTGCGGCACAGTCCTGAGGTCATGAGATCGAACCTCCTGTGTGGAGTGTGCAGGTTCTCCCTGTGCTTGCGTGGGTTTCCTCCGGTCACCTCCCACATTCCAAAAACATGCAGTTCAGGTTAATTGGCCGGTCCAAATTGTCCCAAGGTGTCAATGAGCGAGTGGATTGTCTGTCCCTGTGTGCCCTGTGACTGTCTGGCAACCAGTTAAGGGTGTCCACTGCCCAAAGATAGCTGGGATGGTGTGCTCCAGCACCCCCGCGACCCTACTGAGGATAAGCGGTGCAGATAATGGATGGATGGATGGATGAAATAGTCCAAGTTCAAGAATTGGAATTGTATTTTATTTTGACTAAAAATGTTCTCCATGTATCAAATAATTTGATAAGATTATTCCTCATACTGTATCAGGAGTGTCTGGCCCACTAGACATCACTGGGAGAAGTGCAAGAGAAAAACAAACTGCAGTTGGAAATATGTCCACTGGATTTCGGCAAAGTCAGGCCCCACTCACTAAGCAACTGGAACTGTATTTCTCTTTTTCTTTCTTTCATTCTTTCTCTCTTATTTTCTCTCACTTTCTTCTCTCTATCACCATTTTTCTATCTTTCTCTCTGTTTCTTTCTTTCAATCTTTCTACCCTTCTATCTTTCTCATTCTCTCCATTTAGCTTTCGTTCTCTCTTTCTTTCTTTTTAATATACTAGACTGCCCCCATGAGTGTTTTTTTCTACCGTGTTGGCCCAAGCTAAAATGAGTTTGACACCCGTGTACTACATTATACTTTCTCCATATTATCCGATGAGTTCAGTAAGCCAGTTTTTATGGCACTGAATGTGTTAATGATTGCAATTCCTCTTATTAAGTGCTAATAAACCTTACAAACACAACAAAGGACCTATTTACTCACAGCTAGACAGACTACAGAGATTAAAAGCAAAGATCAATTGTGTAGACAAGTTTATATACCAAATAGACAACACAATTATTTAAAAAATGTTCTTAGTTCTTCCCATTTGGTGTCAAATTGGTGTTGTTTTTAATACTTTTGCAGACTTTATTAGATATCTACGATGATGTAGTCGTCTTCTACCACTCACAATTCGGATTACAGCCGAAATGGGCAAGACGAGATCGGTTTTTAAAAAAAAAATCCTTTACCAAAATTGTTATACGACGTACACAATTTTAATTGATCAAAAATTGTACAAAATTCTGCGAGAACTTACCTCATGTGTGGTGCTTTCTCAAGGTTTCTTCATTTTCCTCATGTTGAGGTTTTGAGTTTTTCCTTGCCATAATGTGGGTTTTAGATCAGGGGATGCTGTCATAATAGTCTTCAGTAGTCTGTGGTCTGTACAGACCTTTGAGACCGTCCCTTCCCAAGGTTTCTTCATTTTCATCATGTTGAGGATTTTGAGTTTTTCCTTGCCCTCATTAGGTTTAGATCAGGGGATTGTGTCATAATAGTCTAGTTTGCAATAGTATGTGGTCTGTGGAGCCCTTTGGAACTCTTTGTGATTATGGGCGTCACAAATAAACATGACTGGAATTGACTTGCAGGTTGACAGGAATGGAAATATGCCTGAGTGCATTTTTAGCGGCCTGACCCGATGCAGGGTCAGGCCGCTAAAAAGTGTTTCCTTTCAAATGTGGCCTCTTTTTCAAACACTAACATGCTTCTGCAAAGTTCCTGACTACTAAAATAAATTGGGTACTTAACATAAGTTTTCAATTCCTAACCCCAATGTTTTTCTTTGCAGCATTTGAACCTTCATCAGATGCCCCAGGCAATGCGATGAGTCGCCACACAAAAGTGAAGGCGTTCCAGCTTCGTGGGTTGAATGACAAAGGTTTTAAGGCTTCACTGGACAATGAGGCACCCGAAAGGTCGTTTGGTAAAGGATTTGAGCAAAAGGGCGAAGACAGTTCGGAGGACGGCGATGGTGGGGACGAGACTGAAGAGCAGGAAGGTAAAACACTGATTTTCCCTTCAGGTAGTCCTGTTGGGAACATGTATGGGAGGAATGCCGCAGGAGATTCAGCTCATGTTAGTAAATTGGTATTGTCAGTATCTTGGTTAGAAGAAATATTCAAATCTGAATTCCTTTTCAGAATAATTCCCCTCCCTAAGAACCGTTTTTTTTAGAATAAATAATGATTTGTCATAATTGGACCCTTAAATGTCTTTTACTTACAGGATCATGCAAGATGATTTGTCACGTTTGTAAGATTAATCAAAGACAAAATAAATAATCAAGTGTTATTTTTCGCAAAGTACACGTTCTGTGTTTTTGTGTATAATGCACACTTGCGTATAAGACTAGTTAGCGGTCTAAAAGACCTCGACAGTAGTGTTAAGCTTGCTTGAAGCTCATTGTACTGTGGTACTCTACTTAAGAATTTAATTTGTTCTGGTAGTAACTTCGTAACCTGAAAAGTATTGACACATTTTGAATGTAAATGCGCTTATCCGTTCCAAGCCCTGCAAAAGTACAGTATGATATTTTTTTAAATCATAAAAGAGCATCAGAACATGAAACAAATACATGTTAAACTAGATTACCGCACAATAAACATAAAACAAGAAGCACATAATGTAAAAATCCGTCGAAGATGTGTGAAGCAGACGTAGCGATAGCCAAACTTGTCAACCCTTTTTCCGGTTGATTCCTTTCCACAAATTCTTAGACTTCAAGGAATTGTGCTAAAAATTTGGGTTAGATCCTCCTCCCAGCTATCTTGCCGGAACCCCTCCTCCTTGTCGTCTCTCAACTCTGTACTGTGATGGTGACGCGAAGAGCATGCTGGTAACACATAGATTTTGAGCGATCGGCAGTTTGTTTACGTTAAGGAAACTCAGGGAGCAGTTATTAGCAGCGCGTACTTTACTGTATTTCTGACTTTGTAACCTGAAACGCCTTTGTAACTAGAGGCAATATTTTCTTGGTCAGGTACTTTGTAACCTGAAACTTTCGTATGTAGAGACATTAGTAAGTAAAGGTACCACTGCATGGCACAACACACGCAGATTATTTCCCACATTATCATAATGCTAAGTGATTGAAGAAATGCTTGGAATTTTATTTTTCTCTTTTAAGTATTTATGAAGTTTTTTATTTCGAGCGCTATGTCAAAACAATGTTCTTTGTTATCAATGACAATAAAAACAATTTAATTTAAGTTCAAACAATCAACATTTAAAACTAGATGGAATCAAGGTATTTTGATGACATTTTTCTTATTACAAAATTTGCTACATTTATGTAATGTACATGCAGCTGATATATGAAAGAGACCCCCATGCCTCATGTTTGCTGATACTAATAAGGAGTAAATACATTACAGAATGATCTAAAGAACATGTTTCTCTTTGGCATCCGCAGTTGAGGGAAGCGAAGATGATTCGCTGCTAGCGCAAGACGAGGGACAGGATTCAGGCAGCTGGTATCAGGGGGAGTCCGGACGGGACTCAGATTCTAGCTGCAGCTTGCCAGACTTCAACACCGAAGCTGACCACAGTAAAACCACAATTCCAAAGACGATTATCAAGCTTGAGCCGCGTGAAGACCAGCGCGCCAGCATCCATGATGGTGCGACATTCTTTTAATTTCCTAACCATGTTGTTTGTTTATAATATCATTTGGAAATACAGGTTTGGTGGTATTCATGCTGGGCATTTCTTTTTGACGCGCCTCCTCTGGCGCCTTCGAGGGTTGTGTGCCCTAAACACTTGGCCCTGACTGGTTCATTAGCTTGGAATAGACGATTATTGATGTTTTGCTCCTTTAACCCCATGAGTGGCAGAGCAATGGCTGGGAATTCTCCCTGCCAACCCCACTGCTTCCCTAGATGTTGCCTGAAGGCCCCCTGCTCCTATCCTTCCTTCTAAGCCACAACCAGAAGCTGGCTTTTTTCTGCCAGCTGCTTTGTTGCTCTTCGGTGGCCAGCTGCTCTGCATCCCAGGTCTTTGAGCTAGCGAGAGCTTGACACCCCAACAAAACCCGTGCACCCCACCTCGACTGGACGGACATACAGTGATCTTACAGCCCGCCTCTCTGCACTCGGCTGCCGGATCTTCGTATTTTGCCCATTTCCTCCCATATGCCAACTCTTAATTCCTCCTGAAAGGGACAGTTAGCTTTCCTTGCTGGCTACCGACCACAGCAGCATGTCGGACTGCAATTATGTTTTAGTGATCTCCCTGGGAAATTGCAACTGCCTCTTGAGGTCAAAAAATCATCTTCCACTCACTGCCAGGTGAAAGGAGCCTCCTCATGTTTAATGGGTGGGGGGCAGTGGTCTATTTGGCAGCCCGTTGTTAGGGAAAAAACTATATTACCAATGTAGCGTTTACCAAATTGTCCGAATTAGTTATCTGACTCCATTAACCAAACACAAACTTCATTCTCCTAACAGTGCATGCTCGTTTCTTAATGGGAAAATGAACAAAGATAGCCGGCATTTTCACACGGGGGCAGATTTATTTTCTTAAAGTATTTAAGTGAATTCCATCGAATTTAGCCGAATTATTGTCGAATTAGTCTAATTAGTCTTCGTCGAGCCCCCCTCTCATTCTCCCATCTCTCGTCTTTCTTCTCTCCTTCCGTCTTCCGTCTATTCACACGTCGGGGCGTCGGCCACCCCCCATTGGCGGGCCAGGAACCAGCTTCACCACCTCCTCGCCGAAAGGCGCCGCCATGTCTAAAGGACTCATACCAACAAAGCTTATCAGCCTTTTCCCGCGTCAGCCCTTGTTGTTTTTCTGTAGACATCATTCTTGTCTAGGCTCCAATGACCTCGCCCCACAGCTCAGCCAGTAAATATCTTTTGTATTTAAATGTAATTTGTATTTGATTGTAAAAAATCCCTTATAGTCAAATATATCAAATATAAAATCCTTCACCGTGCAAAATGAATGGTATACCTTGATTGGGTAGCTGTTTGCTTCCTGTCTGCACGCTTCAACCAACTCCGCCAGTTTTTTCAGCGTAATGCCGCCATCTCTAGCGACCTTGGGACAGGGACGTCTTGCAGCCGGAGAGGATGTGCTAAAGGCTAGCACTGATGGTACTACAGAGGAAACAGACCTCTTCAGTGCCAGACCACAGGGGGCAGGGTAGCGTGTTGTACATTGCTAGGATCAGGAAGCTGAGCCTGGCTTGAGGGATCTTCCACAGGTCAGGCCAAGACATAGGCCTGTCCATGACACCTTCTCATGTTGTCCAGCCGCCCTATCTGCTCTGGGAAACTGCTTTGATGATATGGCGTTCCTGCTCCGACTTCATTACTTTCGTCATACTATGGTTTTCCTCCTATGCTTCGAAGCCTTCGACCAAAAAAGGGGGGGTCTCGCCCCAATCAACACCCACTTCAACCCTGCCGACCATCTCGCGATCTTTTTGCCTTGTTTTCAATATTAACAAATATATTTACATGATCTTTAATTGCAGAAATCAACAAGGACAACACTGACGACGAGGCCTGTGGTTTTGAGGCGGAGCACGGGCAAAATGGCAGCGGTCTGAAAGAGCACGAAGAGGCTCACAGAAGCAGATGTGATGGCAGAAAGCGACTTCATGAGGAGAGCGATGAGCGACACAACGCCAAGAGGTATCGATCCAACAATTGGCCGAAAGTGTGTGAGTGGATGGTGTCGAGAAATTGCTTTAAATTGTATTTATTAAATTAAAAATCTAATTCGGTGGTTACTGATTTGGCCAGCAGGTAGTGCTCATGGTTTCCCACACGCATTAATTTGAAATAGCCTCATATTGTTTCTACTATTTGTCATGAAGGAAGCAATATTCTAAACATATTTTGATTTTAGCTTTAAATAATCGATTTTTTCAGTTAATTTATAGAGATGATGATTGATCAGCTCTGAACAGGGCAGCGCAGTGGTTAGCGCATGTGCGGCACAGTTCTGAGGTAATGGGATCAAACCTTCCTGTGTGGAGTTTGCATGGTTTCGGTATGCAACTAGCAGCCATCACTTAAGGTTCCACATGGCTCATGGTGCGTTTTGCCCAAGAAAACCTTTTTTTTCGTCCTACAGACAAAAAAACAAAATAAAACTGCTACCCTCCAACTTCATTCCCACATAGCCACATTCACCAAGTGAGTTATTACAGTGAGTGGGGTTAACAAGCAAGAGTCAGGAAAGTTATTACGCTTCTGCAGAGTTTATCAAGAAACTGAAGATTTAAAACTGGGAGGAGATCTATCGTGATTTTGTTTTTAGTTTAAGCTAACAAAAGCACACACAGACAACCAGTTTCGTGTGGATCTGCCGGGAGCCGCCAAGCCTCGTCCTGAGATAACCCTAAACAACTTGTAGGTAAGAACTAACTTAACTAGCGAGTTCATTGTTATTGGTTTGACTTAGGCATGGGCCAGTAAACGATTCAGACGGTATGACCAAAATAAAAATCGCAGCATCATGCCATTATTGTAATATATAATTTATTGTTTTTTTAAAAAAATGTTTTTTTTTAATTAAGCATATGGTTTTCTGTGCTTACATCACTGTTTAAACGAACCCAGGTCAATGTACAGTAAAGTAATAACATTTGTAATAACCCAACAAACAATATTAACACCAGTGGTTACAAGTTAGACATCGGGACAACTGTTCTTTTCAATTAAGATGCAAAGAAAACATCTATATTTGCTTTGTCTGTTCTTGATGCCTTTGTTTACAAATATTTATGTACGTAATTAGATAGAATAGTGAAATTCATATGTTTGTGTGATTTGTAATGAAATGTACATATTTCATAAAGATTGATTTGATTTTGATTTTTTGTGGGCTTTGAATTTTTTGTTCAAATGAACTAATGTTCATATTTAGTTGAATTAGTTTTATTGTAAGGGTCAGTTGTCCACCTGACCAAAAATGCTGTCGTTTTAAAAGCATGATTTTTATAACTTAGGGTATACCGTCAAACCGTTCACCGTCCCATGCCTTCTTTGAAAAATGCGAGAAGGGGGAAGAATTGTGATGAAAGCAATCTCCTTTCTCCTTTCATTGTTCTTAAATTTACTTAATGAAATCCCACCAGTTTATATTTTGCTATTATTTATGTGAAAGCTTTTTTCGTTTACAGATTGTGCAACCAGAGGGACTCCCCCTTTTTATGGCAATCTGAAGACGAAAGGTAAAAACATGTACACACACACAGACACACACACACACACACGGCACAAACATTGCCCTCCATAATTACTGGCAACCTTAAAATATATTCTCTTAGTGTAGCAGAAGCAAACTCTTAATCATTCAATTTAGAGAAATTGTGGATTAGAGCTAGGCTGGGCTGGGATTTTTTTGCCAATTTAAATTATGACAGTTTAAATATATTCAAAATTGTGAAATCAAAGGGAAGGGATTCAAGAGTTTTATTGTATTCATTCAAAGCTGGTGCTAATAATTAGAAGCTTTTGCACATTATATCGATAAGGCACAGGCTATGAATAGCTGTTTTATTTCAAAAGCTTTTCATGTCAAGTTTGTCAAAATGTTTGCTTTAATAATAACATTGTGTATTATTTAGCGCCCCTATATGGTAAAAAAATTGTGTGTTTTGGTCACTTTGAGTCTGCGTCGTTTGGATTTTTCCTTGAGCCTTTCAGCATTTGTTTTCAGTTGCCCGACACACTACAGTGACATCTTTTGTCACGTATCATACACTGTCCCTTTAAGGGTTTGATTTTGGTTTTGGTGGTGATACTTAAAAGCTTTTGCACATTATATAGGTTAGGCACAAGGTATGTTATATGTTTATAATTAAGTAGACACTAAAAATAATTATAGAAAACATCAATGGATTTTGAACTTGAACGGAGAACAGGAGAGGATCCAAACATCCGATAAAAAAATTCAACCTGTTCTGAAAACCCTCCTCTGAGCCCTTTCTTTTTATTAAATCTTCTAAGTTACTAAAAGGAGCTCTGCAATAAAGGGTGTGGAAATGAAAGACCAGCAACATTATTGGCCGATAGTTACAATGATGTAAATAGTCAAAATCATAAACAACAGTGAGTTATAGTACTCAAAATAATCCTGTGCGATCTCCTTTGCAGGTGTCGTCTATTAAAAACTAAACGTATCAGTACAAATCACTTTATTTTAAAACAGTTTGGTCCAAGTTTGTTAAAAACCTTATTTAAAAACCAAAATGTCCTCTACAGTATTAAAAAAAAGATTTGATTAGAAGCAGAGGGAGACATTTGAAATAGGGATGCTAAAAATCATGGAGGACAGTGTAAATATGTTTTTCCTTATTCATTGTACAAATCCACAAGATACCCTCTGGCAGTAATTATTTATGTTTCTACTTTTTGTGTCATTCATTCCAGCAGTGACGCCACTCCTTCACCAGATATGAACGAAGGTAAAGTTATAAGTTAAAGCCTATCTTCTAAATAAAGCCAAACTGGGTATTTTTTTCATATATACATGCCATTTACAGTCTATGAGGAGGAACGTCGCTGGGAGGAAACCGACTGGAAACCAAATATATTCCCTTTCTCTGCAACACCTGGACCCCGGAGTACTGCCGCGATGCTCAATTCCAAGCTGCCAGCTGATTACTTGGAACTGTTCCTCACTGACGAACTTCTACAACAAATTGTGGATCAGACAAACCTGTTGGCTACTCATTCTTATCAAGCCAGGTCTGGCAGTCAACCCGACCACAAAAGTCCAGCATGGAAAGCTTTGTCCGTCCCGGAACTAAAAACTTTTTTGGGACTCACCTTTCTCACCAGTTATGTAAAAAAGCCCAACATTCCATTGTACTGGACTGTGGATGAAGTAGACTCAACACCCTATTTTCGAAAGACAATGTCAAGACACAGATTTGAGATGATATGGAAGTTTCTTAATTACAACAATTACACATTCGAGGATGACACTGACAAAATGTACAAAGTCCGCCCAGTGTTAAACTACATTGTGGAAAGGTTCAAGGAAATGTATCAACCTGGGCAAAATATTTGCATCGGTGAAGGTACGATACAGTGGCAGGGGCGTGTGGCCTTTCGAGTAAACGATCCTAAAAAACCTGTGAAGCGTGGAATCAAATCGTACGCACTCTGTGACTCTGCAACGGGGTATTGTTTTAATATGGAGCTTGATGTTGAAGAAGCTCGTGCCACATCAGAAATCGTGTTCTCTCTCCTTGATCGTCTCACAAATCACGGTTACACGCTGTATTTGGAAGAATCCTGTAATTCAGTAGCAATGTGTGAGCTTTTACTGAGAACACAAACAAATGTCTGTGGAACGGTGAAGGAAGACGGCGAGGACCGAAAAATATTTAGGGAAATGACCAAATATAACGAAGGGGTGAAGGAAAAGATTATGAGGCACAATCAAAGGGTCATGCTTGTAGCGTGGCAGGACAAACGGTTGGTGTCGACTTGTCATGAAGATAGAATGAAAAAGGTTGATGTGTCGAAGGCGTGTAAAGACAGGGGCCCTAAGATAAAGCCTGAATGTTTTGTTTCATACAACTCTTCCATGATAGGAGTTGAAAAGTTAGACCAAAACATTTCATTTTACCCTTTCGTACGAAAGTCCACGAGCTGGTCCAAGAAGTTTGTTGCGTATCTGTTTCAATTATGTATGTTTAACGCCCATGTCCTTTATAGTGCCAGATACCCAAAGGAAAGTAAAACCCTCTTGGAGTTCATGCACAGGGTAGTCAAGTCCTGGACTGTAACACGACAAGGAGTGTTGCAGGTAAAACAGGAAAGGCATGAGGAGGAATATCCAGTCTCCCAGGTTCAGGCTTTCAGGTACTTAGTACTTCAAGGTAATAAAAGGTCTCCAAGAAAGGATCCAATCAGCAGGTTGGACGGACAGCTTGGCAAACACAAACTTGAATACCTCAAAGCAGGATCCAGCAGCATTAATCCGGCAAGGACACCAGGAAGGCGTTGTAGGGTCTGCACACGGAGAGGTCTCCGGAAAGACACCAGAATGTGGTGCGTGTCTTGCTGTGTCGCCCTGCATCCAGGAGAATGTTTTACAGCTTACCATACCATGGAGGACTATGCTGTTCAGGTGTAAACATATGAGCTCTATCTGTGATAGGATCCACATACAAATCAGTAGAGTTAAAACGTTCTTTTCATGTAAATGGAAATAAAAGGTTGCTCTCAAAAACCTTTTTTTCTGGTTGTTGCCTTAGTGAGAACTAATCTTGACTTGCGGTGTCGATAAATCTATATATACAGTGGCCCTTTGGCATACAAGACTAATCCGTTCCTGCATCGAGCGCGTTTCTATAATGCCTCGTATCTCGAATGAATTCTCCAGATACAAACTAACTAATAACCGTATAATCCGTTCGCGGAATCTCAAGTTAGATCCAAACAGCTATAAAACACATTTTCCTGATTACTAAAACACATTCAAATAATAATTGAACATACTAATACAGTTATGAGAAGTCGGGCAAGATTTTTACTTGAAAGACCTCTCATATCTCTTATTTCTCAGAGTAGAGTAGCTCGTATGTAGAGTGGCCACTGTATTGCTGTCAAAGTAATTTTTCGTGTGTGGACTTGTTAAAGAAGTACCCAGGATTTACGAAATAGGTAAAGGCCCTTTGCTACACTCACACAGGACAACATATCAAAGTTTTCTTACAATAATGGCTTCTATCAATATGTAAAACGTTCTCATCGGAGAAAGACAATCTGTTCCCTACATCTTAAAAGGGCCTTGCAGTCTGGACTGTGGCAAATATGATCTTTGAGGTCCAGGGTAGCCAACTAAGTCCATAGACAGGTAAAATTAAGACAGATGTTTGGGTTCTGGTAGTTTGTCCACTTTTTCGGACTAGCTGCATGCATAGCAAAGCTAGCATAATGTGAAGTTGTGTCTATTCATAGATCATGATGGAAAGGGAGTTAGGCAGTAATGTAAAACCAAACGCAGGCTAATTGCCTTGATCACTGCATACACATAAACAAAACAAACATAGTACCTTAAAAGAAAAATGGGACAATGAAGCCAAAGGCTTATAAGAGACCTATCCCCAAATTAAGACTTCTTCTATTATTTTAACTCGCCATAATGCCTTTTGTCATTATGAGTCATTTGTTAGTTAATTAAAAAATGATCACATTGTTTGAATATCGGTTTACATTTTCCCCCCATTCTTTTCTCAATAATGTTGAAAGAATTCATGTCGCTCATTTGTTGATTATACATTTACTTAAATTAGATTTCCTTACCACAAATCGCAATGCTATCAATTAAAACGTATCACATTGTAGGTTTACATTTTATTTTTCCATTCTCGTCCTTTTAATCTTTTGTTGTGCCCTTTTCATTGTTTTTGAAGAAAGGCGATTCATCTGAAATAATATGTTTAAGTTTTAATGATAAGTACCATTTTTGAAGACGACGTTGTTGGGCGTCGCCCCAAAATATACGCAGAGACGAAATATGTCAGAGAGGGGACGCTCTTTTTTGCATCCGTTCATTCATCCACGTTCGAAATTAGTCCAAGAGACGCTGGCTTTTATACTGTGTTCAAAAACATTACATGATGTTTTTCTGGGAATCAAGAGTATTTTTTTCTGAATCCAAAGTGTTTTTTTCTTTTTTTCTTCTCTGGGAGAAGAATTAAGATTCTTACAATGATTGTCAAATGATAAAAGTAATTTAGTCCCAATGGTTTATACACCAAACCAGTTACCAGTAAATATGTGAAATCATTTTAATTCACAGATCGTGCATCTGGCAGGGATCCCCCTCCATTTGGCAGTCTGGGGAAGAAAGGTAACCCCACAAGTGATATAATTTTGCCAACTTTTTTTTACTTTCCAATGCAGCAAAATAACCTCTTTTTCTTTATTTCTGTTCATCATGCATCAAGCAGTGATCCCAGTGCCACAAATGTTGACAGTGTGCATAAAGGTAAAATAATGGAATAGAAATACCTCCAACTCACAATTTAATTGACAGTCATTGTTTTTATGGTATTTTGTATCAAACAGAATCTACATGGAACAGCTATCATGAAGAAAATTGTAGCTGGTATGAAGCTGACTGGAAACCCAAAAGATTTCCCTTCACAGAAACTCCTGGACCCCGAAGTACTGCTGCATTAACCGATTCTAACCTGCCGGCTGACTTCCTGGAGCTCTTCCTTACCGACGAAATACTTCAACATATCGCGGATCAGATCAACCTGAACGCAATTCGGTGTTTTGATGCTCATTCTGAGACTCTGCCACATAGCAGATTAAGCAGAAGGCATTTGTGGAAACCCGTGACCGTCCCAGAAGTGAAACGTTTCTTTGGACTTACGTTCCTCACCAGTTACGTCCGGAAGCCGAATATTGCATTATATTGGAGTGAGGATGAAGTGGATGCAACTCCTCATTTTAACCAGACCATGTCAAGGAACAGATTTCAGCTCCTATGGCGGTTCTTACAGTACGACGATTCATCTCAGGACAACACCGACAACATAAGCAAAGTCCGACCAGTGTTTGACTACATCGTGGGAAAGTTTAAGGAAATGTATCAACCGGGTCAAAACATTTGCATTGATCAAAGTATGATGCATCGGCGGGGCCGTGTATCCTTTAGGCCTGATCCCAAAAAACCTGCTAAGTATGGAATCAAATCTTACATACTGTGTGACTCTGCCACAGGTTATTGTTTCAATATGATTCCTGATTCTGGGGACACCAAAAATACTTCGAATATTGTGTGCGCTCTCCTTGATCGTCTCCCAGGTCATGGTTACACGCTCTATATGGACGAGTCCTTAAGTTCTGTCGCAATGTGTGAGCTATTATTCGGCGCAAAAACCAATGTGTGTGGATCACTGAGAAAGTTCAGAGGAGAACCCCAGATTTTTAGAGAGATGAGAAAGAATGACTTGAAAGTTAAGGAAAAGATTGTGAGGCACAATAAAAAGGTGATGGTAGTAGCGTGGCAGGACAAACGGTTGGTGACGACTTACCACGAAGATAGAATGAAGAAAGTTGACGTATCGCGGAAGGGACACAAAGACGACGGTTCCCAATTCAAGCCAGAGTGTGTTGTCGCATATGACTCTTCCATGACCGGAGTGGAGAAGTTAAAACAAAATATAACATTCTACCCCTTCGTCAGAAAGTCCAGAGACTGGTCCAAGGCATTTGTCGCCTATCTGTTTCAAATCTGCATGTCCAACGCTCACGTCATCTACAATGCTCGGCACCCGGAGGAGTGCAAGTCCCTCTTGGACTTCATTCGCAGTGTAGTCAAATCCTGGACTGTGAAGCGACTTGGGGTGGTCCAGGTCATTGAAGAGGCAGAAGAACATGCAGTTGTTAAGGTGGTCGAATTAGAACAGCGTTCTAAAAGGGCGCCTCGTAGATCGGATCCAGAGACTAGGCTGGACGGACAACTCGGCAAACATCGATTGGAATACGTGAGCTCAGCCAGTAGGAGTATTGTCTCAACAAAGAGATCTGGACGGGGCTGCAGGGTCTGCAAACGTAAAGGCCTGCGCAAAGACACTATATGGTGGTGCGTGTCTTGCTGTGTTGCTTTGCATCCAGGAGAATGCTTTACAGCTTATCACACGAAGGAGGATTATTCCGCTTAGAAATCAAGAACTGATCTATAGCTGTGATTTGGAGATAGAATCGGACCATTCGGATTTGATGTGACGGAACAAGCCTGAAGCAAACACAAAGTTTCATTTTTTATTTGGAAGACTCGAGAGGAAGAGGGGTGTTTTTAGCCCCTCAATGCCCAACTCTCCCAACCCCGCCGCCCACTTATCTTGGTGTGACAAGCACGCAGATCCGGGCTGGGCGAGAGGGAGACTCAATCCATCCCGTGGATGCTCCACAAAGAAAAGGAAACCAAGAACAATGATGGGTGCAGTATTGTTAATACTGTAAATAAAGTTTGCTTGAGCCCTGGGTAACTTTGGCCACTTGTTAGCATTTTGGATGACAACTGCTGCATACACGCTATCCCTCTTGACATTAAAAAGCGATTTTATCGCACACACTTTTTACGCGCGAAACACAATCCATCCCCAGAAAAAAATAAAAGCAGCGAGAAACCCGGCCCGAACCCGAACGTAGTGATTGACATTTAAGGCCAGACCGGGGTTTCAGGTACAGCAAGCCTCAGGCCTAAGATCTTACCTCTACTGTGAATGAATATATGCATAGCAGTTTCAACAAACATTTGTTCAAGTATAGATGAGATAAGTGTACAGTATGTATAATAATGTAAACAAAGTTTGCCTGACCCCTGGCTTACTTTGATGGTTACTTGTTAGCATTTTCAAAATGGATGAAAACAGCTGCATTCAAGCAATCCCTTTTACGTTAAAAAGCGGTAGATTTTAATTATCTAATAGTTAGTATATTTTTGTTTATTTTTTAAACTTTTGAGCACTCACAGTCGTAGCGGCACCACTTTCTGTGGTGTGTTTTGGGAAAGTACAGCCTTGCAGCACCCATCCTTTTCCAGACATTTTTAGTAGGGGTTTACTCCCCTACATAAAACAGTTAGGACTGGTTTACATGGCTACCAGTAGCAGGAGCCTACTGATCTGACTCAGATGCAACACTTTCATCATCTGGTCGCCGTTGCTTCCGGTGTAACCTGTCATCCTGCAGAAGTGAGCTGGACCTTGGCATCTAAGGCCAGCGATGCGTGACAATACTGATACCAGGCTTTAAATAATACACACTCTGCCTTTAAGACAGGCAACATTATCTCCCAACAAGATCAAGACGTAGGCCCAATCCCATTTCTCTCACTCGGCCCTGAGAACCCTCCAGTGAGGTCCCTCGATAGAGGAGTGCCCTCCGCTAGTGGAGTGCAAAGTGGAGATGGTTTGGACAAGACTTGCAAGGTTCCACCCCTGTCCAGGAGATGGCGGTAATATTAATTGGCTGTAGACCTCAGTGACGTATTGGTCTACGTCACATGTAAACAACTCGAGTCTCAACCTGTAGTGTGTCAGTTGGAGAGTTCGTGCAACGTTAAAAATGCCCGCTACTGCTGTGTTATTATCGATTGCCTGAAAGCTCATCATCTTTTCCGTGTCTCCAATCAACGGAGGAGAAATGTGCTATACTGAAGACAGCTTCGGCGCTATGTAGTGCTGATTCATCTTTACAAGGTACGTACACTCATTAAAAAAATGACCCGTTCGGTCAAATACAGTAAGAGTTAACATACAATGCACGTTCACGTAATACCCTATGTTTGTGTAGACATAAATGGCAATCTACTTATTAGTATCTTAATGCCATTTTATGACACATAGTAGGGGTCTTGAATGTGTGACATGACGAAAAGTAAACAAACACAAGAACAGTCCACCTGACCCTTAAGCTGACATAATATCGTCACCAAACTTCCCTGTACGACCCAAAAACCTTAGTTCATAAGGAATTTAATTCAAAAGAGTTGTCATTGGATATAAAAAAGGTGCTTGATTGCTGTTGTTTGGTCATGATTGTTTTCTGTTGTTGGTGTCAAGGGATTTGTTCAGACCAAAAAAGACAATCGACTTTGGCTTGGACAGATCTATTGACACTAACAAAGATATCATATAATGAAATTGTGAATATGCTTGATTGCAAATAGGATTTTCGAGAAGGGTTGTTCAAACCCTCACATTGTATTTGCTGTTAATAACATCATATTGGAATATAATATTGTGAATGTGCTTGATTGCTGTTGTGATTGTCATGATTGTTTTTTTTGTTATTAGTGTCAATAAATTTGTTCAAACCAAAAAAATTTCAACATTTTTTCATGATGCTTACATCACAGTTAAAGCGGTCTTTTTCTTTTCTATGCCCACATTTATGTCTAAAATGTTTGTTTTCTATTGTGTTCCAGAGTGGCTGTCCCATAAGCATGGACAGGTTGGACAGGAATGTTCCCATCCTGTGCTTATGGTTGGATGTGGAGTCAGAACTCATTCAGGACTTAAGGTTGAGCAAGAAGGTTATGTGGGCCCTGCAGGAGCTGCTAAAGAGGGAACAGGGCCATGGCTGGAGGTCCTGATCTACGTGTACTGGCTGGCCCACGCTCTGTCCTACCGTGTGGTGTCACGGGTCTTCAGGGTTCCCAGGTCCACCGTACAAAGAATTGTCCACAGTTAATATGGAATAAATTGCCCAAAAGCCATATTTTAGGCTCTTTAAGTCAGACCCACATTTGCATTATGTGCTTTTCTGCATTACTATTCAATAAACATCTTCATTTTGAGTAACACCTTGGTGGTTTATTTCATAATGATGTGAGATACTGCGTGTGAACTATGTGACTGTTGGACAGAAAACAACTACAAATCACTCCAGCTTAAATAATACTTTACTTTCAGAAAAACAAACTCACATTGGCCAAAATACATAATAGTAAATAAATAATGTGTCACAAATTTTAACAAAAATATACCAATACTTCCATGAAGCTGGAAAACACAAACTGGAACTTCATTGAGTTCTTAATAAAAAAAAATATTTTCCTTTTATAAAACAAAGGGAAACATTGCAGAGATGTCACTGTTCTGGAAATTTGTCCACGAGCTTCCCAAAAAGGACGGGAACCGCTCAGTTTTGGCCACAGTTTCTTCGAGACTTTTCCTCACTCCGGCAGACTCCACTTTCAAAAAGTCAAGGAGTGTATCGTGCTTCCTTTTTTTTTCTGGGTGATTTGGGGTTTGGCGCCGGATTAGAAGGTGCCAACGACGTGCCCGGTGGTGTGGATGGCGTGGTAGCTGTGATGGTGACCAGCTCTTCCACGGGACGTTCTACAATGGCCTTTAGGTTGGGTGGAAAAAACAAGAATTACTTAATGCTGATGTATTGTACAAAAACAACTGTGTATACGATGCTCAACTAGTTGATGTGAGACATGAAATTGACATGTTATTCTTATGGCTGTATGAGCCTTCTATTGGCCAGCATCACATATGCTTTAGAATTGTCTCCACATTTGGACAACATTTTGAGAAGGTAATTCGTTCACTTAATATGTGTTTACAGAGAAGACAGTGAACTATGTGATAGTAGTTTGTTTCAACTGTATTTCCACGTGAAATTCGGAGACATTACTCGTAATGCATGATGAAAACTAATGCATTCTGATCTCACATGAAAGAATCATATTGTAAATAAAACACGACACCCGAAATTGTGTGCAGTAAACAAGCGCTTATGTCCAGAACGGTATTCTGACTATGCTCCTTTAGCGACTGGCCATGTACATGAAAAGCACGACTCGTTTAAGATAAAAACAGGGATGGGCTGAACCGTGATTTTCTGCACAGTTATCCTACTTTACAGTTTGTAGCGTGAAGGTTTTTTTTTTGCCAGCTCCCTTGGTAGATTAGTGCACTTCGTAAAGTAGCGATTTTGCAATGTTCGTGTTTTAACGCGAAAATACGATTTTCTATTGCATTTACGTCTAACTAAGATATCTCAATACATTTTATTGCAAATACATGCGTGGTTGTGGAAAACTACTTACATTTGTGTGGTTCCTTTTCGGGCATGTTTGTTGATATTGAGAATTCGCAAAGCCTTCTGGGTAGTCACTTCGCTGCCAAGTGAGGTCGAGAGCCCCCTCGGTCTTGAAGTGGTTACGACTTGGTTTGAGGGCACTTCTGCCTCGGTCTTGAGAGTATCGGGACACACCCCATTTTCACGTGAACGCGCAAACCGAGTGACTAGGGCACATAGCGAGTGAAAGTGCGAAGAATGGGACGCAGCCGTACAGTCAGTGTTCCCTCTAAGCTGCGTGCGTGCGCAATTGCGCACTGCTCGCACATTCTCAGCGCACAAGAAAATCTAGCCAGCGCACAAGGGTCCTAAACGGCTCTTCTGGTTGTTTTTGCTTCTTTAATCCCAACATGATCAAATATTATGTAAAATTATGCACAAAATGCCTTAAAGGAAGTGGGGAATAGAACAAAAAAGAAAAAAATACCAAAATGAAAAAGTAGTGAAAAGCTGAGAAAAAAAGAAGGAAAAATTTAGAAATAAGCCAGAAAAAAAGAAAAAGAAATGTTGGAAAAAAGTAAATAGAGAACAAAAAGAAAAAAGTAACAGCTCGGGAAAAAATAAACAGAGATTTTCTTAAAGGAATTTTTTTTTTAAGTAGAAAAAAAAAACAGAAAAAAGAAGAAAAAGTTTGTGTTGCATTCAAATAATTTCCAATTATATCAAGTGAATCTTGTTGCCAACATTGTACTTCCACTAAAAAATGTGATTAAGTACAGTTCTGTATCTTACAACCGATAAATAAGCCCCCCAAAATGTTAATATTATGCGACAAAATATATCAGGAAATAAAAAGAAATGGATATCTTGTGAAAGAATTGTAAGAACAAACTACGTTTGTAGGCCGTACAACCTTTGCAATAATACATGAGTCAATTCATTCAAAATAGAAAAAATAATTCTGCATTGCCGGAAACTCAGCAAAATGTAACTTGATGTCAAGTTTTGGACATGTTTGATAATTAATTATCTTGCCAAACTTGGGATTATGGTTGCTCACTGTTGTTTCAAGCGTTGCTCACCGACTTTGTGTGAACACTCAGACCCGTAAGGAAAATTAGAGGGAACATTGCGTACAGTATTTACTTTTTTTGCAGTGTGCTGAATAATATTGTTTCCATAGTGCAGTGGTTAACACATTTGCCTAACACGCGAATGGCCCCTGGTTTGAGACCAGGTGGAAACACGTGTTGGCCTGGAGAGGGATGGGCACCACCAGGCTGTACTTGCACAAGAGACACCATTAACGACCCTGGTGGTTAAGGTATCCAAACAACTAAATAAAAACATTGATATATTTGATACTTTCCTCCTGCACATGCCATGCTCAGAGCTGCCACTGTAATATGAATTAGGTGGGGAAAAATAGGAAACATGAATAAAAATACAAACATGCACTATTTTGTTTTAAACTAAATATTAAATGCCTGAAAAGGCATCTTTGAAACGCTCGGTCCAAGTGGTGAAAAATATCAGGCCTTTATATTACCACCAGATATAGTGATTCGTTATTCACCCTCCTCTATCATGTTCGATTTTCTTAACATACTTATTAATAGTAATACCCAAGGTCACTATACATATAACAAAAATAGTGATATAAATAAAAACAGACTTAAAAAAGGAAAACAAAGTACAGTACAGTAAAAACCGTGACGTATCCCCAACGGGCACACATTTTTCCCCCCCCCTTAAGTAAAATGGCGACTGTTATAGAGGCCAATCTATAGAACTACATTGCCCATGACTCTTAGCCAACGAGGTGTCCTTTTTGACGCAATTGTTTTCTTTAACAATTAAATAGTTTTCAAGCCGTATTTTGGTGTCAAAATACACCTAACGTTGATACAACGGTAAAATAAATTAAAAATATTTGATTGGACAAGATTGAAGTCGCGCAAGAAAACACACTTCTGGTAAATTGGCGTGGCCAGCTGGGGCCGCTAGAGAGCAACCTTGATTCTTTTCGTCGAGTACGCGTTTATCGCCAACCAGACCCGCGTTAGATAAGGTAAGGCCACAACTTGAATACCACAATATACCGTGTTATTCATGTTACCCCATGCAAAAGTTTCTTAAAATGAAAAATAAAACTTCCAGTTCAGACTAATTTGCATTTTCTAACTGCATTTTGCGTGTGGTGGTGTTCCCACTCGTGCTCAAACCCCACATTGCCCCCTATGTTAAGCTAGGTAGCTATTTAGCCATTCAACGACGGGAGGAAGTGTGAAATAAGAGAGTCAACGGGTGGTTTTATTCACCTATTTAGAATTAAACCTTTGTTTTGAATACAAATACCCTATCAGGGATAAAGTTAGCTAGGTAGTGTGCATTGGTATTAATTAAATAAACATGGCGAATGTTAGCTTAACGCTACGCCAATACCGCGCCAAAGCTGCGTCCTTGCACACTGAACTCAACGCTAAAACGTTGTATTTTACTATCCTTATTCTTTCGATGCTTTTTGCAGTATTTGCACCCGCGTACACACTCCAGGCAACGCGATGAGTTTCGACGTGAAGAAACTGAAAGTGAACGAGCTGAAGGACGAGCTCCAGCGTCGCGGCCTGGACGCCAGAGGCCTGAAGGCGGATCTGGTGGAGAGGCTTAAAGCAGCTCTAGAGGAAGAAGCCCTCGCCGAGTCGCCGGGCGAAGCGGAGGCGGAGCAGGGTGACGGTGATGGCCCGGACGATTACAATGAGCTGCCCGGCGACGATGATGGAGATGTGCAAGAAAATCAAGGTAAACCTCCCATCTTTTTGTTTTTGTGATGTTTATTTTAAGTCAGGTTTTTGTGTTCAGGGATGCTTCCAATGTTTCAAAGAGCATTTTTTTACGTGTTCTATCCGCAAAACTATTTCCCCCCTTTTTCACGAGCGATTATAATTCATGCGTGCTTAATGCTTGTTTGTTGTCAAGTCCTTTTATTTTCAAGGACGGAGAAGGAGGCAGTACCGTGTTGATTAGTGTACACCCATCCATCCATTATCTGCACTGCTTATCCTCAGTAGGGTCGCGGGGGTGATAGATAGATACAGACTTTATTCATCCCCGGCAGGGAAATTCACATTTCCAACAGCATCCCTGCGCTGAGAACAATACAATAATAAAGCAGAAAGAATACAATATACAAATACCCAATTTGACGTGCTAATACCCCCTGTAGCGCGATATATAGAGTATCTAGATAGTGCTACACAGAATACACATTGCAGTAAAAGACGGTAATATGCAATGTAGGGGGTGTGGTTTAATGTGGGCCTTTACTTTGTCGGGTGGAATTAAAGAGCCTCATGGCATGAGGAAGAAAAGATCTCTTCAGTCTGTCCGTGGTACAAGACTGTGACAGCAGTCTGTCGCTGAAGCTGCTCTTTCTGTCCGGAGATAATGCTGTGTAGTGGAGCCCATCCCAGCTGTCTACAGGCAGTGGGCAGGGGACACCCTGAACTGGTTGCCAGCAAATCGCAGGGCACATAGAGAAGGACAACTCGCTCTCTCATTCACACTTAGGGACAATTTGAACCGACCAATTAACCTGAAATGCATGTTTTTGGAATGTGGGAGGAAACCGGAGTGCCCGGAGGAAACCCACAAGAAACCACAGGATAAAAAACTATTCACAGATGGGCAAAATATTCACATTTAAACAAATACGCTGTATTCGGGGAAGCCCTACATAGTGCTTAATTTTCTGCATTCTGTTAGGCTAAACAGATTTTGTTCTTAGATTTCAATGCATTGCAGAGTACTGCATGATATCTATATTCAGTATAAAGGTTTCACGAGGGATCACTGTATAGACAAATTCATATTTTATGTGTATTATGCACAATGTTGCTATTTTTAATTGCACTGATTATTGAAGCACAAACCCGCATACGCGCACTGCCATGTAAATATTGTCTATCTGTTCTAATATTCTTTTTTTTTTACATTTTTGGTCTTTTTATACACATTTGCAGTGGTTTGCCAGGTCTAACCTCGTAAACATTGTATAATCTGTTCAGCCCACGTCAATTAAGCAAATTCTGTACTGTTGCCACAGACGAGGCCTTTGCTGAGGGTAGCGGCGATGGATTACTCGATGAAGATGAAGGCCAAGATTCTGGTGGCTACTACGAGGAAGAGGAGGCCGCACCAGAAGTTGAGCCTGAGCCATGTGAACTTCAAGAGGAATCTGCGGACAGCATCCCCGCTGACTCCAAAGCAGATGTCAAACTTGAACCGAATGAGCAGGAAAGCATTGAGATTAAACAAGGTTTGTGGCATTTTAAATTTAACACAAGTAATATATCTTAACGCGGGGTTCCTGCGGATCCTTTAAGTCTTGAAAGGCATGTAATTTAATATTTAAAAAACAAGGCCTTAATTGGAATTAAAATTTCTTAAATGCAATTTTCGAAAGTCTTAGAAATGTGAACTAATTGATATGGTTTGTATTTGTTCGAACTGAAAGGATTAAGTAACATTTCTCAATTACTTTTTTATATATATATATATATATATATATATATATATATATATAATATACGGATTTTATCGCGTGAACACAATAACAGTCCTATGAAAAAGGGTGAAGTAGTTTGAGTCTGACACATGTCTTAGGCTTTCCCACAATACACATAGCAACTTCGGACAGAGACGTTTGCTTTGGCCCTTGGAAAAGTGTAAATTTAATGAGAAGTGGCTGTCCGACGAACGTTTTTTGCCATGTCTGAAAGCTGTGCCGGGTAATGTGTACGAGGCAGGGTGTATTGTATGCAAGAAATATTTGTGTTTTTTGTTTTATTTCTGTTTTTCCAATTGGTCTTAAACTTGACTTAAAAGGCATTATAAAGTCATGAATATAACTTGACTTAAGCTGTAGAAAGAAATATGAGGCGTTCTATTTTTACTTTTTAAATTCTATGTCCCTTTAAATTCCATGTGTATATGTTCGGATTTTATGCAATAGCCAGTTTATGTTCGGGAAATTCTGTGACTGGGTTTAGCATCACGCACTGTGTTGTATGTTTGCCTTAGTATCTATTTAGATATTTATCTATTTGTAACTCGAAGCAATAATTTCCCATTCTTGTACTTTGCAGCCAGAAACTTTCTTATGAGGAGACATTCATAATTATATTTACCACTGTATTAGTTTTTTTTAAATATCAACTACATAGTAAAACCTCATTACTGCCCAACTCAAATTAAGTGAAGGAAATTACGGGTCAAATTATTATTTTTTTTCTTTTTTTAAAGGTACCCCAAAATAAATGTTCACATTTTTCATTATAGAACCGAAGGCGGAAATAAAAATTGAGAAAACCCCAGATGTGGCCGGAGATGCTGGGATAGATTCCCGTGGCCAGGAGCCAAAACATGAACGGGATGGCGAAGAGCATGCTGAACAAATGAAAGTGGAATCTGATCGAAGTGGACAGTATGGCCGAAAGCGACCACATGAAGAGAGCAGAAACTACAACTACTATGAGCACCGCGAGGAGAAGAGGTATGACGCTAGTCATTATTTGACCAAAAGTAAAAGCACACAGTCATTTGATTGCTTCCTTGATTCGGGGGTTTTACAAACATGCCCCTGGTGCTACTCAAAAAAAAACATAGACCATCAAAAACCATATAAACTGTACCGTTATATTATCTTTACCAATGCCAATAGCAAATCCTTTACTGTAGTTGACCTTTCTTAATAAGGGATTCTTAATAGAATTTTACTGATATAAACATGATGTAACAAAAATGCCTTGATTAAAATACTTGGGGTATTGTGGTGCCCATTATGGTTTATTATACAATAATATAGGCACAATGGACTTAAAAAAAGCTTGGTATAAATCATCATCAGTGTGCATTGAGGTACAGATATAAAATGCAGGTGGTCTAAACATTTTTAACAGGTAATAAAAATGTGTCACATTCAGCTCATCTCTTAACACTCTCGCTGCCACGGACGAGAATTCTCATCACATGACATAACGACATAGGCTGCCAAAGACGAGAATTCTCCCAAACTGTTTATTTTTTATGTATGAATGGGATGATGAGATCCTTTGGCACCTCTCCAATTAATATGAAGCCAATAGAGCACTGTGGTGATAAACTGTGGTCACCCGATGGCAGTAATGCTCCCGCCAGCTAATAAAAGTGCGGTCCAACAGGCCACGAAGAAGAGCAGTGGAGTTGTGGTGTAGAAAAAGTCTAAAAATGGCAAAACTCAGTGTATCAGCACTAAGGCAGCTCTCAATTGAGCAAGACATTTTTTTGGGGGTGAGAAAAGTAAGGATGACAGAGGGAATGACCTAATCAAAAGAAAGTGACTGTTACTGGTGACACACACGATCATCTACTTATTCAAACCCTGGCGCCAAAATGGCTTGATACCACTCAAATTACCCATGTTCAAATGGTAATTACCAAATAACGGCATATGGTAAAATTGTCCTTTTTTGTCTGAATGAAAGAAAAATGACTTCAAACTATCAGATTGTACAACCAATGTTTATATGGTTCCAGCACATAGTATTCTGTTGATCTTGAAAGATAAGTGAAAATGCTTGAAGTGTCTTTTACTGATCGCTGTGACCAAAGCGCAATTGTGATTTAGAGTTTGATTTTATTGGATTTCCCCATGTAAACCAACACACGGTGTTCATTTTACCTCTGAAAAGTGATGAGTCCCGGGGACTCGCATGCTCAAAAATCTATGGGTCCCAACAGAGATCTATGGGTCCCCAAAATTTAGTGTTATCGAGGTTGAAATTGTAAATCGGTGACAAATATATAATAAAAATCTATATATTCATTTAGTTTAAATCATCAAATTATTAATTCATTTTCTGCATCAAATTATTGTTGGTAATATGCCGATTAAAGGGATAACCAGAAACCTGTCTTTTTTTCATTTTCTCCTTTTATACTTCCTTTTTTTCTTAACTTCTTTATACAAGATAATAATTCGTAATATAATGCATCAAAGCAAGTGAGGCGTTTGAGAGCCGGCTCTCTTGAATGAGTTGAGCCGAAAAAGCCGGTTCTCTAAAAAGAGACGGACTTTTCACCACACAACTCGAGATCGGCGTGCAGACGAAAACTCGAACCGCGAGACCTAAACAACATCTGCCGGATCTGCCTGGCGAAAAGTTTGGAGTGTGGTAAATCTTTGTTTAAACAAATGTAATCGGGTAATAATGACAATTTCGTGTCAAAAAAGTTGCGTCCCAGGGACGCACATTGATTTGAGACTATACGTCCCCAGCAAAAATGATGCGTCAGGGACGCTGGCAAACGAGAACACTGCACTTATTTATGTAAAAGTGAAAGATTAGTCATGTGAGTTGTGTTGAAATTCTAATTCATTGCCTGTAAAAGTTTTCATAGCGCTATTAATGTTTAATTTGAATTTATAACAAATATTTGTTTCTTTTTGCATCGATTAAAAATTGACTACGCTAATTTTTGAGCTTTTACAACAAATGTGCATCGGCTACAAATATCTGTTATCGGGTTCCTCTCAATACTAATAATTGTATTGGCCCTGAAAAACCCATATCGGTCTATCTTTTATATATATATATATATATATATATATAAAATTATCAAAAAGGTAGCTGACAAGTCAGCTTAATTTATATTAATTTTAGATCCCAATTTTTGGTAAAATGCGCATTATTTGTAGCACTGTCTTTGAAACCCGTCTAGTCTTGTCCATGACAACCCGGGCCAAGCTGCAGTGCTAAAGTAAAATATTGGCTTGTTCATAACTGGGGCTTCATGGTAATTGCCCAAGTGGCCCTTTTAAAAGCAAGCTACACTTTCCCAATAACACTGATCATTTACTGCACATGACATTGAGAGACACAGAGAATGATATTCTCAAATTCAAACTAGATTCTTCAGCATGATGGATCCAGTGTAATTTTGTAAAGAGAGCAATTTGCAAAACTGTCTCCAGTTCTTGGAGCTTTACTTTAGATCAGAATATCAATTCTGCTTGTGAGAGTGTTGCAACAGTGAGGAAAAGCACAACAGGTCATGAAGAATAAGAACGCGTTTAGCGGGTGGTCGTTTAGAAAAAAAGGTTAACCTTGATTATACCATGCGAGTCCAAAACTTCCCAGGTTGTTTTCATAGATCGGGGTTGGATAAAGTTCATGAACTTGACTCAGATTTGTCAGAAGATTGTTTACCGTTTGGATCAACTACCAGCAGCTCTGTGCAGCTCATCTGCAGACGTTCCAGGGAGGAGAAAGTCAAGGTAAGAACTAGCTTCCAAGCTAGGAATTTTTTTAAATGTTTTATTATACAAACTATAGTTAACTGTAGAAGCGCATTCGATATTTTCAGCATGAACAATTTTAAGTTTTATCATTTTTTACTTCATAAAATGTGAAGATATTAAGAAATTATATATATCCTACGATCCGTGAACTCTTTTCTTGTAGAGTGGGTGCTCCACACAAGTACAACAGTGCAGTAATAATAATAAACTGTTAACTTTGTTCCTTTTTCTACTTCACATAATTAGAAAAAAAAAGTCTCTGCTATCTTCCGTTTCGGACATGTAAGGTCAAACAGAACAAGATGGACACAGCGCAATCAAAATGCAAGTGCTGTGAGGACATGATTTGATGACAAATTTGACATGAATTTGAAGAAACGATCTCAGTTTTGCCACATAACATTCGCATGCTGAGTACTGTTACATTCTTATAGAATTTTGAATTCTACGCTCATAGAAAAATAGTGATCCTTCTTATTTCCAGACAGTTCTCATTTCCTACCAAGATGGGATGGCAACGCCGCAGTCTTATTGGCCTTGGCTTGGTTAAGAACAACAATGGCAGCAAGAAAATGCACATCAGGCCGCAGGAGCATGATCCTACAAATAGAAAAACAGAACTTACAGAAAAGATAATGTCAAGGGACAAAACACCCGATTTTTACATCCATGTTTGCAGACGTTACACATTAAGGAACATTTTATTTATTTACATTATATAATATATATATATATATATATATATATATATATTATACATACACACATTGAAACCGATTGCTTCCTTGGTCCTCCATTCAGCAGCTATTACTGTGTCATTGTTTATTGAAACGTGTTGAACATTTAATTAAATTTTGTCCCAGAAGGCCTCTGCATTGAAGTGATCTTTTCTTTAGTTCTTAAATATTAAATAATATGCTACATGATTGTAGTTGCCAAAAATACCCTTTGAATACCATTTCCTTTTTTGTTTCCCAAAAAACCAATGTCATTTTGGGTTCATCTATTTTACGACTCAACTTTTTGATTTTATCCCTTGATCAAATACCGCCTCCCAATTAGTTTTAGTTCGATTGTTCCTAATGACCAGTGTTCCCAGCCTGGAGAAATCACAAATACCAGAATTTATCGTTGAGCGCAATGTTGGCAAGGACCTATTTTCCTTGGTATATGCAAGAGTTGGGCAAACGCCTTCCTCGGGGGCTGCTGTCCAGACCGTTTTAGGATTTGTTCTTAAACACATCTGAGTCAAATGACTAGGATGCGGATCATGCTTCTGCTGGATTGTAAATTCAACTGATTATTTGAATCATCAATATTGGAAAAGAGAAAACTCCCAAACATTCAGAACTCTGCCCCTCGGCACCTGAATTTGCCCACCTCTTGCATGGAGACAGTATTTCCTGCATTCTAAAAGGGGGGAAAGTCGGGGTTGGGCGAATTGCATTTATCAGTTCATATGCGATAATTGCATTTGTACAATGTAGTCTTGCTGTTCATTTGCTATACAATAGCGTAATTTACTAGTGGTAACGTGATGGAATCTTAATTTTCAGGTCACGTATACAGCAAGGATCTTACACCAGTTTGCAGTCTGGACTAGACAGGTAATTAAAAAAATCATTGTCCACGTTCCACTTAACCAATATTAAAAGTAGACTTTTTCCTTAATACTGTACTATGTATTTCTGTTTTTACATCTTATCCATCAAGCAGGGACTCCAGCGCCACATCTCTTTACATTCTGAACAAAGGTATTTAAAAAAACTTACATTGCTCAAAAAGAAAATGAGGAGAAATATTTGATTATAATTGTTTCTTTATTATATAGGTCCTACATGGTGTGCAGATAATGGAGATAACAGCTGGCTTGAAACGGACTGGCAACCAAACAAGTTCCCTTTCACTGCTACAACCGGACCGCGGGACGTTGCCGTGAAACTGAATTCCAACCTCCCAGTTGATTATTTGGAACTTTTCCTCACTGATGACCTGCTCAAACATATTGCAGATCAGACAAACCTTAATGCTGCTCGGTGTTTTAAAGCTCATTCTGGTGGCCGGCCACACAGCAGATTTAGCAGGATGGATCGGTGGAAACCTTTGACTGTCCCAGAACTGAAAAGTTTCTTTGGTCTTACTTTTCTGACTAGTTACATCAAAAAGCAAACCATTGCACTGTATTGGAGTGTCGACGAGGTGGACATAACACCACATTTTAGCCAGACCATGTCAAGAAACAAATTTCAGCTCATATGGAAGTTCCTAAATTATAATGATGATGCATCACAGGATGACACAGACAAAATGTACAAAGTCCGACCAGTGTTGGATTACATTGTAGAGAAGTTCAAGATGATGTATCAACCCGGGAAAAACATTTGCATTGACAAGACAATGATGAAGTGTCAGATGTGTCCATCCATGCAAGTGTACAACTCTCAAAAAAAATTGAAATATGGCATCCAATCATACATATTATGTGACGCTGCCTCAGGTTATTGTTATAATATCCTGCCGGATCCAGGGGAAGTTAAAAATCCACAAGATATAGTTATTCCGCTCCTTGATAGTCTTCCAGGTCATGGACACACACTGTATATGGATGAGTCCTTAAATTCTGTACCAATGTGTGAGATTTTACTTGGGGCAAAAACCAATGTCTGTGGATCACTGAAAAAGTTCAGGGGAGAACCACAGATCTTTAGGGATGTGAGAAAGAATGACTTGAAGGTTAACGAAAAGATTGTGAGGCACAATAAAAAAGTGATGGTGGTAGCATGGCAAGACAAACGGTTTGTGACTACTTGTCATGAAGATGCAACAAAACAAGTTGACATATCACAGGAGGGACACAAAGACATTGATTACCACTTAAAGCCAGAGTGTATTGTTGCATACAACTTATCCATGATTGGAGTAGAGAAGTTGAAACAAAACATAAGATACTACCCCTTTGTCCGAAAGTCCAAAGACTGGACCAAGACATTTGTCTCATATCTTTTTCAAATCTGCATGTCCAATGCTCACGTTATATACAATGCCAGGAACTCAAAGGAGCGCAAAACCCTCTTGGACTTCATTCGTAGTGTTGTCAGGTCTTGGACTGTTAAGCAATATGCTGTCGTGCAGGTCAAAGAGGAAGGTGACGAACATGCATCTGCAAAATGTAAAGGTTTTTCGGAATCTATTAAAAGGCCACCAAATAGGAGTGACCCAGAAAGTAGGCTAGATGGACAGATTGGTAGACACCAACTTGAAAACCTGAGGAAATCCTCCACTCTCGTAAACCCAACAACGAGACCAAGAAGGTGCAGAGTCTGCACACGCAAAGGCCTGCGCAGAGATACTGTATGGTGGTGCATATCTTGCTGTGTTGCCTTACATCCAGGAGAATGCTTCTCAGTGTACCACACGAAGGAGAATTATGCTGAGTAGAGGTGAAAACACTTCTGGAAAGATGCAGAACTAACACTACAAAGGTTCAACTAGATTTTGTTTTTATTAAAATTGTAATAATCTAAATCCCTTGACTGTGTGTTGTTTTTGTGGTAGAGAATGCAATTAAACTATGTTGACACTGGCACTAGGCAAACAAGTCATTGTTTAACTGGGGTCATGAAATATTTCATTTCTACTGACCATACTCGTGGATTTTTTAACGGCTTAAACACAAATTTAGGCCAGGTATTATAAAAAACACACGTCCAACGATGTTTGTTACCATTGTATAATTTTCTAAATACCCTGTAAAAATAATGAAAAGTGCCTTAACATGCATGCATTTTTCTACATTTGACCAGTGTTATTTCGATTAACGTGTATCTTCATCGAATAGTTGGGCAGTAATCTAATTACAATGAATAAATAATGCTAAAATTGACAGAGAAACTTGAAAAACATGCAACATCCAATCAATGACTGTGTGTGATTCATCAATATTCGCTATCCGGTCAAACAACAAATCAACGTCTTCATTTAAATTTTGATCATATTTTTTATCTTTTCTGCCTTTTTAAGGTCTCGTACTCCACAGCCACCTGCAGAAGATGAGGAAGAGAACATCGATGACACTCTCGTAACTATTGACACTTGTAAGTGTACCCCGTGGGCGCTTTTTGGATATCTAGAGGTTCGTTAAAGAATGTACTTACTAGATGTTTCCTTCACCTTGGTTTCAGACAACTGCGATCTGCACTTTAAAGTGTCCCGGGATCGTTACAGTGGGTACCCACTGACCATTGAAGGCTTCGCCTACCTGTGGGCAGGTGCGCGAGCCACTCATGGGGTCACTAGTGGACGTGTGTGCTTTGAGATGAAGGTAATTTAAAGTAGGCTCATCAAAAGAATCAATACCTGCATGATAGAATTTTTATTGTATACAATAGTAAGGTGCAAGTAGTTTATATATATATATATATATATATATATATATATATATATATATTAGTTTTTTTTATGCAGTTCTTATCCAAATGTTGCTGACAAGTCAGCTCAATGGGCTCTATGCACGACTTACTTCCGCGTTCGAGTAAGGATGGTTAGTCATTTCCGGTCTCTCGTAAACAGCACGAACAAAGTGCGAAATAACGTCATGGTGAGTTAATGTATACACGTGGTTTGTTGCCGACGTTCACGTTAAATGATGTCCAGAGAATTGTCCGAGCGTCCAGCGCAGCACCACAGACCAAACTTGAAAAAGCAATAGTAACCGCGTCACATTTCAGGGAGGTCGGTCATGTTGCTCGAAGTAAAGCAGAAAACCTGGTTGGTAGACTCATCCGAGGAACACGACAAACTGAACACATGAAGAATGGTCTGCAAATAGAACAAGTGCCTTAAAAGATTATGCCGTTTTAAAAAATGTGAACTTAACCTCGTGTGGGCTAGTAGTTCATCCAGATGCACCGTGGTTGGGTGCATCACCTGATGGGCTGTATATGACCCTATCAAGCGACCATCATTTGGGCTCGTTGAAATTAAATGGCCAAATATACAAAGTTACATAGATTTCAAGTACCTAAAAATTGATCATGGTCTGCATAAGCTGAAAGAAAGCCATTGCCATTATTGGCAAGTCCAGGGGCAGTTGCTGATTACAGGACTTGAATGGTGTGACTTTATCTTAGCCAATGAAGACATTCTTGTGCAGCGCATTCACAGAGACAATGCTGTGTTGCATTGTATGAAACAAAAAGTTGATTTGTTTTTCTTGTACACATATGTCAAAATACCTTTCAATGTGCAAATAATTTGACATTGAACACATTTCAATGCAATACTTTTATTAAAGAAAAAGTCAACAAGCTGCAACGAGAGCCATGTGTGTAATTTAAAGAAAGCAAAAACTTAACACAAAATTCAACACTAAAGCATCATATTGCAGGTAAGTTATCAGGAGTCAAATATCCATAAATTGCAAGCAACGTCCAAAAACAAATCCGTATTCTGCTTTGGTTTGTTTGTTGCTTGCATAACATTGAGACCAGCTCTGACCGGAAACTCCGAACCATCCTGAGATTTTTCCAGAAATGCGTCATCGTCTCTCGTGCATAGAGCCTATTTGTATAAATTCTAGATCCCAATTGTTGGTAAAATGTGTATTGTTTTAGCACTGTTTTGAAACTCGTCCAGTCTGATCCATGACCAGCCGGGCCAAGCAACAGTGCTAAAGTAAAATATTAGCTTGTTCATAACTGGGGCTTCATGGTAATCGCCCAAGTGGCCCTTTTAAAAGCAAGCTACACTTTCTGAATAACGCTCATTATGAATTGTATTCTCCAATTCAAACTGTATTTTTCATCATGATGGATCGGCTTTATTTTTTTTTGAGAGATCCGTGATAAAAGGGCAAATTGAAAAACTAATGTCAAGGTCTGGGACCTTTCGCTGGAAAACCGAATGAGTCGTAGCAATTATGTATACAATACTACGGTGTAAGCAGTTAAACCAAATACCATATCCAGGTGGCAAATATTTCTCCTTAAGCTGTCTATGGGGCTATTCAAGTTTGACATATTGCCATGATCATCTTTGCCAACTTTCACATTCTTCTATGCATGTATATTAATTGACAAGTACAGCAATGTGAATTCACTCCTAGATATACACAAAAAGATGGCTTCTTTGGTTATTACCCAGGTTTTGTTTTCCTTAGATCAATGAGGAAATTCCAGTAAAGCACCTTCCCAGTTCAGAACCGGACCCACACGTGGTCCGAATTGGATGGTCCCTCAACCATTCCAGCACTCAACTTGGTGAGAACCTTCGTAGGGTGAAATTAACTTCAATGATAGAAAGTATTTAATATTGCTCCTTCTTTTTATCCTAGGAGAGGAGCCTTTTTCTTTTGGATACGGAGGAACTGGAAAGAAGTCTGCTGACTGTAAATTTGCTGACTATGGCGAGCGATTTGGAGAAAATGATGTTATCGGCTGCTACATCGTAAGTGAGCGCATTAGCGAAACGCAGCAGCTCCGACCAAAAAAATCAACCCCCGGGTTACGATTTTGGCAGGACTTTGACCAGGGGGATGAGGTGGAGATGAGTTACTCCAAGAATGGCGAGGCGCTGGGCGTAGCGTTCAAGACCACCAAGGAGGAGTTGGCGGGACGCGCTCTCTTCCCACACGTGCTGGTTAAGAACTGCGCTGTGGAGTTTAACTTCGGACAGAAGACACCTTACTTCCCCCCGCCCGATGGGTATTCTTACATCCACGCCGTGGCCCTGGAGGAAAAAATCAGAGGCACCAAAGGACCCACCAGCAAAGGCGAATGCGAGGTACAACTTGGGCTAAACTCCTTTTATACCCCTTTGGGAACGGTCTGCAATTATAAAATTTTCTTTTCAGCAAAATTCACCTTTTTAAAGTTGAAGTGGGTGACCTGTTTGAACTGGTAGATCCAAGAACAAAACCTTTCATGAAGGGAGGGGTCTTTGTGAGATTTTGCAGGGAATAAATCAGGAGTTTAAGGTGTTACGTTTGAATTAGAATTGCAACTGTCATGTTGGTAGCAAGAAAGCTCGCCCTTGGAAGGCAGAGCAAAGGATGGATTAAACCAAATACATAATGGCGAAATTCCTACAGTGGTTCCCATAGAATTTTATGAGACCTCTGTCATGGGACAGTCTAACGGGGCATGGCGACATTGCCTATCCGTTTTGTCCTCCGTATTGCAATCTCCTGAACTTTTCCTGTGCTAAATGTGCTGCTGCAGGTTCCACCTCCCACCCCCAAATTCTTCCATCCTCTGCTCAACAAACAAAAACACTCATAATAACTAATCTACCAATTAACCAAATGTGAGTGATAGGACCAAAAGAAGGATTTTTTTATTTTTAAAACTAGTTGTGAAAAACAGACAGCGATTGTAGCAAACAGCAGTAATTGGAACTTTGCTTATTGTGTCGTTGAGCGACTTGTTTCTGTTAAGTCAGAGTTGATCATCAAATGGTTTACCTGCCCTCGTGTACAGCGTGTGTTCCTTTTAACTTCGCCTCATTTTAGGTATTTGTGACTTTTCTTCTCGTATTTTTTCTGATTGTCACGCAATTAATATAATACTGCTTTGGCGACATCCAAGATTCAAGATTGTCTTGGTTTACATGAACATAAAATGCCAATGAAAATTTTCTTTGCGACTTATGTGTAGTGTTTAACAAATATACAAAAGGAATGACGGTGTACATATTCTTTTTCCCATGACGAATTTGTGCAGTCAAGTGCTTTGTTCTGTGGCTCACACCCTATAAGTCACTGTCCTGCAAAAAATGTTGGTGTTATTTGGCTGATAAACTTGACAGTAGACATATTTAAAACTGCAAGTCAATGTTTGACGTGATGCGGCTCATTTTTCTCTGTTCTCAGCCTGGTTTTGCGGGCTAGATGAAATCAGATGGCTGGCCTAATGTGTCCTGCGGGTAGTGTGTTTGACACTACTGATTTAGGGGTTATGGGTAGCGTCCACAGAGAACTAGATATTAAAAATGGGTAATTTAGTTATTTATAAAGTGTAGATTCAATATGGAATTATTTTGAGTAAAAGTGCCCACTCCAGTCTCTTATTCAGTTTGTTTTTCCAGATTCTAATGATGGTGGGCCTGCCGGCCTGCGGCAAGACTACCTGGGCTATCAAGCATGCAGAGACCAACCCTGATAAAAAGTACAACATCTTGGGCACCAACGCCATAATGGACAAGATGAAGGTGGGTCAACTGTTTTAAAGTCCTTTCCAAGTTCCATTAGATAGTGCCTAAGTAGTGATGGTTTTAAAGCTTTAAATTTACCTTTTTATTTTACGGTTTTAACTCCAAACTATTAAGGGTAAAAAAGAATCGTCTTCACGATGTCACCAGTCACTGAATTGTGTCATCCCACATACTATACTAGTAATTCTAAACTCATGGGATTGGAATGGACTCATCACATAAATATCACGATCAGTCTGACACAAGATACCCAAAAACTATAAAGGTGGTAGAACTCACCATATAAATTCTATCGTAGTCCATTCATTAAACATGGTCTTGTTACATTCAGATCAGTCCAGTGAATACAACTTTGTAAAATATTTACTCTAAAACACAAAATAATGCTGACAGATAAAAAAAAGACATCTGCCTAAAAGCATGCCTGCATCATTTAACGATCTCTGTTTTAGATTGACACATCTCTTGACCACTTGCACGCTTTGTTTTTCGTTTACCCTGCGATAGCCTGTGAGGGACTGTATTGAAAACAACAAACCTGACCCACGTTGGCTCAAAAATCTATAGCCAGTTTTGACCGATTAAAATGATCGTTGACACATTGCTTAGCCAATGAAATTCCCAACATAAAATTCGAATTGTATTCAAATCGGACCCGAAAATATAAGTGCATAACACCACTGGATATTCATTTTTGAGTGTGATTATCACATGCAAGTTTGCACAATCCTTAATTGACTTCTGGAAAGAGAAGTCAAACATTTCAACTCTTTCACTAGGTCTGAAATTTGGCCCAAGTCAAATACACCTTTGCAGAAGTTTTAGAGCTGTGAACTGGTTGTCTCCAAATGGCCACTTTTGGAAACGCTGTGACATACCTTTAGAAGAATATGTAAAATACAATGTTTCATTTTTCAGATTGTGATCATATTTGACCTGGGAGCGGGAAATGCTTCATGCAATATTTTTACAGCTCAAGTGCCCATGCTAGACTCTGCTGCCATGTGATTGCAAAAAATTCAGGCGAGAGAATAAAATATTTGTGTGTTTCAACATAAAATACTTAATGTTAGTAGCGCTTGCAGTAATCATTTGATTTTGGGACACAACTTTAGAGTACCTTTCAAAACAAAACCAAGACTGTCCATATTTTCCAAACGTTTCAAGAACAGCTTTTAATTCTCTTTGGGGACATCTTGGATTATGGTTTTAGGCAAACAGGATTGTAAAGTGGTAAACAAAATTGTAATTTTTATTTTTCAAAAGTATAACTAATTTTATTACGTCTTTTTTTGTAACGGTCATGAAACCTATCTACCTTTCTTTTGTATCCCCATTATGTAATATATTATCATTGTAATTTTACCGTTTTTGTTTTGTCCAAGCTGTACTAATATTCATAGGGACACTGGGGACAAGACGGCTACGAAAACATCAACTAATCTTTGTTAATAGTACTTTTTAACCATCACATATATATTTGACCTTTTACGTTTGGTGGGCTGGGTTAAGAGTCTTTGCAGGCCTTAGTTTGCGCACTCCTTATTAAGTTCCAAATAAGATGTGTGTTCTTTAGTCTTTTCCCCCACACGGTACTAATATTCAATGGTATGCAGGTGATGGGCCTGCGCCGCCAGAAGAACTACGCCGGCCGATGGGATGTTCTGATCCAACAGGCCACGCAGTGTCTGAACCGGTTGATCGAGATCGCCGCGCGCAAGAGACGCAACTACATCCTGGACCAGGTAGCGTACAGAAGCCACTCGCACACCCCTAACCGCTCGGCACCGTCACTCACTGAATTACTCGCTCTAATGGACTATTTATTTATTTTTCAGGGGGGCTCTGTGTATTATAGAAGTAGTAGCAGCATTGAATCTCACTTTCTTTTGTCACTTTGCTTGTCTTGTATTGTAAACAAAAGTGAGAGAATATTGACCCCATGTTTTCATCCCTCGCTATATTTATATATATTTGCACTTGCTATCTCCTGTCATAATACAAAACTGTTTGTCTTGTGAACTGCGACAATGTACAAGTAGACCATGACTTTTTAAAGATGTTGAGAAACAAGTAAGCTCTGACTCTGGTGAGTAAGAAAAACACCTTCTGTTGCTAAATAATAAGAGAGAGCTTTTCACTTTAAAAGCTGTTTTATTTTGTAACTAGACAAAATACATGGAATTGTTGAGTGTGTGTTTTAATGTATTGACCCCACAAGGTAAGTAATGACTAACAAGGTTGAGATTTTCAGGTCTTTGGTCTTGGATGCCAGCAAAGGTAAGTAGGGTCAGATGGCGACGTTGCCATGGAATCGTGAGTATAAGCAGGTGAGTTGTATCTGTGTTTGTCTTGTCAAGTGGGACAAGAGCTCCGTAGAAACATGGGTAAGTGCGGGTAAGTATGGGGACAGGGGTGTGTCGGTGACCTTTTCGCGGCTTATTCATATCTAAATGGAAATTTTGCAATCGTTTTTAAACTTGTGGATTACACGCACTTGAGTAAAACACGCGCCCCTATTTTTTTTAATTTAAAATCAGTATAAAATTTGGTTTGACTTTTTCTTAGCTCAAATGAATGATTATATATGACAGCCGTGATTAAAATCATTTATTGACACAATACCGACATCAAATTTACACTATAAACAATGTCAAAGTCCGATTCATCATAAAAAAAAAAAAAGTTTCCCTCGTCGTGCTTTTTTTGCGTTTATAACTTTCAGGACAACTTTCTGTTTTCTGCATTCTATAACATTTGTTCCTGGTACAGTGAATATAAATAGTGTGATGATGAAATACAATCTCGTGACTTTGTTTGTAACCATATTACTGGTGTTCTAGTGGTTAGAATTCGGCGCTCTCATCGTTGCCACCCGGGTTCGATTCCCATTGCATCCAATGTATTGTATGATGGATGGTCTGCATTTATATAGCACTTTTTAAGTCAATGTAAAGCGCATTACAAACTTTTCCCATTTACATACTAACTAACCAATAGCAGCATCAGCTACCTGCTATCGGGGAATTAGGGATTCAGTGTTTTGCCCAAGGACACTTCGACATATAAGAGCCGGGAATCGAACCTGCGACCTCTTGATCCCAGGACGAGCGCGCTACCTCCTGAGCTAATATTTTTCATCTGTTTAATCAGTACACCAACACTGTAATATACTACAGCAAAACCTCATGTATAGTGCGCACCCAAACTTTGAGTTCCCTTTTAGGCTTAAAACAATGCATGTTGAACACGAAAATATTTTTTAATGCAGGTTTGATGCAATTTCAAGTTTTGTTGTATTTCATCCATTTTTTAAACATTTTTTAACTCCGCGATTAAAAAGTGGCTGAAAAAAAAACATTCCGACATTATTCTCAACCGCATCAAGCTTTCTTATTCCCCTTTCATTTAAAATAGCCTCTTCACACCAACCATGTTGAATGGATGCACAAGATATTAAACAATAAAAATGTCAACGTTCTTAGCGCGCTGCAGATACAGTATAGAATGTTTTCACACTAACTAGGAAGAGGACGCTGTTTTTTTTTTTTTTCTTTAGGGTGGATGTTGGGTGACCTCTCGCGGCGGAAAAAGGCACTACAGTAATGTCCTGTACTCGGACAAAGGTGCTCACAATACAAAATCTAACTTACAGCAATGTCCGAATATTTTTCGACATCCCGAAAAAACTACCGTATTTTCCGCACTATAAGGCGCACCTAAAAGCCTTTATTTTTTTCAAAAGCTGACCATGCGCCTTATAATACAGTGCGCCTTATTTATGGATCAATTTTAAAATTGCAAAGTTTTCCAAATAACTTGCAGCAGCCGACTAGATTTTCCCCCGAACGCCAAGTAGTACGCGGTGTATGCTGGGATTTATTTACCGGCGTTTCATTGGCTAACCAATGTGTCAATCATCATTTGAATCGATCACTATTGGCTAAAGTTATTCGGAGGTCAAGAGGCGGATCCTTTTTATCATTTACAGGCTGGCATTGGCTCAAACGGCAAACAAAGCCTGCAATTGGCCGAAAAAGATGTGTCAATCATCAGTTGAATCGATCACTATTGGCTAAAGTTATTCGGAGGTCAAGGGGCGGATCCTTTTTATCATTCACAGGCTGCCATTGGCTTGAACGGCGAAACAAAGCCTGCAATTGGCCGAAAAAGATGAATGCGTATAGCATGTGGCTGACGGCATAGAGAAAGCATTTTTTTCTATTCTGTATTTGTAAATATTGTATTCTCCTGGATTTACTACCCTCACGGATATAAGAGGACATTGCCTGCACATTATTATGAACACAACGACTTCGGTGAGCTTACTCCGGGTTTTATATTGTCCCTGTATCTTGTTTCAGACTGAACTCGATGTTTCTGTGATAAGCGGTGCAGATAATGGATGGAATGGAGTGTCTATTTTTAAATTAAACTCAATTCCAATTCCATCCGCACGTGTTCTCGACACGTATTTGCGTCTTTGCAAGCTTTCGGAATGTTAAGGGGGTAATAATTTGGACTGAACTATGTGACTGTTTTGTCCACGTTCCCATTGTAGCGCCTTATAATCCGGTGCGTCTTATGTATGTCAAAAATAGGACCAAAAACTATTTTTTCGGGGTGCGCCCTATAACCCGGAGCGTCTTATAGTGCGGAAAATACGGTATTTGTATCTACCGTTTTTCGTAAGTCGAATGGTCTTAATTCTGTATTGAGAAAACTGACATGCCAAACTTTGGCTTCAAAAATCTTCAGCCAAGAGTGACCCATTCAAACGACGATTGACACATTGGTTAGCTAATGCGACATAATTATTTTTACATTTACAATGTTAATTCAAATCAAAGCCCAAAATAAGCGTGCGTAACGGGCTGCATTTTTTACGCGCAATTATGACACGCAAGCCTGCGCAATCAGTGATGGACTTCTGAGAAGAGAAATCAAACATTTACAACTCTTTCTAAAAATTGGCCATAGTAAAATACACAGTTGCAGAGGTTTTAGGGCTGTAAATTGGTCTTCTTCAAATGGCCACTTTTGGAAACGCCTAGATCTACTTTTAGAAAAATGAGCAAAATATGTGTAGTTTTTCAGATAATGATCAAATTTGACCTGGGACCAGGTAAGGCTTCTTCTGCTTTTGTTCCAGGCGTTTTCTAGCTAAGATCCCCATGCTGCACTCATCTGCAGGCATTTGTTAGAAAAATAATCCAGGAGAGAGAAAAAAAAACTATTTCTGTGTTTTTCAACTTCGATTACTCAATATAAGTAGCAATTGCAGTGATTTTTTTTTTTTTTAGTTTGGGACAAAACCTGTTTCCATTTAAGAGACCAAAACCCTCAGTTCTCCAAAAGGTACAAGAACAGCATTCAATGTACTTAGGGTATGTCTTGGATTGGGATTTTAGGTGAATTTTCCAGGAGTGTTAAAAGGTATTAATTTAATTTATTGACAGCGGAAATCTATATCTACCCTGGTCATATCCCTCGAGAGGGGTGACCGACAGGAAGACAAACGCATACAAAAAAAGAAAATAAAAAACAGGAAAAGTAGCAAAAAAACAAACATTTTTGGACCATGGCCAACCCAAACAAGTTAGGTACCCCGGCACCTAAATTGGTCATGCTTTCGTCCCTTTCAGATGAACTAGGACACCAGAAAGTGGTCATGTCACTTGTGTCAGGGTGACACAACACACTCTTTTTTGTGCGACAGCAGGGCCCGACAGCTTTCACTGGTTTACCCCTGCCGCATCATAGGGGTGCCCTGCCCATCCCTTGGAGCGCGTCTTAACATCCCACTATCCTTTTACAACACCTCTCCACTCATTCCTATCACCGACAAGAGCTCGAGCTTCCAACGTAAATTTGTGGACAACGTAAATAAAGAACCCATTTGCAACATAAGATTTGCAATGTATTTGCGATAAGTTTTTTTCTCTTCGTCATTCTTTTTTGCTTTTATTTCCTCCGGGGCGACTTCGTTTTTCCATATCTCTAATATTGTCTGTGGTACTCTAAAGAAAAATAGTGCGATAATAAGATAAAATTGAATTATTTTTGTATGTCATCTGTATCACTGGTTGTCTAGTGGTTAGAGGTCAGCGCTCACTGTAGCGACCCAGATTCGATTCCCGTTGCATCCAATGTTTTGCGATTTTGGTCTGCGGTATCTTTTGACTGATCGTTGCACAAATACGGTGGCAGTATACCATAAAACTTTGAGTTATTTTTTAGGTTAATAAAAATTCCTCTTGTACACGAATAAATATTGTAATGAATTATTTGATTTTGCCTTTTTTCGGTATAAATTCCCTTGTATGTAATTCTTGAAAGTTAATGTTTCACCAACACATTGTTATACTCTCGTGTACAGCTTTTCATCCATTTATTTTTGGCCCCCAAGGATTAAATACCAAGACAAACCCGTGCAAACCATTAGATGGTACATGCTAACTAGACAGCCACCCACCCATGCTGTAGGTTTGAATTGCTAAAGTCCGGTATCATTAAATTAACGCTAATCGCACGATGGGTCGCCCACCCCCTCGTCCTTATTTGGTCTTTAGCGAATGACGGGCAGCAGACACCAGGTGAGTCTTGAGCGACGCGATCCGTAGCAACCGAGCTAACGTGTAGCCTCATCCCAGCCCAACAACAAACCTGTGTCACTTGATGATTGCAGGGTTCCAGCTTCCCATTCCAGCGGAACACCTTTGCAAGTAAATCAATAACAAACAAGCTTCTACCTCTTTCTTGTCGCCATTGCTAGACAAATGTATATGGATCAGCAAGGAGACGAAAAATGCGTCCTTTTGAGGGTTTTCAACGCAAGGCTATTGTAATTTGTCCCACGGACGAGGATTTTAAAGAGCGAACATTAAAGCAAACCAATGAGCAGGGGAAGGATGTGCCCGATCATGCTGTGTTAGAAATGAAAGGTAGGACCGCCGTGGTTACGAGAAACAAATCACCAGATCTACTTTTTTTTTCCTGTGTAAAAAAATCAAACGTGGAAGATGCCCTATTATATCCACTTCCCCTCTCTTTCAATCCCTTCCCAACCCCCTTAAGTTAGAGGAACTGGAAACATTTTGTTTTTTTGTTTTTTTTCCCCCCTCAATGTTGCTTCTTTTTACCCCCGTGCACTGCAAACTTAGGTAGAGTCTTCATTCCAACATTGCGTTCTGGTAAACCGACAGTTTTTTTTCGCCTCATGAATTCAAGATATTGGAATTTGCGCGCTATTATTGGAAGCACAAGGATAACCAACATGAAACAAATATCCTCAAATCGTAAATAGAACATTTTCCCTTTTGATAACTCCCGTCAGGGAGTGATGTCAGGATTTACTTATTTATAGTTGTGCCCTTTATAAATAGAAAAGATGTGCAGAATTCAAAAGGGTTTTGCTGTCCGATCACCTATTTTTCTGTTGGAGATATCAAATATTACCTTATTTTTTAAAGCCCTGTTAGTTTAGATAGTGCTGCCATACAATAACATTTACTACTGAGGAAATTCATTATTCCAAAAACTGCTGTAACTATACAATATATAGCTATTAAGAAGATATCCATTCGGATTATGTAAATGCGGTAATCGCACACTATATTTGACAACTACCATACCTGTCAATGTCAGCCAATTTCTCCCCTTATTATTGGTTGCAATTCTCCTTGTTGAGCAATATTAATCTGTACACCGCACCTATTTATTCAGGCCAAGACAGACTATGTAGAATAAAAACATGTTATCATAAGCGTGTAAAAGAAATGCTTGATGGAGTATAACATTTGCTAGTGTACCGCAACAATTTTAGGAATCTACGATGACGTTTAAATAAGATTGAGTTTTTATTTATTCGTTTTCAGATAATCGACATTGTTATTATCAACCGCTAATGCTATTTGTGACTGTTATGCTAGCCTCCAATACTAAATGCTGTGTGTGAGATGTTAATGTGTAGCCACGCGTATGCAAGTACACACTGAAACATTCATTGCAAGAAATCTGAGCGAACCAGAACGTCGAAGCTAGCGAAAACTAACAATGACAAAGCTACGGGTGCCCATGAGGGATAGACATATTACAGCATAAAGGGAAGGAAAAATCATTGATTTTCATTTTGGGGAAAATATTAAAAATCTCTACCGTAACTATAACCAGAGTTATCATATGCTTATTGAAGTGTTTTGTTGGTTGACATTACAAGAAAGAGCTCAACTGTAATTGTAAATGCGGGTGCTTAAAAAAGCTTGAATTTTGATGGTATTTTTTAGAAATTTGAAAAGTGCTTGCATTTTGGGTTAAGTTCTTGTAAATGCTTAAAGCTGTTGCCATATTTCTCAGCTAGTCTACGTTAAAATGACTGACACTACTCTCTGGTGACTTTGCTTTGCCATTGCATTTGTTTTTTTGTGATTACCTGCAACTGGCATTAGTTTGTACAGTTGTCTTATGAAGTGTACTTGCCCGCTACGGGTCACGCTTCCTCACAGGTGCATCCTGCACCTAAACAGTACTATGCAATGTCTTAGTGCGAGGATTATGTATCAAATTTGGCCTTTAATTTTGGGCCAGTCAAAAAAAAAAATACAGAAAGCGTTTCACAGTGTTAAATTGTAACGGCAAGAACTCACAACCTACAACTGGAAATGTAAGCTACATATTGCTGTCATTTTTTTTTACCCAGCACCAATATGGGTAGAGATTTGCTACAAAAACATCTGATTAATTCAAGATCTTAAAATCATGTCTTGATAAATGCACATTCAAGGTTAAAAATGTAATTTAATTGTCTTAGTCATTAACATCAACTTTGTGAAACATTGTTGGAGGTTTTTGGATGAAAGTTATGCCATGTAATATGTACTAGGCACCATGTGTTGTGTGCAAGAAATATTTGTGGTTGTTTTTTTTTTTTTTCTGTATTTTTGTTTTGTGACCGAATCTTAAATTTTATTTTAAAAGGTATTTAAAAAGTCTTAACCTGTCTTAAGCTGTTGGAACCTATTAAAAGTGCTTACATTTGCCCTAAAGAAAAAGTGTGCGAACCCTGTTTGATAGCTATATTATTTGGTTGCATTTTAAAGGCATTTAGGAATACATTGTTTTTCTTGCTGTCTTGAGAAGAGGAAACAAAGATATTCCCTCTAAGGGTTACTTTATCTGGTTGCAACAAGGTTACTTGGAAACTAAAATATTTGTAACTTAAAGCTAAGCTTGTTTAGGCCATTAATTCTTCTTGCGACGGTGTATTTTTTTTTTGCGTATTTGTGCCAACTGTCTTGAGTAATCGTCGCAGACGTTATAAAGTAAATTACTGCACGTGTTGATTCTTATTGACTTAAAGGTAATTTTCCTTAGATTGCAGTGCTCTTTTCTAGCGCCCAAAACCCTTCCCTTCCCCCCAATTCCTTCCCCCCACTGATCTGTTTCAATAAATGTTGCCTCTTTGGAGGAAATATCGGCGCTTTAATGCTCTTCACGCCTCCCCTTCGCGACACTAATTACTCTCCACTTTTTCTTGTCTTTCGGTGATGCGGCTGCTCTGGTCCTCACTGCAATCCCACCCTCACCCCTCCTCCCTTCCCTTATCTGTCTTGTTTTCATTCCTTGGCCTGGTTCTCCCACCCAAAGCCAACTTTACCCTGCCGGAAGAGTGCGATTTCCTGGAGTCTGTCATCTATGCCGAGCTGCAGCGCGACGAGGCTGAGAAGCTGCTGAAGACCTACAACGAGGAGGGGCGCAAGGCGGGCCCGCCTCCCGAAAAGCGCTTCGACAACCGGCAGGGGGGCTTTCGCGGCCGTGGCAGCTTCCCACGCTACGACAGCCGCGACTCGTCCCGCGGAGCCAGTAGCTACCGCGGCAGTGATTCGGGTGGATACAGAGGTAAGACATTTTTTTTCATGTCCAGATTTCAAAATAATTTGATAAATTCAACAGGTTTCATACATGTGTTGGCATTTTAATGTTCTGTTTTCAAGAATCGAAAAGTGATGGAATTTTGGGTAAAGTGCTTGTAAACGCTCGGAATTGTTCAGATGTTTCTGGGCACACTGATTCGATTGACTAGGCATTAAATGAAGGAAACTAAAACAAGTCTGCCTATAAATGACCGTGCTTTCTAGTGGCTTGGCTTTGCCATTGCATTTCTTTTTTCCTTGGCATTAGTTTGTCTGGCGATATCATGTGAAGCGTCATGGCCCTCTAAGAGTACAGGTGCATCAGACCTAAAAGCTTGCGATGCTGCCGGTTTACTGGACGATGGCAAAACATGGAACAAATCCACGCACAGCTTTCTGCCAATTATGCAAAAAAGAGATCCAACTTTTTAGAATGGGAGAGAGAACACTTTCTAGTCATTTGAAAGTTGTAAATTCTAATTGGAAGAACATCCCATAACTAAAAATGTAACCTACATATATTTGTCATTTCTACCCAACACCTATATGGTGACAGATTTGTCTCAAACGGACACACAAAAAACAGTGTATTCACGATTTACCCAAATTTTAAAAATCATATGTACTGATAAATGCATATGCCAGATTAAAAGTCGCATATGTAAATTGCGGATATATTTGTTGAACTGAAAAAAACCACTCCAGATTTTTTTTTTTTTTTGGTACTAGAGAAATTCAAAAATTGGTTTTGAAAGTCCTTCAGTGATTGAAGTTGGCCATGAAAAAGGTGTACAAAACCTGTTTGAAGTATTACAGGGTTAACGATGTACTGTAAATGTCATCGATTTCCTCTGCAGAGCTTCGTTTTCCCACCACTACTCTAAATGCAAATACTTGCAAAGATGACATTCAGTGGTTTAGGTGTTTGTCACACCCGCCTCGCTGCGATTAGACTGCTGGATAAATGGTGACGTTGACGAGCGTCACAGTTTCCCCAAATTGAAGATCTTTCAACCTTCGGTGACCTGAAAAAAGGGGGGTTTAGCACAGAGCGTTCCGCAAAGGAAACCTGCACAGTGCCTCGTGGCACTGCCAGAGTGTAAAAACGCAGTGCTGCCATTGCAAACAATTATAAAAATTTGCTCAGAGCAGGAAAACACTTAAGTTGACACGGACCCCAACTGTAGCACTTCACAATAACCTTCTCAAGAACCGGCATACTGTCATAGCAGCAATCACAAAAGCAATGAAACTGATACTCATATTGGTGAATTTGGTAAATTACAATATTAGGTATTACATTTAATTCAATTTTAAACTCATCTATCATGGGCAGCACGGCGGCGCAGTGATTAGCGCGTGTGCGGCACAGTTCTAAGGTCTTGGGAACCTCCTGTGTGGGTTCAAATCCAGCTACTGGACTTCCTGTGCGGAGTTTGTATGTTCTCCTCGTGCTTGCGTGGGTTTCCTCCCACATTCCAAAGACATGCATTTTAGGTGGATTGGCCGGTCCAAATTGTCCCTAGGTGTGAATGAGCGAGCGAGTTGTCTGTCCCTGTGCGCCCTGCAATTGGCTGGCAACCAGTTCAGGGTGGCCCCTGCCCCCTGCCCGATGATTGCTGGGATGGGCTCCAGCATCCGCACGACCCTACTGAGGATAAGCGGTGCAGCTGATGAGATGAGATGAGAGATGAGACTCATCTGTGATTTAGTCTGTCTACTCGCTGATACCGCAACTTAAAATAGTACAGCATCGGAACAACAAGAATAACTATATTCTTGTCTGATAAGATAAGATAAAAATTATACATTAAATTCCTGTATCATTTGTGGGTGTGACTTCATTGCTGTGTCATTGCCTTTCATAACTATTGTTCTTATGATTTAATAGTTTACAAAGGCACCCATTCATCAGCTGGCTTCTTGATTTTGTTCTAAAAATGCACCAAATCAATGTGTTTGAATGTGAAGTATATGGGAAACACTGACAAATGTTATTGACTCAATCACTTCAAGGATTACTGGAAGTAGTATGAGTTGACTTGATTAGAAAAATGGTGCGCTTTTGCCATTTTGTGTCCCTTTATTTTGTATTCTTGTGTTTTGTAGCACTCGTTTTTGCTTGCACTACCGACTAAAGCGACATCTAGTGGTAAATTATTAGGTAGTGTCCCCTTTATCTTGTAAGCAGGTGTAGGAGTTAGTTTTGTTTACAAATGTTGATCATCAAACCATTACTAACGAGTAAATTTTGGCATAAATATTAGCAAGGGTTTTTTTGTATGATCTATGACTTATACTTTAAATGAGTATAAAGAGAATGTTTATGTCAAAACTTTTTGTCAGGATTGAAGTATTTAAAATCATCCATCCATCCATTATCTGCACCGCTTATCCTCAGTAGGGTCGCGGGGGTGCTTTAGCCCATCCCAGCTATCTTCGGGCAGTGGGCAGGGACACCCTGAACTGGTTGCCAGCCAGTCCAAATCATTCAAACTTTATTTGATTAAATATAGGTGGGGTTTACTGTTGAAAATTGTAATCAAACGATGCAAGAAATAAAAATTAGGGGGCTGGGGGATGTGGCTTCCTTCTCAGAATCGCCGCATCCTGAATATGCAACTGGCGGGAAGATTTATAAATGACACACTTTATTTCCCTGTGGCAGGCTACAATCGTGGAAGCTACAATCAGAACCGCTGGGGGGGCTCGAACAGCAGCGGAAGCTACCGAGATAGCGGCTCAGACTCCCGCTCCAGCTACCGAAGCCAGTCGTCGGGAAGCAGCTACAACCGACCGGCTCCTTACAACAAGGGTGGCTACAACCAGGTAAACCGAAGGCTTGTTATAGTTAACTCGTGTTTATTCTCAGTTCACCGTAAACAAATTTTCACCCGTTTGAACTTTTCCTCCTTGCAATCTTATCTGAGAATCTCGAGTCGCTTAATAGTTAAAAGGCATCAATGATTAAAAAAAAGTTGAAACTGTGATGTATGCTTTGTTGATGGATGTCTCATATTTGCTTATAATCACAGAAACTAGTTTAGTTACAGCTAGGCATACGTTGTTGACATTATTTGCTGTGCATGTTTATGCTGCGTCCTGGTTTTGCTGCTGCGTGTCTGTGCTGCAACATAATGCAGCCCTAAACTCAGGAGAGACTTATCTGTGAAATTATTGACACATGTTTAATGTTTATATCATTCACACTAAACTGCAAGAGGGCGCTCTAGGCCGGTGTTGATCATTTCAACCTTGCCCTGTTGTGCCATCAAATGCCTCCCCCTGCATAAATCACTCGCGCAAACATGAAAAGTTGGTGTCATTTCACCAAAGTAAATATTTTCAACTTGCTCAAAGGGGATTTCTTATTTTCAAAAACAACTGAACAAAAACGGCACCTAAAAGATAATCATATTCTGCAGATTACATGCTGAAAATAGTGAAAAGCAGGGGTGACTATGAGTCTGACCTATACGACGTTTAATTTAATTTTATTTAGAACCGGTGTTCTGCGGAAACGTCCTACCTATTCCGACAGCGATTTTTCTTCTTTTTTTTTTTTTTTCAGCTAAAACTAGCAGCACTGAAACTCAGAATTATTGCAAACAGAACTCTTACTCATGACATATGAATAGGTTGGCATGCATGCATACATACAGTGCATGATTAACATAGTCCGCAAACACCATGCCTAAAGGCTACCACAGAAAAACAAGCCAGGCTTAAAAGCTAGGTCATAAAACATTATTTTGAAGCAGTGAGTCAAATAAGACAATTAAAACGAAAATTGTAAGTAATCTACGTAGGAGATCGCAATTAGCCTTGTGCGCATGCACACCAGACATTGGCAGGACGTCTCCTTAAGGGAAGACTTTTTGGCAGAACACTGGAAATCGCGTGTTATTTATGCTAAACTGATCGGGAAAACTCTCGTTACGTCGTCACTGGAATTAACAGGCATGTAAATCGTTGGAAATGCATTCTTATACCGTACAAACTTATTTATTAGCCCGTTGCTATTTATTTTATTTTTAAATTGACTTTCAAAATGACAGGTAAATGTAAATGGTTTGCATTTATGTAGCGCTTTTTCAAGTCAATGAAGACCTCCATACGCGCTTTACAATGTGCTTTACACTTTTCCCTTTTACACGTTTTTGTGTTTGGTTTTGTTAAATGCATTTCCCCCCAAAATGCGACTTACACCCTGGTATGACTTATGTGTTTTTCCTTTCTTAATTATGCATTTTTTGGCTTGGTTGACTTGTACTCCGGAGCCACTTATATTCCTGAAAATACCACAATCCGTTCCCGGCCTCCCAAAATCATTGAAGTTGAACCCAAATAGCTATAAAACACATCTTCATGATCATTAAACATCATTCAAAAAGTAGTTGAGCATAAGAATTCTGTAATAAGAAAATATTTACGAAATTAAATGTGAGTTTATTATGAGCACTTCCCACTAAGAAAGTTGGCGGCTGCTATCCTTGAAACTTTAATGCATGATACACCAAAAGTGGTTTTGCTTTGTAACCATCACTGGTATTAACAAACAATGGTAAGGTTAAGAAGGTGTTTTTTCTCCTGAAAATGAATTCTGTGTGTAATTTTTTTTCACTAAAAATGCCCGTTTGGTCGCAGTTTAACACCTGCAACATATAGCCTTCGGAAATTAGTGAAAGGAAGCGCTACGTAAACTTTTCCGCAGCTTGGGTATCTGCATTTGCTGCTTCCTTCTGCTTTACCAGTGTGTATTCCTGTCCATTTTGAACACTTGGCCCTCAAGTAGTAGCATATGGAAATTCTTGTTACTTGGGTGCTCTCTCGTATATCGTGTAAGATTTTTGCTTGAATGACAACTTTTATTCCAAATTTTTCGTAACTAGAGTTGCTCGTATGTAGGGGTGCCACTAAAATGTATTTTGTAATTGATAGCTTATTCCAGATGGATCCATTTTAGTTTGTTGACAATGTCTCGTTTATATTGTTACACATTTGTAGTGATGTTCATAATGATCCCTTTTGGACATTTTGTTTATCAATTTTCCCCTCTACCTTATGTTTTTCGGCATCATATCTTTTGAAGGTTGCTATTGTGTTTTCGGTCTCTGGGGCATATTGTCTTATAAGCTGTTTTATAAACGCTCTCACACTTTATGGCGTTGATCTGATTTGTCCTCTTTCATGTCTTGCACAAAAAATCTGCAAAGAACTGTTTTATTTAATTTAGGTTATTTTTCATGCAGCTGTCACCACAATACAGTATGCTATGTTGTGCATTGCGTCAGAAACCTTTATCTTTTGCGCCGAAAGCTCACATCTTTTGGTCTAAAGGTAGTCTTGTGTGCATAAAGCTAATGCCGTGTTCTTTGCAGAAAGGTATAATTTTCTTCTACCTTGAGAGCCAGCATTGTCGTCAGATCCTTATACTAGCAACGATCTCGTTTGCTCTCCTGAAAACTTGTATTTTCCGCTAAAATCTAGTTTATTGCTTTGCTGGTTTCCAAAAGGTTTCATAGTACGAATGTGATCACTTAATTGTAATATTTGTGTTGTACTATTTAGAATTGGGTTGATCACTGCTTTGTAAAAATATCAACTTCACAAACTGAGTGTGTAGTGTGAACTGTTTTTGTTTTTGGGGGACACAATGTGCAATCCACTTACAAGATATGCGCCTATGATCAGTCTAGCAACGTTCTCGCATGCTTGTATAGGTGGCAACCAGTCCTCAAATACAAAACTGATAACCAGGCTGTCCTCTTAGACTGATGTTTTCCAAAAAAAGAATGCCAACATTTAGGTTCTATTTGATATATTTTTAATATATGAATTTATAGTGCGACATGTATATATGTATATTTTCAAAATTCGATTTAAGATTGATTACAGTTGTCATGGAACTAGTTACCACTGTGAAGCATTTGATTTTCAGCTGATCGCGGCCAATCCTAAAACCCGTATTATCCCATTTAGGATCGTTAAAAAAGTTCGCAAAAAGTATATCTGTATTTCCATTTCACAGGGTGGAAGGAGTCAGGTGTGGAACCACTTCACAAAATTCTCATCGGGCGTTGGCTGCAACCACTGCGGTGCGCAAATTAGCCAAGGGTCCAGGGACTTGGGTCGGGGCAACACCACAAATTTATGGAACCACCTGCAGCGCAAACACAGAGAGGCGTTCACTGACGCAATCGTTAAAGCTGGGCGTGCAAAAGGGCTGGCAACCCAGTCGAAGTCACCCCAGGTTATGCAATCGCTTCCCAAGTCCACTGTGTGGACATCAAGCGAGGAATCGCAACAGTTGGACAAACTCATTATGGAGATGATTGCAACTGATGTGATTCCTTTCTCGGTCGTGCAAGGTGTCGGGTTCCAACGATTGCTCGCAAAGACAGAGGCACGGTATCAACTGCAAAGTGAGAAGTATTTCCGCACAAAGGTCATGTCTGACGTATACACTCGTGTGGTTTGGAGGTTGAAAGAACTTTTGTCCGAAGACCACGCCGGACATAGCATAACCCTCACCGCGGATTTTTGGCCTGGATCGGCCGACGCGCTCATGAGCTTAACTGCTCATTTCATTAATCCAGACTGGAAGAGGGTGCAACTCGTAATCGACGTAAGGGTGGCGTCAAGTTCCCACTCTGGCGATTACATCAAGCAGGCCCTTCCGGCCATCCTCCAGAAATGGGATATTGATCCGTGCCGTGTCCATTTAGTCTTGGGGGGTGACGACAATGACTCTGTTATGGCGCAGATTCGTGAATTGAGATGCGCTGCCCGCACCATCCAACTCTGCATCAATGACGGGCTCCATGCCCAGACGACCATAAGGCACCTGTTAGATAAAATGGAAGTAATCACCGCACACTTTGCCTGTTCAGTGACCGCCCGGCAGCTTCTCGCCAACATCCAGGAGGTAGGCAGGCGATCCGCGCCATTTGGTACTCCAGGATCTGGCCGCCGCACAAAAATCTGTGATGCGCATGCTCAGCTGGGCATTGGGAACAAAACAAGCCATTACCACCTATTCCATCGACCACGGTCATTTTTCATGCCCGACGCCCGAGAAGTGGGACTTTGCGGCCGACTTTGTCCGCACTCTGAAGCCGTTGGAAGAAGTCGCCAAGGACTTTAGCCAAGCGGCTGAATCTGCCGCTTGCATCATACCAAATTTTCGCATGCTGACCCGGTTACTAAAATCCGAGATAGCCATGGCTCAGGGCCTCTACACATTCTGCAAGACCATTCTGGCGAGCCTGAAGAAACGTTTCACCCATTCCTTAGGATCTAAACAGGTCATGCTCGCATGTTTGCCGGACCCACGGTACAAAGACCGCCCTTTGTCAAAGGAGCACCTGACCAAGATTACCGCTTGGCTAACGGAAGATGGGGAAAAGGCCGCACAATACCCAGTGAAAAACAGCAGCCCTACCAATGATGAAAACAAAGAAGACGTGGAGAGTCTTCTGGACAGTCTCTTTGACCAATTGCTCACGTTACCTGCTCCAGAAGAGGCTCCGAAAGGGATCTTGGAGGAGCTGGAGATATATCTACGGGAGCCACTCCTGGAGCGAAAAGGCAGCAACCCACTCAAGTGGTGGCAACTCAACTCCAATTCAGGCCAGAAGATACCTTTCTTGCCCGCCGTCCTCGGTGTCAAGCGATCGGGCATATGGCACCAACACCGAGAAATACGACATTAAGTGGTTCTGCCACAAAGGAGAGAACATAGAGAAACTCTGCTTCCTGCATTATAACTTGCCTAGGTTAAATTGGAAGTATTGAGGAGAAAATGTGCAATGTATGCATTTACCTCGCTATGGAAAAGTTGTCAGTCTATAAAACCAAAAGCCCACCAAACCACATTTAGAAACTCACTCGATCTGCGTGAACAAGCAAAACCATCCGCAAGATTCCAATTCTCACCCAGAGCAGCTCCGAAACCTAGATCTTGAATTGACATCACGATGCTGCCAGTCATGGCTATGAGGTAGAGCAGGTGCCACCATCCCATACACTAGTTAAGGGGGATATTGTTGTGAATGCAATCATTGTAAAGCGTTTTTGATTCTTGTGTGCAATATGAAACTTTATCTGTCATTAATAAGCTTCTGTTTTTTGCTGCCATTTTACCAAGGGACTGTAATTGTCTTCGGTATCAACTTGTCGGCAATACAGGGTGTTAAACAGACTGTCTGAGAGTCATTCAGATTTAGATTTCCATACCTTTGTTGTCATACCATTCATATTTTCTGCTAGGAAACGGAAGTGTCAGTTTTGTGTTGCGGCCATTGTCAAGGAAAGAATTGAAGTTTTTTCAAAGGCACCAATTCTAGACATGTTAGTGTTTATTTTTTTTCAAATTCATCTTTTGAGTAGATTGAGAGTCGTTGTGTTGGGTGTTGAATAAAGATGAGCTGATTAAAGGTCCTGTTTTGTATTATATGTTATAGACCGGATGCTTAGGGAATTAGTTCATGTTCTGTTTTACAGTCATTTGCTGTGCTGTTTTTTTGGTATGACAGGGTTGTTGAACACAATCAGTGCTATTGGGAGCTATAGGCGTCAAATCTCAATTTCACACTATAAAAAGCTAAAAGTGAACGAGTTTGGTTAAAGCTACCGTTTTTCTTGTTTCAAGTTTTCCCTGCTCTTCTTACTCATTTGTCATGCTTGCTTTCTTCCTTACCACCTCCTCCTTGCAGAGCTACACCCAAGGTGGCTACACCCAAGGTGGCTACAACCAAGGCAGCTACAACCAGAGCTACTACGGTAACTACAGCCAGTATCCAGGCTACAGCCAGAGCTACAGCCAGCCGGCCGCTAGCGCTCCGTCTTACCACCAGCCCCCGCCTCAGCAGCATCAGCCTCCAGCCCAGCAGCCTCCGCAACAGCAGCAGCAGCAGAGCTACAACCAACAGTACCAGCAGGCAAGTGTGCAGGCTACGAATGCAACTACGGAGCTAGCTTAGTATTGGAATCTCAGATAAAGGTCTATGCAGCCTTGGAGGTATAAACTTGACTCGTACTGTATCCAAAAATAGGGTAAAAGATTTTTTGTCTTTTTTAATGGATGCAGGTGGATGCAGGGCTGGAACCTGCAATGGTGGATAAAGAGTGAAATTGATTTTTAAACCCTTCCAGTTGCAAGAATTGTCTCGCCTTTAGAAAATGTCCTTGCTTTTGATCAAGAAAAGGTTATTAATTGTCCCAGTTGTCCATGACCACCAGACATGCAAATTTGCAAGGGTAAAGATGCATTTGCCTCTTTCATATTTTTTGAAAATTGTAAACTTCATTCCCATGTTTTTGCTTTTCCAATTACCCTAGCGGCCAGCCCTGAGAACCATAGCGAATAGATACAGGACAAAAAAATCTTTACCGAGCCCACGGTGTTCTTACCTGAAAGAGACAAAATTAGTAGGAGGTTGTTCAGCCAATAGCATATCAGCATGCTTTGACGTAAACCAATAGCGGACAAGCATTTAATTAGTTGTTGACCAATAACAGGCATGCGTGTTAAAATTATAACCAAACAAAAATTTAAAGTTTCCAAGAGTCATGCAAAAATAATTTACTGTAGATTTTTAGTGGGGGAAATGCAGTAACGGTGTTGTAAAACATTTTAGATGTACTTGATTTGTCATTCTTGTACATATGTATACAGTACGAAATGTCAATATATTTGACCCGCACAGTTTCCGTAAATATATAAATATAAGTATATAGTAATGAGTGTACTGCTCCAGTTCGAAAGCACTGCAGCCTCCAGAGATCCAGTTATTCAGAATACTCTCTATGTAACCACGTTATGTGTGAGATGAGCTTCTCAATGCTTGTAATTGTTGCCTTGTTTCTCAACAAGTTGGCTTAAAAGTGAGACTGACACTCCTCTCTGGTGGCTTGGCTTTGCCATCGCATTTCTTCTTCTCTCATGATTGACGGCAGCTGGTATTAGTTTGTTTGGCATTTTCCTATGAAGCATGCCTCTCCCCCCCAATTCCTTTTTTAATATAATGCATTGTATTTATTGTTCTATAGTTCTGTCATACTTAACGTATTGTGCAGAAGTCTGGGGCAATCATTACAAAAGTTCACTACAGCCCCTTTTTATCCTCCAAAAACGTGAAATTTCAACCATACACAGGGTAGGATATCGAGATCATACTAACATTTTATTCTTGCAGTCCAAATTATTAAAATTGGATCATTTAGTAAAATTTTCACTGCACGACTGCTATTAAGGGTCACCTAAAACTTAGTGTGAGAAAACATCCATAAATGATTCATTCAGAAAGAGGGAAATTATAATTTATGGGGCTGTAGTAAATTCATAATCCCAAAGGTGAGAACCACCAGGAAAAGTATGTCTGTGTGTGGAGTCAAACTTTGGAATAATGTACAAGACGGGATCAAACAATGTCCAACTATTGTTCAAATTTAAATACTAAAAAACATTGCTGGCGGAATACAGAGATGAAGAAAATGGGGTATGAGTGGTACGGGAGATTGGGAATAGTGTGTCGAGTTAACTTTGTGTTATTGTTGCTATTCTTATATCATAACTGTTATTATTAATATCATTACAATTGTTGTTATATCATTGGTGTATTTGGTGGGGAAGATGAAGGGATAGTGAATATAAGCATTTGCTTCTTTCTACCCCTTTTCAAACATATTATGTGACATTATTTTGTTGTTGAGTTATTGTTTTTGTTTTAATGTTCGAAATACATTTTTAATTCATTCATTCATGATTACACATACAAGACTAAAATGGCATATTTGGGACTGCAAATTAAAATGTTCACAACAGATTTTTTATTTTAATGGTGCTTGGAAAATTGGCTTTGAAAGTCCTTAGCAGGTGCTTGAATTTGACCGTGTGAAAGGTGCACGGACCCTGTTATCTAGGTAACACTTGTGAACAGTCTCCTAAAACCAAAGAGATAAATATGCCGACATTTCGTGTTTTGTGTCTTAACAGTACGCACAGCAGTGGCAGCAGTACTACGAGAACCAGAGCCAGTGGAACCAGTATTACAGCCAATACGGCGGCTACCCCGGACAGGGTAGCCAAGGCTCGTCTTCCGGCGCCCAGTAGATCCTCACAAAACTTCTCCCGGTGTGCTGACCTATCCCTCACCCCCACTTTGCTATTCCTCACCTTTTTACCGCCCCTCAATTAACGTCTCGGTGAAAGATGCTTGCTTAGTCCCGTCCCGTTTTACCCTTTGCAACGCTTGGTGTGGATGAGAGGGAGTAGGGGGAGTTTTGAAAGGGGCTAGCCAACAAAAGCATGCGTTTTACTTTCATTTTAAGTCACACTTAACAAAACTGCCATCGTCGAGGCCGCTATCTTAATAGGACGTTAACCTTTTGTCGGTATAGGCATTATGCTTTTTTTTTTTTTTGTTGTTTTTAAAAATAAATCCTCTGGCGGTGGCTGTTGATGGAATGTCATTCCGCTCCCTTAAGATTTTTTTGTACCAAGGTGATTAATCTTCCGCTGTTTCTTGTCTTTCTACAATAAATGCAGTTGTATACACCTGGATACAATGTGTGGGCTTTTATTTATGTTATGTTCCGGTCCGGAGCCTTTGCTCTGAAAATGCTGGTTTATTAGTGATCCCAAGAGCCAAGAAGAAATCCTCAGGTGGGAGAGTGTTCTCCATTCAGGCACCCAGTGTTGTGGAATGCTCTGTCCTCTGACATTCGATCTGCAACCTCAGTGGAAATGTTTAAATCTAAGCTTAAAACACACTTCTATAGCATATGAATAACCTATACTTTATGTTGACAATATGTCTATTATTTACACTCATGTAGGTTTTAGATCAGGGGATGGTGTCATCATAGTCTGTGGTTTGCAATAATCTGGTCTGTGCAGCCCTTTGAGACTTAAGGCCGTTAAAAAATAAACATGACATGTTACGCGGTTTGAAAAGTGCTTGACTTTTGGGTGAAATTCTTCTAAATGCTTGAAATTGTTGCCATGATTCTTAGGTTAAGTGTTCAAACAAAGGGTTCAAATGTATTTTATGGTTCCCAAAAAGAATTGGAGCTATAATTATAAACTAAGGTTTAGGCTCCTTATTGTATTAAACTGAATTTTGGGTCGGCAGCACAGCGGCGCAGTGGTTAGCGTGTGTGCGCCACAGTTCTGAGGTCATGAGATCCAACCTCCTGTGTGGAGTTTGTATGTTCTCCCCGTGCTTGTGTAGGTTTCCTCCGGGGACTCCTCCCACATTCCAAAAACATGCAGGTCAGGTTAATTGGCCAGTCCGAATTGTCCCTAGGTGTGAATGAGCGAGCGAATTGTCTTGTCTCTGTGACTGTCTGGCAACCAGTTCAGGGTGTCCACTGCCCTAAGATGGCTGGGATGGGCTCCAGCACCCCCGTGACCCTACTGAGGATAAGCGGTGCAGATAATTGATGGATTGATGAATTTTGGGTTCTGAAATAGGGTTGGGGCGAGGGTTACAACTAGTTAAGTGTAGGTTTATGGTTGGGAACTAGGGCTTGAGATCCATATTAGGGTGCTAAACTGAATGTAGGGTTCCAAAATGGCTTTAGAGAGGAGGTTGTGGTTTATAACTGGGTTAGGCATGGAGGGCTAGTGTTAGAAATTTTAGTTTGAACTCCATGTAAGAGTTCTGAACTGAATGTAAGGCTCCAGAATAGGATGAAGTAGGGTTACGGTCTGAAACTGGGTTGAGACTAAGGTTTACAGCTAGGACTAGGATTTGGGCTTGTGTGTAAGGCTTTAAACCCGATTATAGGGTCCTAAAATAGGTTAGGTTTAGGGTTTGGAACTAAGATGTAGGCTCCCATTCTTTTGATTGGCACTGGATTTTTTTATTTTTTTTTAATGGTATTGGGGGGAAAATGAAAATTGCCTTTTAAAGTTCTTAAAAAGTGTTTGGAATTGCCGATAAAAAAGATGTACAAACCTTGTTTTTCCTTTGAAAAAAATTGATTTCTCTTGGAGCGCCATCTTGTGTTTTAATTGTTGCTGAAGGGACGGATGAAGAAATATGACCGCCAACTTTCAGCGAAAATCCTCTGTTTTTTTTTGGGACCATAATTGTAAGTATGTAACGGATTGTGAGTTGTATGAAGATATCTATGGTAATATTGCTCGAGTGTGAATTGTTATTAGCTTGTTTTAGTTTAGAATGTATCTATGTAGTTAGCTAGCTATCGTGTTTTTTTTTTTTTTTTTTTGCACTTTGCTTTTAGTTGTACGATAACCTTCGGATTGCATACAGCAATCATTATCTAGTACTCAGAAATTATTGATAATTGTAGTCCGGGGACGGGTCATATTTGACCACTAGATGTCGCCGTATCGTGAGGTGCAACTGAAAATGAGTGTTTAAAGCGCAAGGAAAAATACAAACGAAGACTCAAACCGTGCTGTTTTTAATTACCGTATACTTATCACAGGGTTTTTGGTCTATGGCGGTACCCGTAACGGCAAGATGTCGGACAACCATGGCAGGTGAGGCTCACAATTACCGTAAAATTAAATAATTGACTTTATATGATATGGTAGTTAATATGTTTTCACTTCTGTTCAAATCAATATATATGTAATATACGTATATTTGTTTACCACTAGGATGTGCTAAATAATTAACAAAGTCGCTATCAGCTTCAAAAAGTTTGGTGTCTCTTGGTCTTATACAAAGCTGGAGAGGGATGGGCGTCACTAGACTGAACTTGCCCAAGGAACACCACAGGAAATGGTGCTCCTGTGACCTGTGTGGTTCAGGGGAGCCACCCCGTTTTTTTATGGTTTGTAACCCAAAAATATTTGTTTTTTGTTTTCACAAGATAGTTTTGAGGGTGGATGAAAGAAAAACATTTTTGAAAGGGTAGCGTTCCCATACTATATGATGGGAACCTTTTTGACCCAAAGAGCCATAAAAGCAAAAAATGTTTTTTTAAAAAATTGAGAGTGCCACATCATATATTTTCAGACAAAATTGAAAACACTGCCAAACACGCTCTCTAGACAAAAGCTAATTGTTCAGCACATTTTATTTCACTGTGTGTCATTTGATGATTTCATCAAATGTATGAAATGATAATAATGCCAAATTATGTGTCCCCAATCAATGTAAATACGCCATTTACAATTTGTCTTCCACTTTCAGTTAAGAGTGTTGAGGCCATTTTTTTCTATGAAATTTGTCCTTAATAATGGTTTCAAAACAATGTGCATGCAAAGTTCTTTTGTAAAAATGTCACAAATGACTGCAAACGATAAGCATATTGTCATATTCACTTTGGGTGTAGACTGCACTGAGCGAGAGAGAGAAGGAAGTGCCTTGCGCTGTGTGCAGGGATCCGCCCACCTGTACGGCTCACCCAATCAAAGTCCTTTGCCAGCGTTTTTATTTATCAGTTTAAATGGTTTCTTATCGAACTTCTGCATTAAGTTGTTCGGCTTTATATGGACTAAAATCGGGATTAAATCACTTGACTTTGGAACGCCACAAAGAGATGTGCAAGAGTTACATTTTATTTCGGAGCCATATTTACTCATGAAAAGAGCCATATATGGCTCCCGAGCCATAGGTTCCCTACCCCTGATTTGGAGGATCTATTTAATACACAGTGTCCCTTTAAGAAGCCTTTGTGTTTCCTAGTGGAACTTCATCAAAACCAAAGAACTACGACCCTGATGTACCTTTAACTTGGCCTCACCGTTTGATTGCGATATGCTAACGCTAACAGTAAATTAATATAGTTTTTTTAAAATATTTGAATTTTTTTACCCTTAGCTATTTAATACACACTATCGCTTTAAGAAGCTTGAGCAGATTCTAGTGAAACTTAATCAAAACCTAAGAACTACGACCCTGATGTACCTTTAACTTAGCCTCACCGTTTGATTGCAATATGCTATCGCTAACAGTAAATTAATGTGTTTTTTTTTAATATTTGACATTTCTTATCGTTAGCTATTAAATACACACTGTCGCTTTAAGTAGCTTGAGCAGTTTCTAGTGTAACTTAATCAAAACCAAAGAACTACGACCCTGATTTACCTTTAACTCAGCTTTACCATTTGATAGCAAATTGCTAATGCTAACAGTAAATATTTTATTTTATTAATTGACTTTATTTTATCATAAGAAGGAACTATTTAACTCACACTGTCCCTTTAAGAAGCTTTGGTGTTTCCTAGTGGAACTTCATCAAAACCAAAGAACTACAACCCTGATGTACATTTAACTTAGCCTCACTGTTTGATTGCTATATGCTATCGCTAAATCAATGTTTTTTTGTTTTTTTTCCCCCATTAGAGGAGCTAATTAATACACACTGTCCCTTTAACAGTCGATGAAGGCTTCAAATTCATCATCCTTTTTCCAAATCATTTCTGGTTTTTTATTCATATCCGAGGCACTTCCACAACAAAATCACACACATTTTATGACAAACCTTGAAATTTTCAAAAACAAAATGCATGTTTTCTAATACACTTATTAACCATTATTTGTGGTAGCTGCCACACACTGAAAAAGGGATTCCTGCTTTAGTGTTCATTTCCCTCCATCTTGAAACGGGAAACTTCTCACTCGATCATCCCAGGAAACGTAGCACCGTAGACAACACGAAGGGTTGGGAACGACAACATAGTCTTTAAATTAAAATCCGGAGGCAGAAAACAAAAGGAGTCTGTTTGCCGCTGTTCAATCTGGTTCTCGGTTCTTCTCCTTGAGGAGGTGGAACTCCTCCAGCTTCTCCTGCAGGAAGGAGACGGGCATGGAGCACCCACGACTCCTGGGATGGGGCAGTGTGCTGGACTGAGAGACAAACACACGTGAGTTGTTTTAAAAAAAAAATACATATTTTATTAAAATGTGCTGAAATTGTTAAATAACAAAAAAACAGTACATTTTTAATTAAAATTCTGTACTCACGTTTGCTCAATTGATTTCATGTTGGTTTGTTGTTCTTTTATAAGCCACGCCCCCTCCCACACACTGCCTACCATTGGCTACTGGTGACACACAACCAAATATGCGCATAGAAGCTGACCCCCTGATTTCAATATTTTATTTTATAGTTGTAAATTCAAGAATATATACAGTAGGGAGAATATCTCCATGAGGAGAATTTCAGCTTCCTTGTTTTTTTGGGGGTGAATACGTATTTGTGTATAACATAGACCCCTAATTATTTACAGTTTTTAGAGTTTCTTTCTCCCTATAAAAAAAGCTAAAAACGGTTTAGTGTTTTTGCAAAACTATGAAAAAATGAAAGTATATGGCCCTTAGAGGAAAAAGTCTGGTCCTGTCATGATTACTGATGTGAAGCACCTGTGCCCGCTCCTTTGGCGCCAACTGCCTCGGACTCTGATTGGCTCCTGGTCCCTATTTAAACCCACTCCTATGTGTCCCCTTTTGTCAGTCCGTCTGAGAACCTCAGTTTACTCTAGGCAAGCCTTTTTCGACCCTGACCCCCACCTGTGTTTTGCTCCCATCTGTCCCCCGGCTTCGACCCGTTTTTTGATACTGACCACGTAAACTCTCCCTTCCCGGCTTTCGACCTCTTTTTGTCCCCGACCACATCTACTCTCCTTTCCTGGCTTACGACTCGCTTACGACCACGTTTTTGCTCTCCTGTCCCGGCTACTGACCCGTTTTTCCTTCAGGATTAAAAGCTATTATGTAAAAGAAAATATCCCTCTTGGCTTTGACGGGCAGGAGACTTTAGAAATCCAAATGAGGTCAAGTTTGCGACTAACCTGGCATGGAACACTGTGGTTGTGCACCCCGTACTCCTTCTTCTCCTGGGGGGTCCACACACCGGGGTCCGTTTGAGTCGCTCGGTCCCACAGACCGGCCCCCGAGTCTATGTTCTTCCTGGAGGGGGGGCAAGCCAAATCGTTGCCGTGGGGGAACACGAAGGCGGCATCCTCAGAACCTGACCGGGGGATCGGAGGGACGCACAAATTTGGAGGATCAGTGTTCAACGGTTGGTGGTATCGACGAAAGCCGTACTTACTCCACACGTTGGCCCTGGCTCGGGAATCGGGTGCAGGGGTGCACGGGCAGGAACCGCTTGCGTTTTTATGTTTTTTCAGACACTCCATTCCGACCAGATCCCGGCAGTGCCTGTGGCAGTTCATCCCGCAGCCTGATATGAAACACAACTTCAATGACTATCGGTGGGGGCCACACCTTAAAATGTGTTTACCTATTTCCTCTTCGCAAAAACGAATAAAAAACAAAATCATAAATGTCGCCTTAACTCTGAAAAGATCGAAATGCTAGTTATTGGTCCAGCTAAATACCTTAGCTTGTTCTCAAAAACGGCTCCTAACATTGACAAATGTAATATCACCCAGAGAGACTCAGTCAAAAATTTAGGTGACATATTTGACCCCGATCTGTCTTTTCAAACACACGTGAAGAATATTACTAGCACAGCTTTTGAGACTCTTTGTGATTAAGGGATATACAAACGAACATGACTTGACTTGTGTTGTGGTTTTTGAGTTTTTCCTTGCCCTCATGTAGGTTATAGATCAGGGGATGATGTCATAATAGTCTGTGGTTTGCAATAATCTGTAGTCAAAGGGCTGCACTGTGCACTATTGCAAACCACAGACTATTATGACAACATCCCTGATCTAAAACCCACATGAGGGCAAGGAAAAACTCAAAACCCCAACATGAGGAAAATGTTGAAAACCTTAAGAATAGACTGCACATGAGGTCATCTCCCTTCCAGAATAACCAGGCTGCGATGGATTTTGCAATAAAAAGTAATACACAGATATTGTATACTGACAAATATATATCTCTGTCTCTTTCTGTCTGTCTCTTTCTTTCTGTCGTTCTCTCTCTCTCTCTCTCTCGCTCTTTATGTTGTTCTCTCTCCCTTTCTCTCTGTCTGTTTGTCTCTTTCTTTCTGTCTTTGTCTGTCTGCCTCTTCCTTTCTCTTTCGTTCTCTCTCTCTTTCTGTCTTTTCTTTTTGTCTGTATCCTTTCTTTCTATATTTCTATCTGTCTCTTTCTGTTTATCCGTCTCTTTATTTCTGTCATTCTCTCTCCCTCTCTGTCTCTCTCTGTCTCTCACTTCCTCTTTCATTTTCTTTCCTTCTGTCTTTCTTTTTCACTCTCTCTATCTCTTTGTGTTTGTCCGTTTTTTTGAGTTTGACACCTCTAGACTAAGACGAACAAAAAACAGTGCCAAATGAGCACAGTGTAGCAGCAAGATGTGAGACAAACATGGCGGCAACTACCAGTGATGGATTCCTCTATGTAAACGAAAGACATATTTCTCCACCTCTGATTATTTATGAAAATTGGTGTAATAGTTCATGTGTTTTTGCAGATTATTCAAATCTACGTTTTTTTTAAATTTATTGAATGAAAGTGTTTTTTGGACCGCTAAGAAGCACTTAATATTACACACTGTCCCCTTAAGCCCCCACTCTTAATAACCTGTTATAACACAGCAATAACATAGTTATAACCCCATATTCTATTTTAGAAGTGCATCATAAACTTTTAACCCTTTGCACTAAATAGTAACCAGGGTTGGGTAGTGTTACTTTAACTGGATTACTTTCAATGACTTTTGGATTACTCCAATACCAAATATGCTAAAAAGACAAAAGAAACTAAATATGAATAAAATGACTAAATTTTGTGCAGGCTTGGGGAGTAACGGAATACATGGAACGGCAAAAATAATGTTGGCAAGCTGTTAGGATTTATTTTCATATGGTTTCTGTCGCATTTGATGTTAGTTTTGCCGGAGATCAAAGCCAAGAGAGAAAGCTTACCACGTGTTGTGAGTCATCATTCTATTCATATTTAGTTTCTTTTGTCTTTTATTCGCATATCTGGTATTGGAGTAATCCAAAGGTACTTGAAAGTAATCAAGTTAAAGAAACCCTACCCAACCCTGATGGTAACAAAGTTTGTGACCCCCAATAGCATCGAGGCTTGCTCACCTTTGCAATGGAAGCCTTGTTTGATGAGACCCCACAGCTGCAACACAAGGTAACAAAGTTATGATTTCATATTGAACATTTTTTTCATATTCTGGCGATGAAATGACCCACAAAGCCGCCACAGGTGTCGCAGGAAGTGGGTCTCTTGTAGGTTGTTTCGTGGAAATTGTGCACGTCGCTGAAGTTGTAGCCCAGTTTCGCGCACACGGACATACCGCGCATGAAGTATGACGTCATCTCTTCTCGGCTAATTTGACCATGCCTGGGAGAGGGGGACGTTTAGGGCATTCATTTATTCATTCATTCATTCATTCATTCATTCATCACCTGTCCGTTTGCTGCGTACAAAAGGAGAAGGGGAAATTAGCGGCGATTTTTTCAAAGTCCTCCAGAGGGATATAGCCGTCTTGCTTGTAGTCGTAGTTCTTCATGATGGACTGCAGGGGGCGACAAAGATGAGAGGAAGCTTACCACCTAACGCAGGGGTGTCAAAGTCATTTTTAACTCGGGGGGCCACACAATAGAACAAACATTCTGTCATTCATATTGAAATCTTCCCACATCATTCTGATGCAATCTCATTTTTAAATGCTCTCCCCCCGAAAAATGCTCTCATATATTTTAAAATCGATCCAAACCAAAATAAATCCTGTTTTCCACACACAAATTAAATCGGCCTCGTAAACGCCAAGTAACAAATTGAAATCTCCCCACATCATTTTGATTTCATCTCATGTTTTAAATGCTCTCACACCGAAAAATGCTCTCATATATTTTAAAATCTATCCAAACAAAATCAAATCCTGTTTTCTACACACATACTAAATCATCCTCTTAAATGCCTAGTCACAAATTGAAATCTTCCCACATCACTCTGATGGAATCTCATGTTTTAAATGCTCTCACACTGAAAAATGCTCTCATATACTTTAAAATATATCCGAACAAAAATAAATCCCGTGTTCCCCCACTAACTAAATCGGCCTCGTAAACGCCAAGTAACCAATTAAAATCTTCTTACATCATACTGTATTTAATGCTCTTACACCCAAACTACTCTCAGAGAAATAGAGAATCCTCTCATTCATTCATTTACATGGGAGCTAAAATCCTTCCTCATATTGTACTAAAAATCTCATATAACATACAAACTGTTCACACACATGCGTCAGATAAATAAATTCCTCTTTCACACTACTGAAAAAGTCTGATGCACAAGTGAAAAATCTGATCACTTCCTCTTGCACAACATGCTCTCGTGTCATACACTGAAACTCTCATACAAAAATAATAATTCAGAAAGATTTCCTTGATACTCACATCCACCATCTGTTTGACGTGTTTGGATATGGTGTCGGGGTCCAGGCGGGGGGCGGCCCCCGAACCCCACTCTGCCACTACCGGCGGTTTGACTGGGGTGACGGGCTGGAACCGAAAACAACAAAAATCAGTTACACACGGCCAGTGTTGGGAATTACAGTGTTATTTAAGCACTAATTGTTCCAAAACTCCTGCTCTCTCCTCACTGAGAGAAGTCTTGTCAGCTATCATAGACTAAGAGAGAGAGGGAATGCGTGAGAGGGATTGGATAGCCACTTTATATTGTTATTATTTGAAGTGCAGTTGTTCATTTCTACTTGACCAGTTGTCTCAGGTTGTGAGAGTTTGATTTATTTATTTGACAGAACGGACTAAATTATAGTGTTGAACTGTTTACCTTTGTGTGGAAATACAGTAGCAAATGGCTACTTGACTAGTTGTTTCAGGTTGTAAGATTTAGGTCTAATTGATTAAACTCGCTTTATGTCGTTTATTGTTTATTTTTGCACTTGTAGGATAAATCTGTTGCTGGTAAGGTGCAATACATATAACCAGGTATGTTTGATTTTCTCTATCAACTGACTCAAATACTGCTCAGAAAATTTCAGATTCTTCAAACTTTTTAAAGGAACAGAGATAGTTACTTTCCCTGCTAACTCATTACTTTTACTATAGAGTAATTCAGTTACTTTTTGGAAGAAGTAGTGAGTCGCGATATCTAATTACTTTTTCAAAGTATCGTGCCCAAAACTGAAGTGTCAAATACCTGATGTGTATTTTGTTTAACCTAGGGATGGGCGTGGGCGATACTAGGAATCGGTATTTAGGCTCAGTGCTCTCACTCACCTTTTGTCAGTCCGTCAACAAACCTCTGCCCCGCAAGACGTGGGATTTGACTCTGTCCGGTTTCCTGCCTGTGTTTCCTGTCCGGTATCGTTCCCGTCTATTTTTGTCCTGTTTATTATTGATCTCCTGTTTCGTTCCCGTCTAGTTTGTCCTGTTTAATTTCGATATCCTGTATTGATATCAATCCTGTCTGTCCCGTCCTGTTCGCTATCGACGCCATCTGTCCGATATCTGCTCGGGCATTTGGTATCGATCTTGTCAGCCTCTGGGCCAGACTGCTGCCTAACGTGCATGACTCCCCATTTCCCGTGAAATAAAAGGCTTGTGTGAGAAACGTCACGCATTTGGGTTCTCCTCCTGTTCCATTACTTAAAAATAGTACTTGATATTAAGCCTGCAGAGGTATGGGCGCAGTCAGGCTGTACCTACCTTTACATATTTTTTGCAATAGCAAGCGATGTTCCCATAGTTATCATAAATTTGCTTCTCCCTTTGGCATCTCTACAAGCCTTTTCATGATTAGAAGATTTCTTTGCTTTAATCACCTCATTTTAAATAATAATAATCCATACAGTGCTGCAACTCAGACGGTCGCGATTCATATGCCTTCATGGATTTCTTGATAAGTGGAAGCTTTGTTTCCATGGTTATCATATTTTTTGCTTCCTTTTTAGCATCACTGCAAGCCTTTCAGCCCTTAGTGAATAGACACAGTACAAAATGTATAGTATTGTGTAAAGTAGGCTTAAACGTATTTGCTCAAAAGTGTATTTCTAATCAGATTGTATGGCCCTTTTTGGCTTCTGTTTCTTTGTTTAAAAGTGTTGGTACTGTCCCAGGGGGGAGGATCAGAGGGAGTTTCTTTTCCTGTTTCCTTGTCTCAGTACTATTACACCCTTGTGACTTCAATAAAACAGCGCAGTGGGGGGAAGTTTTTAGAAGGGGCGCGGCCGGCGAGATGAAAGGAACCTTCTCCAACTGCAGTTGTCTAGCAAACTCAAAAAGTCTTTGCCTGAATTTCCTTCTACGATTAGTCAATATTTTTTAGCTCTCCCACACGTAAGTGGTCGCTTCAGACCCGACATATTGTATTGCTAATCAGCCCAGTCCTAATGAAGCGGACAAATCTGTGAATTGAGTGAAGAGAGAAAGGCATTGTGGGAGGGAGTTCAGCCAATAGCATATCTGCATTTTACACGTTGCCGTGATGTTGACCAATAGAAGACATCAGAGCGAAAAAGCGACTGACCTGGATCTTGGGGTTCTTGGGTTCCTTGGTGTAGGAGAGTTCATAGATCTGATCCTCCGTGTAGTAAAGATCTAGAGAGAGCTGAAGCATTAAACACATCATTGGCGGCGCTCTGCCAAACTCCCCGCCCGGGTGTTCTACCCCGCTCCTTAGGTTTCCTACCGTCAACAGGTGCAGGAGGTCCTTGTTGGCCTCGAAGGGCGGCGTCAGCCTGTGGAGCTCCAGCAGCTCGTTGACGTTGCTGTGAAGATGCTGCAGTTTACTCAGGTTGATCTTGTCCCCGTCCACAAAGTCGGGCAGAGCCTCGTTGAGGGAGATTAGATCTTTGAGGTGCACGCCCAGGATGGGCACCTTGAAGCCGGAGCACTCGCTGTACAGGCGGCGGTAGTTGCTGTAGTTGCTACGTGACGACAGAAGTTCCGTCATCTCGCTCAGGGCCTGAACGCGTCGTGCAAAAATCAAGTAACGGGGTTTGTACGGGTGCTCGAAATCCGTGAAAATTCTCTGTAATGCGGTTTTCGAGGGTTAAAAAGTGTTTGAATTTGGGGTGAAGTGCTTGTGAATGGGGTGGCAGTAGCTCAAGGATGTAGAGCGGTCGTCTTGGTTCGATTCCCGGCTACTACGAGTTAAATGTCGAAGTGTCCTTGGGCAAGACACTGAACCCCTAATTCCCCTGAGAAGCAGGTAGGCGCCTTGCATGGCTGACTCTGCTATGGTTGTGTGTGTGTGAATAGTCAAAGTGTAGAGTGCATTGTAAACCGCTTTGAAGGTCCTCAGTGACTGGTTAAGAGCTATATAAATTTACTGTACCATTGAAATGCTTGAAATTGTTGCCATTTTTCTCAAGAAGTCTCCTTAAAAATGTCACTGACACTGCTTTCTCTTGACTTTGCCGTGCCATTGCATTTCTTATTCCCTTCTAATTAACAGCATCTTACTTTAGTTTGTATGGCATTATCTTATCAAGCAACATTGCCCCCATGGGTTGCGTAGTACACCTAAACAGGGCACTATGAAATGTGTACTAGTGCAAGGATTGCATATCAATTATGGATAATTTTTATGGCTCATGCAAAAAATGAAGACAGGGTTTCAAATTGTAATGAGAAAAACTTCTGGTATTCTTTTTTACCCAACATCTATAAAAAGACATTTTGTCTCAAACATATCTACACATGTATTGTTCAGATCCACAAATATATTTGTGATTAACTCAAATTTTTTAAATTGTGTCTTGATAAATTCACACGCAAGATTGAAAAATTGCATACGTAAATCACAGATTTATTTGTGGTACTGCAAACTAGAGAGAAAGAGTAAAAAGAGAGAGTGAAAAAGAAAGAGAGGACGAGAGACAGGGAAAAAGAAAGAGAAAAAGAAAGAAAATTATAGACAGAGAGAAAGAGAAAAGAAAGACAGAATGAGATAGAGATACAGATAAAGTGAGAGAAAAAGAAAGAGGGAAAGAAAGAAAAGGATGGACAGAGATAGAGAAAAGAAAGACAGAAAGAGAGAGAGATACAGATAAAGTGAGAGAAAAAGAAAGTGGGAAAGAAAGAAAAGGATAGACAGAGAGAGAAAGAAGAAAGAGAGATTGAAATACAGAAAAAGTGAGAGAAAAGGAAAGAGGGGAAGAAAAGGATAGACAGAGAGAGAGAGAGAGAAAGAGAGAGAAAAGAAAGTCAGAAAGAGACAGAGATAAAGGAAAAGTGAGAGAAAAAAAGGCGGAAAGAAAGAAAATGATAGACAGAGAGAGAGAAAGAGAAAAGAAAGACAGAAAGAGATATAGAAAAAGTAAGAGAAAAAGAATGAGGGAAAGAAAGAAAATGATAGAGAGAGAGAGAGGAAGAGAAAAGAAAGACACAAATAGATAGTGATACAGAAAAGGTGAGAGAGAAAGAAAGAGGGAAAGAAAGAAAAGGATAGACAGAGAGAGAGAAAAGAAAGACAGAAAGAGATAGAGATACAGAAAAAGTGAGAGAAAAAGAAAGATGGAAAAAAAGAAAAGGTTAGACCGAGAGAAAGAGAAAAGAAAGACAGAAAGCGATAGAGATACAGCAAAGGTGAGAGAAAAAGAAAGAGGGAAAGAGAGAGAGAGAAAAGAAAGACAGAAAGAGATAGAGATACAGAAAAAGTGAGAGAAAAAGAAAGATGGAAAAAAAGAAAAGGTTAGACCGAGAGAAAGAGAAAAGAAAGACAGAAAGCGATAGAGATACAGAAAAAGTGAGAGAAAAAGAAAGGGAAAGAAAGAAAAGGATAGACAGAGAGAGAAAGATAAAAGAAAGACAGAAAGAGATAGAGATACAGAAAAAAGAGAGAAAAAGAAAGAGACAGACAAATGGACATATTTCAAACTGCAGCTTATTTTTCTCTTGTGTTTCTCTGGGTGATGTTTCGCGTGCCGGATTAAAAGCCTTGGCGGGCCCGATCTGGCCCGCGGGCTGCATGTTAGACACTTGTGGTTTACATCATTATCGGCTAATCATGTTGTTGTTCTTTGATTGATTACTTTTGCAGCCAATGATATTTAATTAAAAGAAAGGGTTGGCTCATGGGAGGGCTTTTAGAACAGGTTGGAATTTCTTCCGAGGTTTTTTTTTCTCTCTCTTGTTCTCTATGTGTACCTTGGTGACGTCGGGTGGCAGTAGGTTGTATGTGTCTTTCAAACGGGAGATGGCGCTGTGGCACAGGCCTCCGGTGACGGCCATCAGCGTGTTGAAGTTCTGCAGAGCTCGGAGTCGCTGCAAAGATAAACAGCCAATCAATGTTGCTTCCTTTGTCACGTGATCGGAGAACGCAATTACATTCCTCGATATTGAGAACTGGAACGTGTTATTAATGAAATATTGGATGTTTTTCAGGAACAAAAGATAAAAAGTCGTGAGAGAGGGGGAAAGGAAAGGGAGAGGTAGAAAGAAATCCAGAGAGAAATAGAGAAAAGAGCGCGAAAGGTATGAAGAGAGAAAGAGAAAAGAGAGAAAAGGAAAAAGGAAGTTAGAGCAAAAGAGGTTAAAAGACACACAGAGAGAAAGAGACAGAGTCGGAGAAAAGGAGAGAGAGAGAGAGAGAGGGAGAGAGAAAAGAAAGCGCAAAGGGTAGGAAGAGAGAAAGAGAAAAGAGAGAAAAGTTAAAAAGGAAGTTAGAGCAAAATAAGTTAAAAAGACAGAGCAAGAGAAAGAGAAAGAGCAACAAAGGAAGAGAAAAAGAGAGAAACAGAGAGTGGAAGAGATGGAGACAGAGTGGGAGAAAAGGGGTGGAAAAGAAAGAGAGAGAGAGAGAGAGAGAGAGAGAGAGAAATGAATACAAGTACAGCGTCTTTGTTCGAGGCATTTGGCTTTGGCAACATCAAGTTGACATATTTCAAACTGCAGCTTGTTTTTCTCTTGCGCTTCTCTGAGTGTTGTCTCGCGGGCCGGATTCAATCCCTTAGCGGGCCTGATCTGGCCCGCGGGCTGCCTTATTGACACCTGTGTTCTAAATAAAGTGACTAGCTGGGTAGCTAGCTAGCTAGCTGGGTGTCCGACCTGAGCCACGTGGATGAACTTGGTGAAGACCTGCGCCCTCTGCTGGGCGGTGTGCCGGCTGAGGATCATGAGCTGGACCCATTGTGACACTCCGTTGCACATCATGACCGAACGCTCCAGAGCCGGGTTGTCCCTCACCGAACCTCGCACCACATAACTGCGGTAGTCCAGGAACTGAGACGTGGACAGCGGTCACCATGTCCCAGGGAACACCAGATAAAGTCAAACGTCAAAAAATACAAAGACTGGGCTCCTTTCCGCCGTCTCACCGAAACGTTGCAGAAGTTCTTGAACTCCAGGTAGCTGAGGTGCTCGGCCATCTCGTCGGCTTCCATGTGGTCGAAGATGAGCGAGACTTTCCTTTTCTTGACAGAAGGTGAGGGGGCCTGGGACACGTCCACTTGGGGGCTTCTGGGGAATCATAACAGTAACGATAACAACAAAGTTAACTATACTAGTTGTAAACGCAGTATTTCCAATCTCTTGTATCACTCATACCCCATTTTCTTCATCTCTGTATTCTGCCAGTAATGTTTTTTATATTTAAACAGGGTTGGGTAGGGTTACTTTAACTGGATTACTTTCAATGACTTTACCAAATATGCTAATAAAAGACAAAAGAAACTAAATATGAATAAAATGATGACTCACAACACGTGGTAAGCTTTCTCTCCTGGCTTTGATCTCTTTGATCTCCGGCAAAAAGAACATAAAATGTGACAGAAACTAAATGAAAATAAATCCAAACAGATTGCCAACATCATTTTTGCCGTTCCATGTATTCCGTTACTCCCCAAGCCTGCACAAAATTGAGTCATTTTATTCATATTTAGTGTCTTTTGTCTTTTATTAGCATATTTGGTATTGGAGTCATCCAAAAGTCATTGAAAGTAATCCAGTTAAAGTAACCCTACCCAACCCTGTATTTAAATATGAACAAGTGAATAGTTGGACATTGTTTGATCTCGTCTTGTAAATTGTTCCGAAGTTTGACTCCGCACACAGACACACGCATACTTTTCCTGGTGGTTCTCACCTTTGGGATGATGAATTTACTACAGCCCCTTAAGTTACAACTTCCCTCTTTCCGAGTGAATCATTTTTGGATGTTTTCTGGTACCATGTTTTTGTTGACCTTAAATAGCAGTTTTGAAGTGAAAACATTTACTAAATCATTCAATTTTAATCATTCGGACTGGAGAGTAATTGTCATGTCCTGCACGGTTGTCATGGCGCCCAGCTGGCCCCGCCCCTTGACACCGGCTGACCTGCATTTCCTGATTACTCCTATGGGTACTTAAACGTGCCTTTTGGAACTGCTCTTTGCCAGATCGTTGTTTACCCTTGTTGAAAACCTGTTCATGCCTGTTTGATACCCGTTTATTCTTGTTGTGCTTGTTGGACTTTGTTGCACTCCGGTGTAACATTCTGAGAGATTCCTGCAAGTTCTGTTTAATCCCGTTAAATGCCTAGTCTGTAGTTTTGCCTGCCTTTGAGCCTGCTTTGTTTTGTTTTTGGTCCGTTTGTGTGTTGGACAACTTTTCTTTCTTAATTAAAGTGACAGATCGTCTACGCAAATGAGTTGCCACTTCCTGCTTCCCGACCCGTTTTGTGACAGTAATAAAATAAGTTGATATTTGAAAAAAATTCTAATAAATGAATTCCAGTTCATTGGCTTATCTATTCAAGCACACATATTTTTTAAATAAATTAGATATAATAATAGAATGATAATCGATTCATGTATTAAACAAATTATTCATCTTTTTATTGATTGATTTTACTGGAAATACAACAAACTAAATTCCAATTAATAGGTTTTTTAACGCAAATGAGCAAAAATGTGCGTTTTTTTAGCTAGCAATTTGGCTACGTTTTTTAACTTTGTAGCTAGCTATCTTCCTGCCTTTTTAGCTATTTAGCAAGCTATATACATAGCTTTTTACATTTTTTCCATGCGATCTAGCCAACATTTTATCTTTTTTGCTAGTTATCAAGCTAAATTTTGACCTCCTTTTTAGCTCTCTAGCTGGCTAATTAGTTGGCATTTTTTTAGCTAGCTATAAGGCTACCTTTTTAACTTTGTAGCTAGCGATCTTGCTGCCTTTTTAGCTATTTAGCAAGCTATAGAGATAGCTTTTACATTTTTTCCATGCGATCTAGCCAACTTTTTATCTTTTTTGCTAGTTAGCAAGCTAAATTTTGACCTCATTTTTGGCTCTCTAGCTGGCTAATTAGTTGGCATTTTTTTTGCGAGCAATATGGCTACCTTTTTAACTTTGTAGCTATCCATCTTCCTACCTTTTTAGCTGTTTATCAAGCTATATACATAGCTTTTTACATTTTTTCCATGCTATACAACCAACATTTTATCTTTTTTTTGCTAGTTATCAAGCTAAATTTTGACCTAATTTTTAGCTCTCTATCCAGCTAATTAGTTGGCTTTAGCTCTTTTAGCTTGCTACCTAGCTCCTGTTTAGTTAGTTACCTGTATACCTTTCTAACTATCAAGCTACCTTTTTAGCTATTTAGCAAGCTATTTACATAGCTATTTACATTTTTTCCATGCTATCTAGCCAACATTTTAAATTTTTTGCTAGTTACCAAGCTAAATATTGACCTCATTTTTAGCTCCCTATCTGGCTATGGAGTTGGCTTTAGCTCTTTTAGCTTGCTACCTAGCTCCCGTTAAGTTAGTTACCCGTATACCTTTCTGACTATCAAGCTACCTTTTTAGCTATTTAGCAAGCTGTATATATAGCTACCAGTATATACATTTTTTCCATGCGATCTAGCCAACATTTTATCTTTTTTTTTGCTAGTTATCAAGCTAAATTTTGAGCAAATCTTTAGCTCTATCTTGCTAATTAGTTGCCTTTTTACTCTTTTAGCTAGCTACCTAGGTCCCTTTTAGTTAGTTACTTGTATACCTTTCTAACTATCAAGCTACCTTTTTAGCTATTTAGCAAGCTATTTACATTTTTTCCACGCTATCTAGCCAACATTTTAAATTTTTTGCTAGTTATCAAGCTAAATATCGACCTCATTTTTAGCTCTCTATCTGGGTAATTAGTTGGCATTTTTTTAGCTAGCAATATGGCTACCTTTTTAACTTTGTAGCTAGCTATCTTCCTGCCTTTTTAGCTATTTAGCCAGCTATAGAGATAGCTTATACATTTTTTCCATGCGATCTAGCCAACATTTTATCTTTATTTTGCTAGTTATCAAGCTAAATTTTGACCTCATTTTTAGCTCTCTATCCGGCTAATTAGTTGGCTTTCCACTCTTTTAGCTAGCTTCCAAGGTCCCCTTTAGTTACCTGTATACCTTTCTAACTACCAAGCTACCGTTTTAGCTATTTAGCGAGCCATCTAGGTAAGTTGCTATTTTAGGAATTGGTATCAAAGTGGGTGCCCTTTGCCCTAATTTGTAACAAAAAGAAGCTCTCGGCTCGAAAAAGGTTGGAGACTCCTGTCCTAAGAAAAATGGATAACTGGTTAGGAATAAAGCCAAAACCTCAAATATTCAAAAGAAGCTAACAAAATTTTTGATGCTACAAAATGTAAACTTTTCAAAGTTGTCTGCCCTGGTGTCCGCTAACTTTTTCTCATGAGTTTCAGACACTGCTTTTACCTTAAGAGACCAAAAGCAACCATAGTCTCCAAATGGTTCACGAACAGCATTCAATTTACTTCGGGTATGTCCTGGATTGGGATTCCAGGAACATTTTCCAGGAACTTTAAGTGGTTGAAATCGCACACAGTACATTTGCCAATCCAATACCAAAAACTGAGCGAAGAGAAAACCCTTGCGCAATTCGAAACGTGAATCTCGTGCAGAAGCCAAGTCGTAAAAAAAAAATAATGTTTCGAAAATGTCTCACAGGCATGACGTGTCGATGATCTGCTCCTCTTCCCTGTCGGAACGTACCAAGGCCCACAGGTCCCCCATGGTTTGCTCCAGGAGAGGGTCGGCCTCAAAGACGGCCGGGAACTGGCCGATCCAGGTCCTGACCGGCGGAGCGCGACAGGAACGCGTGTTTAGTAAGCAAAAAAAAAAAAAGAAAAGAAAACAGGGCGGGAAAAAGAACCGGTTCTGTTTCTTGCTCACCTGACCAGGTGACAGACTTGACCCCGCCTCAGGCCTCGTTTCTCCGGGGGGCAATCTTTGTACGTGAGAGAAAGTCAAGGAGAACACGATTCAACTCAAATTTTACAACCTAATTGTTATCATTCGAGAAAGTAAATGTCAAATCACAACGTGAAAAGCAATCGGGAACAATTTTCGGGGAAAGCAGAGTTTCATTTTAACTGCCACGCCTAGTCCTTTAACAGCTGTCGTATTTGATGAGTCAAGAATTTCCTGAAATAGTACCTGTCTGACAAAGTCGTCTTGAAAAAAAACTGCATTGCGTCGTGATTTAAAAGTCCTAAAAACATAAAAGAGAGAGAAAATGTACATATCGTTGCTGTTATGCGAAAGTCCTTTTTGTTCGGCCCTTATCTAAATCGTCCTTCAACACTTTTAAACGAAGTATTATTAAAGAGTAATTGTTTCCTGGATTGTCACAATCAAATGTATTGCTGCTTTTGTGTAAAAAAAGAAAAATAATTAATGGTGGGTTTTTTTTCATTTATGTTGCGGTTGCCGTCCAATTGGCCCTGCCCATGGACACCGGCTGAGACGCATTGATTGATTGCTCCTTGGCAGTACTTAAACACGCTCCTTTGAGCCGTTAGTTGTCTGAGCGTTTGTGAAACTTCTGCATGACTCCTGTTTAAATCTGAGAAATGAATGCCTAGTCTGTAAATTTGCCTGCGTTTGATCCTGTTTTGTTTTTTGGCCTGATTATTTTGATTTCTACCACGTTTCTGTTTGGATTTTAATCCACTTTCGCGACCATCGATCCCCGGATCAAGTGTGCGGGCATTCCTCCTCTCCCCAATAAACTGTGAGTACGTTACGCGAGTGGGTTCTAAATTCTGTTTCCTGCCCTGGTTCGTGACAAATTAATTTTTTTTTTTTTTACATGAATTGGTAATATAATTTAAAAAATAATAATAATAGAATTTAACATGGTGCAGTCTGCTAAATAAATTAGTGTATAATTAATTTGATACAAAAATAAAATTACTTGACTTGATTGATTTCATTTTAAATTTTTAAATTGTATTTTCTGTCACGGTTGCCATGGCGCCCAATTGGCCCCGCCCGTGTGCCGCCGACTGCACCTTGTTGATGGATTGGCTCCCTGTCAGCATTTAAACTCTGTCCTGTCAGTCCCCTTTTGTCGGTCCGTCTGCGAATCTCTGTTTTTACACGGCAAGCCCTTTTTCGCCTGTCCTGTTTGCCTCCCGCTACGATCCATTTTTGTTCTCGACCACGTCTATTCTCCCCTCCTGGCTTTCGACTTGTTTCCGTTCCCTACCACGTTTTTGCTCTTCTATCCCGGCTACGGACCCGTTTTTTCCGTTCCCGACACCGCCATCGCTCGCCACGGAAGTCCCACTTGTGCGTTCAGAGCGACCTGCTTCCCGCGACCAGCGATCACCGGATCGTGTGTGCGCTCCTTTCCCTTCTTGCCAATAAAACTGTGAGAAACGTTACGCGAGTGGGTCCTGTTTTCGTTCTGGTCCTGATATTTTCTTGTGTGGTTATTTGGTCAGTACTTGGAAACAATGATATACTACGCATATATATAGTGTTGTTTTTGTAAGGAAAAAACATAAACATTTTATAGTTGATTTTCACTCATCCCATGCATTATTTATTCAAAAAAACAGAACAGATTAAAAAAATAATACTATAAGAATAAAAATGCTTGAAATTAGCAAATTATTTTCCTTATTACTTGTATTTTGAGGTTTTCTTTTTCAAGCAAGGAAATAATACATACAAATATGTGTTTAAATAACAACAAAATATTAGACAAAGGGTGATCCCTGTGCTATTTCTCAATGAACTCAACGCTTAAAACAGAAATAAGGAAATACTGTCAGGACCAGAACGGAGACAGGACCCACTTCCGTTACGTTTCTCACAAGTTTTATTGGAAGAAAGAGAAAGGATTGCGTCCCTGATCCGGTGATTGCTGGACGCGGGAAGCAGGTCACTCTGAACGCGGAAGTGGATCTTCTGTGGCGAGCGATGGCGGTGTCGGGAACGGAAAAACGGGTCAGTAGCCAGGACAGGAGAGCAAAAACGTGGTCGGGGTCGGAGGCGAGTTGTAAGCCAGGAAAGGAGAGTAGACGTGGTCGGGGACAAAAGAGGTCGAAAGCCGGGACGGGAGAGTAGACGTGGTCAGGATCAAAAACGTGTTGAAGCCGGGGGACAGACGGGAGCAAAAAACAGGTGGGAGTCAGGGTCGAAAAACGCTTGCATTTGATCTGTGTCTTTAAATCTGACTTTCATTATTCTAAATAGAAATATTTTTACCATGTGCTTAAAATAAGTTTGACAGAAATAGACGAGGATTTTCACTGTCAGGATATAAGGCGAGCAGTTTCTGAGCGAAGCTTTGTGACGACACCACCCAACTGTGCATCATCAGTGTCATGTGGACCATCTGGGACCCTCGCGGGCTGCAAAGCTTTCCCTCTGAATCTGAAATGGAGAAAAAAACATATGCAGTAGATTATTTGTTGGATCTTAGTGCTGCTTTTGACACAGTGCGCCACAATATCCTACTAGAACGGTTGGAAAAATGGATTGGTCTCTCAGGAACCGTCCTCTCGTGGTTCAGATCCTACCTCTCAGATAGGACGCACTGTGTTAAATATGGTGAAACGACATCTGAGCCCTTTAATGTTACCTGCGGTGTTCCGCAGGGTTCAGTGCTCGGCCCCCTACTTTTCAACATTTACATGCTTCCATTAGGTGATATTATTCGCAAGTACAATATCAGCTTCCACTGCTACGCAGACGACACTCAACTATATCTTCCGTTGGAGGAATCTTCCACACTAAACTGTGGAAATTTGGAGGCCTGTCTCACTGAGATAAAAGAGTGGATGTCACTCAATTTCTTGCGTCTTAACTCTGAAAAGACCGAAATGTTAGTCATTGGTCCTTCTAAATGCCGTGACTTATTCTCAAAAACTGCTGTGAACATTGACAAATGTCACATCACACAGAGTGACTCAGTTAAAAATTTAGGTGTCATATTTGACCCTGATCTATCCTTTGAGATGCATGTAAAGCAAATTACTAGAACTGCCTTCTTCCATCTTCGCAACATTGCTAAAATCCGTTCAATACTGTCTCAGTCTGATGCGGAAACAATAATTCATGCATTTGTTACCTCCCGTCTCGATTACTGTAATGCACTACTCTCCGGTCTCCCGAAGTCCAGAATCAAGTCTCTTCAGCTAGTACAAAATGCCGCAGCGAGGCTTTTAACTAGGACAAAAAAGTACGATCACATAACACCGATTTTGGCTAACCTGCATTGGCTCCCAGTTAGCCAAAGATGTGACTTCAAAGTTCTCTTAGTATTGTACAAAATCATACATGGACTTGCTCCCTCTTATCTTTCAGATCTGATCTGCCACTATGTCCCGGTCCGAAGCCTACGATCTGAGAGTGCTGGTCTTCTGATGACCCCGAGAGCAAAGAAGTGTTCTGCTGGTTCGAGAGCGTTCTCCATCCGGGCACCGGTGCTGTGGAATGCTCTTCCCCCTGAGATCCGATCTGCAACCTCAGTGGAAATGTTTAAATCTAAACTTAAAACTCACTTCTACTCCATTGCATACGAATAACCTACTCCTCTTGTCGGTTGAAAATAGTTTGTGTAATATAGTGTAACAATCTGTGAAGCCCTTTGAGACTCTTCGTGATTTAGGGCTATACAAATAAAAATGACTTGACTTGACTTGACTTTCCCACCATTACCTCCCCCAAGGTAGTTTTACTGTTTATTGGGATATTTATTAAGAATAAGAATACAGATAGAGCCACATAATGGTCCTTACAAGTGGAAGTTTTTAAATCAGTTTTGATTTTAAACAGTCGTTTCTCCCCCACCCTCGTCATCCACTCTCAAACTCCACTTACCAGCTCAGGTCCCATTGTCACAATTCTGCACTAAAGTTCCTGTTTCTCTGTAGGTTTCTCTCTATCCTATTTCTTTCAACTTTACCTTATTTGGCCAGTCCTGGGTTTCATTTGTCTTAGAAAGTTGTGGTCTCTTGTCTTGATTTCCCCACGGGTTTTCCTCATATCACAACTCAACCACTCCCCTTTATTAGTACTCTGTCCCCTTAGTTCCTTGCTAGTTCGTTGTCCAAGCACCTTTGCCTCAGCTTCTTGTTCTTCCAGTGTTCAGAATGCCCGCCTTCCCTTTTGGATCACAAGTGCCGCCTGATGAACTCTTGGACTGTCTCCTTTGCTGCTTGGGTTTCTTGGAACACCGACCCCTCTCCTGCCTCTTGGATCATGATTGTTGCCTCTGGTCTTCTAGATACTGTTACCTTGCTAACTGACCTTCCAGGTACCTAACCCTGCCCAAAAAAGAGACCACTGATTACTATACTAATCTGTGTTTTTGCACTGTGCTCCCACACGACCTCCAATGGGTTCTTGACAGACTCACAACAAAGGTAACTACAATATCATTTTTCCTGTACATGTACATTTCTCTGTCTGTCTGTCTCTTGCTCTTGCTCTCTTTCTCTGTGTCTCCTTTTCTGTTTCTCTCTCTGTATCTCCTTTTCTGTCTCTCTGTATCTCCTTCTCTGTCCCTCTCTCTGTCTCTCTCTCTGTCTCTCTCACTCTCTCTCGCTCTCTCTCTTCCTTTTCCTCTGTCTGTCTGTCTCTGTCTCTCTGTCTCTCTCTCACACACACACAACCATATCCCCTTAGTGGAAGGTGGCTAGAGTCGAGAGCGCATTCAGTCGACTTCACTCTTGCCAACCTGACTCCGAACGTTAACACCACGGCGATCACCATTAAAGTACCACCGAAAATATTGACTACTGTCTACCCCCAACACAATGTAAATATATACCTTAGGATAATTAGGCTGATGTATAAGTAATTATTTCCTTATTGTGGTATTTAGTTAAATGTTTTTCCAATATTTAGATGTATGAAAAGACTAGTTGTCATGGTTGCCATGGCGCTCAATTGGCCCCGCCCGTGTGTGACATAGTTGCCGTGTTGCCCAATTGGCCCTGCCTGTGTATGTCACGGTTGCCATGGTGCCCAATTGGCCCCGCCCGGGTGGTGCCAGCTGCGGCTCGTTGAGAGATTGACTTTCTGTTTATATAAAGCTCAGCGCTCTCTTGCTTCCTTTGTCAGTCCGTCAACGAACCTCTGTCCCGCAAGACGTAGGTTGTGACTCGGTCGTGTTTTCCTGTTTCCAGTTGTTTTTTCATTTCATTTTCATTTCATTTTTGTCCTGTTTTTGTCGGGTTTCGGTTTTGTTTTCATCTGTTTTTGTCCTGTTTGTTAGTTTCTCCAGTTTTTGTTCCCGTCTAGTTCCTCCTGTTATTTTCGTTATCCTGATTTGTTATCAATTATCGGTCTCTGGCTTCCTGTCCTTCCACACCAGACCGGCCTCCTAACGTACATGACTCCCCATTTCCCGTAAAATAAAAGGCTTGTGTGAGAACGTGACGCGATTGGGTCCTGTATCTGTTCTGGTTCCTGACACCAGTGAAAAAACCCTTCACATTTCTTTATTATACCACCTTGTGTTGATAACAAAATAATTTTGTCTTTTAGACTATTAAGTAGGCGGGCACGGGGTGGTTACAGAACATGTTTTATTATTCCCTATTACCGTATTTTCCGCACTATAAGGCGCACCGGATTATAGGGCGCACCCCGAAAAAATAGTTTTTGGTCCTATATTTTCCATAGATAAGGCGCACCGGATTATAAGGCGCTACAATGGGAACGTGGACAAAACAGTCAGATAGTTCAGTCAAACTTATTACCCCCTTAACATTCCCAAAGCTTGCAAAGAAGCAAATATGTGTCGTAGACACGTGCGGATGCGGTGTCTGTACCATGTCACTCAAATGCATCGTTCCATCATTCGGAAGGTTAAAGTCTTGGGATTCAAGAAATGCCAAACATTTTAGTTTCCATTTTATTTTTTGCTGGCAACTGTATGGACAGGAAAGTAAGAATTTTATTGTGCAGGGAAACGGGGTTCTTTACTGTGCATATGACCATAAACACTTTGAATTGAATTTAGTTTAAAAATAGACTCATCACAGAAACATCAAGATCGTTCTAAAACAAGATACCGAGAAAATACAAAGCCACGTAGCTCACCTAAGTTCTCTTGCAGCCATCACGTTCAATAATGATACGTAACCATAGTCTTCTCACAACGGTGAGTGTAGTAAATCCAGGAGAGTAAAAAATTTACAAATACAGAATAGTAAAAAATGTTTTCTCTATGCCGTAGTGCCACCCAACGTGTGATTCACGTTCATCTTTTTCGGCCAATTGCAGGCTTTGTTTCGCCCCTTTAGCCTATGCGAGCCTGTAAATGATAAAAAGGATCCGCCCCCTTTACCTCCGAATAACTTTAGCCAATAGTGACTGGTTCAAATGATGATTGACACATTGGTTAGGAAATGAAACGCCGGTATATAAATCCCAGGATACACCGCAGACGACTTCGCCTTCGGGGGAAAATCTAGTCGGCGGCTGCTTGCCTTAGTTGCAAGACTTTGCGACTTAATATTGATCCATATATAAGCCGCACTGTATTATAAGGCGCATGGTCAGCTTTTGAAAAAAATAAAGGCTTTTAGGTGCGCCTTATAGTGCGGAAAATACGGTACTTAATTGTGCTTTTTTTCAAAATTTGATTCATCTTTTGTTGAATTTATCATTGCCGACAATGCACATGTATTTATCGTATTGGCTGCACCCCCTCCCATGTTGGACAACACCGATTTCAGATAACGAGGTCATTGGAAAACAAACATCTCACTAAGCAGTCCCTAAACTCTCGCAAAACAAAACCCCCATTGTACCAACCCCCCCAACTCTCAACGTACCCCACTTGCCTGTATCGAGCCTCATTTACATAACCGGGTTGCGATGAAATGCGAGCCACTGACCGAAGCAGGCGAGGCAGCGTAGGATGAGCTCATCCAGGCTGGCGGCGCTGGCACTGGGGGCGGCCGAGGGGCCCAAAAGGGCCCGGCTGATGTCCTGAGGATTGGGGCATGTGTTGCGGCGATGTGGCACTTTCGGCCTGGGCGACTTTCTGTTCTTCAGGACGCTCGGACTCTCACAGTTGGGCTTTCTGAGATGATGAGACGAGCCAAAAAGCGAAAAATGATTACCGTAAATTCCGGACTGTAGAGCGCACCTGATTATAAGCCGCACCCACCACATTTTGAGAGGATAACCGCTTTTGTACTTACACAAGCCGCACCTGTGCATAAGCCGCATGCTTCCACATTAAAACATGTAACACAATCACAAAATTAACCCAAACCCGACTTTGAGTCCCGCGATTGTAACTGAATATAAAGTTCTCAGTCCATAAACCACAGCCGGCAAATTGAACGGAAAATGATACCGGTACTTAAGGTTTGATGCAGACCTGCAGAGTCCGGGTCCCGTTGAAAATAATCCAAGGAAAAAAAAGAAAAACATTTTCCAAAGGTAAGGGTGGGAAAAATATATATCCACTATTGTCCGCTGCGTCCACAAACACGTCTCACCTTTACTCCACTTCCCGTCAGCCCCCTTCTTTTTGATTCGCCCGTGGAAAACATATCAGAATAAGTCTCTAAAATAAATACATTACAAAAATACACAGTTGCAAATACATATTATACATGGTTACACATATTTACAAAGAAAGACGGTACACCGAGAGAGTTTTCAAAGCTTTAATAATAATATTATAACTTTCATCCCAAACCGTGCCTGTGAAGGGTAGCAAAACGCTACTAGGAACACGCTCGCAACACGGTAAACTGGTATGTTTAAAAAAATTATACGGTATTTGAAGAAATCACGGTGATCCGTCTTCATCTTCCTCCCTATAACTGGCGTCAAAGTCGTCTTACCCAGTATGGGAAAGAGACTTTGTCATTTAGACGTCGTCCCACGCTTCCTTATTTAAAAACACGCTAGCAACACACTCGCAAAGTAAAGTTTACATGCAGTAGCTGTTTCCTTCTTTATCGGACTGCTCGGTTGTTCTTAGCTTGAAAGCTGCGTCATGTGCCTTTCTTATTGCAATTTACATGGTGAGGATATGTCTACGCTAATTTAAATTGTGCACAAGCTAAGAAGTTGCAGTCTTCCTCGGCGCATATATTCCAGCGGTCTAAATCTTACCTTTTGTACTCGAGCGCCACTGGCGGCCGTTAGAAAAATTACATAAATTGGCCGCATCACTGAATAAGCCGCAGGGTTGAACGTTTGGGAAAAAAAGTAGCGGCTTATGGTCCGGAATTTACGGTACATGCTCATCACTATAGGCAGGGCAGATCAATCCAAATATCGATATTAACGATATCAAGCAGGTACTTGGATTGGGTTGATACTATTGTTCTAGGATCGATACAGTCATCCCATTTTATTCATCAGAATAATAATTGTAGATTGTAAGATTATACATGCATTCTAATTGGATCCAATATCAAAATATCGTGCACTGGAAGGTATTTTCGTTGGCTTGTTGACATTGTTATTCAGTATTAAGGTTTTTGTTACGTTTCTGCTTTTTGGGTTGGATTCTCTTGACTTTTGTTCTGAGACTGCTGCAATAGGAATATCTATATTTATTTTTTAACACAGCCAACGTTTGCATTGTAGTTATTTAATATGAGCTAAAATATTTTAGTCCCTAAAATATTGCACAGGAATTAAAAACTGGCAGATTTCATTATGGTAACACTCTCAGAATGTGTCCGATTGGGATCACCTGGCCCGCTCATTTGGCGCCAGCCGCTGCTGGCTATCTGATTGGCTCCCTGTCCCTTTTTAAGCTCAGTCCTGTCACTCTCCTTTTGTCAGTCCGTCTGTGAACCTCTGTTGTTACAAGACAAGCCTTTTTGACCTTGACTCCCACCTGTCCTGTTTTTGCAACCGTTTTTCCATCTGCCCGTTCCTGATCTCCCGTTTGTCTCTGACTACGACCTGTTTTTAACCATGACCACCTCTGCTCTCCCGTCCCAGCTTACGACCCGTTTTTGATCCCGACCACGTCTGCTCTCCCATCCCGGCTTACGACCCGTTTCTGACCCCGACCACGTTTTTGCTCTCATGTCTTGGTTATCGACCTGTTTTTTCTTCCCTGACTCTGCAATCTGTTGTTACAAGTCAAGCCTTTTTGACCCTGACTCGTACTTGTCCCGTTTTTGCACCCGTTTTTCCACCTGCCCGTTCCTGATCTTCTCATTTGTCTCCTGCTACTACCTGTTTTTGATCCCGACCACGTCTGCTCTCCCGTCCCAGCTTACGACCCGTTTCTGACTCCGACCAGGTTTTTGCTCTCCTGTCCCGGCTATCGACCTGTTTTTCTGCCCCTGACACCGCCATCGCCCGCTACGGAAGATCCACTTCCGTATTTTGATCACAATCCGATTGCGAGAGCGACTTGCTTCTCGCGTCCAGCGAGCATCAGATTGCGGGCGCTGCCCTTCCTCTTCCTATATCTCAATAAATTTGTGAGAAATATTACGTGATTGGGTCTACCCTGTGTGCTGGTCGTGACAGAATATTAATTAATTGATTTTTTTAAGCAATAAATAAAATGTAATTTGTTTCATATGTAAAGAGAAAGTTCTGAATAAAGTCAAAATATACTGACATGTTATTTTAAAATGTTGAATTTGGCTCTAAAAACATCAAATAAACACAAGCAACATTTTTGATTATTGATATACAGTATAAAAATGAATTAGCCAAATAAGAATTTAAAACTGTGTAAATAATCTGCGAAATAAATTAATGAATAATGCATTTTTGAATCATTCTATTTATTTGCACCTTTTTCAATTTTCTTGTGAATTTGGCCTTGTTTCCACCTTTTTATTTATATTTTTCTTGTGTCATTATTTTAGGCTAATATCCCGAAGCAGTCTGATTTTTCATTAGCTTTTAAATCAAGAAATTCACTCAAAATAAGTAAAAAGTATACATTTTTTTATGATTTTATATATAAATGTATATATGTGTTTTTCTTTTTAAATGTAAACCTAATATGACAATTTTCCAGTGAAAATATAGCTTTTTTTTCCCCCTAAAAAACATTAACGGGACAGTGTGTATGTCATGATTTCCAATATGCATCACCTGTGCCCGCTACTTTGGCGCCAACTGCCTCGGACTCTTATTGGCTCCCGGTCCCTATTTAAACCAACTCCTATCCGTCACCTTTTGTCAGTCCGTCTGCGAACCTCAGTTGACTCTAGGCAAGCCTTTTTCGACCCTGACTCCCACCTGTTTTTGCTCCCGTCTGTTCCCCGGCTTCGAACCGTTTTTTGATCCTGACCACCTCTCCTCTCCTGGCTTTCGACTCGTTTCCGACCCTGACCACGTTTTTGCTCTCCCGTCCTGGCTACTGACCCGTTTTTCCATTCCCGACACTGCCATCGCTCGCCACGGAAGTCCCACTTCCGCGTTCAGAGCGACCTGCTTCCCGCGCCCAGCGATCACCGGATCGTGGGTGCAACCCTTTCCTTTTCCTAATAATACGTAACGCGAGTGGGTCCTGTCTCCGTTCTGGTCTTGACAGTGAATTATATAGCACCTCCTGGTGATGGTAATCTTATATAGACCTGTATTTTTTTAAATAGTCATAGGTTAAGAATTGCTTTATTTAACTTACATAACATGAGGCTCACCTAGAGGGAGCAGACGTAATCATTACAGGGATATCTAGTGATCAAAAATGACTCAGTGTCCCTTTAAGATGAATATATCACTTGTGACATTCTTAGACAAGAGGTAAATAAATGTAAAAAAAACCCATATAATTCATAATTATAGTTTTATAATTGATTTTCATCAATTTGATGAAGAATCCACTTAATTTTACTCAAAACACTATATCAGTTTGTGTTTAAAAGACAAATATTTCATTATTTTCTACGATTTATTGCCAATATTCTACTCCAACTCAAGTTAGCATCATTGCAAAAAATCGGTCTGGCAGTTGAGATGTGCTTTTAGCTTGAAGTCAAAATGTTCTGGTGTTTATTTGCATTTCATACTATGTAGAAATTTGCATGCGTGTGTGCAACTCCACTGCTGCTAAGTAATATTATGACACTACCAGGAAACGATGTGAATTCAGAGAAATGACAACGAGTTCCCTGAATGGCCAGACCTACATCCCCTTATATTACACAAGCCTACACACGCAAACCCACACAAGCACACACTGAAACACAAAATGGGTGTCATCTACGTTGCAGTGGAAAGTAATATACTATCACCAAGCAGAAATATATATATACTAAAACAAAAGGGAACGAGTATAGAGCCCTGTGGAACTCCAAAGGTCAAAATCATCACAGGTCAGATTGCTGTAGTAAACACAGTAGGTCCTGTCTGACAGATCGGACCTAAACCATGAGAGTACGGTTTCTAAAATACCAATCCATTTTTCCAGACAATAGAGTATAATTTTGTGGTCCGCAGTATCAAAAGCAGCAGCAGCATTGACAAGGCGCCCGGAATCTGCTACTAAGAGGAGATCATTGGTTTCTTTAACCAGTAGAGTGATTTGCCCTGAATGCTGACTGGACGGATTCAAAGAGATTATTTTCAGATATATTGTCGTTCAGCTGCTGTGCAACAACCTTTTCAAGTTATTTTGCGATAAACGTTAGATTTGACACCGGCCTACATAATTGTAGGCCATATGCATATCCGGGTCAAGGTTAAGTCACCTTGGTTTAGTGATCGCAGACCTAAAGGCTACTGGAACAATACCCAAGGAGAGCAATATGAAATTAATACTTAAAACTAAAGGTCCTAAGATACCAAACAGAGCTTTTCCCAATTGGCTTCCCTTCTATTAAAGCTCGGTGCCCTCACTCACCCTTTGTCAGTCCGTCAATGAACCTCTGGACCCGCAAGACATGGGTTTTGACTCTGTCCGGTTTCCTGTTAGTGTTTCCTGTCCGGTATTGTTCCCGTCTATTTTGTCCTGTTTAATATCGATCTCCAGTGTCTGGTATCGTTTCCATCTATCTCCTCCTGCTTGTTATCGGACTCCAGTGCCTGATATCAATCCTGTCTGTCCCGTCTTGTCCGGCATCAACCCCATCTGTCCAATATCTACTCATGCAATTGGTATCGATCTCGCCGGCCTTTGGCTTCCTGTCATTCCACGCCAGACTGCTGCCTTCTGTCTTCTGCCCAACGATCGCCGAATCACTGGCGTTAACGTGCATGACTGCCCCATTTCCCGTAAAATAAAGGTTGTGTGAGAAACATTACGCATCTGGGTCCTACTCCTGTTCTGGTTCTTGAGAGTCGGTAAACACACAAAACATATGTAAACACATAAAACATATGTTAAAACACATAAAAGGTATGTAAATAAATGCAGGAAAATGTAGGTAAAAACACAAAGACGTACGTAACGCACCACTTTTGAGCATCAGTAACGGTAACGCCACTGTAACGACGGAAAAAATTATTTGTTAGATTGCCCCATTACTGAAAAAAATACAGCCTGGTGGCAAAAGAATACTTGCGCTGGTCAGAAGACGGAGGAAAAGAAAGCTCCTGATCAAAGTAAAAGAAGAGATTTGTGCTTCAATGCAATAAAGCTAAAAGATTGGACCAAGGCACTCATCAAAAATGCTCTGGTATGCAGCGGACACTTTTTATCAGGTAAGATAAATTAAACGTTTATTATTGTTTATATGTGACTTAATATGTGAATGGATTTTATGGAATTGTAGTATTTTGAGGGGGGAATTGAGCATATTCTAACTGAGTGGACAATTACTACTGGGACATGTAGAATTTGAAGAAAATAGCCAATAACAATATCAATTCAGAACATTCATTTGCATCATGAAATCATATTCACGGTTGCCATGGTGCCCAATTGGCCCGGCCCGTGTGGCGCCGGCTGCAGCTTGTTGACGGATTGGCTTCCCCACTATTTAAACCCTGTCCTGTTAATCCCCTTTTGTCAGTCCGTCTGCGAATCTCCGTGTGATCAAAGCAAGCCTTTTTCGACCCTGACCCCCGCCTGTCCCGCTTTGCTCCAGCTTGTCTCCGGCAACAACCCGTTTTGATCCCGATCACGTCTGCTCTCCCGTCTTGGCTTACGACTCGTTTCCGACCCCGATCACATCTGCTTGCCCGTGCTGGCTTCCGACTTGCTTCCGACCACGTTTTTGCTCTCCTGTCCTGGGTACCGACCCTTTCTTTCCGTCCCTAACACCGCCATCGCTCGCCACGAAAGATCCACTTCCGTGTTCGGATCACAAGCCGAGTACGAGAGCGAACTTCGGAGCGTGGGCGCACCCCTTCCTCGTTCCTTCAATAAAACTTGTGGTAAACGTTACACGAGTGGGTCCTGTTTCTGTTCTGGTCTTGACAGGTTTAGTGTAGTTTATCAAATTATTTAAGGGAAAAAAAACGATTTTTTTATTTTATGGCAGACACCTCTTGAGGAAATTGATGACATTTCACTGTGGACACAATAAAATCAAGCCAGTGTGTCGCCAAAAGGTTATGTAAAAAGATATTTGAAATGCATTCGATTTAGGGTTAAATGATTGCAAACAAGTTCTTTTTATGAACATTTTGCAGAATTTAAAGAAAAATCGGAGTCGGAGAAATACGCGGACATGAAACGAATCACCCAGATGCAACACGCGCACAAAGCAAGTAAGAGATCTCTTCAAAATGAACTTGAATGGATGTGCGACAAAGGAACTTCTTCACCTTTTCCTCACCGACGTCTTTCCGTTTTCTTCTCCCCCCCCCGCCATCCCTCTATTCAAGTCTCAAAACTGTTTCCCCTTTTCTTTCCCCTTTGGAAACCCCCCTTTTTTTCTTCCCATCCATGTCAGGACTCCTGGCAACGGAGCAACAAACCTTTCCTGCTTCTACTGAGGCTGAGGGATATGCAAATTCTGCGTTTTCTTTCCCTAATTGATTAATTGAAGCCCCCTTGAAGGCAGAGATTGTGTGAGTGCGTCCCCCCTTCTCCCCTCTCATCCCTCTTTCAGCCTCCATGCAACCTAAATGAAGGGGGCACTTCTAAGCCTCCATTTGCAACAACATAACGCTAATGTGCATAAAACCTATGACACACGAGAGCACTCGCACTTAGAATATGTAAAATTTTCTTTACAATATTCTATACAATATGAATATAATTACACATCGACTCAGGGGTCTCTAACCTTTTTCAAGCTGAGGGAAATTTTTGTTGATAATTAGCGCTAAGGGCGCCCAGACAGTTTGATATGAATTTCTAATATAACAACTTAGCTTAATAGCTAAAGAAGTAGCTTGAAAGGTAAACAGGTAAAAAACTAAAAGGGAGCTAGATAGCTAACTAAAAGAGTAAACAGCCATCTCAATAGATAGAAAGCTAAAAACAAAGCTAGATAGCTAGCTAGAAAGGAGGCCAAAATTTAGCTTGATAACTGGAAAAAATGGTAAAATGGGAGCTAGATTATTTGCCAACAAATGTAAAAAGCTAGCTAGATAGCTTGCTAAATACCTAAAACGCTAAAAGTAAGCTAGGTCACTAGCTAAAAGAGTAAAAAGCCATCTAAATAGCAGGATAGAAGGCTAAAAAACAAGCTAGATAGCTCTCTAGAAAGGAGGCCAAAATTTAGCTTGATAACTGGAAAAAATGGTAAAATGGGAGCTAGATTATTTCCCAACAAATGTAAAAAGCTAGCTAGATAGCTTGCTAAATACCTAAAAAGCTAAAAGGGAGTTAGGTCGCTAGCTAAGAGAGTAAAAAACCATCTAAATAGCAGGATAGAAAGCTAAAAACCAAGCTAGATAGCTCTCTAGAAGGGAAGCCAAAATTTAGCATTACAACCAAAAAAAAGGAGCTTACATTTTTTGTTAATAATTAGCGCAAAGCCCGCCCAGTTTGATATTATTTTCTAATATAGCAACTTAACTTAATAGCTAAAGAAGTAGCTTGAAAGGTAAACAAGTAAAAAACTTAAAGGGAGCTAGATAGCTAGCGATAAGAGTAAAAAGCCATCTAAATAGATAAAAATCTAGAAACAAAGCTAGATAGCTAGCTAGAAAGGAAGCCAGAATTTAGCTTGATAACGAGCAAAAATTGTAAAATATGAGCTGTATAATTTGCCAACAAATGTAAAAAGCTAGGGAGATAGCTTGCTAAATACCTAAAAAGCTAAAAAGGAGCTAGGTCGCTAGCTAAAAGAGTAAAAAGCCATCTCAATAGCAGGATAAAAAGCTAAAAATCAAGCTACATAGCTCTCTAAAAGGAGGCCAAAATTTAGCATTACATCTATAAAAAGGTAAAATGTTAGCTGGACATTTTTTGTTAATCATTAGCGCAAAGGCCGCCCAGTTTGATATGATTTTCTAATATAGCAACTTAGCTTAATAGCTAAAGAAGTAGCTTGAAAGCTAAACAAGTAAAAAACCAAAAGGGAGCTAGATAGCTAGCTAGAAGAGTAAACAGCCATCTCAATAGATAGAAAGCTAAAAACAAAGCTAGATAGCTAGCTAGAAAGGATGCCAGAATTTAGCTTGACAACTGGCAAAAATGGTAAAATAGGAGCTAGATTATACGCTAACAAATGTAAAAAGCTAGCTAGATAGCTTGCTAAATACCTAAAAAGCTAAAAGGGAGATAGGTCGCTAGCTAAAAGAGTGAAAAGCCATATTAATAGCAGGATAGAAAGCTAAAAACCAAGCTAGATAGCTCTCTAAAAAGGAGGCCAAAATTTAGTATTACATCTAAAAAAAGCTAGATAGCTAACATTTATTGTTAATAATTAGCGCAAAGGCCGCCCAGTTTGATATGATTTTCTAATATAGCAACTTAGCTTAATAGCTAAAGAAGTAGCTTAAAAAGTAAACAAGTAAAAAACCAAAAGGGAGCTAGATAGCTAGCTAGAAGTGTAAACAGCCATCTCAATAGATAGAAAGCTAAAAACAAAGCTAAATAGCTAGCTACAAAGGAGGCCAGAATTTAACTTGATCACTAGCAAAAATGGTAAAATAGGAGCTAGATTATTTGCCAACAAATGTAAAAAGCTAGCTAGATAGCTTGCTAAATACCTAAAAAGCTAAAAGGGAGCTAGGTCGCTAGCTAAAAGAGTAAAAAGCCATCTAAATAGCAGAATAGAAAGCTAAAAATCAAGCTAGATAGCTCTCTAAAAAGGAAGCCAAAATTTAGCATTACACCTAAAGAAAAGGTTTTGTTGATAATTAACGCTAAGGGCGCCCAGTTTGATATGATTTTCTAAAATAGCGACTTAGCATAACAGCTAAAGAAGTAGCTTGAAAGCTAAACAGGAAAAAAACTAAAAGGGAGATGGACAGCTGGCTAGAAGAGTAACCAGCCATCTCAATATATAGAAATCTAAAAACAAAGCTAGATAGCTAGCTAGAAAGGAGGCCAGAATTTAGCTTGATAACTAGCATAAATGGTAAAATAGGTGCTAGATTATACCCCAACAAATGTAAATATGAGAACCAGAACAGTTACAGAACCCAATCGCGTGACGTTCTCACACAAGCCTTTTATTTGATGGGAAATGGGGAGTCATGCACGTTAGGCAGCGGTCTGGCGTGGAAGGAGGAAGCCAGAGACCGACGAGATTGATAATGAATCAGGGTAACGAAAATACCCTGGGTGACGAAAATAAACAGAAGAAACTAGACGGGTAACAAAAACTGGAGAAACTAACAAACAGGACAAAAATAGACGGAAAACAAAACTGGAACCCGAAATTAAACAGTACAAAAATAAACGGGAACAATATCGGACAGGAGATTTCACAGGAAAACAGGATCAAATCAGAACCCACGTCTTTAGGGGCAGAAGTTCGTATGACGGGCTCACAAAACAGCAAGAGAGCGCTGAGCTTGATATAGAAAGAAATCCAATCTCTCAACGAGCCGCAGCTGGCGTCCCATGGGCGGTGCCAATTGGGCACCATGGCAACCATGACACACACGGCCGGGCCAATTGGGCACCATGGCAACCATAACACACACGGGCCGGGCCAATTGGGCACCATGGCAACCACGACATACACGGGCACGGCCAATTAGGCGCCATGGCAACCATGACAGTAAAAAGCTAGCTAGATAGCTTGCTAAATTTCTAAAAGGCTAAAAGGGAGCTAGGTCGCTAGCTAAAAGAGTAAAAAGCCATCTAAATAGCCGGATAGAAAGTTAAAAACTAAGCTAGATAGCTCTCTAGAAAGGAGGCCAAAATTTAGCATTACATCTAGAAAAAAAGCTAAAATTTTAGCTAGATAGCTTGCAAAAAAATGTAAAGGCAAGCCAGATAGCTTGCTAAATGGCTAAAAAGGTAGCTAGATAGCTAGCATGTTTGCTCGTTTGCTTTACAAAACCCATAAACTGGAATATTGATTTCCTGTAAATATATCAATAAAAAAATGGAACGAGTACATTTGTCTAATAGACAAATACATTTTCTGTCTACTTTCTTAAATAATTGCTTATAAGTACTTATTAATGCTTTGATTTTTTTTTATATATTAAGCCAATAACTGGAATTGATTTATTTGATGTTCTAGGACACAGGCGTCAAACAGGCGGCCCGCGGGCCAGATCAGGCCCACTAAGGGATTGAATCCGGCCCGCGAGACAACACACAGAGAAGCGCAAGAGAAAAACAAGCTGCAGATTGAAATATGTCAACTCGATGTTGCCAAAGCCAGGTGCCTCTCACAAAGACACTGTACTTGTATTTATTTATTTCTCTCTCTCTCTCTCTCTCTCTCTCTCTCTCTCTCTCTCTCTCTCTCTCTCTCTCTCTCTCTCTCTCTCTCTCTCTCTCTCTCTCTCTCTCTCTCTCTCTCTCTCTCTCTCTCTCTCTCTCTCTTTCTTTTCCACCCCTTTTCTCCCACTCTGTCTCTGTCTCTTTCACTCTCTGTGTCTCTCTTTTTCCCTTCCTTTTTTGCTCTTTGTCTCTTTCTCTCTCTGCGTCTTTTACCTCTTTTGCTCTAACTTCCTTTTTTCCTTTTCTCTCTTTCTCTTTCTCTCTTCATATCCTTTGCGCTTTCTTTTCTCTTTTCTCTACTTCCGTCTTTCTATTTCTCTTTGGATTTCTTTCTTCCTCTCCCTTTCTTTTCTCCCTTTCTTGCAACTTTTTATCTTTTGTTTCTCACGCTCTCTCCCTCCCTCTCTTTTTTCTTTCTTTGTCCCGCCCTCTCTCCTTTTCCCTCCCTCTTTCTCTTATTTCTTTATCTCTCTTTTTCTTTCTCTTTAATCTACCAGTCCGGCCCCCGACAGGATGTTTGTTCCATCGTGTGGCCCCCGAGTTAAAATGAGTTTGACAGCCCTGTTCTAGGACAACAAATTATCGGGTTGTTACTATGGTATTACTAAGGTGATTATTAAAAATATGGTTAAATAGACTCGGTCAACAAATAAAATTAGAATTGTGAGAGAATTCAATGGGTTGACTTCCACTTTAAACTAAAAACAAATAAATGTACTATGAGGATTTAGCACGTTAGCGTCCTCTAGAAGGCACCAAAGAGACAAACGAACTGGAGGACCCCTTTACCTGTTCCTCATCACCCGCACGTGACTCTAATCAGGTATTAAGGACTGTGCTGACAGCAAAAGTTGTCAGATTGTCGTATTCCTTTGATGTATTCATGAGCAGACGTCAATCTTAATATATCTTATTTACCCTAATATGTATCTGCTTAGTAGTGTAAAAATGCATAAAGGGGCATAGTGTATTACTTGTTTCCGCCTAGTGGCGAAAATAAAATAAAAACACATTGCATTTGGTTTACATTGAGGCTCACCAATAGGAAGCTTACATAATAGGCCGCCATCTTGCTTTGACACGTTATCCCCAAACAAAACAAAAATCTTGCAAAAGACTGTGCAAAAAAAACCCAAGAAAATTTGTGCAGTTTAGTTACTCTGTGTCCCTGTAGTTTATTTTTCTTCCTTGTGCTTTGTAGCACTTATTTTGGTAGCACCACACATTTACAGTAACATCTAGTGATCAAATAATGCACACTGTGTCATGGTTGCCAGGGCACTCAATTGGTCGCGCCTGTGTGTGTCACGGTTGCCATGGTGCCCGATTGGCTCCGCCCGTGTGGCGCCAGCTGCGGCTCGTTGAGAGATTGGCTTTCTGTCTATATTAAGCTCAGCGCTCTCTTGCTTCCTTGGTCAGCCCGTCAAACGAACTTCTGCCCCACAAGACGTGGGTTCTGACCCCGTCCTGTTTTCCTGTTGGTATTTCCAGTCCGGTATTGTTCCCGTTTATTTTTGTTCTGTTTAATTTCGGGTTCCAGTTTTGTTTCCGTCTGTTTCTGTCTTGTTTGTTATTTTCTTCAGTTTTTGTTCCCGTCTATATTCTCCGGATTATTTTCGATATTCTGATTCGTTTGTCCGGTATTGACCCCATCTGTCCGGTATCAACTAGGGCAATTGGTGTTGATCTCGTCGGTCTCTGGCTTCCTGTCTTTCCACACCAGAACGGCTGCCTAATGTGCGTGACTCGACATTTCCCATAAAATAAAGGCTTGTGTGAGGACGTTACGCGTTTGGGTCCTGATCCTGTTGTGGTTCTTGACACACTGACCCTTTAAATAACATTTCTTACCTTAGGTAAGATAAAATATATAATCTGGGTGGTTCTTTTTCAGTTTTCGCATTGCAAAATGACCGTAGATATGCAAAATCTGCTTACAGTATTGAAAAAAGTGCTGCACGGCTGCTTGCACAATCAGGATCCAAACCAAACCCTCACGTGTCTTTGAGATAAGCGTGTCGATGAGCCGCAGTGGCGGCACAAAACTTTATAAACAGGACAGGAGGAATTAATCGTGTCAAAAGCTGAAATTCAGAAATCTTTCAAAAAAATACTCAGATGAAGCAAATTTTACTTGATTATTTTCATGAAAAGCAATATTTAATGGCATGACAACTTTAGTTTCACAACTGGACCCAAAAGTGGGTCACGGGCCTTTGCTTTGGCAAAATAATGCCAAGATAAAGAAAAACTGTCAGGGCCAGAACGGAGACAGGACCCACTTGCGTTACGTTTCTCTCGGTTTTATTGGAAGAAAGGAACGGGTTGCACCCATGATCCGGTGATCGCTGGGTGTGGGAAGCAGGTGGGACTTCCGTGGGGAACGATGGCGGTGTCGGGAACAGAAAAAACGGGTCAGTAGCCGGGACAGGAGAGCAAAAAACGTGGTCGGAAACGAGTCGAAAGCCAGGAGAGGAGGACGTGGTCAGGATCAAAAAACGGGTCGCAGCCAGGAAAACAGAGCAAAAACAGGTGGGAGTCAGGGTCGAATAAAGCCCGCCTGGAGTAAACTGAGGTTCGTAGACGGACTGACAACAGGTGACAGATCGACGTGGGTTTAAATAGGGACAGAGAGCCAATCTGAGTTTGAGGCAGCTGGCGCCAAAGGAGCGGGCAAAGTTGCATCACATCGGTAATCATGACAAACGGAGGGTGAATTAGACACCTCAGCAGTAGATTGGGATTGATTTGCTGTGATGTGTTCCTCCTGTTCAGTCAATCGGGTTGTTTGAGAAGGACCGCATCTCATTTTATCGTCATTTTGTGGTTTTATTTCCCTTTTCTGCCCATAATCTATCTATCTATCTATCTATCTATCTATCTATCTATCTATCTATCTATCTATCTATCTATCTATCTATCTATCTATCTATCTATCTATCTATCTATCTATCTATCTATCTATCTATCTATCTATCTATCTATCTATCTATCTATCTATCTATCTATCTATCTATCTATCTATCTATCTATCTATCTATCTATCTATCTAATAATGGGTCCCAAGAAAGTTAGTGATAACAAGAGGGAAAAGTGGAAAACGACTCCTTCTATCTATCTATTTTCTCCCGCTTATCCAGGTTCATGTTCCGGGGTCGCAGCAGGAAAACCCAGACCTCCCTATCCCCAGCAGTCATGATTACCGATGTGAATCACCTGTGCTTGCTCATTTGGCGCCAACCGCCGCAGGTTCTGATTGGCTCCCTGTCCCTATTTTAACCCACTCCTATCTGTCCCCTTTTGTCAGTACGTCTGCAAACCTCAATGTATACTAGGCAAGCCTTTTTCGACCCTGACTCCGACCTGTCCCGTTTTTGCTCCCGTCTTTCTCCGGCTACGACTTGTTTTTGATTCCGACCACGTCTGCTCTCCTGTCCCGGCTATCAACCTGTTTTTCCGTCTCTGACACCGCCATCGCTCGCTACGAAAGATCCATTTCCGTGTTCGGATCACAATCTGAGTGCGAGAGCGACTTGCCTCCCGCGTCCAGCGAATACCGGATCGTGGGCGCAGTCTTTTCTTTACTTTAATAAAACTTGTGAGAAACGTAACGCATTTGGGTCCTGTTTCCGTTCTGGTCCTGACTCAGCCACTTCATCCAGCTCATCCAACGGAACCCTGGAGGGAATTGCCAGGTCAGCCTAGAGACGTAGTATCTCCGACGTGTCCTGGGTCGTCCCCGGGATCTCCTGCCGGAAACGATCGAGAAATACGAAAATTGTGTACGAGTGTCTGCCATTGCAGCGCTGTTTTTCTCGGTTTGGGTCCCAGCATGGTTTACGAGTGGAATGGTGGGTCTTGAAGTCAGACCAGTTGAGAACCAGTGGTTTGGATTAATCGGGTTACATAGAAAAAAAAACGTAATTGATGCATTGACGATGATCTTTTAATAACAATGGTGTCCATTTTTGGGCAGCCATCCATGTCAGGACCAGAACGGAGACAGGACCCACTCACGTAACATTTCTCACAGTTTAATTGGGAAGAAGGGAAAGGAGTGCACACACGATCCAGAGATCGCTGGTCGCGGGGAGTAGGTTGCTCAGAAGCGGAAGAGGGACTTCCGCGGCGAGCAATGCCGTTGTCGGGAACGGAAAAAAGGCGAAAATCAGAAGAGGAGAGTAGACGTGGTCAAGATCAAAACAGAGTCGTAATTCGGGACGGGAGAGCAGACGCGGTCGAGATCAAACAGATCCTAGGGAGAAAAACAAGAACAAAAACACAGGACAGGCAAAAAAGGGCTTGCCGTGTAAAAACGGAGATTCGCAGATGGACCGATAAAAGGGGACTGACAGGACAGAGTTTAAATACTGACAGGGAGCCAATCTGTCAACAAGCTCCAGCTGGCGCTCACAGGCAGGGCCTGTTGGGCGCTATGGCAACCGTGACAGAAGCTGGCGCCACATGTCAAGGGCCAATTGGGCGCCATAGCAACCGTGAGACAAGGGTGGGGCCAATTGGGCGCCATGGCAACCGTGACAATCCAAACTTTTGCTGCCAAAAAAAAACCCCTATAAACTGACATTGAGTTTTATGGGTATTCACATGTTTTCTTAAATTCCAACTATTTTTGGCTAATAAATATAATAACATTTTGAAAGAAATATATAATCTGCTAAAAAACTATTAGTATTTTATCATACGTGTGTGCAAACACTGTTATTCAACTTTTGCAACGTTGCATACAACTGGCTCATGCAAACATAAAAAACCTCAAACAAATCATCTCTGCCATGACCTCAAATTCTCGACCGCATACATACTGCTTATAAGTTTTAGAGGACTATCCGTGTTTGCAGGTCACATGTGTCAAACTCATGGCACGCAGGCCGAACGCGACCCACCGCATCGTTTTATGTGGCCCAATTGCTTTGATCAAAAACTACCTTTCCCACAATGCCCGTCGACAAAGATATCCGAGAAGCGACCCGTTCAAAGCCACTACATGCCGGTATTTCCATACTGATGCCGACGAGTAATGGTCCCAAAAATTACCAAAGAATATCCATCCAACCATTATCTGCACCGCTTATCATCAGTAGGGTCGCGGGGGTGCTGGAGCCCATCCCAGCTATCTTCGGGCAGTGGGCAGGGGACAACTCACTCGCTCATTCATACCTTGGGACAATTTGGACTGGCCAATAAACCTGACATGTCACGGTTGCCATGGCGCCCAGTTGGCCCCGCCGTGTGACGCCAGCTTCTGTCACGGTTGCCATGGCGCCCAATTGGCCCCGCCCGTTGTTGACAGATTGGCTCCCTGATAATATTTAAACTCTGTCATGTCAGTCCCCTTTTGTCGGACCGTCTGCGAATCTCCGTTTGTACACGGCAAGCCCTTTTTCGCCTGTTCCGTGTTTTTGCTCTTGTTTTTCTCCTGCTACGATCTGTTTGATCTTGACCACGTCTACTCCCCTCTCCTGGTTTTTGACTTTTTCCCGTTCTCGACACCGCCATCGCTCGCCACGGAAATACCGCTTCCGTGTCTGAGCAACCTGCTTCCCGCGACCAGCGATCACTGGATCGTGTGTGCAATCCTTTCCCTTCTTCCCAATAAAACTGTGAGAAACGTTACGCGAGTGGGTTCTGTCTCCGTTTTGGTCCTAACATGACATGCATGTTTTTAGAATGTGGGAGGAAACCGCAGTGCTCGGAGGAAACCCACGCAAGCGGGGGGGGGGGAACATGCAAACTCCACACAGGAAGATTCGATCTCATGACCTGAGAACTGGGGCGCACACGCGCTAAACACTGCGCCGCCGTGCTGCATACCCAAGAATATATATATATTTATTTTATAGAGTGATACTGTCACGGTTTCCATTGTGCCCAATTGGTCCCAGCCGTGTGGCGCCAGGTTCTGTCACGGTTGCCACGGCGCCCAATCGGCCCCACCCATGGACACCGGCTGAAACGCGTCGACAGATTGCTCACTGGGAGTTCTTAAAGGCGGTCCTTTGAGCCGTTAGTTGTCAGAGCGTCTGCAAGACTCCTGTTAAACTCTGTGTGAAATGCCTAGTTCTGTGAATTTGCCTGTGTTTGATGCTGGGGTTTTTTTCTGGCCTGATCTGTTTGATTTTCACAACTCTTTTGTTCAGATTTCAATCCACTTCCGTTACCATCGATCCCCAAATCGAGTGTGCGCGCATTCCTCCTCTCCCTAATAAACTGTGAGTACGTTACGCGATTGGGTTCTCCATGCCTGTTTCCTGTCCTGGTTCGTGACAGATACCTCTACATAGGAGTTCAATTCATTCCCAGATCAGGCTCCTATCTAGAATTGCTCGTATCTCGAGCAGAATTTGCCAATAGCAACTCGCTAAAAACCAAATGATTCGTACCCGGCCTTCCAAACACATCCAATTAATTCCTAATATGTAATATAAAACACATTTTTCTGATCATTAAACAAAGAGTAATTGAACAAAAAAGTACAGAAACAAAAATTATGATAATAAAATGACTTTAGATTGATAGATCGATAGATAGATAGATAGATAGATAGATAGATAGATAGATAGATACTTTATTCATCCTCATAGGGAAATTCACACTTGCAGCAATATTCTTGTGTTGAAAAATAAAATAATAAAATAAAAGATACATAATACAAAAATACCCAATATAACGTGTTGATATAGAGTATTTAAATAGTGCTACATAAAATACACACTGTAATAAAAAATAGGGTAATATGCAAATGTGGTGGTGGGGTTTAATGTGGGCTTTTACTCCCCCGGGTGGAGTTAAAGAGCCTCATGGCATGAGGAAGAAATGATCTCCTCAGTCTGTCCCTTTAAAGCCCCAAGTCTCTGGTGCTAATGTATGGAAATTTGTCAAGTAACATTTTTTTTCTCAAAAGACATCTCATATCTTTAATTTATAACATATAATATATGTGTAGTGACAAGTTTTCAATTCAACTGTATTTGCAGCGATGTTTTAAAAACTGAATCATGTGATGTCATTGATATTTTGTCCAACAATTCTTGCTAATTATTGATGCCTGAATATAGCCACAAACGATAAATGCAGTATTTCCAAATTGTCTTTCAGCTTCTTTTCATTGCAGACTCTATGTTTTTATATTTCAGCATTCAACCAATCACATTTGAGCGTTATTTGTTGCTATGCTCAGAAATCTGCCTCCAATGTTTTCCGTGCAGGCGTCCTGTAGCATAGCATAGCTGTGATATTCCTGTTGCTTTAGCCAATCAAATTCGAAATTGGTTCAAATGGGCCTGCATGAATGGGTAGAAAATATAACCGGTTTCACAAAGTGAGGGGGCAGTAATTCACCAAAATAATTGGGCAAACCACCCCCTGTTAACCCGCTGCACAAGCAAATACAGTGTGTTGTGTAAATTTAATACAATTTGATCAAGCCACAATGCCTAAAGGAAATCAATTTGGTCCTATATATACTGTCAAAAGCCATTTTTAAGACGCAGCTTTCAGGAAAAGCTGGACATCGTTACGAATGTGTTTTGTCCGCCACTTTCAGCCCATGAACTACGAGTGGTACATCAAAGAAAACTTTGTGGGACATGTTTCTGTCACGGTCGCCATGGCGCCCAATTGGCCCTGCACGTGTGGCGCCAGCTGCGGCTTGTTAACAGATTGGCTTTCTGTCTATTTTAAGCTCAGCGCTGTCACGCTTCCCTTGTCAGCCCGTCAACGAACTTCTGCCCCGCAAAATGAGGGTTCCGACTCGGTCCTGTTCCTGTTGGTATTTCCTGCCCGGTAATGTTCCTGTTTATTTTGTCCTGTTTAATTTCGGTTTCCGGTTTTGTTTCCGTCTATTTTTGTCCTGTTTATTAGTTTCTCCAGTTTTCGTTGCTGTCTAGTTTCTCCTGTTTATTTTCGATATCCTGATTCATTATCTATCCTGTCCGTCCTTTATCGACCGCATCTGTCCAATATCAACTCTGGCAATTGGAATCGATCTCGTCGGTCTCTGGCTTACCGTCTTTCCACGCCAGACCGCTGCCTAACGTGCATGACTCTCTCCCGTTAAATAAAAGGCTTGTGTGATAACGTCACGCGTTTGGGTCCTGATCCTGTTCTGGTTCAGGACACTTTCCCTTATTGCTGAGAGACACAAGCATTTACGATAGCACCTGCCTAACAATAACGTTTTTAGTGGGGCCTTAGGCAAAATACAAAACAACGTAACCACTGCTATTGCTGAAGTGAAGAGTTCAGAAGGGAAGTTATTATTAAAGCACCGTTTGTCTCTGTTATGGTGGAAGAGAGGACAGCAAGTGCTGAGGTTACGTCACGGATGCTGGTGTCAGTCAAGGAGCGCTTGGTCCGATTTGAAAAGGTTACCAGCGAGAGGCGACCTGACAGGGTTGGGTAGGGTTACTTTAACTGGATTACTGTCGATTACTTTTGGATGACTCCATTACCAAATATGCCAATAAAAGACAAAGCTCAAAGCCAGGAGAGAAAGCTTACCACGTGTTGTGAGTCATCATTTTATTCACATTTAGTTTCTTTTGTCTTTTATTAGCATATTTGGTATTGGAGTCATCCAAAAGTCATTGAAAATAATCAAGTTAAAGTAACCCTACCCAACCCTGCGAGCCGATGACATTGAAGGTCTTATTAACCGATTTTTGGTGGAAAATTCAGAGTAGAGTTGCGGCTGTCGTGTCTTCTGGATTAAAGAGGGTGCAGGCTAAAGTTAATGAGAGCTTTTCTGTTTTGTTTTACATGTTTAAACACGTTCTAAACTCCACAAATTTTGTCTTGTTTACCGATTTAAATCACCTGTTCCCACTCCTTTGGCGCCAACTGCCCTGGACTCTGATTGGCTCCCGGTCCCTACTTAAACCCACTCCTGTCCGTCCCCTTTTGTTAGTCCGTCTGAGAACCTCAGTTAACACTAGGCAAGCCTTTTTCGACCCTGACTCCCACCTGTTTTTTGCTCCTGTCTGTCCCCCGGCTTTGACCCGTTTTTGATCCTGACCATGTCTTCTCTCCTTTTCTGGCTTCCGACTCGCTTCAGACCCCGACCACGTTTTTACTCTCCCGTCCCGGCTACTGACCCGTTTTTCCATTCCCGATGCCGCCATCGCTCGCCACAGAAGATCCACTTCCGCGTTCAGAACGACTTGCTTCCCGCGCCTGATGTCAGTACGGACTGACCTACTGTAAGGACCAGAACGGAAACAGGACCTAATTGTGTTGCGTTATTAAAGTTTTCATAAAGGAAAGAAGAAGATCCTGTGTTCGCTAGGCGCAGGAAGCAAGTCGCTCTGAACGCGGAAGTGGATCTTCTGTGGTGAGCGATGGCGGTGTCCGGAACGGAAAAATGGGTCAGGAGAGCAAAAATGTGGTCATAAGCGAGTCGTAAGCCAGGAAAGGAGAGTAGACATGGTTGGGGACAAAGGAGGTCAAAAGCCGGGACGGGAGAGTAGACGTGGTCAGGATCAAAATCAGGTCAAAGTTGGTGGACTGACAGGAGCAAAAAACAGGTGGGAGTCAGGGACGCAAAAGGCTTGCCTAGCGTTAACTGAGGTTTGCAGGCGGACTGACAAAAGGAGACAGATGGTATTGGGTTTAAATAGGGACCGGGAACCAATCAGAGTCCGAGGAATTTGGCGCCATGGGAGCGGGCACAGGTGATTCAAATCGGTAATCATCACAAATTTAAGTCAACAACACAAAATCCCTGAAGAAAAAAAGCGTAATTCGCGATCAACACATCACTAATTCAGTCCAAGAGTAAGATTCATAGCACTCCACTAATCTTTTGTAATTGAAGAAATAATAAATTCAGAGTTGTAATACATATTGAAAAAGTAGTTACGAGCAGATTTATTTTACATACCAATTACATTTATTATTTAGATGATTTAACAATTTTTTTCACTGCACAACTGCTATTTAAGGTCAATTAAAACATCGTACCATAAAACATCCATAAATTGTCCATTCGGAAAGAGGGAAATTATAACTTAAGGGGCTGTAGTAAATTCCTCATCCCAAAGGTGAGAACCACCAGGAAAAGTATGTGTGTGTCTGTGTGTGGAGTCAAACTTTGGAACAATTTACAAGACGAGATCAAACAATGTCCAGCTATTCACGTGTTCAAATTTAAATACGAAAAAAAACATTCCTGGCGGAATACAGAGATGAAGAAAATGGGTGATACGAGAGATTGGGAATAGTGCGTCTAGAACAGGGCCTCATTTTAACTCGGGGGCCACACGATAGAACAAACATTCTGTCGGGGGCCGGACTAGTACATGAAAGAGAAAGAAAAAGAGAGATAAAGAAATAAGAGAACGAGGGAGGGAAAAGGAGAGAGGGTGGGACAAAGAAAGAAAAAAAGAGAGAGGGAGAAAGCGTGAGAAACAAAAGAGATAAAAAGTCGTGAGAGAGGGGGAAAAGGGAGAGGAAGAAAGAAATCCAAAGAGAAATAGAAAGACAAAAGCGGAGAAAAGAGAAAAGAAAACGTGAAGGGTAGGAAGAGAGAATGAGAAAGGAAAAATGAATTAAAGACACAGAGAGAGAAAGAGACAAAGAGCAACAAAGGAAGGGAAAAATAGAGACAGAGAGAGTGAAAGAGACAGAGAGTGGGAGAAAAGGGGTGGAAAAGAGAGAGAGCGAAAGAGAGAAAGAAACAAATAAAAGTACAGTCTCTTTGTGAGAGGAACCTGGCTTTGGCAACATCAAGTTGACATACTTCAACCTGACGCTTGTTTTTCTCTTGTGCTTCTCTGAGTGTTGTCTCGCGGGCCGGATTCAATCCCTTAGCGGGCCTGATCTGGCCCGCGGGCCGCCTCTTTGACACCTGTGGTCTAGAACTATGATTACTTTGTGTTATTGTTGCTATTCTTATATCATAACTGTTATTGTTAATATTAAAATTGTTGTTATATCATTGGTGTATTTGGTGGGAAAGATGAAGGGGTAGAGAATATAAGCATTTGCTTCTTACTACCCCTTTTCGAACACAACACAATATTTTGTTGTTGAGTTATTGTTTTTGTTTTGTTTTTATTTTGATGTTCGAATAAAGTTTTCATTCATTCATTTAGAAGTGACATCTGGCCCTTTAAATACAGCCATTGGGCCGATGTGGCCCTCGGTGGAATTGAGTTTGACACCCTTGTTGCAGGAGTTACCTCTTAGTCTTGTTCATTGCGGGTGCGTTGTCTCCGCGGCCTTCCCGTCTTCATGCCCAGACATCTGAGCACGCTTTTTCCTAAAGCTCCATGCTTGACTTCTTCTCCTCTTCTCCTTCTCCTTCCTCCTCCCTGTTCACCTTCCAGCCATGCCAAAAAAATGACCTTGCACCCCACAAAACCAGTCTCTGTAATCCGCCCAGTCAGCTGAGCCGGACTTCGTGCACCTGCCAGCAAAAATTTAAAAGTAGAAGAAGGAGTGAGAAAAAAAAACGTTGCAGGGAGAGAAAAAATAAATAGAAATCACTTGTCGCGTCTACATAAACGAGTCAGCATCTTAAATGGAGGAACTGGCTCTGGCAGATAGGGGAACTTGCATCAGTTTCTATGTGGGTTTGTGTGTGTAGAAGGGGGAGGTGCTGAGGCCATAGAGAATGCTGCACACATGCAGCGCCTGTTAGGGGTGGGCGATACTTGTTTTGTTGGTATCGATTCCATCCAAGGCGATACCAGGTCGTATCCATTGACACCGATCCGATGCAGACACTTGAAAATAGATAGATGGATAGATAGATATAGATACAGAAGCTAGAGATAGATAGATAGATAGATAGAGATACAGTAACTAGAGATAGATAGATATAGATATAGATACAGTAACTAGAGATAGATAGATATAGATATAGATACAGTAGCTATAGATAGATATAGATACGGTAGCTAGAGATAGATATAGATACAGTAGCTAGAGATGGATAGATAGATGGATATAGATACCGTAGCTAGAGATAGATATATAGATAGATAGATGGATATAGATACAGTAGCTAGAGATAGATAGATATAGATAGATAGATATAGATACAGTAGCTAGAGATAGATAGATAGATAGATAGATAGATAGATAGATATAGATACAGTAGCTAGAGATAGATAGATAGATAGATATAGATACAGTAGCTAGAGATAGATAGATAGATATGTTTTGAAAAATAAAAGATATAGAATACGAAAATACTCAATATAATGTGTTTATATAGAGTATTTAAATAGTGCTACCGAAAATACACACTGTAATAAGAATTGGGTAATATGCAAATGTGGGGGTGGGGTTTAATGTGGGCTTTTACTCCCCCGTGTGGAGTTAAAGAGCCTCATGGCATGAGGAAGAAATGATCTCCTCAGTCTGTCCGTGGAACAAGACTGAAGCTGCTCTTCCGTTTGGAGACGATGCTGTGTAGTGGATGTGATGAATTGTCCATGATTGACGGCAGCTTTTTCAGTGTCCGTCTCTCAGCTACAGTCATTAATGTCATTATTATTGAAAAATTGACAAAAAATGTTTTTTTCATCAAATAACTAGATTCCAAACTTTAACACTAGGGGTTAGAAATAACTATCTATACTCAAGGTATTTTGACCATCGAACGGTCAAGCCGTTGGAGTGTTATAACTTTGGTATTTCCATTTTCTTTTACTTCCAACCACTCAAAATCTATAGTACACATATATGCCTTTTATAAATGCCCTATGTAGTGTTTATTAATGCTTTCTCTTTGACGATAACTCATCAAAACCATCAAAAAGACAAAATATGTAAAAAATACCCCGCAAGAGTTAAAAGGACAGTGTGTTTTATTCTGCCACTAGATGTCACTGTATTGTGTATTACAACTGGAAACAAGTGCAAAAAGCACAAGAAATAATGCAAACTATGGAGATCAAATGTCATGTTTCTCACACAAGCCTTTTATTTTACAAGAAACGGGGAGTTAGGCCGCAATCTGGCGTAGAGTGAAAGGAAGCCAGAGGCCGACGAGATCCATACCAATTGCCAGAGCAGATATCGGACAGATGGGGTCGATACCGGACAGGACGGGACGGACAGAATTGATATCAAAACAGGATATTGAAATTAAACAGGACAAACTAGACGGGAACGAAACTTGGAACCGATATTAAACAGGACGAAATAAACGGGAACAATACTGGACAGGAAATACCAACAAGCAAGAATCAGGACCGAGTCAGAACCCTCGTCTTGCGGGGCAGAGGTTCGTTGACGGACTGACAAAGGAAGAGTGAGAGCACTGAGCTTAAATAGATGGAAAGCCAATCTGTCAATGAGCTGCAGCTGGCGCCACACAGGCGGGGCCAGTTGGGCGCCATGGCAACCGTGACATCAAAATGCACCATTTTGTATATCATTTTATTTTGCGCAGCCTTTTTTGAGGTTTTTGAGTATCTGTAGCAGCAAGATGGAGGACAATTATGTCAGCTCATTTTTTATTGAGGCTCATGTTATGTAAATTAAATGCTCATTTCTTTACATTCACCTTTACGTAATACTTGGTATTTTAGCAATTCATACAAAACTGGCTGCCTTTTGCGCTAGTTAATAACAAAAACTAGCTATCAGCTTAAAAAGGGGTTGGGAACCGTGGTTGTAAACAATTACATTTTGTGCCGAAAAGCGACGCTTTGAGAAAATTGGTGGAGGTGAGAAGTACTGACCCCAAGACAATAATATCGTTCCGTTCCAAGTATTAGCTTAGTATCGATGATATCGATATCGGGATCGATCCGCCCACCCCCTAGCGCTTGGATAGGAATAAGGAGAGCTTCAGCAAGCTGGCCGGCAAAAAAGGGAGGGAGTGATGAACAATCATCAATGTACCCCAGGAAGCAAAATTTTGCTGGCTTGTTTGAGGAACTTCCCAAAGGAAATCATTGAAATAGAAGGAAAAAGGACGCTTCCCTTGGCCAGCTGTTGCCAGCTTTTGTCAATTGGACTGGTAATATTTGAAGTCCATTATGACTTTTGTTTTTAGAAGGGACATTGTGTGTTATTTAGTGCCTCCTTGTTGACTAATAAGCAAAAATACATAAACTATCATATGACCAATGTTCCCTGTAATTTTCCTTACGGGTCTGAGCGTTCACACAAAGTCGGTGAGCAACGCTTGAAACAACAGTGAGCAACGGCAATCCCAAGTATGGCAACTGAGTCATTATCAAACGTGTCCAAAACTTGACATCACGTTACATTTTGCGGAGTTTCCGGCAATGCAAAATTATTTTTCACTTTTGAATGAGGGCAGCACGGCAGCGCAGTGGTTAGCGCTTGTGCGGCACAGTTCATGTCATGGGAACCTGTCGTGGGTTCAAATCCAGCTCCAGACTTCCTGTGCGGGGTTTGTATGTTCTCCCCGTGCTTGCGTGGGTTTCCTCCGAGCACTCAGGTTTCCTCCCACGTTCCAAAAAAAACACGCATTTCAGGTGAATTGGCCGGTCCAAATTGTCCCTAGGTGTGAATGAGCGAGTGAATTGTCTGTCCCTGTGTGCCCTGCGATAGGCTGGCAACCAGTTCAGGGTGTCCCCTGCCCACTGCCCGGAGATGGCTGGGATGGGCTCCAGCCCCCCCGCGACCCTAATGAGGATAAGCGGTACGGCTGATGAGATGAGATGATGAGACTTTTGAATGAATTGACTAAAGTACCAATGCAAAGGTTGTACGGCCTACAAACGTCATTTGTTTTTACAACAATTCTTTCACAAGATTTTCATTTCTTTTTTTTCCTGGTATCTTTTGTCGCACAATACTAACATTTTTGGGGGTTTATTTAGTCGGTTGCACGATACAGAACTGTATTTAATCACATTTTTTTGTGGAAGTACAATTTTGGCAACAAGATTCACTTGATATCATTGGAAATTATTTGAATGCAACACAAACTTTTTCTTCTTTTTCCCTGTTTTTTTAATTCCTTTAAAAAATCTCATTGTGTTTATTTAAACTGTTACTTTTTTCATTTTGGTATTTTTTTCTTTTTTGTTCTATTTCCCCCCCTTCCTTTAGATAGATAGATAGATAGATAGATAGATAGATAGATAGATAGATAGATAGATAGATAGATAGATAGATAGATAGATAGATACTTTATTCATCCCCGAAGGGAAATTCACATTTCCAGCAGCATCCCTGAGCTGAGAACAGTACAATAATAAAGCCAAAAGAATGCAATATACAAATACCCAGTGTGACGTGCAAATGCCCACTGTAGCGTGTTATATAGAGTAACTAAGTCATTTTGTGCACAATTTTACATAATATTTGGTCGTGTAGGGATGAAAGAAGCAAAAACAACCTGAAGAGCCATTTGGGACCCGAAAGAGCCGGTTCTCTTCAGTGAGCCGAGCCGAAGAAGCCGGTTCTTGAAAAACTCTACCGACTTTACTCAACTTCGTTCGACTTCGAGATTGACTTCAAAATACCGCATTTAGGACACAACCTCAGGGGAACCCGTGTACTTTTACCTTCATGCACTGTAACTTTGACTGAATTCGCTTCTTAATTAGAAATTTCGAGCCCTGATTTTTGTGCGCTGGCTAGATTTTCTTGTGCGCTGAGAATGTGAAAGTTTAGAGGGAACATTGCATATGACCGTTTGAATGAATGAATGAATGAATGAAACTTTGATTCGAACACGATAAAACAAAAACAAAACAAGTCAAAGAACAGAAAGGTGTCCTCACTTTGAAGGTCAAACGCAACTGGTAGGAAATCGACTACTAAAATACTTGCCCGGTCGATGAAAAAGGAAAGAAAGCGCTTTTAATTTCTGACGTGGGAGATGTGTGTTCAGGTTTAGTTGGAAATTGGTTATTTGAGTTAAAAATCATAAATATTTCACTTTTCTGCTTATCATGCTAAAGTAAACCTATCCAAGCCAAACTATCAGCAACGATGTTTTCACGGAAACCTACAGTATACTTGGGAAGTGTCATGAACCAGAACAGGATCAGGACCCAAACGCGTGACGTTACTCACGCAAGCCTTTTATTTTATGGGAAATGGGGAGTCATGCATGTTAGGCAGCAGTCTGGTGTGAAATGATAGGAAGCCAGAGGCCAACGAGATCGATATCAATTGCCTGAGTTGATATCGGACAGATGGGGTCGATATCGGACAGGACGGGACATACAAGATAGATCATGAAACAGGATATTGTAAATAAACAGGTCAAACTAGACGGGAACAAAAACTGGAGAGAATACTAAACAGGACAAAAATAGACGGGAACAATACCGGACAGGGAATACCAACAGGAAACAGGACAGAGTCAAAACCCACGTCTTGCGGAGATTCGTTGACGGTCTGACAAAGGCAAAAGGAGAGCACTGAGCTTAAATAGACGGAAAGCCAATCTGTCACTGAACCGCAGCTGGCACCACACGGGCGGGGCCAATTGGGCGCCATGGCAACCGTGACAGGAAGAATACATAATACCTCTACAGCTAGACCCAGGGGCCCCCTCACCTGTGTGGTCCTTTTCTCACTTCCTAGTTTGCACAGTAAACTATTGTATTTTCTCCACTGTAAAGTGCACCAGATTATAAGGTGCACTCCCCAAAAATAGTCTTTTGTGATATATTTGTCATAAATAAGATGCACTCGACTATGAGGCGCATGGAATTAGAACTGCAGTAATAGCTCTGGTTGCATAAAAAAATCAATTAAATACATTTAGACCAAAACTAAAAACGAAAAAGGCTTGCCTAGTTTTAACTGAGGTTCGCAGACGGACTGACAGCAGGGGACAGACAGGTCTGGGTACAAGTACTGATGGGGAGCCCGCGGCAGTTGGAGCCAAAGGAGCAGGCACAGCAGAGTCACATCAGTAATCATGACAGAATTTTTCCAATCAATATTCATTTGAATCGTTACATAAGAATAGGAATGCAGTATTTACCCAAAATAAATCAAATTTACCCTTTCCACATAAATACACTCATGGAATTTTTAGTTTTTTTACCCCGTTCTTTAACAGCGTTGGGTAGGGTTACTTTAACTGGATTACTCGCAATTACTTTTGGATGACTCCAATACCAAATATGCTAATAAAAGACAAAATAAACTAAATATGAATAAAATGATGACTCACAACACGTGGTAAGCTTTCTCTCCTGGCTTTGATCTCTTTGATCTCCGGCAAAACTAACATAAAATGCAGGGTTGGGTAGGGTTACTTTAACTGGATTACATTCAATTACTTTTGGATTACTCCAATACCAAATATGCCACTAAAAGACAAAAGAAACTAAATATGAATAAAATCATGACTCACAACACATGGTAAGCTTTCTCTCCTGGCTTTGATCTCTTTGATCTCCAGCAAAACTAACATAAAATGCAGGGTTGGGTAGGGTTACTTTGACTGGATTACTTTCAATTACTTTTGGATTACTCCAATACCAAATATGCTAATAAAAGACAAAAGAAACTAAATATGAATAAAATCATGACTCACAACAAGTGGTAAGCTTTCTCTCCTGGCTTTGATCTCTTTGATCTCTGGCAAAACGAACATAAAATGCAGGGTTGGGTAGGGTTACTTTGACTGGATTACTTTCAATTACTTTTGGATTACTCCAATACCAAATATGCTAATAAAAGACAAAAGAAACTAAATATGAATAAAATTATGACTCACAACAAGTGGTAAGCTTTCTCTCCTGGCTTTGATCTCTTTGATCTCTGTCAAAACTAACATAAAATGCAGGGTTGGGTAGGGTTACTTTAACTGGATTACTTTCAATTACTTTTGGATTACTCCAATACCAAATATGCTAATAAAAGACAAAAGAAACTAAATATGAATAAAATGATGACTCGCAACACGCGGTAAGCTTTCTCTCCTGGCTTTGATCTCTTTGATCTCCGGCAAAACTAACATAAAATGCAGGGTTGGGTAGGGTTACTTTAACTGGATTACATTCAATTACTTTTGGATTACTCCAATACCAAATATGCCAATAAAAGACAAAAGAAACTAAATATGAATAAAATCATGACTCACAACACATGGTAAGCTTTCTCTCCTGGCTTTGATCTCTTTGATCTCTTTGATCTCTGGCAAAACGAACATAAAATGCAGGGTTGGGTAGGGTTACTTTGACTGGATTACTTTCAATTACTTTTGGATTACTCCAATACCATATATGCTAATAAAAGACAAAATAAACTAAATATGAATAAAATGATGACTCACAACACGTGGTAAGCTTTCTCTCCTGGCTTTGATCTCCGGCAAAACGAACCTAAAATGCGACAGAAACAAAATGAAAATCAATCCAAACAGCTTGCCAACATCATTTTTGCCGTTCCATGTATTCCGTTACTCCCCAAGCCTGCACAAAATGTAGTCATTTTATTCATATTGAGTTTCTTTTGTCTTTTATTAGCATATTTGGTATTGGAGTAATCCAAAAGTAATTGAAAGTAATCCAGTGAAAGTAACCCTACCCAACCTTGTTCTTTAATGCATCTTTCCTTATTCTGATTTTCCATCAATCCACATACATTAGTTTATTTTGATTTAATCCGAGTTCATAAAATAAAATGGAAATAGAATTCAATTAAACTGAATTTTGAGACGTAATGAACTCGGAAAATTGGTAAGTTAACAACTCCAGTCAAAGTAGGTCGAACCGTCCCAGTTCATTTGTCTTTATTCTCGGCTAACCTAAAACAAAAACACCAATGTGTACAGTAATCAGGGGTGTGCGAGGAGGGGGCTGATGGGACTTTGACCTCAGCAACAATTGTTGATGTGGTATTTTTACCCGTTTGTTGGAAGGATGGATACCTTTGGACAGAATCTCTTTATGGTGATGATTTGGATCATTAAACTGTCTTTTGTGACAAGTAGAAATCTGAAAAGAATTTCTAAAGGCTCTAAAATTGGGTTTCATGTTTTTTTTCGCTATCTAAATGCAAAAGTAAAACTGTATGGTTATGATCTAAAATCAGATATCTACTACATCTAAAAGCAGTGGATTGTTCAGTGTGAAGACAAAAATATGATGAAAATTTCAGCTAGAGAAATAATTTTCTAAATAAACAATGGCGTAACATAGCATAGACATTAGACCAGGGGTGTCGAACTCATTTTAACTCGGGGGCCACACGATAGAACAAACATTTTGTCGGGGGCCGGACTAGTCGATTAAAGAGAAAGAAAAAGAGAGATAAAGAAATAAGAGAAAGAGGGAGAGAAAAGGAGAGAGGGCGGGACAAAGAAGAAAAAGAGAGAGAGGGAGAGAGCGTGAGAAACAAAAGAGATAAAAAGAGAAGTCGTGAGAGAGGGGGAAAGAAAGGGAGAGGAAGAAAGAAATCCAAATAGAAATAGAAAGACAGAAGGGGAGGAAAGAGAAAAGAGCACGAAGGGAATAGAGAAAAGAGAGAAAAAGAAAAAAGGAAAATAAGTTAAAAAGACACACAGAGAGAAACCGACAAAGAGCAACAAAGGAAGAGAAAAAGAGAGACAAGGAGAGTGAAAGAGACAGAGAGTGGGAGAAACGGGGTGGAAAAGAGAGAGAGAGAAAGAGAGAGAGAGAGAGAGAGAGAGAGAGAGAGAGAGAGAGAGAGAGAGAGAGAGAGAGAGAGAGAGAGAGAAAAAAATAAATACAAGTACAGTGTCTTTGTGAGAGGCACCTGGCTTTGGCAACATCAAGTTGACATATTTCAACCTGCAACTTGTTTTTCTCTTGCGCTTCTCTGAGTGTTGTCTCGCGGGCCAGATTCAATCCCTTAGAGGGCCTGATCTGGCCCGCGGGCCGCCTGTTCGACACCTGTGCATTAGACCCACAACGAATCCTGGCAGAGGGTAAAGCAACAGATGGCTTTTGCCTTGCCGACATATTTTAGCTATCTGCTAAATTCAGCTGAATAACCACTTCCCCCAAGATATTTTTATGTTAGCGTTTGATGCAGAAATGTCCTTATCTCCGAAAGTATTCTTAACATAAACAATTTTTGCCGTCTCCCTTTCATGGCACTTTGGTATGCTGATATAATATTGTACCCAGAGTCCTTTTGCACCACAAGAGCTCCATCAGCTATCAGTTCATGGTCACTTTTGGGGACAGTGAGTTTTTTTTGGTTTGAACAATTTTATCGACACTTTTAACAGCAATTAAACACATTCACAATTTCACCATATCATATTCTAACAAGGTTTCTGGAGGTAAAGTGAAAGTGTGACATTCTGCCTTTGCTCTTTATTTCCGCCAAAGCTTTTAGTTCTTGTTTGATCTCTCTGGTGGCAGAGATATGCTCATTGCACATCTTCAATCCATTTGTTCAAAAAGGCGAAAAATCACACACGGCATCGTGGTTTTGTATCCCGGGTGCACAGCAGCAAATGGAAGAAACTTACATAGTCATCAACACAGCCCATAGAATCATCGGATGCTCTCTGCCCAGTCTTGAGGACATTGCCAACTTTTGCTACCAGGGCAACTACCACTTTGATGCTATAGGTCCCTTAAAACAAAGACTAACAGGCTCAGAGACAGTTTCTACTCAAGTCAAGTCATGTTTATTTGTACCATAGACTATTATGACACCATCCCCTGATCTAAAACCTATATGAGGGCAAATAATACACAGATATTGTCAACATAAAAGATAGTTTATTCATATGCTACAGAATAGAAGTGTGTTTTAAGCTTAAACATTTCCACTGAGGTTGCAGATCGAATCTCAGGGGGAAGAGCATTCCACAGCACCAAGGCCCCCAATGGAAAACACTGTTGGATTTCTTCTTGGCTCTTGGGATCACTAGTAGACCAGCGTTTTCAGAGCGAAGGCTCCGGACCGGAACATAGGGGGAAATTAAATCTGAAAGCTATAAGGGAGCAAGTCCTTGCATGCTTTTGTATACTCCCAACAGAACCTTGAAGTCACATCTTAAGCTAACAAGGAGCCAATGCTGGTCAGCTAAAATGGGGGTCATGTGATCAAACTTTCTTGTCTTAGTTAAAAGCCTCGCTGCAACTTTTTGTACCAGTTAAAGGTTCTTGATTTTGGACTTCGGGAGACCGGAGAGTAGGGCATTACAGTTATCGAGACGGGAGGTAACAAACGCATGAATTATAATCTCCGCATCCGACTGAAACAGCATAGGGCGAATTTTAGCAATGTTGCGAAGATGGAACTAAGCTGTTCTAGTAATATTCTTAACATGTGTTTGAAAGGACAGATTGGGGTCAAATATGACACCTAAATTTTTGACTGAGTCAATCTGGGTGATATTACATTTGTCAATGTTCAGAACAGTTTTTGAGAACAAGTCACGGCCTTTAGATGGACCAATCACTAACATTTCGGTCTTTTCAGAGTTAAGGCGCAAGTTGAGTGACATTCATTATTTTATCTGAGTGAGGCAGGCCTCCAAATTTCCACAGTTTAATGTGGCAGATTCCTCCATCGGAAGATATAGTTGAGTATCATCTGCGTAGCAATGGAAACTGATATCTATAATATCACCTAATGGAAGCATGCAAATGCTGAAAAGAAGGGGGCCAAGTACTGAACCCTGCGGAACACCACAGACTAACGGGCTCAGATGTCATTCCACCATATTTAACACAGTGCGTCCTATCTGAGAGGTAGAATCTGAACCATAAGAGGACGGTTCCTGAGAGACCAATCCATTTTTCCAACCGGTCTAGGAAAATATTATGGTCCACAGCGTCAAAGGCACCCTACCTTCTACCCGTCACAACCCTAATCAAGCACAAAACAACGTAGGTAAAATTATATATACTATAGGGCTTTAGGGTTTTTTGGGTACTCTTAGCAGCAAGATGACTGACAATCACGTCAGCACCCTCTCACGTTATGTTAAATACAAATTTTTTGACTACGGGTATTGAAAGAAATGCATGTTTGTATGATAGTTTATGTCTTTTTGCAAATTATTCAAATCAATAGTTTTTAACGAGGGTTTCCTCCACTGAGAGGTGCAAAATAATACAAACTGTCCCTTTAAGTCTTTTCTTACATGTTTATCCTGGAGTGCCACGTCTGATCTTGTTGTTAACACCGTACACTATGTTGTAATCAATTACAATGAAACCAATTCTGTTCTACTATCTTTTAAATAGTGTGCAAATCGTTGTTGCAAATGCTTTTGCCCACCCTCAAGCTACGACTTAGTTCCGGGGACTAGAGTCTGAGAACCATTGCTCTCCGATATGCATCTCAGACAGCTGATCCTGATTCCTTCTTTCTTCTTCGCACCCTCTGTCATGTCTGAGGGTGGCAAGTGAGCACACAGGGCACATAGTGTTTGCACTTGTGAATGTGGCCGTGCAGCTGGACAGGGGCGGCTCAATAGCATCCTTGTTTGAAAACCACACCGGGAGGAAGCGGCGACCATACAGGGGACATTAATGCACCTCCGAAGCGCAGAGGTGGCCTCTTTTTGCAGCAGGAAGCTAAGTGGTCTGGCACAGAGGGTGATATGGCATTGAGAGGCTGGCAAAATGTAGAAAGAGCCAGCCGGGCATTCCGACTCCCACGGTTATGTATGGAGGGCAGTGGTGGGCGCCAGGGCCTGCACGGCCTTTTCTGGTGGTCTAAAAAAGAGCGGAATCATCCATCCATACATCCATCATCTGCACCGCTTATACTCAGTAGGGTCGCGGGGGTGCTGGAGCCCATCCCAGCTATCTTCGGGCAGTGGGCAGGGGACTCTTTGAACTGGTTGCCAGCCAGTCACAGAGACTGACAACTCACTCACTCATTCACACCTAGGGACAATTTGGAGTGGCCAATTAACCTGATATGCATGTTTTTGGAGTGTGGGAGGAAACCGGAGAGCCCGGAGGAAACCCACGCAAGCACGGGGAGAGCATGCATACTCCACACAGGAGGTTCGATCTCACGACCTCAGAACTGTGCCGCATACGGGCTAACCACTGCGCCGCCGTGCTGCCCAAGAGCAGAATCATGTCATGTAATCATATTTTATCCATGGATGCTCATTAAACAACTCGTTTATATGATTGCCGAAGTAAAGACACCTGTGGCAATCGTTTGCCGCGCAGGAGCGCGCTCTCTGATTGGCTGACGTTGTCTTCTTAAGCGGTCAGCGTCCAGACAAGGACGTCAGACCGTACTTCTGTGTTCCTGTGTGTTTCGCCAGATTACCAAGTACCAAAGACTACTCTCCTGTTTTGATTCCTGCCTTCGGTTCTGACCTGTTTCTGCCCCGCGTTACGATCTACTCTCCTGCCCTGGCCATCGACCTGCCCGCTAAAACGTATTGATTCTGCCTACCTGTCACGGAACTGCCGTTCTGTCCAACGCTGCTAGCGACCGACAACCATCGGCTTCCAAAGCCAGCTCTGTCAGCTCAATCCAATAAAGATTCCTTTAAAATGAACGCAATTGAGTCCGAGATTCCATTCTGGGTTGTGACAATCGTTGCTTTTCCCCAGGGTGCTGCTTCCCGGTTTCATTACGTTTGTGAAGGACACGACTGTGGTGGGTCTCATCAACAACAGCGACGAGACAACCTACAGGAGTGAAGTGAGCAGGCTTGCTCAATGGTGTAAAGACAACAATCTCCACCTGAATGTGGAGAAGACCAAAGAGATTGTTTTAAGCTTCAGGAGGGCGAACGATCAACAGTGCAGCGTTGGAGACCCAATGTTCCTGGGTGTGCATATCAGCAAGGAGCTGTCCTGGATCCATAACATCACATCCCTATCTAAAAGCCCACCAACGCTTGTATTTTCTCCACAAACTCAGGAGAGCAAGTTCCCTGACCCCCCTCATGCTCTTATTCTACAGAAGCACCATCGAGAGGATCCTGACCAGCTGGATCACTGTATAGTATGGCGGAGACGTTCATTGGTGCTACCTCCCGACCCTCCTGGACATGTACAACTCCCTCCTCACACGCAAAGCCACTAGGATTGCAGGTGACCCTACCCACCCATCTCAGAGCCTTTTCAACCTGCTGCCGTCAGGAAAAAGACTGCAGTCCCCCAGAGCGAGAACCAGCAGGCTTAAAGACAGCTTCTTCCATCAGGCTGTCAGGACTCTAAAGCTCTGTCCATCCCACCCCTCCCTGTCTTCTGCCAAATAATGCAAAACTGTTCTATTTGGATTCTGGCTATACTTTGCAAATTTTGCATTTGAAACCAATATATTTTTCTATTTAAAAAAAGGAAAAAGTCAAAAGAAAACTTCCGCATTCTGCTGTCTAAATCGCTGCCTCTGGTCCCGCAGGGAGATCAGACGAAGAAACGAATGTAGGATCCTCCAAGTACTCATTCACTCAATCCTACTGTACGTGTGCGAAACATGGCCTCTCCACAAGAAAGACATTCAATGGCTACAATGTATTATACGGATCTTCAATATCCGGCTGATTGACCGAATCCTTAATATCGTAATTTGGACCCTTCTTGAATTGATATATGAGACAAATGTCTTTTGTTGGCCTCACAATTACAGCTGTTAGACATCCTTTGTCTCTTGATGGTTCTAATACTTTATGGCAGGGGTTGGTAACCTACGGCTCGCGACCCATATATGGCTCCTTTCACAAGTAAGATGGCTCGGATATCAAATAGAACTTGCGTAATTGACATATGGCTAAGCCCCGCCCCCTTTACTCACTTGGACAAACATTTAAGATTCTGTGAAGAGCTTTATGGGAACATTCACGGTGCGATACATTTCACAGGAGGAAATTAAAACTAAAAATAAGTTGCCTCAAAGATTTGCCTGCGAAGAAAAGGGTACATTTGGTGGTTTTAGTTGGTATGTGCCCATGTGATTTATTTTAATCTGGTAGATTGCCTGGACAGCACGGCGGCGCAGTGGTTAGCATGTGCGGCACAGTTCTGAGGTCATGAGATCAAACCTCCTGTGGGGAGTTTGCATGTTCTCCCCGTGCTTGCGTGGCTTTCCTCAGGGCACTCCGCTTTCCTCCCACATTCTAAACATATGCGTGTCGGGTTAATTGGCCCGTCCAAATTGTCCCTAGGTAGTCAATGAGCGAGCGAATTGTATGTCCCTGTGTGCCTCGCAAATGGCTGGGAACTGGTTCAGGGTGTCCCCTGCCCACTGCCCGAGGATGGCTGGGATGGGCTCAAGCACCCCCGCGACCCTACTGAGGATAAGCAGTGCAGATAATGGATGGATGGTAGATCACCTGTTATTCCTTATTTAAACCAAATAGTTTAAAAAAAGTTAATTAATTGTCTGTGCATTTCTCATTAACTTGGTGTAGTTTGTAGGTCGCTAAAAGTTGTGGCAACGGAATTTTGATGTTTTTCTTCTTTTTTAGTGAAATGAACTAAATTGACATTTCCGGAATTGACCGGAAGTGACGCAAAGAAAAAATGACAACCCTTACCTGGCGGACGAAATTTTATTTTACCAACCTCCCATACCAGGTAAGTGATTAAACATACAAATGTCTGCCAAACTCCTTTAACAAATATAACAATAACGTTCTAGTAAATGTTTTGTTGTAAGATACACGTTGGCGTTATCTTAAAACAATTTACACCGCCTAATCCTATTTCAGTACATAATTACGTGTATGCCCTTCTAACTACTTGTAGTCTTCACAGAATAGGGAAATATTTCCTAATGCTCTGCTGAGGCCAAATATTAGGACAATGTCGCCGCTCTACGGTTTAAAAACGCCACTGCACTTTTCAGCATACGTCAAGTCATTTGACAAAAATGAAGCCACAGGGAGAAGATGTACTACAAAACTGAGGACTTCTAATCCCATAATGCACCTCGGGAGGTTTTCGTCGATGGAGTGTTACGTCCCACAGTCTTCTGTCTGTGCTTGCTTGTCTCTGTTGAGCCGGCGGCGGTTGTGTCCATAGAATGTCCCCAAACTGCAGCAGGAGATGGAAAGGATGGAGGAAAGGATGACAGATGCTAGATGGATAAGGAGCAGGTAAGGATGTGAGTGTGAGTATGTGTGCACACATGTGATGCATCTGCATGAAGACCTTGCCAATGAGAATCATGCGGATTCACCTTCCTAATATACATTTCACAATCATTATTAACCAAGGTCGGTATTTAACTTTAGAACCCTAAAAAGGCTGAATTTTGCTGTACCTGCTGTACATTTCTCTTAACTACTATGCAGCGTGATTTCTATAATGTTCTCAAATGCCACAAGATGCCAACACAAGTCCAAATAAAATGGAAAGTAGTATTTAATAATAAATATGATTTCAGGTTATATGTGTTGCCACTTCTAAAACAGGGGTCACCAACATTCTGAGGCTGGAAACTACTTTTTTCTAATGATTATTGCAAAAAACTACTAGCTTGAAATTTGCTCCCAAAATAACAATTTATCATGCTTTTTTTATGTTATAATGTTTTCATTACGTTTTTGTTTACCAGGTTGGATGTTTTAAAAGGGTTGAAATAGGCCAAGTGCTAAAAGATCTGCTTTGTATATAGGCAACAAGTGATTTGTAAATATAAACTATACGCTCATTTTAAAAAAGTTGATGGAAAGAGAACATTGATCATGTATTTAAAGGAGAAGGATGGAATTTGATACTTTTTTACTTGTGTCATTATCATAGCTGTCAACCTCCACGGCTCCATGCCCTTACAAACTGTCGTATTTTCCTTTAAAAAATACAAAAAAATCTTACACCATATTTTTTTTTCAAACGTGTTTATTTATGTAGTTTAACATGTTATACTGTACATGTGTTTCGTTATATCATTCTGTACATATTCTTAATAATAAAATAAAAAAATAAAAGTAGAAAAATCAGGAAGAATTTTTATCAGCGTAACTAAAATATCCATTAATGACACTTTACATTTAAATTTGTAAATAAAGATATTTTTGGGAGGAAAAAATTAGTTGGCATTTCTATTTTGTAAACCAAACCACATTATCAACCATTGATGCTTGTATTTTAAATTTCAAACAGACTATTTAACAGGGACAAAAAAATACAAACATTTGCAGCCTTGTGACTGGGAAACATGTTTTTCATAAGCCTTGTGATAGGCAGCTATTGGAGGTATGTTGTGCTCTGCGATGAAATGGCAAAACATCACTTCTGCAGCTGTTGAGGAGTCTTCCGGTGTAGTGCCTAATTTCGACTCCCCTGCAAAATCCCCCCCCCCCCCCCTCACGTGAATGCGCATTCTGCTGCGCTTCCGACAATAGCTTTATTTTTAAAATAAGCTTATTATAAAGAATACGATCGCTATTGTCGGAAGCGCAGCAGAATGCGCGTTCACGCCAGGAGGGCGGGGGACGATTTTGCAGGGGAGTCGAATTAGGCACTACAGCGGCAGACGCATGCGCACAGTAACATCAAACGGTCGCTTCGTTTACAACAAAAAAAATGATACCGAGATAGAGGCTACCGCGGGGAACTTGTTTGACTTGATTGATTTGCCGTTTCGTGATAGTCGGTGTATACCGGAAGGTACCCATCATTGACAAATTTGCGTTTTTCCGTACAGATTTTCGTGTACGTTGTACATGTCTTAAAATACATAATAAACGTACTTTGCACGGCAAAAACGTTCAGGTTGACAGGTATGGTCATTATTGCGGCCTCTGCCAGCTAGTACATGATAAGCGTGCAAGTACGTGCATAATTATATGCGTCGACTTAACTCTTTCTTGGGGTTTGTTATGGTGTTTTGATTGGATTTGAAGCAGGCCTCTTCTTGCTTTCACCATTTCCATGCTACACTGACAAACAAAAGAAAAGGCTCACCCGTAATGACGGGTGTGAATATGGGCCGCAACTCCAAAAAGTTTGCCCCCCTTTCTTTACAATCATTTATGAATGCGATTGGGACCATATATCAGTAAACCCCACTTTCAATTACAGTATCGCCCCTTCCCCACCCACGCACACACACATTCCTCTCAATCCTTTTTTAGCCTCAGATGACCAGGAAAGGGTGGGAGGAGTGTCTGTCGGCGTGAAGGAGTGGCACTCCTACAAACATGGTGGGATGGCAATGTGGGTGCCATGCCAGGGTGGGGGATCCCCTCCCTCTCTCGTATTCTCGCAGCGCTCTGAGATTTGACCCTCTCGGGTGCTGTCCTCCAGCACACGCTCTCACACCAAGAGACTCTCTCCTGGCAGAGAGAGAGAGAGGGACAGGAAGAGAGAGACCCTGGAGAGAATAAGAAAAAGCTAGAAGAGAGCAAACTGAAGGATCTTGTCCTGTTTTTGGAGGTGCTGCCAGTGAAGCGCGGCAAAGGATGGCGGAAGGGGGCGAGGGAGAGGAGGAGATCCAGTTCCTTCGAACGGTGAGTCCCTTTCACTTTTCGGTACAAAATTGGTGGTGTCCTGGAAAAATCTGGTCAATGCTCCCGTTTGACACTTCTTTAAAATCCAAGAATGAATCTCCCAAATAAGGAAGCTGACTTTTTTTCTTCATGCTGGCGAGCTGCTGACCTTAAACTCTGCATCTGTGTCTGGTGTACTTTATTTCCACCAATAGCAGGCCATGCATTTGATACCAGGATTCTCAGTGGGAAATTACCCGAGTTAATCCACCTGTTATGTTTCGTATTTTCAAAAAGACACCCTGTAAAAAAAACAGTACAACATACAGTACATACAACCCTTTGACATTCAAAAGTAGTAGATTTTATGGCGAACCATTTTTCCCCGCGAAACACAATCCGTCTTAAGAATGTTAAAATAAAAATGTGCTTGTTTAAAATCAGAAGTCGCAAACTTTTAACAAATTGGAAATGTAATGCGATCGCAAGAGCCTTTAATTCTCACTTCAAAATAAAGCAGCCAGAGACTAAACTATTAGTCTTGAGTGGATTTTTGTTGTTGTTGTTTGAATATGAAAAAGTGCTACTTTAAAAAAAAAAATCCGTAGTTTTTAAGGGGAGAAAAGTGTTAGTCGAACATGTAAAGCTGCAGTGTTGGTGAGTTTGAGTACAACCCTTGTTTATATGTGATTTGTAGCTCAGTTAAATTTGAATTTTGGTCTATCTAGTCAATCCATTAAGTCTAGACTATTATATAAATCATGATTTACGTTTGTGTCTGTTTGTGTGTTCGTATGTAGTTTTTACGCTCCAAACAGTTGAACTGATTTTCCTGAAAATTTTCACAGTAGTACTTTAGTTCTCTGGGTGTGTTTTTAGCTAGGTTTCATGTCAAGGCTCCCCCAAAGAATATCAAAAAACTCGATAAACTGTTCTGCACAAGTGGCTCTGGAGCTGCTAGCGGCCATCAGGCTCCCTTAGTACTTTTTCAACAAACCATGGCCCCAACAACCTTGCTTAAGTAGAATTCCTTGCAATCTCAAGACCAGCCACGCCAGGCCATTATGCTTGTTTCTAATAAATAGTTGCTCTAATGATGCTGATGATCAAGTAAATTAATGTCTGCAGAGGTGCATTGACAGGTTGATTTTCTTTATCTTTTATTTTTTTGATTAGTTGCAAAAGAAGGCAGATTCATTCAGGCATCGAGTATTCTCCTTTTTTCTAATATCTCGTTTTAGCCAATGCCCACCATCTGCAGTAAGGGGTTTAGAGCACTTTTAAGCAAGACAAGATAAAAATGGAGTTCAGAATGAACCAGCAGTTATACCCTTAAATAATTGTCTCAGCACCCCAATTTTTAGGTGAACAGAGAGGGAATTGGTAAATGAAAGATAGTGTGCAAACATGTCTGACTTCTCACTTTTATGATTATTATTTGGTTTATAAATAGGAATAAAAGGCGGGTCTGCGGGTACTAGTTTGACCCAAGGACAGGATAAGGTGTTGATTGGTTCTGTAAATAACTCACCAGTGATGGGAGGCTTGCACACTAAGGATTTATGAAGCATAATGATAATATTAAGGTGTATTATTCACACTAAAACTGTTTCACATTTCTGTACAAAACTCGAATATTTCAAATGTAATATTGGGCCATTCATAATACAGTAATACAGTTTTATGGGAATAAATTAGGATTACATTGGGAGTCACTTCTTTTTCTAATGTTTCCGAGTGGATTCAATTGAAATGGGAGCACATTATGCTGTAATATGTAAAAAAACAAATCACTGCTGTTGTACATAATTTGTTGACAGACAGATAGACAGTCAGACAGTTGGTGGTGCATCTCTTAGCCCACTTACAGTATCTATTTTTATCTGAGGAAAGCATAGAGCTAACGGGGTTCAAGGAGTCGGGGCAGCTAGCAGCTTGCTAATGCCTGTGAGAGACAGCTGATTTAGTAGAGTCCCCTTTACACTCAGATGGGGGAAGGCCCCAACCCAAATCGGAAAAAGACCCCAAAGTGCTGACCTGGTCGGTACTTTCCAAAAGGGTGATAGGACTGTGGACTGATTCTGTGAGCTTTACAAATGTTGTTTTGGCTCAACCTTCAATTAAACTGGATAGGAGTTGACTTCCCTTTTATCCTCAATTAAAAATAGTGAGTTGTATTGACATAACTGGATGTATCTTTTCAAATGATGGCTTAAGTAAAAAGTTCCATCTTGGCTTAGTTGGACCATATGACTTATTTACATTTGCTTTTGGAAGATTTTACATCTTATTTTGTTTTATCAGTTGCCTTTGCAGAAGTCTTCTTTATTTAGTTAAAGAACAACATGTCTATCATTGTGTTGGGGGCAACATCTTATACAAACGTGTGCTATAATTGTTTTTTGTTTTGTTTTTGTTTACAGTGTTTGCACCAGATTTTCACAATTACGATCGAAAGAAAATAAAAGGAAAAAAATCACATGACTAGTAAACAGTGTATTTTGGAATTATTTATTTTAGTTTATTTGAAATACCGTATTTTCCGTACTATAGGGCGCACCGGGTTATAGGGTGCACCCCCCAAAAAAAGTTTTTGGTCCTATATCTTCCATACATAAGGCGCACCGGATTATAAGGCGCTACAATGGGAACATCGACAAAACAGTCAGATAGTTCAGTCCAACTTATTAACATTCCGAAAGCTTGCAAAGAAGCAAATACGTGTCGTAGACACGTGCGGATGCAGTGTCTGTACGATGTCACTCAAATGCATCGTTCCAAATATCATTCGGAAGGTTAAAGTCTTGGGATTCAAGAAATGCCAATCATTCCTTAGTTTCTATTTTCTTTTTGGCTCGCAACTTTACTGTGCATATGACAATAAACACTTGGAATTTAGTTTAATTTAAAAAAAGACCCATCACAGAAACATCGATCACTCTGAAACAAGATACTGGGAAAATATATAGCCGCAGTAGCTCACCGAAGTCGTTGTGTTCAATAATAATGTGCAACCATGGTCCTCTTATATCCGTGAGTGTAGTAAATCCAAGAGAGTAAAATATTTACAAATACAGAATGGTAAAACATGTTTCCTCTATGCCGTAGACAACCAAACTTGCTATTCACATTCATCTTTTTCGGCCAATTGCAGGCTTTGTTTTGCCCCTTTAGCCTATGCGAGCCTGTAAATGATAAAAAGGATCCGCCCCCTTTACCTCCGAATAACTTTAGCCAATAGTAATCGATTCAAATGATGATTGACACATTGGCTGGGAAATGAAACGCCAGCATATGTATCCCAGCATACACCGCGGACCACATCGCCTACGAGGAAAAATCTAGTTGGCGGCTGCTTGCCTTTGTTGCGAGACCTTTCGACTTAATATTGATCCATATTTAAGGCGCACTGTATTATAAGGCGCATGGTCAGTTTTTGAAAAAAATAAAGGCTTTTAGGTGCGCCTTATAGTGCGGAAAGTACGGTAGTCATTTAAGTGGTTCACTGGACAGTCCTCCAATGACGTTTTAGGGGTCTTCTGATGTGCTTGCGCCGTGAGATTGAAGATGAAAGTAGAGTGCAGCTTTTTATGAATTTTTCATAAGTGGTGCACTTCAATGACCCCATGGGGGGGCTCAAGTGTTCAGAGGCCCTTAAGTCTGGACACTTTCTGATTTTACTGCTCTGTCTCAGTTGGTTAAATCATCATCAAATGTTTAATGGATGCAGTGTTTATTTATAATCCAACACCAAAAATTGTTAGGTTTTTTATTTTAATTTTATTTTTTGGGGCAAAATTATTGCCTATGTACCGTATTTAGTGGACTTTTAGTCGCTCATGTCGATCGCACTGGACACATTTTACGGGCAAGGGGGGGATTCATTTGATAAAAACTAAAACGCCAACAACATTAATGTCATTTGAAATCAAAATCATCAATTTTAGAATAAAATTTTTTTATTTTTTTTATTTCCATATTTGTCTAGTCCTCTCTCTGTTGTTTTGAAGTTCATCATTATATTTGAAATTTTCACCACGGCCCTAGAGCGTCCTCTTGCAATTTTGTGTAAAGCCAAATAACATGTGAAATTATATAATGACCATAATGTTTGGATAATTTTACACATACATCGCTCCACAGTATAAGACGCTCCCCCGGCCAGAATATGAAAACCATGTACACCTATCCCAGGGTAATGCCAGTGGGCGTTAAACCAAGTGCTAATGAAATATGACTTAGATAACAATAAACAATTGGGCAGAAAGATTCCCTTACTTGTTTAAAAAATAAATCTCATTTTGAGCAAAACTACATTTTTGGGGGGCTGTCTGGCATGTCAAAAAAGTGCATGTCATTATCCGGGCTCAGTTTTCGGCCTCGCTTCTGAAGCTTCTTATGTAGCTTGACTGTAATGTTTTTGTTGATTAAGGAGGATGAAATAAGGCTTTTTGTTAGTCAGCTGTTCTTCCTGAATATACTGGGATGACTTTTCTAAAAATACAAATCAGCAGCCTTTAAAAAACAAATCCACAATCAAGTTCAACGATTAACATGCCATGCAAATGACGCTAAATGGATATTGTTAGCGATATTCATGGGATTTTCTTACACATTTATTTTATTTATTGACGTTGCATCTTATGGACACTTATGGTGCCTTTGACCAAGAAGTATTATTACATCTGATAAGGTTATACTTTCAAAGACACTCAAAAAGAGGACAGAAGACAGACATGATTTTGTACCTGCAAGGAGAACAGGAGAGGACTGTAAAAGAAGCGCTCACAATGCCAAATTCTAAATCTCTTCCAAAAGCCCTTCCCTTAGTCCTTTTTTTATATTAAAATGTCCTAGGTTACAAAAGCAGATTTGCGATAACGGGTAACATTATTGGTGTGGAGAAAAAAAAAAAAAAACAGCATCATGATGTTCTGATAGTGACAATGATGCAAACGGTACATAATAGTCAATATAACGAACAGCAGTCAGGTATAATAGTCAAAAAATTTAACCAACATCTTATGCATTAACCTTTGCAGTTGTCCAATATTTAAAACCTACATCAGGTTTAATAATGTGTATAAAGAACTGGAAGATTTTCTTTCTGCATAACATTTAGTTTAAAAAAGATAACTGTAATATTTACATACAGTATTTGTTCTATTTTCACCTCCACTGAGGTCACAAAATATGAGATAACGATGTTAGTAAAACAATAGTTGTTATGTTTTAATCAGTGATTCATTTTAATGTTACTCCATGGTACAATTTACACAATTTTATCCACATGCTGCAACATCAGAATTATGTGTCTGTTTTGATTGTGATATATAAATTGGCTGCAAGGGATTTTATACTTTTTAGTATCCCAAATTCTCTATCGAATGTGTAAAAGCTGTGTCACTGTTTGCACTGTGTTGCCCACATGGCCGAGAAAGACACTTTCAAATTGTATTTGAGTTTCGGTCTATAATTGAAGCTTCTTTTTATAGTGTATCACTATAAGTGTGCAGCCTGGAGGGAGCAGCTGGAACAGCTAGTGGCCTACTTTCTAGCATCTTTTGAGACGTTTTGGGCTGTGTGTCTGTGCATGGGTGTGTGTGTAAACACCGATTTTTAAATTGACCATGCTGGCATCTCTTGGGGGGGAAAGAAATTCACATCAGTACATACATTATGCGAACTCTGCAAACTGTAGCAAAATGCCTGCACGTGCATTGCTTAACCTCATTGGGGTTGCTGGTGGATACGCTTTCAGGTGTAAATTGTCTGTAGTTAGTACCAGTACCCATAAAAAATGGCACTTATTAATATTTCCCTGAGACAGAATATTTACTGAATCTTCATCATCCCAAGGAAGCTGGATTGTTGCACAAGATTTCCTTTTACTCTCTAAATTTAATCACTTCTTTTGTTGGTTGTGTTTCAATTTGACTGATTTCTTGAACAGGTTGGATTTGTTCAGTGAATTAAATTGTTAACTAATTTTGAAATTGTATTCGATTTAGATGTTTTAAAATTGACTAAGGTAAAGTTGATTCAATTTCATTGCGAGCACTGAAAATAAGCTTGGATGCACCGATCTGTGTGTCAACTGATAGTTAGCATAACTTTGTGTTGATTTACATCATATTTAATGCTATTTTTAACAAAATTGGTCATGATCCTTTTATCTCTAGAACAGAGAACAGTTCTCTTTTTCCCAAGACATATTTCTAAAGTAAAAAGGCTTAAATATGCTAATTATTGTTTTTAGAATTCTTCTATTACCATGTTGATATTGGAGTGCAACGCCTAATATGGTTGTATGATTGTACATTACTTTCTAATCAAGAAAACACATTCTATTCTATTCTATTCTATTCTATTCATTTGTAATTGTTTGTAAACAATTCCCATCAATGTGAAGCAATTGTCAAATATCTTCCCCTTTGAAGCAAGGACTTAAATGTTGTGAATAAAATCAGTTCTTTATCTTAGAAACACATTGTGTTGTCCCCAAAAAATGTAAATCATATATTATTCTTATAATACGCAGTATAAATATTTTTAACTGTGTTAGGTTGATGAGCGTATCCTTGAAAATATTCACTCTTTCAAGTGTAAAGTAAGTAAGGGAATGTGTATAGGAACCTTTTGAAAAAGGAAACCAACTGAAGAAATAGCCTTTACAATGTGCAGTAAATATGTGTTGATCCCCACAACCAATACCTTTTTTTTCTGTGAGATAGGTTCTGTCTATTTTCACTTCTCAAACAATACAACACGCATTGATTGTCTTTGCGTGACTAGATAAAAGACAAAAATTCATTTGCCCCAGATGTCGATGCCGACATGATCCGGAGGACTTTGTTGGCAAAGCCAGGACGCAGAAGTGTTGAGCCGGCAGATGAACACGTCCATAGGCACGCGTGCACAGTCCCTCGCACACATACATAAACCGGCACCTGTTGCTGCTTCCGTGTCGGTCATTTACACAAAAAACAGGTGCTCTTCTTTTGACTGATGCTAAAGGGAAAGGTTAATTGGGCAGGGATCCTGCTAAAGTCAATATTCTGGTTTGATTGCTGTAGATACCGATATTGAACAGAATATGATTTTAAAAATAATAATAGCTCAAGACACACCACAGGAAATGGTACCCCTATGACCCAGGTGGTTAAGGGATCTGTGACCTGTAAATGGGTTGATCTTCTAATATCGGTATCATTAAGCGCCTCCTAGAGGTAACTCATCTATAAAAACGCATAATTTAAAGTACTCCTAAGTCCAGAAACTATTATTTATTTATACATAAGATGACCTTCACATAGCTGAAATAATTGTCTGCCATCTTGCTACTACGCTTACACAAAATCTTCAAAATGGTGCATTTTGGTCTGTAGTTTTCATTGCTGCAACGGAATTAGGACCCAATTGCGTAACGTTAACCACAAGTTTTATTGATAGAAAGAGGAATGGCAGCGCCTGGGATCCGGTGCTCGCTTGACGCGGGAAGCAAGCCGCTCACAAAATCGGATCATGATCCGAATACGGAAGTGGATCTTCCATAGTGGGAGATGGCTGTGTCGGGGACGGAAAAAACAGGAGAGCAAAAACGTGGTCAGGATCAAAAACGGGTCGTAAGCCAGGACGGGAGAGCAGATGTTGTCGGAATCAAAAAAACAGGTCGTAGCCGGAGACAGACGGGGAGATCAGAAACGGACAGGTGGAAAAACGAGTGCAAAAACGGGACAGGCGGCAGTCGGGGTCAAAATGCTTGCCTTGTAACAACAGAGGTTTGCTGACGGACTGGCAACGAGAGAGTGACAGGGCTGGGCTTAAAAAGGGACAAGGAACCAATCAGTTAGCCCGCAGCGGCTGGCGCCAAATGAGCAAGCACAGGTGATCCCAGTCAGTAATCATGACATTTTTAGCACAAATATTTGGTTGTGCTGCCCAATACAGCAACATCCAGTTGTCAAAATAATACACACTGTCCCTTTAAATCGGCTCTTTCAGGGGTGCGCAAACTATGGCCTATCAGCCCTATTATCCAGATCGCCAAACAAAAGTTTGTACTGCATTTAAGTCATGTAAATGTCAAGGCTAGATTTTTATGTCTTTGCAATTTTTTGTAAAAATGTACTAAATTATCTATCAATATATTGTCATGAAAAAAATCACTTCTGCTGACTATTTTCTAATGCTTATTATCAAATTTAGTGCTTGAAAGGGCATAATAGAGTACTTTGCTCTAATTCTAACTGTTCCAAAATGTATATGATGAAATGGTTATTTAATAAACAAATATAAAATGGAATATGACATGTATGTTTAAATGTCTAATTGTATATTTATTCATAAATATATATGAGAAAAAATAGTATGCATTGCCGAGGTATCCAATGGAAACTCTTTATCGTCAGATCTCAAAAATCTATCCAATAAATGAATGATTTTTTTCAACCCAATACAGCTCACGACTAAAGTTTGCCTAACCCCGGTCTCCCAGCAAGTTGTTTTCTTGCAGTAATTTTTTAAATGTGTGAACTGCATTTTTAAAACATTCTGCCCATTCATCATTTTCATTCATGGAACTTATACTTTCACAACATCCAAGAATTTCATTTTGAAATTGAAGCTCATTTATTTTGTGCAATACTTTCATGTTTTTGTATTTTTCTTTGAGCTTTTCCCCATTTTGTTTAGTGGTGTTATCTTTGTCTATTTTCATTTTTTTCGGCTTATGTTTCTGCCTTTTTCTGATTTTGATCTCAATGTTCCCCAACTGTCCTGTTTTTGTCACGTATAGTAGAACTTTTCAGATTAATCCCAACCAATAGTTCTAAATATGGCTTGATTGGCCTTTATACATTTGATTGTATTGGTTCTTCTCCTGAACCATGTTCCTGTCTAGCCTGAGGCCAGTGCCCAAGTATCTGCTTGTCAGCAGAAGAAGGCAATGTGATCTCGACAGGTGCAGCCACCAAAAATAGTCAGAGTGGACGAGTGAAGCAGAGGAAGAGCTGATGGAGCAGAGAGAGAGGGAGGGAAGGCAGCAGAATGTGTTCTGCTGTTTGCGAATTTACCTTTGAAAGAGTAATATAAATCTTTTTGCAGTTCCAACATACATTTCCCCCCCTTTTTTTTTACCGGAAGCACATTTTCAATTTGACGCACCACTGCGTCATAAAGAAGATCACCACTGTAATAATTTATCACGAATCACCAGGCCCCTCTACCCTTAACGCAACCCAATGTATCTAAACAAGCTAATTAGTTTCAGCATTAAGCTTGCAGAAATGTGCCCAGTTGACTTTGTCCCCTCCATTTTTAGTTTTATATACAGAACAGCAGCATGGCCATAAATCACAGATTTTACGGGCATTTTAAAAGGTGCAAGTGTGCCCACTTGAACTCGACGTCTTTGTTTATGTTGAGAGTGAGGTGCTTTTAGGGTATGGTGACAATACAGCCTAACTTGCTGCACATGGGGCTGGCTTCTTACTCCATTTGAGGGCTTTAAATGGTTTTAGGTGTCACATCGTCTCCACATGGCCCGCATGCCTGTGTCCATCAAGTAGAGGTGGGAGCAAAGTTTATGTTAGAAAAAATATTATTTTTTTAATAGATTTTTTTTGTGTATAACACATGACGATAAAAAATACGTCAGTTTACAGACTTGGAATACCGTCATGAAAAATCTTTCATGGGCTGATCTCTGCGTTGTGCGTTATTGACAAGGGACGGGGTGTGTCACGACCAGAAAGGAATCAGGACCCAATTGCGTAACGTTTACCACAAGTTTTATTGAAAGAAATCGAAATGTGATCTGAATGTGGAAGTTTATCTTCTGTAGCGGGCGAGGGCGGTGTCAAGGACGGAAAACAGGTCGATAGCCGGGACAGGAGAGCAAAATTGTGGTCGGGGTCAGCAAGGGGTCGTAAGCCGGAACGGGAGAGCAGACCTAGTCGGGATCAAAAACGGGTCGTAAGACTAGACGGGAGAGCAGAGGTGATTGGGATCAAAACAGGTCGTAACCGGAGACAAACGGGGAGATCAGGAACGGGCAGGTGGAAAAACGGGTGCAAAAACTGGACAGGCGGAAGTCAGGGTCAACAGAGGTTCTTAGACGGACTGACACCCGGAGAGTGACAGGACTGGGTTTAAAAAGGGACAGAGAGCCAGTCAGATAGCCCGCAGTGGCTGGCGCCAATTGTAAGCTTCTAGGATATTTGATTCCTTACTAGCATGAGAAATTATTGACATGATCAGTTTCATTAAATACATCATCAACTCTTCAAAAATTGCATTCAAAATTAGCCTAGACTTTGCATCATTCGGTGCACCTATAGAAGGCAGATGTTTTGTGGTAGACTCAACTGATTTTACCCTATTTGAAATGACTAGAACCAGGTAATAGCATAATAGTAACAAACCAGTATTAATATGATAGCTTGTTATATTAGAAAGGCATACGAATCTAATACTTCTTCACGATAATCAATAAAAAAAAGTAGCTCTCCGATTCAAAAAGGATGATGACCCCCGTCTTGGAGTGGTCAACAATACCTTTGGAACCAAATACTACTTTCTGTCTGATTTGACTTTTTATAACATCTTATTGCATTACAGAAAATGCTATGCATAGTTGCAACGTATACCGCTAGCACAAACCGCCTTTGGTTGTTTTTTTTTGCTAAGTTAAGTTTTAGGTTTGTGAAACTGGCAGCCCTTAGTAGCTTTCAGCTTCAGAAAGGTTTGTGATAGAATAAAATAGACTAAAATACACTAATACTGATGGGTTTGTTTATTTTACACTTTACTCATTTGTGGGCGATGCTATTCCCCATATGTAGTCGAAGCAATGATTATCTAAGTTAAAATCATGTTTACATAAAACAAAAACAGACAATAAATGAGTTCCTGCCCAATGCAATGATAATGTTGATTCCAGGTTACCCGGCGGGTGCAGACCCAATAGGCCATCGAGCTGATAACCCAGGCATCCTGACCTTCACTCAGTAACTTCTTGGCTCTTTCGAACGTAGTGAGATTATCAAATAATCAGGGCGTGTGTTTGCCTTGCTGTAAAGTGTCAACCTCCAAATGTGCGAGGCCTATTAATAACGTGATGAGTTAAGCTCCAGAGTTTGTGGAGTCTCCATGCCAGCTTTCCACCTGGTCAACCTGGACCAGATCCATTCGGTGGGATTGGTAGAAGATTGCAAATCTGTGCTGAGGCTTATATACCTTCAACACACTAGTTTGGTAAAAAACACTGTTATGCATGTGTGTCATCTCCTCCCGTGGCCTTGAGGTGACAAAAATTACTCACACTGCGTACTTTTCCACTGCACTTGATTTCTTGATGCAAAGGCTCTGAAATGTGGCTCATGTTTCCAGGTTAAAGAGACAATCAAAAAAAATACTTTTAATAAAAAACAGACCTATTTTTACTAATACTGGTGTGTAAATGACATTATTTCTGAAGTCTTGTTTTTTGAGTTATAAGATCAGGTGATGTTGTAATGGTAGTCTGTTCAGACTTTTTCTGATTAAGAGCTAGCCATACAAATAAATGTAACTTGACCTGACTTGGAACTTTGAACTGTTTAAGGGTAATCTTATTTTCAGGATTGCACACTCCATTTCCCTCTTGTAAAACACCAAACTGGGGTGGCTGGAGACTGCTCACCTGTGCCTTGTTGGTGTCCACACATGCGCTTCATTATTATGGCTCCTTATCTTGACTGGGTTCATTGCCATTGTCGCGTCGGTATTGGTTATTTTTCTTTGGGTTTGGACATTTTGGTAACTGTTAACCATCTGTTTGTTTCTTTGTTCCTGGGTTGTGTTATTAAACGTCATCCTGCCTTGGTTCCTGCTTCCACCCACAGTGGGTCCACCTGCAGATCCCTATACTTATATCTTGAAAAACCTGTGAACACTTGGAAGTCAAGATTCAAGATTGTCTTTATTGTAATTATCATGAAAATTCAAATTCTTTGCATCCCCGGTGTACAATGTTGATAAAAGATATCAAATTTCTCAGGCAGTTGAATTAAAATCTCATCACTGATGTTGCTGGTGTTTGTTCCTGTGCACAATACTTAGTTCTAGAGATGAGCTTAAGAAAAGATAGATGGTGGAGTGGGGACACTTTTTGGCACACAAAACTCTCCAGGTTCGAGCAATTGCAAGGTCCCTAAATGAGTCACTTTCCATTTTCTCATTGTGTTTCATAAATACGAAAACGGGGAGTGATTTTTGTCCTCAAAACTCATTGATGCAGAATCTCACAGTTTGACCGCTTCAAGTTGGAAATATCTCCAAGCCCGAAACACATCACAAAGCGACAAATGTGACAAATCGTAGCATAAGTGGGTGAGAGGAACGTGAGTCAGGTTAAGTGGTAGATCTTCTTGCTTGTGTAATGGCTGAGTGTAGGCAACAGCTGAGAATGTAGCGTGTCAGGTGGGGTCTAACAGGGGAGGGAGTGTTTATCGCTGTCTTTTACACCAGTCAAATTACTGTCTGTTAGCATTACGCTCTGGAAGTGTGCGAACTGTGCTTCCTTCCCTCAACGACACTTTGGAGAAAAAAAACAAAACAATAGAATACAACCATCAGATATCTTCTCCAGCAAAAAGAAAAAAAGAGCACCCTACAGTATTTCGTAATGTAAAATGTTGTTGAGCTGTAATTTCAATGTTATTATGTCATTCAAATATCAACAATATATATATATATATATATATATATATATATTCTTATTTTTTTGTTTTGCATTTTATATTTCTGCTGTTTTGTATTTTATAGTTTTTCTGTTCTAAAATTTACAGGGAATCTAAACCCACTCAAAATTGGGCTATAGCCTAATGTTATTTTGCCAGTGTCAGAATGCTAGATTTGGCGTTTGCTATAGTTTCTAACTACATATTGTAAATGTGGCATTCAAGCAAATTATAAAAAATTTACAAGCGATGAAACTTTTTGCACAAGCTATAAATATTACATGTACCTTAAATTGATTTATCATCAATCGTTGTTGTCTAAGAATTTACCCTGGATGCATTTTTTATCAGTCAATTGGTTGTTGGATTGGTTTTTATTATATTCTTTTTTGGGACGCCAATTAGTTATTACTTTTATCCCGATGGTTATTATTTTTCCCAGTTTATGATTTTTGTACAGCGCCATGAATTTTAAATACATCGTTATAATATATCAAAATTATCAGATCAATATTTTGTCCTCAATGCAAAAACACCTGGACAAAAATGTGAACGTTTTAGCATATGCATTGTGAATGATCAGACCTAGGATAAATTCCTGGTTCAGGATTTTTAAATAAAAAGAAATATCTAAATAAAAGGCTGGTGTAGACTAATATTGACTGAGGGTATTTATACAAAGGTTAAGCAAATGAAATATTGGACACGGACGTACAAATTAATGAATTCCTCTGCTTGTGTTTACATTTTTGACATGTTGAAATGTTATCCAAGTAAAAACAGATTGCAAATTTCACATGTACAGGATGACCAGGTGGTTCTGCAGTGCACCACTTCCTTCCTGAAGGACCAGCAGATCAAACTTTGCCTGTCCTGTGAGGGCTTCGGGAACCGACTCTGCTTCCTGGAGACTACTTCCAACGCCCAGGTAACTAATTTTACCCAATCCTGAGTCCATTATACCAATTGTCTTCTTAAATCTCCCCAAACAACAGAGAAAAAAACAAGACTGATATTTTACTTGATCAGTCAAAATAACCTGCATTAATAAAGTAAATAGTCAGGCCAACTTGAGTCTCTAGGTGTGCTTCATCCTTGTCCAACTTGCTGCTGCCGTTCTTTTTCTGCAGAATGTGCCTCCAGACTTGGCAATATGCAGTTTCATTCTGGAGCAGTCGTTATCGGTGCGTGCCCTGCAGGAGATGCTTGCCAACACCGTGGAGATGACAGAGGTAGGAATATGAACAGGGTGACAATGGCAAACTCTTTGCTAATACTGTATTTTTGCAAATATTTATTTAAGCAGATTTATTTACTCAAGTGCATGGCAGTTTTGTATTTTTGTTAACCCCTGCATATTCAGGAATGGATGTATTTTTTTGTTTTAGGTAAAAAATGTACATAGCTCCGCTATTTGTGCTGTGACCAGGAGATGCCATGTGAAGGCCATTGTCTAAAACAATAGGTTCTAATGATTCTTTTAGATTCAGTTCAAAGGACTTGATATAATGTTGATGCAACACAGACTCATGCTGTATTGATTTCACAATCTTTTTAATGATATTTGAAAACCTTCCCTTCAGGCAGTCGATTTGGATAAATGGGTATGTTTGTGACTGTCTTATCTACTGTATCTGTACATCTGTGGACAGTCCCTGTAATATCTTCCTTTTCTTGTCGTTACACAATAAGGTTTCCATTTGTGTCAATTTTCAGTGGTGCTGATGTCTAAGTGTCTTGTTTCACCTATTTAAAAGAAAATTTAATTATTCTGTTTAGATGTAATACTTGCGTACCACAAATACGTCCAATGTAATTTAGTTTGTAAGAAAATTATTTAAATATTTCCTCAATTAGCCAAGTCTATGTACAACTATTTGTACCATTATTAAAACTTCTTTACTATCATTCACAGACTTACGACTGAGCTCTTTTTAGGTGCCTTGCTAACCAAATCAGTAGAACCTGTAAAAGTTTCACGTAGTGTTAATGAAGTCAAATCATTTTGCCCAGTCTGTCAGTCGTGTTTTCTAAATTTCTTCTCTCAGATTTGAATAGTTTCAGCAATTTTTTGCTCAGTTATTTTCATGCAACAATCAGGTCCAGCTAATGTGTCAATATTGCCCTTTGTGCACATTAAAAATATAGTCACGATGACAAAACAAATGGAGCCACTATAGAGACTTATGCAATGTCAGATCTCCATTTGCACCGTTAAGCGTCGTTTCAGACTTCCCACATGAAGATTAGCAAGGCGAGCCTCAGGTTGAGAATAGCATGGCATGCCGCCCAGTGGAGTGTCCTGCCCACCTCTGTCGAATGGGCAACAAGACACCCCTCATACCACACTGAGAAAGACATGAACCGTCACCTGTCCTGACCAAGTTAGCGCCAATGCCGACAAAAGCTAAGAGTGTGATTGCAGTACTTGACATACCTGCCACCCTGTGTGATCCTAGTGGATTACGAATACTTAACCCTGCATAAAAGCCCATTGTCAGCACCCTCTGTGTGGGAACATTTTTAATGCATTCTTGGGCCAAATGTTCAGGGTTTTTTGTAATGTGATTTTTGTTATTTAATTAATTAATTTATTTGTAAAAACAATTATATACTAATATTTTGTGAACATGGAAGAAAGGTGCAGTGCTTGGAGAACATAGGAACATCTAAAAATGTCTATGCGGGAGGCCTCTTCACTTTGTGTTTGTGGTGTTTGTCATTATATACATCTTAAATGCAATACAGTAATTGTGTTATACATTGTGTGTATAATGTAAGGTAGTATATAATCATATAGATGCACTGTCTATATCTCAGGGATGCTCGATAACAGTTGTTTTTAACTAATAATGTTCTAGGAAGATATCTATAAAAAATAGCATAGATATGTAAACTTCAAAGTTTTGGTGACTAATGAGGTTTTAAATGTTGAACACAGTAACTGATTTTTCTCCCTCTTTTTTTGCAATAGTGGAGTTTATATCGCAAATGGAAAAGAAAAGCCTTGCATGCACAATTTACATTAGGGAGGAAAAAGAGACGGGAAAAAAGAAATCAGGAAGCACACGTTTGCCAGGGGTAACCTTGGACTATAACTTTTAAAAGTGAAAGTAACTACTTAAATTAAAAAAAAGTACCATCTTTTCTGGACTATAAGGATTATCATGCGAACATCCCCAAAATACTTTTTTGGGTGAATTATTTTTCCTATGAAAGGAAGTAAAGCACATGCAAATGAAGCCCCTGTTAAAGCTAGGACTGCAAAAACAGTCAGAAAAACCTTTTCTTTAGGCGAGCCTTATTGTCTGGAAAATAAGGTACTTAACTGTTTCTTTCTATCTTTATTGGGCCTTTCAAACCAATAACTGTGACTGTTATCTTGGATCCCTAATAATTATCCTACAAATCCTGAACTCTCTTCGAAATCACATGATGTTACTGCCTTATAGTGATGCTTGTGATGTCACATTTTGTTACCTTTCCCAATGAGAAAGTGTTTTCCAACACTTACTGAGCCATAGTACAGATCTTAGATTACGGTACATTTATTTTACTATAGTATTAAAAATTTTAACACTCTTCAGCCTTTCACTGTGCAATGCTTGTAGTGAATATATGTAAATGGGAAGTTGACTGCACATATATTACTTTGTGCACAACCAAAACATTTGACAATGACTCACATTTATCCATTAACAATAAACATTTCAATATATCAAATGGAAGAATACCTGTGGCCCAGTGGTTTGGAATGACTTTTATGATGTCTTCTCAGAAGTTGTGTTTTATCCATAATCATTTATTATTATTTTTCCAATTATTTAATTGCTGACCTTCACTTTACCAGTCCTCGCAAGGTGGCGGCCACCGCACCTTGTTGTACGGCCACGCCATCCTGCTCAGGCACAACCACTCGGGCATGGCAAGTTCAAAATTTATTGTTATTGTTATGATTATTTTACATCCGACTTGATGTCAAAGTTCTAAATCCAGGCTCCCTCTCCAGTACTTGAGCTGTTTAACTACATCTCGCTCACTCACGGACAAGCTGGCCTTTGACGTGGGACTTCAAGAAGATTCCACTGGTAAATTGGGATTTACCCTGTCAATTTTTAAACTATTCTTATTACTTTGAATCACATATCTGTATGTAGTTACTGGCACTAAAGTGCCACACAATGGCGTTAAAGCCTTACCTGAAATAAAAGTAGGAGTAAGTATTTTTAGTAGGTCAGGGGTCGGAAACCTATGGCTCTTTTCATAGGAATATATGGTTTGGAGAAAGAATCATAGCCATGCATATTTTATTTACAGCGTTAAAATTCTGTCAAGCACTAAGTTGAGTTTAATGCACACATAGTTGATGCCAATAGAATGATTGAGCATATACCCCACTACAGTTTGAAGTCAAGGTGTTACACCAACAGATCCCTATTTGGCTGTACCTCGCTAAGGAATCCTTTATATGGAGACTCATTAAACAATTTAGGTTAATTGTTGAGACACTTTATGATAAAAACTGAAAGTAGAAATGGTAAAACCCAGCCAAGCACTCAGTCCAATTTGATTGGGTGAGCGGTAGGGGTGGGCGGAGCTAATCATACAGCGCACTCCTCTCCGCCCATTGGCTTCTGCACAGAAGTATCCCAGTCTGCTATATTTTGTGATTTTTTTTTTTTTTTTTACAAAATAACTGATTGCAGTTGTTTTAAAACCAATATTTATGAAAAAAAGTCCATGAGCCTAAGTAATTGTAGGAGGGAGACGAGTTTAAAATGGTATATTTTGTTGATACAGGACACAGGCTCTGGCATTATTCTTATTTCATGAATTTGATCAAATAATCTAACGTAACACAGTGAAATAAAATGCGCTGAAAAACAGATCTTGTCTGCAGAGCAGGTTTGGCGGTTTTGCTGAAATTCCTAAAACATATGGTGTGGCTCTTTGGGTAAAAAAGGTTCCGGCCCCTGTAGTTGGTGATACCCACTTTTTAATTGCACAGCATGATATAACAGAGTGTATGGTATCTATTTATGGTCCACATCCTCTGCAAAGGGGAAGGCTCACACTCTTAAGCTATTAGATTTAGTAAATTTTGACATTGTCCTTACAGGTGAGGCATGTTGGTGGACCATTCATCCCGCCTCCAAGCAGAGGTCTGAAGGTGAGAAGGTCAGAGTAGGAGATGACCTTATTCTGGTCAGTGTGTCATCTGAGAGATATTTGGTAAGACCACATTTCAGACAAACATGACATCATGGTACGGACTTAGATTTATTAAAATCTGACTCATTCTCAGCACCTGTCCTACGCCAGTGGAGATCTGATGGTGGATGCCTCCTTCATGCAAACTCTTTGGAATATGAATCCCATAATGTCCGGATGTGAACTAGCTGAAGGTGCAAACACACAGATATGAACAAAATCTTTAAAAACAATCTTACACAAATAAAAAATAAAGACTTAGTAACTAAATACATCAATATTAATGTACCAGGACAGAAGTACCTTAAATCAGTGTTTTTCCACCACTGTGCCATAATTGATTGACGTACAATGCCGTGGGAAATTATTTAATTTGTGTGCTTGTGCGATTTAGTAAAAGCTATCTTTCAATAGGATTTACTTTGGTGGCATTTATCAAAACGAGACATGTGCCTTGGCTGAAAAAGGTTTAAAAACACTGCCCTAAAGCAGTCAGTGGTTGGCAACCACCAGGTCACGGACCAGTAGTCGGTCAGCGTAGTAAGGAAAATAAATTTGCCTTATTTTTGCTTTACCACATTTTTTTTGTGTTAACACACGTTTATTTTACCCCAAGAATTAACAAAAGGTTTGCGTGCGCGTTTTTACAGAAGTAGGTCTGTACTGTATATCATCGTAATTGAGCAATGTTTGACCAGTCGACAAATATTGATGCTCTAATTTGCTCGCCATTTGGATGAAATAGAAATCAAACCCGGAACGTGTAGGGGAGAGGGGGCGGGGGGTTCTTTGGGTTATTGTTCTATCTTCTTTATTCATTATCCATTATCCGTTATCGGTCAGTTCATAATACGCTGCAAAGCCTAGGAGCCGGGACTCTTACTCTCAGCCAAAAGGCCAAGCTAAGGTCCTAGCCTTAAAGCCTTGCTGCGCTCATTGCGAATGCACCGTTCCCGGAGGTACTGCAATACCGGGCCGATGCGTGTAATGGACAGAGCAAGCTCTTATTCCATCTTCGGATTGCAAAAACATTCATGATCATGGTATCTCCCCTGCCAGGTAGCTGAATCCTAACCACAAGACCACTGGGATTGTGGATGACAAAGGAAATGGCATTAGATTTGATCTCATCATCACGCTATCTTTCCTCACGGTGCCGCATTGTATAACGCTTTAATGGAGGATTATGGGAAAGAGTTCAGCCAAAACAAGTTTGAACAAAGCGGTATCGTGAGTAAAGTTTGTGTGATGATGGGATAATGGTGAATGCCTTTTCCTATGTTATCTAGATCTGTGAGGTCAAGTGATTAACACGTGGTTTTAGGTTTTTTATTTAACGTCATTATGATTATTGGGCCAGGCCGCAAGCATGTAGTCAGACATTAAACCGGTCTGTGGTACTGAACAGGTTACAGACCACTGCCTTAAAGGATTTTACAAAAAATAGTTCAACAAAATAAGAGACTTGAATAAATAGCTTTTTCAAATGAAAGGCAATCAGATCAATTTTTGATGGATCGTTGATACATCAAACACAGTGATTTGTTTTTTCTCCTGTTTTCAGGCTTCCTAACAGGTGGTCACGTTCTCAGGCTGTTCCACGGCCACATGGACGAGTGTCTGACCATTGCCACACCGGAGGAAGGCGAGGAGAAGCGCAGGTGAGAAAAGCATATGAAAAGAGTATTTTCTTTCATATTGCTTGACATATTTATTTATGGGTGGAAAAAAATATTCTTACTTAATTTGTTTTTTTTCCCCCAACATTTATTATTCATATCATCGTCTTTTACTTAGATTTCTTTAAAAAATCGTTTCCTCATCTATTACCTATCATCTTTAAGTCTAACGTATGTGTTTATGCTTCAGGATGGCTCACTATGAAGGCGGTGCTGTTTGCAGCCAGGCTCGTTCATTGTGGAGGTTGGAGCCTTTGCGAATCAGGTGACTATTGATGTATAAAAACACGAGGTAACAAAAAAAAAATATTCCGACTGGGTTGTCACAATTGATTTGATAACACATTACAGTGATTTTAGTGCTATGTTTCAAACAATATACGGAAGAGTAAATGGTTTATTGTGTTTTTTTTCCGGTACACCTATCCTTGTATTTTCAAAGCTGCTACACGTGTATCTTCCCAAGCATCGTGTTACCTCAATTTGATAAAGATTGTGTTAAAATATCTGTGAATCTTTCTGATTGTAGTTGGAGCGGTAGCCACTTGAAGTGGGGACAATCGTTCCGCGTCCGTCACATCACCACAGGCCGGTACCTGTGTCTCGATGAGGAAAAGGGCCTGATGGTGTTGGACTCGGACAGAGCCAACACCAAACTGTCTGCCTTCTGTTTTCGACCCTCAAAGGTCTGATACAACCTTTCATCGGTATATTTTAATTGCTATCCATATAAAGTTGACTAAAAATTGTAGGCTGGATTTGTAATGCCCTATAATTTTAATGTGTGACTTTCATTTGATCTTCTCTTCAGTTTTGAATCGCCAATATTTTTTATGTTCCTCAACAATATATCCTGATTATTCCGTCAGACTCTCACCTCTTGTTAACTTATGTTTTTGGTTTGGTCCCCTATGAGCAGGAGAAGGTGGACGTGGCTCACAAGCGAGATGTGGAGGGGATGGGCATTCCAGAGATCAAGTATGGGGAGTCCATGTGCTTTGTGCAGCATGTTTCTGCAGGCCTGTGGCTCACATATGCCTCGCTTGATGCAAAAGCTGCACGTCTGGGAATGATGAAGAGAAAGGTGTTTGTTTCTTTTTTTTTTAAAATGGCTTAGAATATCACCAAAAATATTAGCAATATGAGCATCATTGATGTTGTATTTGTGGCCAGGTCATCTTGCATCAAGAAGGGCACATGGACGACGCACTCACTGTGTCTCGCTCCCAGACGGAAGAATCTCAAGCAGCTCGAATGATTTATAGCACCATGGGTCTCTTCAGACAGTTTATCAAGTAGGTGTTTGTACAAATATGCTTACTTAAGAATTGTTATTGCTTGCAACCCTTCAATAAGTTTACCAAAGTATAAGCAACTGAACAGCTTGTACCATTCTATTAATGGTAGTGCCACAATGTTGTTTTGTAGTGTTTCCATGAGTACTGATATGACTGTTGCCAACATTTTTGGGATACCTTTTGTTTTCCAGTGCACATTATTTCAAATTGATTATGGTTAAAGCCATACAACTCTGTCAATGTACATGTATTTATTGCCTTACCTGTAGTTAATACAAATTAATTTGTCTCAGGGGTTTGGACTCTTTGAGCGGGAAGAACAAATCCCCGGGAGCTTTGTCTCTCCCTCTGGAAGGCGTCATCCTCTCTCTGCAGGATCTCATCTTCTACTTCCGTCCTCCTGAGGAGGAGCTGGAGCACGAGGAGAAGCAGACCAAGCTCCGCTCCCTCCGTAACCGGCAGAATCTCTTTCAGGAGGAGGTAAGTGGAAAGCATATTTTGTTGACAAGCAGGGATTTATTTTTGGGGAGAAAGTGTTTACCATTTACTGATATAGACAACTTGAAAAACCTTCTCAACCCCTATTATTAGTCTGTCACGTGTGTCTTCACCAGGGAATGATCACCATTGTCCTGGAGTGCATCGATCGGCTCAATGTATACAACACGGCGGCCCACTTCTCAGAATGTGCAGGCGAGGAAGCAGCAGAGTCCTGGAAGGAGATCGTTAACCTACTCTATGAGCTTCTAGGTACACAAAGCGCACACACAATCAAAAAGGAACAACAAACAGATGCATCAACATGATTCGTGCCCTGCCTTTTGGAAAGCTTCACTCATCAGGGGCAACCGCTCTAATTGCGCCTTGTTCTGCGACAATCTGGACTGGTTGGTCAGCAAACTAGACCGTCTGGAGGCCTCGTCAGGTATTATGCTGTTAATTCTGAAAATAATTCAATTGTAGTCTTACAAAATAGTACGCTCTTATTTTGTAACAAAAAGAGCACATATTTCATAGTACTGAAAGTCTTTTTGTTTACATTTAATTAGATATGGTAAAAAACTAGTAACTAACTGCTATTTTTGAGTGACACGATAGATAAATAGAAAAATATAAATGAATGAAAAATGACTAAATAAATAAATGATGTGTACAAAAATGAGACATTTTTCCAAAACAACCTACAAGTTTGGGTGGAATAAATAAATTCAGGTCTGCGTTTAATGTATTTTACTCATAAATAATTTTTTTATTACTTGAAACCTAGGTATTCTGGAGGTGCTCTACTGTGTGCTCATTGAAAGCCCTGAGGTTCTTAACATCATCCAAGAGAACCACATCAAATCCATCATTTCTCTCCTGGACAAGCATGGGCGGAATCACAAGGCATGTTTTTTGATAACATTCTTGAATGAAATTTGACTCCAAATTTGACATCTGTGCCACCTTTAGGTTCTGGATGTCCTGCGCTCTCTCTGCGTGTGTAATGGTGTTGCTGTGAGGTCCAATCAGAACCGTATCACTGAGAACCTGCTTCCGGCCCGTGACCTCCTGCTGCAGACCAACATTGTAAATTACGTAACCAGGTACACAGACAGTTGCCACTAAAGCTGGATTTATCTTATTTATTATTGTATTACACACACTCGCGTATACATGCCCGCCTAATTTTCTGATAAAATCTTGTTTCACTTTTTCTCATCTCAAACAAAGCATTGTAAGTGAAAAACATTGACAATGTGCAGCCATGATTATGATCATTTTTTGAGAACATTTATTAAAAAAACAATACCAACCTAAAAGATATTTATTAATTTATTTAATGTTCTTCTAAGTCGGATTCATAATCAGATACACCAAAGACTTCTTTCCCTAGTCATGCTTTTTTGCGTTTATTTTTAGCTCTTAGAACAACTTTCTGCTCTCTCCATTCTCTAACATTCGTCTTTTGTACCGTGAAAATGAATGCTGTGATAATGGGATAAAATCGAATGCCTTTTCATATGTTATCTATATCACTGGTGGTCTTGTGGTTAGGATTCAGCGCTTTTACCACCATGACCCAGGTTTGATCCCCATAGCATCAAATGTTAAGAGATTGTGGTCAGCAAAATATTTGGACTGAGCAATCTCAATTATAACGCGCACCAAACTTTGAGTTATTTTTTATGTAAAAGAAAATCTGCGTTATATGCAAATAAATATGGTACAGAGGCCCATTCTGATTTAATGCCTATAAAGCAGTGATTCTACTGTAAAACTTTACAAAAAGTACAAGCAAAATAAAAATGATCAAAATACATATTTGTATTTTTTATTTATTTTCCTTTTCAATCATGTGCAACAAACATCGCATCACAAAATGAACAAATCACCTTAAAAAGAAAAAAGGGATGACAGGTTGAAGCCAAGGGCTTATGGGAGACCCGTTTCTAAAGTAACTTACTCTGTAACATCAATATTATGTGTAAAACCAGACCAAAAAAAGACAAGAGAAAAAAAAGGAAAACATTCAGAGCAAGTGTGAGAGGGGCGGCAGTAGCTCAGGAGGTAGAGCGCTCGTCTTGGGATCAAGGGATCCCAGTTCGAATCCCGGCTTGTCCGTGTTACATGCCGAAGTGTCCTTGGGTAAGACACTGAACCCCTAAGACCCCCAGTAAGCAGGTTAGCGCCTTACATGGCTGCACGGCCGCTATTGGGAAATGTGAAGCACATTGTAAAGCGCTTTGGGAAGTCATTGACTTGAAAAGCGCTATAGAAATGCAGATCATTTCATTTCATTTCAAAATGTTCTTAATTGTAGCACTTCAAACCCATTGCAATTTTACTCTGATGATTCCCTTTAATGATCTTTACAAATGATGATGTCGACGATCTTGTCTGTGCTTAGTGTCCGGCCAAACATCTTCTTGGGAACATGTGAAGGTTCCACCCAGTACAAAAAGTGGTACTATGAGATGATGGTGGACTACGTGGAGCCCTTCGTCACAGCGCAGGCGTCACACCTACGCGTGGGCTGGGCTATGACTGAGGGCTACAGCCCTTACCCAGGAGGCGGAGAAGGCTGGGGAGGCAACGGAGTGGGCGATGACCTGTACTCATATGGCTTTGATGGCCTTCACTTATGGTCAGGTGAGTGTCAAACACTAGACTGGATCTGTGTCATTTCCTGGTAATGATCTACAGTACAAACCATAATGTGGTTTGGTGTGTCCAACCAGGCACAGTTGCTCGTCAGGTGGCTTCACCTAATGCACACACACTGGCCGCAGATGACGTGGTCAGTTGTTGCCTGGACCTAAGCGTGCCCAGTATCTCTTTCCGCATCAATGGCCACCCGGTTCAGGGCATGTTCGAAAACTTCAACGTGGATGCCCTTTTCTTCCCTGTCATCAGCTTCTCAGCAGGTGTCAAGTAAGAGAAATGCTCATTTGTATTTTCAATTTTCTGATAATGTAGAGGTGTGAGGCAAGTAGTATTCTCTGTGTTGGAATTATAAAGCAGTTGAAGATGCGCACGGTTTCTTAAATTTTGTGAGTGTAATTTTACAGTAGGAATTAGAAACATTTGTTGGGAAATGCAACATAATATGAGATGATTATACATATTGTAGTTATTACAATTGCCAATTGCAAACATAATTAAAGATCAGATACTGTGTTGAAATCTAAATGTCTGTAAAATGCAGTGGCGGGCCGTTCATTTCACACTAGTAGTGATACGTCTGAATCAATACAACCCTCAATAACTATTTGATGGCTATAAAATATTTACTGCAGCTACAGCTGCGACACATATGAAAAGCATGAATAATGACCTCATGAAATTGCTTTATGAATACATTTTACTCACAAAAAAATATTTTTAATATGTGCACAAAATCCATCCTACTCCCTTTCCACAACAAGATTTCAATGACCCTGTCGTACAGATTATCCGTGCTTTCCAGTTCCATCAAGAATGTATTTTCTATCGCCATTGAAGCTAATGCTGAAAGTCAAACCTCTTCAGGAATCATAAGCGCTTTCTGGCATAAGCTTTTATTCGATTCTAAGGCTGCAAAGGCCAGTTCAAAAGAAGCTGTGGCCTCAGGGATGGTTATTTTTACATTTTCACCTTTGTAACCACACCTAGCCAATCATAGTTCGTGAAACCGCTAACTATTGCTGCCGCCTTCTAGCAGGCCCCCGCCCCGCCAAATTGAAATCTGATTGGCTTAACCAACAGTTTACCGACGCCGATGTTATGCCTCAAGCCCCACAGAAAAGATTATGAAGAGCTCCGGTTAGATTTTTTGACCCTGGCAACAGAATGGCTTAAATTGGATTGGTCAAATGCTTAAATATGAAAGCACACATCCTGAAGAAACGCAACCAAGGAAAAAACAATGAAAGGAAGCCGATAGATCATTTGGAATTATTTAATAAAGTTAATAAATATAATTAACATCACATGATTCAGATATTTTAGGCCAGCATTGGTAAAATGTATATACTTCCCACCATTGATTGGTGATAATGAAAATCTCTTTAATACATTGTGTCATGGAATAATTTGAAAACTCTTCTCATCTACTAAATTCTTAACTTCTTCTCTTCTTGTCTACTCCAGAGCTCGCTTTCTCCTGGGCGGTCGACACGGAGACTTCAAGTTCATGCCTCCTCCAGGCTATGCGCCATGCTACGAGGCCCTCCTGCCAAGGGAGAGGATGCGCATCGAGCCAATAAAGGAGTACAAGCATGACTTTAGCGGCGTGCGGAATCTTCTGGGGCCTACCCTGTCGCTCACCCACACTTCTTTCACCCCGTGTCCCGTGGACACAGTTCAGGTGAAATCAGTAGCAACAAAAACTGTTTTTATAACAAATTCCAGAGTAGCTTGCTTTATATTACTTTGTTATATTATATTTACTTGTATTCCTTTATCATTATTTTTTATTTTCAATGTACAATTTCTAATATAATCTATAAATGGTTGTAGATTGTGTTGCCACCACACCTTGAACGAATTCGAGAAAAGCTTGCAGAGAACATTCACGAGTTGTGGGCGATCACCCGAATCGAGCAGGGATGGACCTTCGGAAATGTGAGTGTGCAACTGAGGAATACAATAAAATGAATATACTTTTATAAATACGATTCAGGTATAAATGAACAAATAATAAATTATGAAATGGCAAATAATAATGTCATATTTCAAAAACTGACAGGGTCTTTGGAAAATATGAAGAATTATGATAATTTTTTTAAATCAATATTACCTACCACTTCGGGGTATTTATTACTAGCTAGATTGCAGTTTTTGCTTTGTTTTTTTCTTCGGACGACGAACTCACTGTCATCATTGCAGTTCAGAGATGACAATAAGAAGCTTCATCCCTGCTTGGTGGACTTCCAGTCTCTCCCCGAGCCCGAGAGGAACTACAACCTTCAGATGTCTGCAGAGACTCTCAAGTACGTTCTGACACATACAAAAATATATGGTTTATCAATTGCCAAAATCCTTTTGAAGGTGAAGTTCAACCAGAAAAAATAATATTTTCTTCATTCACAATGGACTATACACATTGGACTAACCGGTAACTCTCAAAAGATTTAAATATGAAGTAATGTTGCCATCTCATTGGATTAGATGACAATTGTTTATGATCCCGGATTTCATTTCATGTCCACCCATTTAAAAATGTACAATACCAGTGGCATAAACATTCCAATTGAGCAAATTAGTTCATTTTTCTGGTCAATATCTACTCCCCTTGTGTCCTCAGGACACTCCTGGCTCTGGGCTGCCATGTCGGCATGGGCGATGAAAAAGCTGAGGAAAACCTCAAGAAAATCAAACTCCCAAAGACGTATGTCTGCTAAAAAATTTCGAAGATTGTTTAATAGGCAGATGCCAAAGGGAAAAATTGATTTGTCCCTTCTGTAGATATATAATGGCCAATGGATACAAGCCGGCACCACTTGACCTTAACCATGTCAAGCTGACTCCCAACCAGAATCAACTTGTGGAAAAACTTGCGGAAAATGGACATAATGTGTGGGCAAGGGATCGCGTACGACAAGGGTGGACTTACAGTATAGTGCAGGTGAGAAATTGAACTACTGATATCCCTTTTACTCTTATATAGAAATTACTAATGTGACATAGTGCAGTGGCGGATAACACCTGTAACGCATGTTGGGAAATATTTCTTTCAGGATATCCTCAATAAGCGAAACCCTCGTCTTGTGCCTTACAATTTGCTGGATGAGAGAACTAAGAAAACCAACAGGGACAGCGTCAACAACGCAGTCCGCACACTCATTGGCTACGGCTACAACATTGAACCTCCAGACCAGGAGAGCTGTGAGTCATCGTCATACAGTTATACAGCAGTACTCAAATGGCTGTTTGTTATTATTCATGTAAGCATTAAAAATAGTGTTTTCTTATAAATGCTCCATTCGTTTTGTGTCGTTTTTCTGCAGCCGGCCACGGCCAGGAGAATATTCGCGGCGACAAGGTTCGACTTTTCAGAGCCGAGAGATCATACGGCGTCACGCAAGGGAAGTGGTACTTTGAGTTTGAGGCCGTGACTACGGGCGAGATGCGAGTGGGCTGGGCCCGGCCCAGCGTCCGTTCCGACACTGAATTGGGAGTGGATGAGCTGGCTTACGTCTTTAATGGCCACAAGGTCAGTCCATTTGTTTTGTTGTTTGAAGGACACCAACGTATTCTTAACATTTTACGAACACTTTAGATAAGAAGTATATTGGACTGTTGTGCACATGGTTCAGAATTTTAAATGAATGTGTTAACATAAATACGTGATTTGTGAAAACTCTTTTTTTGTTTTGTTTGTTTTTTTCTTTCCTTCATACCAAATCAAAATTTTGTGTTTTCAGGCACAAAGGTGGCACATTGGCAATGAACCTTTTGGCCGCCAGTGGCAGTCTGGTGACGTCGTGGGGTGTATGATTGACCTGACCGAGATGAACATTATGTTCACACTCAACGGAGAAATGCTGATCAGCGATTCTGGTTCAGAAATGGCTTTCAAAGAGATTGAAATTGGAGAAGGTCCGAGTTTGAATCGCTGTTGTGGAAAAGTATGACCTGTTCTTAGAGAGTAGCTAAATCTATTCTTTGTTTTTAACTTCTCAGGTTTCATCCCAGTGTGTGCATTGGGCCTGTCTCAGGTTGGAAGGATTAATCTTGGCCAAAATGTCAGTAGCCTGCGCTACTTTGCCATCTGCGGCCTTCAGGAAGGCTTCGAGCCCTTTGCCATCAACATGAAGCGAGACATTACCATGTGGTTCAGTAAAAGCCTGCCTCAGTTTCAGCCCGTTCCCACCGACCACAACCACTTGGAGGTGACTGTTGATCCGCTTATCGAACTTTGATGTACAGAAATGGATGAAATCAAGTCAATTTTGAAATAAATTCCTTAGGTGTCTCGCGTTGATGGAACTGTGGACAGCGCCCCCTGCCTCAAGCTGACCCACAAGACATTTGGCTCACAGAACGCCAACACAGACATGATGTTCCTTCGGCTCAGCATGCCTGTCCAGTTCCATGAGATTTTTAAGATCCCAGCAGGCACCACACTACTCACCCGAGCGCTCACCATTCCTGAAGAAGAAGTGGTTGTGGTGGAGCCCGACTCAGAGTTTGAGATCCTGCAAAAGTCAGCCATCCGCAAAGAACAAGATGAAGAGAAGAAGGAACCATCCGTACCGAAAGAGATCTCTGTGGAAAATGAAAAGGACACCATGTCAGAGAAGAAGAAAAGAGGGTAAGATTTTAATTCTGTAATTCTCTCCCTAATACATAAAGCAGTTAAAGTGTATTGCCTCTGGTGACAAGATTTGATATCCATTCCCTACAAAAGGCTCAAAAAACAACCTCTTTTTCCCCACACTGCATTTCAGATTTTTCTTCAAAGCTAAGAAGGTAGCTATGACACCTCTGGCACCTCCCCCGGCCCCACCAACTGTGCCGCGCTTGGTGGAAGATGTCGTTCCAGATGATCGAGATGACCCTGAGATCATCATGAACACGACCACTGTGAGACACATTATCATATTTGGCTTGTAATTAAATTATACCGTAGTTAGAGATAACATTTACAAAAATGAGCATGATGAGGCACTGACTTGGCAAGACTTGTTGAAAACAAGTGCTATGTATGTAATATACAATAATGCAAACAAATTACAAAATCATAGCCACTATTTGAACAAAATTTATATGATTCTTCATATTTACCCTATTATTTTTCTCCTAGTACTACTATTCGGTTAGGATTTTTGCTGGACAGGAGCCTACCGGTGTGTGGATCGGTTGGGTTACCCCTGACTATCACCAGTTTGATCCAACTTTCGATCTTTTCAAAGTTCGCAATGTCACCGTCACTGTGGGTGACGACAGAGGCAACGTACATGACAGGTTTGTTCATAATTACTTATTTTGTATTATCAGCTCCCTGCTGTATTTATGATATTCAGTTTTTGTTGGGTGGAAATATACTTGAAGGCTCCTTAAAATTTGATTTTAACATACTGTTTAGTAAGTGTAATAAGCTCTAAAAAATTGACTATGGTGTTTTAATCCTAAGTTTTACAGAAAATAAAAAGACCAAATTGGTTTTGGTCTAACACAACGTAATTCACCCCAAACTTTCAGTCAAAAATCAAGACTGATAATATCTCTCTACAGTATGAAGCACAGCAACTGTTACATGGTCTGGGGAGGGGACCTGGTCAGTACTCAGCAGACCCGCTTCAGTCAGGAGGACATGGTGGTGGGCTGCCTGGTGGATTTAGCTACGGGTCTCATGACATTTACAGCGAATGGCAAGGAAATTAACACCTTTTATCAGGTAAGGAGAGACAAATGATGACACTTCGGAGTTCTGCAAAAAAGACCAACCTTAAATTATGTGTGATATTGGACTGCTAAAGCACCTCCACATAGATTGTACTCATCAGCCTGCTTATTCTTTTCTCATGTAGTGTAAACATTAACTGAAAGGGTCTGAAGCTTTTTGACCAATATATGCTTGAGAGTCAACCTACCACATTGATTGAGTTTGTTCAGGTTATTTTGTTTCAATTTATCCATGTTCCTTTTTGTATTACATTGTTTCTGTTACCTCAGGTGGAACCAAACACAAAGCTTTTCCCTGCTGTCTTCATCCAGCCTTCTAGCCAGAACATGGTCCAACTGGAGCTAGGAAAACTCAAGGTGCGATCCGCACCCAAATATTTCTCGTCTCATTTCTCCCGAGAATATTTAACAATCTCTGCTCTTTCCCCAGAACATCATGCCTATCTCGGCTGCCATGTTCCGCAGCGAGCGTAAGAACCCGGTGCCCCAGTGCCCTCCTAGACTGGACGTACAGATGTTAACACCAGTCATTTGGAGCCGAATGCCTAATCGCTTCCTCAACCCAGAGGTGGGCAAAGTGAACGAAAAGCTGGGCTGGATGGTGGAGTGCACGGAGCCGCTCATTATGATGGCCCTGCACATCCCAGAGGAGAACAGGTAGGAAGGCAACACTGAATATTTAATATTATACAGCATCCACATTTTTGGGGAGAATGGATAAAAGTAAAGATAATCAAATTTCCATTACTTTTAGGTGCATTGACATCCTGGAGCTGTCCGAGCGCCAAGACCTGATGAAGTTCCACTTCCACACCCTCATGCTATATTGTGCTGTCTGTGCCCTGGGAAATAACCGTGTAGCCCACGCCTTGTGCAGCCATGTCGATGAATCACAGCTCTTTTATGCCATTGAGAACACTTACTTGCCGGGTCCTCTTCGCAGTGGCTACTACGACCTCCTCATCAGCATCCATCTGGAGTCAGCCAAACGAGCGCGACTTGGAACTAACAAGGAGTTCATCGTGCCCATGACTGAGGATACACTGAGCATCCACCTCTATCCGGATGCCAAGAAAGCCTATTCCCTACCCGGTGTGGGTCTCAATACCTGCTTGCGACCCAAACTGCATTTTTCCTCTATTAACTTTGTGGGAATGGATCCTGACTTGTATACTCTAAGTCCAATTTTCCCACTGCAGGTAAGATGTTGCATTAGTTCATTTTACTTATAAAAACAACCCAAACTTTCTTGTTAACTTGCCAAATTGTAATTAATTACAAATAAACATAAAGCCAAAAGCCGTTATATTAGTGATTTGACTACAACAGGGGTCGTGGACCTATGGCTCGCGAGCCAGATACGGCTCTTTTCATGAGTACATCTGCCTCCGAAATAAGCTCATGCAAAAAAAAAAATTCCTTGTCGTTTCATTTTTTGGTGTAAGCGAAATGAAATGTAGTACATGCGAAGCTAAAACAACGCTATAATCATGATTTGTTCAGTCCAGTGTTTCAACTACAGTTTACAGTCAAGGTGTTACAACAAAATTCCCCATTTTGGCTGTACGTCGCTAAGGAATCTTTTATATGAAAGCTCAATAAACAATATATGTTCACAGTGGAGACACTTTATAATAAAAATCTACAGATAATACTGTAAACACATGAAAACGTTAGCAAATAATCCAGAGCAATTCATTTGGGTGAGTGGTAGGAGTGAGCGGAGCTATGCACACAGTGCACACACTACCTTCTGTCTCTCGCATAGCTCCGTCTGCACCAAAGGTCAATACGTCAGCATCCTCATATGCAGTATTTTGTGTCAAAAAGATTCCCGACCCCTGGACTACAATAAGATAATGGACATATGAGCTGTTGTTGCTCAAACATGTGTAAAACCGCAACTTCACTCTACTGTACTTTGACATTAACTACAGTTAATTACATACCAATCCAGGTGTTTCCCCCCAAAAATAAAAAACCCACATGTTGAGTAAATTCAAATTTATTTAAATGATATAATCCTTATACCAAACTTCTGGAGACCTCATACAGTTGATTTCATTAAGTCCACATTTTCAAGGCATGCAAACAACTACATTTTAGATCTTATATGCTCCAGTTCTGTTTTTATTTTTTAACGAGTCAGTTGAGGTTCTCACAATTTGGATATCTATTAAGATATAGAGCGATCAGATTGCTAATAAAATAGTCTGTGAGCGAATCGTTTTCACACCAGTACTCTGCCTTCCGCTCAACTTTGTTTTTTATTTTCTTTCCCCCACTTCAGGAGCTAAAAACTCTGGCGATTAGCATGCTAACAGAGGCAGTGTTGGATGGAAGCCAGGCCATGCGAGACCCAGTTGGAGGCAGCGTTGAGTTCCACTTTGTCCCAATCCTCAAGCTGATCAGCACGCTCCTAATTATGGGCATCTTCAATGACGAAGACACCAAACACATTCTGAAGATGATAGATCCCAATGTGTTCAGTGGGAAGGAAGAGGAAGAAGAAGAAGCTCCAAAAGTTGAGGCGAAAGAGGAAACAGACGGGGAAAGCGAGTGGGAGAAAGAGGAGGAGGAGGAGGAGGAGGGTGAGCTGGAAGACGAGGGTGTTGGAGACGAGGAAGGAGAACTAAAAGCTTTAGAGAATGGGGAGTATGAGGACGACAAAGAGCCTGAACCCAAGGAGGAAGCAGATGAAAAGGAGTTGGAAAACAAGGCCGAAGGTGTAAAAGAGGATGGGAAAAGGGCAGAAGAGGAGACAGAAGCCAGAATGCTGGAGGCTGAATTAAAAGAAGAAGAAGCGGGTCTGGAAGAAGGATTGCTCCAGATGAAGTTGCCTGAGTCTGTCAAACTGCAGGTTGTTCTAATAACAATATACTATTTTCTAAAGCTGTGGTCAGTGCTGAAGAAAACTGCTATTTTGAAATATATAACTCAAAAATGTTGATAATAATTTTGGATCATGCTATACCACACTTGTTTTCCTTATGTAATGTAATAAATGCCCAACTGTGGCTTTCTCTCTCAGATGTGCGCGCTCCTGCAGTACTTCTGCGACTGCGAGCTGCGGCATCGCGTGGAAGCCATTGTGGCCTACTCGGACAGCTTTGTCCATGAAATCCAGAGTAACCAGCGTGTCCGTTACAACCTGCTGATGAGGGCTTTTACCATGTCTGCTGCAGAGACAGCGCGCAAGACTCGCGAGTTCCGCTCTCCACCTCAAGATCAGGTACAGTGTGATCACGCAAATAAAACATAAAATGTATATGTGCAGCCTTTAATGATTTTTCTAATATACTTATTTAAGGTTCTTTTGCTGACAAATTTCAAACATTGTCCAGAGGATGATGATTGTCCTGTGCCTGAGCATGTGCGAGACACCCTGACAGAGTTTAATGAGGACCTCCTCCTTCATTGTGGTGAGAAAACTTGAAAAAAATCTAACCTTTGGTATGTTCTTTGCTTTCTTCTTTAAGCCACTTTAATAAAAAATCCTAAAGGTGTACATATAGAAGAAGAAACAGAGGAAGAGCAGGTTGACATCTCACTGAGTGGGAGACTCCTCAGTCTTGTGGAGAAAGTCAAAAGTTTGAGAAAGAAAGAAGAGGAGGAAAAGCCTGTGGTAGAGGAGGAGCCCAAACCTAGTAAGATACAACTTTTCGTTTGGAAAAAAAAGGAGTTTCCCATAGAGGAAGAGGTCCCTGTGTAAACTATCTCTTCTTGCAGGCACTCTTCAGGAGCTTATCTCCCATACCATGATCCACTGGGCCCAGGAATCATTCATACAGAACCCTGAGCTCGTGCGGCTCATGTTTAGCCTCCTCCACCGGCAGTATGACGGCCTGGGCGAGCTGATACGGGCGTTGCCAAAAGCATATGCCATCAACGCCGTATCCTACCAAGACACTATGGACCTGCTTGAGTGTCTGGGACAGATCCGCTCGCTGCTCATTGTCCAGATGGGCCCCGAGGAGGAGCGTCTCATGATCCAAAGCATCGGGTCTGAATTGTTTTTGTGCTCTTGGTCTAGATTCAAATACCCTACTTTTGCATATAAAATTTATTCAATTTGTTTTATGACCAGAAGTCCCATCAAGTCAAGCCAGTAGGATTTAAAACAAAATATTTCATAGTCATATTAAGCATGTTATTGAAAAACTATTTTTAGAGACCTGCAAAATAATTAAAAGTAAATTTTAATTTCAATATTGTAGAACTAGAAACAGAAGCAATTTTGGCAATCAAATTTACCTAATAAACTAGTAGTTATCCAACAATAGTGCTGACAAGAATGCCACATGACTTTAATGAATTAGTTTGTATTTATTTTTCTGTTATAAACTATAAAACCCCTGATTTATTATAGTCAAGTGACGCATGCAAATGAATGTTTCATGCATTTTAACCAGCCTGACTCTTCATTTTTTTCAGTAATATAATGAACAACAAGGTATTCTACCAGCATCCCAATTTGATGAGGGCTCTTGGTATGCATGAGACGGTCATGGAAGTGATGGTCAACGTATTGGGTGGCGGAGGAGACTCAAAGGTAAACATTTTTCACTTCAAATTCCCCTGAATGGTCAGGTTGATGGGTTTATAGAAAGGGCGGACTAACCAAAATGTAACATTTGTTTTTTTTACAGTCAAACTGAGTCAGGTCTCACACACCAACACATTTGAATTTTTTCACCTATAGGAAATACGCTTCCCCCAAATGGTGACCAACTGCTGCCGCTTCTTGTGCTACTTCTGCCGAATTAGCCGTCAGAATCAGCGCTCCATGTTCGACCATCTCGGCTACCTGTTGCAGAACAGTGGCATCGGACTGGGTCAGTGAATTGGATTGATTCATGAGGGAAATGGAATATTGAACTATTGGAGAGGAATCTTCAGGAAATAGGTTGAAAGAATTGAACTAAAAAAAAGTGTTTTAAATGGAAAAATCTGTATTGGAAAAAATAGTTAATGTGATGTCCTGAAACAGATGAACATTTTGTGGTTAAAGGTTATAGAAGTAGGACATTCAAATGTAAGTTATTTCAATTTGAGAATTGTATTTTGAGAATTTGAACAGAAGGTTGAGTGAAAGGTTATGTACGAGTTCTAATAATTTCAGATTTCTCGGCCATAATATAAGATACCCTGGTTTTCTTGACTCTTTTTTTAACTGGCAGGCATGAGGGGTTCCACTCCTCTGGATGTTGCTGCAGCCTCCTGCATAGACAACAACGAGCTTGCTTTGGCACTACAAGAACAAGACCTAGAAATGGTATCTCAATAGACGCACTGCAAATTATAAAGCAGTCATAATAGAGAAAGCTATGACTTTTGCATTGTGGATTTGTTTACGTTAAAATAATTCAACTTAGGTGATGTTCTTGACCATTAATCAATGTAATTTCCATATATTTGTAGGTGGTGACATACTTGGCAGGCTGTGGACTGCGGATGTGCCCCATGTTGCTGTCCAAGGGCTACCCCGATATTGGCTGGAACCCCTGTGGAGGAGAGAGATACTTAGACTTCCTTCGTTTTGCCGTCTTTGTGAATGGTAAGAACATAAGATGTCCCAACAACTACAGTCATTCATTTACTGATCATGCCTCTCCATGTTCAATGATTTATCCCCTGTCTAGCCATCTATCAATTTTCTTATCGCTTAACCTTGTTAGGATCATGACTAAGCTGGATCATACATTGTACTTTCACTGCATTCCTAAACTGTGGCGGTTCTGATTAAGTTCCTGTCCCTCAAAGGTGAGAGCGTGGAAGAAAACGCCAATGTGGTCGTCCGGCTTCTCATTCGCCGTCCTGAGTGCTTCGGCCCGGCGCTAAGAGGAGAGGGTGGCAATGGTCTACTGGCTGCCATGGAAGAGGCCATTAAGATTTCAGAGGATCCAGCGAGAGATGGACCAACTGTCAAAAAAGACAGACGCTTCATGTGTGTTAATATCATAAATCCAGGGATTCTAAAAGTTTTGAGGGGTTTTGAGTTCAAGCAAACCCTTTTATTTTCCTTGCCAGGTTTGGTGGGGAGGAGCAGCAGGAAGAGAACCGTGTACATTTGGGCAATGCCATCATGTCTTTCTATTCAGCCCTCATCGATCTTCTGGGCCGCTGTGCTCCTGAAATGCATGTGGGTGAAGATGCTTTTAATAGTGCTGCTCAGTGTTTAGGATGTAAAAACAGGACTCTTCACTCATCTTTATTTTTCAACTAGCTCATCCAAGCCGGAAAGGGTGAAGCCCTGAGGATCCGAGCCATCCTGAGATCTCTGGTGCCTATTGAGGATCTAGTGGGTGTGATTAGCTTGCCTGTCCAGATTCCTGCCCACGGAAAAGGTGGAGTATAAAACATTTGACGTAAATGGTTTGAAATACTGCAATTTCTTACTCATTAATTGCCATTCCTTTTAGTATGCATTTCTTGTCTACTGTTTTTGGCAATTGTCTTTGCATACTGTGTGTAGATTTTTTTCAGCTAATACTAATTTTGTCACCAAGTATATTAAATTTAATGAATTACAGGCATGCAAGCATCTCACGGACTTCTGCAAACTAATTATTGGTCGGGCCCAAATGTAGATAATGTTTGCTTACTTGTTTACATATTTTGCCCTGTTTATGCTGCAGACGGTCAAGTTATTGAGCCCAAAATGTCTGCCAGCTTTGTGCCTGACCACAAAGCCTCCATGGTCCTCTTCCTGGACAGAGTCTATGGTATCGAAAATCAGGACTTCTTACTCCACGTGCTGGAAGTCGGCTTCCTGCCCGACATGAGAGCTGCGGCTTCTCTTGACACTGTAATTTCTTCAAGTTTAATTGATGGTTCTTGTTGGGACTTTTGGGGATATGTTATGAGTATAAACCTTTCTTTTTTAGGTGGCTTTCAGCACCACAGAAATGGCATTGGCGCTAAACCGTTACCTCTGCTCGGCCGTCCTACCTCTACTCACCAAGTGCGCCCCCTTGTTTGCCGGCACCGACCACCGCGCCATCATGATCGACTCCATGCTGCACACCATCTACCGGCTGTCCCGTGGCCGAGCCCTCACCAAGGCCCAGAGGGACGTCATTGAGGAGTGCCTCATGTGGCTCTGCAAGTCAGTTGGTGGAGGAACATGGTAATTGGTGAAATCAACAAATCCTCTTTATTCATGACTTTCTATTGACAGGTACCTCCGACCATCAATGCTTCAGCATCTGCTCAGAAGGCTGGTGTTTGACGTGCCCATTCTTAACGAATATGCAAAGATGCCACTCAAGGTACACCATTTTTTTATTGAATTATCTGTCATCTTTCTTTTTCATTATTATTTTTTTCTATATTTAAATTGAAACAATTACAAAACAGTCAATCTGCAATGCACCTATCTACCGTTATAAATATTAAGAATTCAAAAAAAAGATATTTTGATTCTATATGTTTTACTCTACTAACTTGGCTGAATATCCTATAGCTTTTAACCAATCACTATGAGCGCTGCTGGAAGTACTATTGCCTGCCTAACGGCTGGGCCAACTTTGGGGTGACCTCGGAGGAGGAACTTCATCTTTCCCGCAAACTCTTCTGGGGGATTTTTGAGTCTTTGGCGCATAAGGTGAGAACTGATCTTTTTTATCCGCTCCATTGTATTTATAACGATAGTCAAAAGTGCCAATAGTACTTGTATTTGTATGTAGATGAAAGTACAGATACCTATGTAGATATATCGTTTAAAGTTACACAGTGCATGAAATTCAAACTGACATAATGTAGTGGAAATAAATCTTCTCATCTATTTTGTACACTAGCTGGGAATAATTTTGTGAAGTTGGAATTCCATTCCTGTTAGTGAGGAAGGATGTTTTCACATGCGTTTATAGTTTAAAGAAATCTACAAATTCCAAATGTTTTTGTACTCCATTGCTTCCGAACACTCCCTTTTATAACTCTCTATTTATCCCCCACACTGTAGAAATTTGAAGCCGAGCTATTCAAGATTGCCATGCCGTGCCTGTGTGCCATAGCAGGAGCCATACCGCCCGACTATGTGGATGCCAGTTACTCCTCTCACACTGAAAAGAAAGCCTCTGTGGATGCTGAGGGCAATTTTGATCCCAAACCAGTGGAGACCACTAAGTGAGAATTAAAAAACACACCATGTAAACATCAAGCCATGTATATCACTTGTTCATTAAGACATAAGAAGCAACATAGATAGATAGATAGATAGATAGATACTTTATTCATCCCCGAAGGGAAATTCACATTTCCAGCAGCATCCCTGAGCTGAGAACAGTACAATAATAAAGCCAAAAGAATGCAATATACAAATACCCAGTGTGACGTGCAAATGCCCACTGTAGCGTGTTATATAGAATAACTAAACATGCCAATTTACAATTTAAGTATAGTGTTAACTTACTGAAACCTACATTTTGTGAATTGTGTATGTTTGTGTAATAATCTGCACCCCTCAAACTGCAGCAATCAGTAAAATTATATTACACATAATTATTCTTTAGTACCGGGTATATTGGTAATTTGCACAGGTATTGATATTATTGGTTTAATAAAACTTAACCAAGTCCTTGTGATGACAGCACCATAATCCCTGAGAGGTTGGACCTATTCATCAACAAGTATGCAGAGCATACTCATGACAAGTGGGCATTTGAAAAGGTCGGTTATTTGATTATTGAAATATCAATTCAGTTCTCGTATCATTTAATGTTACTTAAATGAGTTTATTTATAGATTCAGAACAACTGGACCTATGGGGAAGTGTTGGATGAAGATGGGAAGACTCACCCAATGTTAAGGCCTTACAAAACATTCTCTGAAAAGGTGATAAAAGTTTTTAATTCTGTAAGCAAATGGAATTTTGCCTTAAGTATACAAATTGCTTTGTAAACAGTTTTCAAATCTTTAATAAACCTGAATTTATACGTCTTTTCCGGACTATAAATCAAAGTTATTTTTCATAGTTTGGCCGGGGGTGCGACTTATATTAACACATTATTATCCATCCATCGCCAGCTGTAGTTCTTGGACTGTGTACTTTAATGAAGGACATTAGCTTGGCCTTTGATGCTAGGTCCTTAGCTTAGCCTTTTGGCCGAGTGGCCCTTTGCCATGATCTTTGATTTTTGCAATCCGGAGATGGAATAAGAGCTTGTTCTGTCCACTCCACGCATCGGCCCGGTATTGCAGTACCTCCGGGAGCGGTGCATTCGCAATGATGGCAGCAAGGCTTTAGGGCTAGGACTTTAGCTTGGCCTTTTGGCTGAGAGTAAGTGTCCCGGCTCCTAGGCTTTGTAGCGTATTATGAACTGACCGATAACGGATAATGGATAATGAATAACGAAGATAGATCAATAACCCTTAAAACCACCCCCCCCCCCACCCCCCATCCATCCATCCATTATCTGCACCGCTTACCCTCAGTAGGGTCACGGGGGTGCTGGAGCCCATCCCAGCTATCTTCGGGCAGTGGGCAGGGGACTCCCTGAACTGGTTGCCAGCCAGTCGCAGGGCACACAGGGACAGATAAATTATTTCGCTCAATCATTCCTACGGTCAATTTGGACCAGCCAATCAACCTGATATGCATGTTTTTGGAATGTGGGAGGAAACCGGAGTGCCCGGAGGAAACCCACGCAGGCACGGGGAGCACATGCAAACTCCACACAGGAGGTTTGATCTCATGACCTCAGAACTGTGCCGCACACGCTCTAACCACTGCGCCGCCATGCTGCCCTAACACATTATTATTATTACATTATTTATTTTCACACTAAACAACAGGAGGAAGCTCTATTCCTGTGTTGAAAATTTCCACCCAAAAAATACAGCCCTTCCCAGAATACGTCACTTGCGAAAATGTCCCTAAAATGACTTTGCATCTCGTCTATTTGGAAAATTTAATAGAACAGGAAAGCAGAGACACTTTGCACCCTGTATATAAATCACTTAAGTTGAAAATATTAATTTGGTGAAATGAGACCACCTTTTCTTGGCAATTTATTTATTAAATTTGTATTATAGGTTGTTTAAACAGGCAGTTTTGCCCCCATATATATTCATTAATAAATAAACATGAATAATTGTATTTAGAATGTTGAAACATATACAATATAACTCAATACTTCACCCACCTGCCCATGCTTCCTAGGACAAGGAGATCTATCGTTGGCCAATAAAAGAATCCATTAAAGCCATGCTGGCATGGGAATGGACTTTGGAGAAGGCCAGAGATGGCGAGGGAGAAGTCGAGAAAAAGGCCGCTACCCGAAAAATCTCCCAAACTGCTACGGTAGTCTCATGTTAAAATGAAAAGTAACATTTTCAAAAAGAAATGGAAAAAAGAAAAAGAAACCTTTTTGTCTTCAGGCCACATACGACCCCAGTCATGGTTACAGCCCTCAACCAATTGACATCGCAGGAATGGCTTTGTCCAGAGAACTGCAGGTTTGTCTGAGACATTGTTTTCTTCTTGGAAAAGATATAGTTAATTCACCCAATTGAAATTGCACCTCCTCTCTGTTTGCAGTCCATGGCCGAACAGCTTGCTGAAAACTACCACAACACATGGGGTCGGAAGAAGAAGTTGGAGCTTCAGTCCAAAGGTGAGAAGCTTTCTTTGTCACACGCTTGCAAACATGGCAAATGTTTAAGTACAATTAAATGTCTCGTGAGGTGGTGGCACGCATCCTCTACTGGTGCCTTATGACACCCTAACTGCTAAGGAGAAGGCCAGAGACAGAGAAAAAGCCCAGGACCTGCTCAAGTTTCTGCAACTCAACGGATATGCAGTGACAAGGTCTGTTACTTTTTGTCAACCTTAGTTTGTAGTGATCCTTGTCTTATTCTTTATCAAATTTGGCAAAGATGGTAAAGTTAAATCAAGTTATGTGATTTTGGTCATCCGGGCAAATATTGGGTATGATAACCCAAGCGTGTGTCTCCATCAATATCAAGCAATCATTGGTTTGTCCCTACCAATATTATGTGATCACTTTAAAAAAATGTGCGCCCTTGTGATAGAATTTTTCCCGATCACAACATAAATGGGTAGTCTTACACAGACTAAATTATAAGTGTGTTTTCTTTACATTTTATGTTCTTCGTCTTCAGAGGCATGAAAGACATGGAGCAGGACATTTCTTCCATTGAGAAGCGCTTTGCCTATGGCTTCCTTCAGAAGCTTCTCAAGTGGATGGACATTGCTCAGGAGTTCATAGCTCACCTGGGTGAGCTAAACATGAACAGGTTCACAGCATGAATGTTGATCTGACATTTTGTCCTGTTGTTTCTTTTTACAGAGGCCGTCGTCAGCAGTGGGCGAGTGGAGAAGTCACCACACGAGCAAGAAATCAAATTTTTTGCCAAGGTGTGCTGGTTGTGTTTTAGAAAAACTGGTTGACAAACCATGAGCCCCATAGTCCATGGCATAAAAATCTTCCAATAATCATTGGTACACTGGAATTTTTGGCGCTACGGTTCTTATCTGGGACTTAGTGAACTGTAGTTACAGTTGTCATTCATATTCCTATAAAATCCATTTCCTGTTGGCTGTGTTCTTTGGATTTTTTTTTTTTTTAATCTTTTTTTTTTTTCTCCGTAGATTCTCTTGCCACTTGTAAATCAGTACTTCAAGAACCACTGCCTCTACTTCTTATCCACCCCTGCAAAAGTCCTGGGAAGTGGAGGACATTCATCAAACAAGGAGAAGGAAATGATTGCAAGGTAGGGTCACAGTTCTCACAATTAAAGTTGAATTTCTAAGGTGAATACAAGAACTGGAAAAAGACAAGAACTAATAGAAATGGTAACACAGTAATGTGTTCATGTAAACTTTCAATCACAGATAAAACTGTTTCACTTATTTTTTCACCTGGTAGTATTTGGTTTTAGGGTTCCACTAAATGAAATTTGTATTTATATTCATTGGCATCTTTTTTTGTAAAACCCAAGAAAAAAATGACTTTTTTGTGACGTTAATATCCTTTCCCTCTTCAAACTTCTCCCATTATCGGCTTTCATGTCATCTCCGTCATCTCTCCTCTCCCCTGTTTGTCTTCTCATCGTCCCATTCCTTTTTTTCTCCTTCGTGTCAGTATCTTCTGTAAAATGGCTGCTTTGGTGAGGCACAGAGTTTCTCTTTTTGGTAAGCGATCTGCATGGCCCGAGTGGGTCTGTTCTACTTGCATTTTCTTTTTCCATTTCGTTTGTGCTGATCACATCGATTTTGTGCCCTCTTGTGCTCTCATTTAGTGCATGATTTTATTCCCAGCACAAATAGCTTGGTTGTGATTTGGATTTGTGCTTCTCACCAACTTGCTGTAAATTGTTAAGGGCCTGACTGATTCTGATTTTGAAAGCCAATGCAGCAAACAAATTCTGATTAAAAAATATTGTTGAAAGGGACATAGAGTTTTATTTAGGGCCTCCTAGTGGTAAAAATACTTCCTACATTTAACTCCTGGGTGCATGACCTACCAGTACATACACTCTTCCATGTGTTGTGGTGGAAAATTAGTGGCCAAAAAAATAAAAATAGTAATGTCCTCTTGTCATAGACATGTTTTATGACAAAAACCTGGAATATGAAATTATTACAACATTTTTATTTGTAAATATTTTGAAGAATAAAAACCCATGGGTTCATTTTAAACCTACTCATGCATCTAAGGGTTAGAAAACGATATTGATTTGAATAATAAGCAAAAATACATAAACTATTATGTAAAGTCACATTTTTCTAAGTGCTTGTAGGTCAGAAATTTGTATTTGATTTACATAAAATTAGACATTATTGTCTGCGATATTTGCGCTAAGGGAGCCCCAAAAGGACAAAAACCTTCTGAAAGGCTGGGCAACAAAATGAGAAGATAGGACGTGCAGTTTGTTCACTCAGAGATTCCATAGTTTGTCTTCTTCCTTGTCCTTTGTAGCACTCCTTTTAAGTAGCATGACACAATACAGCAACATGTAGTGGTCAAATTACACCGTGTCCCTTTAAGAAAGAACGCATAGTTTTGAAACTGGACTTGCTTTTACACTGCTGCGGACATCATTTCTGTTGGCAACTTCTTCCATTTGTGTGAAACACAGGAGTTAAATACTGATTTCCTATGTATGTTTTTGAAGAGTAGATCCACTAATTGACTCAAGTTTGCTAACCTCAGAACTGAATTCCCTTTTGTTACATGTATTCAGGCCCGAAACCAGAAGCGTAATTTTTAAATCTCAGGAAATACCAATAGGTGTCAGGTAATACATTATTTTCCTAATATAGAATGAAAGCTTTCTGCTTATCTGGACAGTGCCATATATCACTTAGAATATATTTAAAGTACTGTATATGATGTTTGTGACTAGATTAAGGATATAGCACAAGCCTAGAAATCTGAGGTGATGAACTCAGGTCTAGTCAAGGAAAGTACCTCTGACTGTCCCATCTGCCGTTTCTAGGGACTGATGCAAGTGCCGTGGTTAACTGCCTACACATTCTATCCCGCTCGCTGGATGCCCGGTAGGTCTCCATTTCTTGTGCTTCGAATAAATAAAACTAATAATAAATAATGTGTAACACTATCTCAGGACTGTAATGAAGTCGGGGCCCGAGATCGTCAAGGCCGGCTTGCGTCAGTTCTTTGAGAGCGCCGCCGACGACATTGAAAAAATGGTGGAGAATCTCAAGCTGGGCAAAGTGTCCAGCCGTAACCAGGTCAGACACCAACCGGATCAAGACCAAGGTTAGATACAGTGAAAATGTACATAAAAAGATAAGCCTTGTTTCTTGCTGTAGGTGAAAGGTGTGTCCCAAAACATTAACTACACCACCAACGCCCTCCTGCCCGTTCTCACGTCCCTTTTCGACCACATCGCTCAGCACCAGTTTGGAGACGACGTCATGAGTGAGTTCAGAGTGGTCGGGTCAGGTAGTCAAAAAGACCAGGCTAACACTTCGGCCTTTTTCCTCCTCAGTGGACGATTTGCAAATCTCCTGTTATCGGCTCATGTGCAGCATCTACTCGCTGGGCACGGTGAAGACGCCACATGTTGAAAAGTGAGGACTTTTATCTTTCAGCGTTCTCTTATTTTTTTTTAATTTCATCTACTCTTTTCTATTTATTATTTCCTTTCACAACCTCCTCTACCTATTCTTGCTCTTCTTTTCTTGCTCTTTTGGTTCTCATTTTCTCCTCCACCGTTTTTGGCATTTTGCTCTTTTACATTTAGCATTTCAAGATTTTCTTTTTCCTCTCTGTCCTACATATTGTCTTCTCGCTCTTTATTTTTATGCAGACAGCGTCCCGCTCTTGGCGAGTGTTTGGCCCACCTCGCAGCAGCTATGCCCGTTGCCTTCCTTGAGCCGGAGCTGAATGAGTTCAATGCATTTTCTGTTTACACCACCAAGACTCCACGGGAAAGAACCAGTGAGCCTAATCACGATGCAACATTATCATCACTACCTTTTATAAGTTGTGGAACCGTTGTATTGAAACTAAAGCATTGTATTCCAGTGAATTGGTTTATTGTTGATTTAGTAGACCCTAAAGAATAAGGAGAGAAGACATCTATAGATTTTGAACTTGTAAAGAGATCAGCTGAGGACTCGATCCTTGGATAAGAAATTCCAACCTGTTCTAAATGCCCTCTCGTGAGCCCTTTCTTTTTATTAGATCTCCTAGGTTACAAAAGTAGAGCTGCCCTAAAGGGCGTAGAAATCAAAAAGATGTAAACAGTGAATAATAGTCAATATGATTCAGATTCAGATATACTTTATTGTCATTCTTGTACACGTGTATACAGAACGAAATGTCGATACATCTGACCCCCACAGTTTTCTTGAATGTACAGATATAAATAAATGTTGTACTGAGTTAGAGTATTGAAGTACTGATAATATGCTAAATAATTTATAGCTATGTATAGTATTATACAGTAGCGCAAAGAGTGCAAGAGGAGCAGCTAACCAGATGTGCAAAATGGGCAGTCAGGTAAACAAGTCATTATACAATAACAATAACCCTGGAGTACGATAGTGCAGAGGAGAACAGATGTGCAAAGGAGTGGCTAGGTATAAGAGAACTGCCAGTAGTGCAAAAAAACAAACAAACAGATGTACAGATTAGCAGCTGTGTAGGCTTATCGTGTGTGTGATTGACCATTTAACAGTCTAATATGACAAACAACAATGAGGTATACTAGTCGAAACAAAGAACTGGCATCCTATGCAATCTTTTTTGCAGGTATCCAATATTAAAAATAGAAGAAACGTATCTCTTGTGTTGCATAAAAATTACCATATATACCAACAACAATTATATCACTTTGCTCAATTCTAGTAACTTGTTTACTATTTCCTATAGGATAATAAAAATAAGTGCATAATTATCTAACATTTAGCAAATGTTTATTTATTGTATTTTAAATGATTCTTAAGACTCAACAGAAAAATAAAATATGTAAACATCTGCTAGTGGAACAAAACAACTTCACTTAAGAAGAGAAATATTGTTTTACTTCTGTTACTACTACATTTTCCCTCAATTCTCCTGCTGGACTTTTTTCACTGTAGTATCAGTCAAGAAGTTTGATAATCCACCTTAAAAAATATCTGAAAAGCATTTGCTGCTACATATGAACCTGGACTGTAAAAAAAAAAACAACACTCTTGTCTCTTCAGTTTTGGGTCTCCCCAGCCAAGTGGAGGAGCTGTGTCCTGACATCCCCGAACTGGACATCCTCATGAAGGAGATCCATGATCTGTCAGAGTCTGGGGCGCGCTACACAGAAATGCCTCACGTGATTGAGATCACGCTGCCCATGCTGTGTAATTATCTCCCGCGCTGGTGGGAGAGGGGCCTAGAGAACTTCCCTGAGCTGGAAGGCCAGATCTGCACCTCGGTCACCTCCGAGCACCTCAACCAGCTGCTGGGGAGCATTATGAAGATTGTGGTCAACAATCTGGGTATTGATGAGGCTTCCTGGATGAAGAGGTTGGCAGGTCAGTGGGATCTTACTACCATTGGATGCATTGAATTACATACATTTAGAACATTTCAATTTTTGCTTGAATATTTGTTATGCATACTGTTATCACTTTCAGAAATTATATAATTTTAAGAATTTCTACCAACCTGTGTGCAGTGTTTGCTCAGCCCATTGTAAGCCGAGCCAAACCGGAGATGCTCAAGTCCCATTTCATCCCCACCATGGAGAAACTTAAAAAGCGTTCGGGCAAGGTTGTGGCCGAGGAGGATCATCTGCGCATGGAAGGCAAGACGGAGATTGATAATGAGAACGGAACAATTCGAGACGAGTTTGCAGTTCTGTGCCGGGATCTCTATGCTCTCTATCCTTTGCTGATCCGCTATGTGGACAACAACAGGTGAAAGGATTTTTGAGTTTATTATGAAATCTCGATTTATTCCTGTGATGTCATCACTATCTTCATGCAGGGCAAGATGGCTGACATCTCCTGATCCCGATGCAGAGGAACTCTTCAGGATGGTTGGGGAGGTTTTCATTTTCTGGTCCAAGTCTCACGTGAGTTTTGCCCTCTAGTTCTTTTTTGTTCTGTCACCCCAATTACATATAACAAACTCCAAACTCTGTGCATACTTGATGTGTGTTTATCGGTCATTACAATAATATACACTCCAAAAAAGTCATGTATTTGTACTTGCTACCTTCTATTGTCACTTGTATGTGTATGCATTTGAATATTTTTGCAGAATTTCAAACGTGAGGAGCAGAACTTTGTGGTAATGAATGAGATCAACAACATGTCTTTCCTTACCGCTGATAGTAAGAGTAAGATGAGCAAGGTGAGTGAGGACACAGAAACACACTTGCACACAGATGTCTAGCGCCGATATGATGCACATATTTTAATTGAAAATCACCAATAAGTTGGATTTACACAAAATAAAATCAATTGCTTTCTTATTTTGTGGTCCTAAGTGTCACAAAATCTGTCTATGGAATCTGTTACATTATAAAGATTCAGATTATTAACTGACATTTGTTTACTTATTGTTTTGATGGCAGCGAACAAGTCCTACGTTTTGCTGTTAAATACAATAATATAAAAATGTACTACCTAGAATCCCGTGGAGCAGAAAAAAAGTGACATGATCGCTCTCAGCCCATAGCGAGCCCGGTCCATTTTGCTTGGGTGGTGTGAGTTACCAATGGAATAACTTCCACATTATATTGTAGCGTTAACTTCTTTCTACTTCTACCTTTTCTTGTCAGTCCACATTGACCTATTTACTTTATCTTTTTCTTTGCTTCATTTTCGCGGTTGACTCTTATTTTTGGTGACTTTTCGCCACCTCCCTTCACATGCAATATCTGCCCCAAAACAGCTCTTTTTCTAAAACTTGTTTTTCCTTAAATGCAACATTCGTCCGTTTTTACATGTAATTTAAATGGCATAACAGCAGGTAAAGTAATATGGCTGTGGCTATCTACAGTAGATTTATTTTTTTAGTTCCTGTCTTTTAATTATACTCGATTAGTAATTGCAAACAGTGTCGATATTGTAAGCCAAGGGTCGACAGTAAATCAGAACACCACTTAGAACAATGTTGAAAAAGTATAGCCAAGGAATTGATAAATACTTTCAGACATAGAATAGAATAGAATATACCTTTATTGTCATTGTTACAAAATGGGTTGAACATAATGTGACAGCGAAATTGGACGTGGCACTCCAGTTACACATTTTACAGTGAGGATAAAAGAAAACAAAGAAGATAAAGGAACCAAGAAGATAAAAGGTTATAATTTACACAATATTTACACAAGACATCAAATAAATACAAAAATGAGTAAATACTTGATTTAAATGTATAGATAAGCACAACTAAATAAATAATGTGATGATCAAAGTAATAATGTGATGTTTAAAACTGGAAAACGCGCGCAATAATGACTACTTATTCAGTGACACATTTGAATGATCTAATAATACCTATTGCAGCCTAGTCATATTGGAAGGGGCATTATGTCACGGTTTTCTCATTTTCCTCATGCTGAAGTTTCGAGTATTTCCTTGCCTTCATGTAGGTTTTAGATTAGGGGATGGTGTGTAATGGTAGTCTGTAGTCTTTACAGACCTTCAAGACTTCCTGTGATTAAGAGCTATACAAATAAACATGACTTGACCTGACTAAGCACATATAAATAGAGATCAGAAAGAAAACTTGATTTGGAAAAATTATGTGTAAATCCAGCTTAAGACATTTCAGCCACTATACGATAACAAATTAAGGAACTAATCTCTGAACAATTTACTAACATGTGCACATCCTGCAAAACATAAAAAACATTCTCATCAGTCATGTGTGTTTCTTCCTCTCTGGATAAGATGGTAAAAGCTTTCTGAACCAAACCAGCCAAAACTTGCATTATGTGTTCACCGCATTCTGAAATTATTTACAGTTCTCCACTTTTTACACATTTTTATCGAGTGCACCACTAACACGCCAAACTCCCAGGAGCGTTTTTGAGAGGCAGTTTGCGGTGGTCGAGGACAGACGGTGGCGTGTCGCTAACTGTGCTCTCTTCTTGTATCCTGGGTCGGGGTCGGACGGCGGGCCGCTAGGCCGGAGATGGAGAGGTTAGATTTTGTTTGTGCACGAGCACTAGGCTGACCGCATGGGCTCTCTCTGGGTTTGGGCCAGTCTTTATCGTCCAGCTTCACGCCGTGGCCCGGCACACTTTTTGTCACGTAGATACCAACATGTGCTCGCCTGTGCTCGCTTCCACACACTCACATGCACAGGCACACGTGTTATTTTTGTTTTTCGACCTGAGCACCAGTTACAACTGTGCAGTGAAAAACAGTGTAGCTTTTAACATTGGGTATCTTTTTTAGCCAAAAACAACTTTTGTTTATGTCAAGGTATTCCGAGACATACATTCATAATAAATGTTCAATATAACTCTTTATTATCTACAGTACAGGGAGTGCAGAATTATTAGGCAAATGAGTATTTTGACCACATCATCCTCTTTATGCATGTTGTCTTACTCCAAGCTGTATAGGCTCGAAAGCCTACTACCAATTAAGCATATCAGGTGATGTGCATCTCTGTAATGAGAAGGGGTGTGGTCTAATGACATCAACACCCTATATCAGGTGTGCATAATTATTAGGCAACTTCCTTTCCTTTGGCAAAATGGGTCAGAAGAGGGACTTGACAGGCTCTGAAAAGTCAAAAATAGTGAGATATCTTGCAGAGGGATGCAGCACTCTTAAAATTGCCAAGCTTCTGAAGCGTGATCATCGAACAATCAAGCGTTACATTCAAAATAGTCAACAGGGTCGGTCGCAAGAAGCGTGTAGAAAAACCAAGGCGCAAAATAACTGCCCGTGAACTGAGAAAAGTCAAGCGTACAGCTGCCAAGATGCCACTTGCCACCAGTTTTGCCATATTTCAGAGCTGCAACATCACTGGAGTGCCCAAAAGCACAAGGTGTGCAATACTCAGAGACATGGCCAAGGTAAGAAAGGCTGAAAAACGACCACCACTGAACAAGACACACAAGCTGAAACGTCAAGACTGGGCCAAGAAAAATCTCAAGACGGATTTTTCTAAGGTTTTATGGACTGATGAAATGAGAGTGAGTCTTGATGGGCCAGATGGATGGGCCCGTGGCTGGATCGGTAAAGGGCAGAGAGCTCCAGTCCGCCTCAGACGCCAGCAAGGTGGAGGTGGGGTACTGGTATGGGCTGGTATCATCAAAGATGAGCTTGTGGGGCCTTTTCGGGTTGAGGATGGACTCAAGCTCAACTCCCAGTCCTACTGCCAGTTTCTGGAAGACACCTTCTTCAAGCAGTGGTACAGGAAGAAGTCAGCATCCTTCAAGAAAAACATGATTTTCATGCAGGACAACGCTCCATCACACGCATCCAAGTACTCCACAGCGTGGCTGGCAAGAAAGGGTCTAAAAAAAGAAAAACTAATGACATGGCCTCCTTGTTCACCTGATCTGAACCCCATAGAGAACCTGTGGTCCCTCATCAAATGTGAGATTTACAAGGAGGGAAAACAGTACACCTCTCTGAACAGTGTCTGGGAGGCTGTGGTTGCTGCTGCACGCAATGTTGATCGTGAACAGATCAAAGCACTGACAGAATCCATGGATGGCAGGCTTTTGAGTGTCCTTGCAAAGAAAGGTGGCTATATTGGTCACTGATTTGTTTTTGTTTTGTTTTTGAATGTCAGAAATGTATATTTGTGAATGTTGAGCTGTTATATTGGTTTCCCTGATGAAAATAAATAATTGAAATGGGTATACATTTGTTTTTTGTTAAGTTTCCTAATAATTATGCACAGTAATAGTCACCTGCACACACAGATATCCTCCTAAAATAGCTAAAACTAAAAAAGCCCCACTCCAACTTCCAAAATATTCAGCTTTGATATTAATGAGACTTTTGGGTTCATTAAGAACATGGTTGTTGTTCAATAATAAAATTAATCCTCAAAAATACAACTTGCCTAATAATTCTGCACTCCCTGTATACCTAAATGTTCAAGTGACAAAACACAATATAAAAATTTAATGAACTGCCCTGAACATGATAAAATTGCTGACATAATATAGGTGATAGATTTAAAGTTAAGTAGACGCTGAAAATAAGAAGAGAAGACATCAATGGATTGAACTTGTAAGGAGAAAAATATATACATATACTTCTAAGCAAGATATAATTACTGTATACAACAAATGTAATTATCATTTTTGACAGACTTTGTGACTATGTTACATTTGAACCTACTCACAATAATTATTCAACAATTATTTGAAAAGAAAATCAATCGATAATTTTGCCAGACAATATCTTTAAACCGGTAGATTTAAAGGTAGATACAATTTCAGCCTTTTAATATGGAAGAAATTTGAGCAATTACACGGATAGTAACAACAATTTTTTGACAGTCAAGTTGTTTAAAGATGTTGTTTTAAAAAAAACACTCACTTTTTCAGCCTTTATGAAAATATATTCTGATTCCTCAGATCCGAGTTAAACTTTTATTTTTTAGATCGATAATTGACATTTTATTTTTTTCCACTGATTGTGTGATAAAAGATTACAATTAATTAAAAATCAACACATTTGACAACAATTGCTAAAACAATATATTACTGTATAATTACTGTACACTATATCAAAACAATTGTTGATGTACGGCGACTCTTACTTTGGAAAATAACACCATCTGAATGACATAAATAGTCACATTTCTATGCTGCCAATTTAACCAAGAGTCCTGTTTTAAAAAAAAAAAAAAACTGGAATTCTAACATGTTTCATTATCCAACTCCAATGAATCCACAAAATGAATAAAAGTTGAATCGATTGTTGGAAAATGTACTCAAAATTGGCTTCCTGAACTTATTTTAAAGGCCCAACTTTCAAGATTTGCATATGAATAATGAATAGCTTAGTTTTGTGGGAAGATGCATATGAACAGGACCTTGAAAACAATTATAAAACATATATCACAATTACTTAGTTTATATTTATTAATTAGCATTATTGAGACAAGAAAAAACACAATCATGTTAGCCGTCAAATCTGTTCAAACCGTAGTCTTTGTGTGTATGTGTGTTCGTTTTAGTTAGCGGTGGGTCTGCAGTGAAATTTCATGCAATTTCTGTGCTGTTGTAGATTGTAGTGTGATGGTGGTCATGGCACCCGGCTATGCAGTTCTTTGAAAGCAGCCGGGTGCCATCGTCTTGCTTTGTTTGATTAATAAAACAGTTTGTCTGTAGATAGTTGTTGTCATGTGGGGTGGGTGTTCTGATGTCGGATTTCTTACAGCTTTGTCAAATATCGCTGGGGGACACTTTTCCACCATCATCTTCATCAATATTAGTACAGTGGCCCCTCTACATACGAGAGTAATTTATACCTGGATCAAGCTCGTATTTAGAATTTCTAGGTTTTCCCCATGAGAAATAACTGAAAATCAATTTATCAGTTTACCGCTTCCCAAAATCATTTAAGTAAACCTTAAATAGCTATAAAGGGCAGCACGGCGGCGCAGTGGTTAGCGGGTGTGCAGCACAGTTCTGAGGCCATGAGACCGAACCTTTCTGTGTGGATTTTGCATGTTCTCCCCGTGCTTGCATGGGTTTCCTCCGGGCACTCCGGTTTTCTCCCACATTCAAAAACATGTCAGGTTAATTGGCCGGTCCAAATTGTCCCTAGGTGTGAATGAGCGAGTGAGTTGTCTGTCCCTATGTGCCCTGCGATTGGCTGGCAACCAGTTCAGGGTGTCCCCTGCCCACTGCCTGAAGATAGCTGGGATGGGCTCCAGCACCCCCGTGACCCTACTGAGGATAAGCGGTGCAGATTATGGATGGATGGATGGATGGATGGAAAAATAGCTATAAAACACATCTTCCTGATCACCGAAAACATACTCAAATATTAATTTACCATAAACGTACAGTAATAAGATGCTTTTATATTAATGGACTAAAATGCGAGTTTATTATGAGCATTTACCATGGAGGAAGTCGGCGGTTGCTAATTGCGGTGTATCCATGGTGGTGGAGGAGGAGTGAGGGAGAAAGGTGCAGAAAGAGTGAGTATGCACAAGAACGGACGATTAAAAAAAAATGACAACACAAGGTTGCGGGATCAGGTCAGTATGGCGGTAAATACACGTGCTAGGTGGGATGAGCTGATGCTGGCGGTGATGAGTCTTGAGCACTCTAGTGGTAGCATTAGAAAATTCTTGTAACTTGAGTGTTTTTCTCGTATGTGGGGTAGATTTTTGCTTGAACTATATATTGTATCGCGAAAATTTCATTACTAGGGTAGCTTGTATGTAGAGGGGCCACTGTACTAGTCTAGGGGTTTCCAAACGTTTTGTTTTGAGGGCTGCATACAAAAAAATATTTTAAAAAAATATCAAAGAGTAGGTGTCAGGAGATTCAAACTCGTCGTTGGACACCGGTGTCTAAACTCCCTCATCTTTCCAGACAAGAACCCCCTCAACTCTATAAATAAATGAAAAATAAACATAGGATTTGCAGACAATGTAAGTGTTACCCTAACCATTTGTGGATTTTTGACACCCTTTTGCAGCAATGCCAAAAATTGATACTTTAGCTTGCATGGATCTGTTGGTGACAGCGAAAGAGTAGACTTTCTCAGGGATCTAAATAGCTAGTGGTGGCTGCAGGTATCTTCCATCACATTTACTAACTGGACCCGCACCTTCCTTGTCTAATTCATTGACACTATTAAAAACCTTCAACTATTGACAATCCCATCACGTGTTGGTCCCTTGATAGCTTAAAGACGAGAATCTTCTGTCCTTGGTAACTGCTTGAGTGATACAGTGGCGGGCAGAAGACAGACAGTAAAGAGAGTTGCAAGTCAGGACCCTCTCGAAGCCAAAGCCAGAACTTGTCTGGAAAGTATTCATGATGCTTCTCTCTTATGGTCATTTAAAATGCATCCTTATGGCTTACTTAAGATATTGGACTTTGATGGTGGAGTTCAATATAATTTGCTTCAAAATCACACAGTTTATTTTGGTCAATTGCAGTTTCTTAGCAGTGCGTGGATATTTTCCAGGTACACTCCATGTGTGTGTGACTAATATGAAGGCGCATTGTGAGAAATGCAGCTTTAATTAAGTCCGTTAGAAGGACAAGAACGTTCTTGTTGGAAAAATGTTTCCATTTGTCGTTGAGTCATTTGTTTGCATGCTCCGCCACTCTGCATGTTGTGATTCTGCCCATCACATTGCCAATGATGCTTGTTCCATTTTAATGGTTTTGGTTTTGTAAACTAGTCCGTTTCCCCAAGCTCTCAGTTCATCTCAAGGATGCATGATTGACAAATCGATAATGAAAGGTGAAGTGATTTATTAATATAGTGGTCAATTAGGTTTGTATTCATCATTTTCTCACAGCAAATCAGGTGATGGTTTAAATGACAAGGACCTAAACGTAAACTTAAAATCTTGTAAAGAGGAAATTTATTAGCAATCTGGCTTTGTTCATGATAAATGAAAGACACCTTTGACCAGTCTTGATTAATAGTAGATACAATTTATTTTTGGTCGTTTTTACTGCCTTGTTGGAACTAAGTAATTCTACATGTTACAGAAAAAAGCCATTTATACTTTTTCCATTCACTATCTCGTCGTGAATGACTTAAAGTGCCGGACAGAATAACTACTAGTCTATTATATGTTGGAAGGCCCTTCAATCCGACCTAAAATGCTTTGGTCCAATTCTTAAATTGCTAAGCTCAAGAAAATTAAGAAGATCACCGTTGTACATTTTACTTTTTACTTTAATTATCTGGTCCTTTCAAAATAGATAGAAAAACACTTAAAATTGAGTTAGTTGGAACTATTATAAGGACTGAAAAAAAGCCTACAACTAGGAGTCTCTGCCCAGTCGATGAGAACATTCCCTTTTGCCTATTGTAGTCTGGAGGCTCCGAGCAAGAGCGTACCAAAAAGAAGCGGCGGGGCGATCGCTATTCGGTGCAGACTTCGCTCATCGTGGCGGCTCTGAAGAAGATGCTTCCCATTGGTCTTAATATGTGCTCACCTGCAGACCAGGAGCTCATTAACCTGGCCAAGCTTAGATACTCACTGGTACTGTGACACCTGAAATCAATTCATTCATTCCCTGTGGGCACAATGACATCAAATCCCTAATCTCTTTTTTAGAAAGACACTGATGAAGAAGTGAGGGAATTCTTACATAACAATCTTCACCTTCAAGGAAAAGTAAGTTCATAATATTTTTCATACCAAACTATTTACTGAAAAAACAGAATATATTTGCCCAAATTCTTGATTTTTTTGTAAGCTAATATCCTTTCAGGTAAAGTTTTAGGACACCAAGCAGTCGAATATATAATACAAACATGTTACTTGTAGGTGGAGGACCCAGCAATGCGATGGCAGATGTCCCTGTACAAGGAGATGTCGGGAAAAGCTGAAGATGCAGAGGACCCTGAAAAGGTGGTCAAAAGGGTCCAGGAAGTGTCTGCAGTTCTGTACCACATTGAAGTGGTGAGTACAAAAAAAGACAAATACAGTAAACCCCAGGGATTTGAAAATCTGTTTTAAAGTAGAGAATGCAAAGTGAAACCCCCGTAGAGTGGGGAATAGAAACCTATTGTAATTAACTAATAGTTTCTGTACTCCTGGTATGTACTCCAGATAAAAAACATTGAAATAACAAAATATTTATTAACATTTATTTAGTATCTACAGTGGAACCTCGGTTCTCGACCATAATCCGTTCCAGAATCCTGTTCGAAAACCGATTTGTTCGATCACCGAAATCATTTTTCCCATTAATAAATAATCGTTTTAATCCGTTCCAACACCCTGAATGTTTACCTTGAATGTTTAACGTAAAGCTAACCCAGGCTAATCGTAGGTTCGTGTTATCGTAATCTTCCGTACGAAAGATGACGCTAACATGAACGTGTAAAAATAAAAAAAAGGATAAAGAAAAGAATTATGAATAGGACTTCTTACCTTTGTGGTGGTCAGCAGAAGGCGCAGGTGGACGGTGGGGAGAGGAAAATCATCAAAAGTTTTTCAACCTCTTCCAAAACTTGCGGCCGTTGCTTGCTTATAGCACTCACTCCCTTAGCCACATCACTAGATTTCACAGCCTCCTTATTCTTTAGTATCGTACTGATAGTAGATTAAGCCATGCTGTATTCCCTAGCAAGATCAGACACTCGCACACCTCCTTCATATTTTGCTATTATTTCTTTCTGAAATGCAATAGTTGTACGCACTACTTTTCTTTTTTCACCTATAGCAACTTTGCTGCTTGCACTGGCTTTCTTCGGAGGCATAATAAGGGGCTAAAACACCCGTGCGCCGCTCAGCATCGCACCCTAGCGTACGCACTCATTACCGGCGTTCGAACTCCGATTTTTTTGACCGAACAGCGAAGCAAGAATTTCTCGAAATTTTTGGTCGGACTCTGATTTGTTCGAACTGAGAGCCGTTCGAAAACCGAGGTTCCACTGTATTTGTGATAAAACAGATTTTAAACCTTCCACTCCTGAGGATTGTTATGCCCCTAAAAGACTTTGTTGGTTTAGATGTCTTCTTTATATTAATAGTCGTCCTGAACGTTACTTGGTTATGGCCATGCATCTTAGAGAGAGTAGTTATTTGTGCGCCCTTTTCTTATTTCTGAATAATTGCAAGCTTTGTTTCCATGGTTATTCTGTTTTTGCTTCTCCCTTTAGCATCCCTGGTACACATAGCAAATACATATTGTACAAATAATTCAATATTGTATTAAGATTCTGAACTAAATAAAGTAGAGAAAAAGTTATGGGAAGTAGTTTAGACAGTTACTTGTTAATATTTTCATGATGCCATGACGCGAACCAACAGCAGACCTTAACTCGTCATACACACAAGCACCGCAAAGTTTGAATTTTAAGCCATGCAAAGTTATTTGTTGATGATAATTATATGGGGAAAAGGCCATAAAGAGTGGCTGAAAAAAACATTTTATTCTTCAGCGTCAAGTGAAAACATTGCAAGGCGGGGACACCATATATCAGGTGTCATCTGTAAATTGTTGTACTTGAGAAGTTTATTAGATTTTTTCACACATGTTTCATGAACAAGAATTTAAACCCAAACCGCCCATCTCATAACACTGGAGTCATTAAATGACAGCCTTTGGAATAAAAGTCTTTTGTGTTGTTATTTTTTTACAGACAGAACATCCCTTCAAGTCCAAGAAGATGGTATGGCACAAGCTTCTGTCCAAACAACGGCGGAGGGCTGTTGTAGCCTGCTTCAGGATGACGCCACTCTACAATATTCCCACGTAATAATTCCTGTAATATAGGGGTTCTCCAATTAAGGTCACTTTCTAACATATCTTGCTTATGAATTGTGGTAAAAAAGGCACACTGTATTCACAAACGACAACTCGAATACAACTAACACTATAGACCATGGCACATGACATAAAATGTTTTTGTTAATTTGTTTTTAATGCCACATCCTGCCACAGGCACAGAGCCACCAACATGTTTCTGGACGCCTACAAACGCAACTGGTTGGAGACGGAAGGGTACTCCTTTGAGGACAGGATGATTGACGATTTATCGGTTTGTCTTCTCCATTTTCGACTTTCAATCCTTTTCAAATGTTAATGATGTTCATCCGTGCATATCATTTTGATAATTAACAGCTTCAAAATACTGTACGTGTATAATTTCTATGATCACAACAGACGACATTTACCCATGTGAACTAAAATAGGTTTCTTGACTAATGTGTATGTGTTACATGGTAAATAATTTGAGGCCTAAGCTGTTTGTACATTATATAGAAAGCCCTTGAGGAAGAGGAGGAGGAGGAAGAGGAGACGGAAACCAAGCCTGACCCGCTTCATCAGCTCATCCTGCATTTCAGCCGGACTGCTCTCACAGAGAAAACGTAACATTGTTTCAGGTTCATTTTCTTTTGTTTCTGCTTCTAAGCAACTCTTTTCCTTTTTCAGAAAACTTGACGTTGACCACCTGTATATGTCATACGCTGACATCATGGCAAAAGTAAGGAATGTCGCAATTCTGTGTTTATAATGTCTAGGAAATTAAAAATGCCTTATCACATTATATTACCCGTTGTATGAAATTTACATGCAGTAGACCCCCAGGATAGGATTTTATTCCATTCTGAGGTGGGGATTTACTGGGGAAAGAAACCTATGGTAAAATTTTGAATTGTTTATGTTTTTTTTTGACGTCTTAAAGTGGGGAAATTATTTAAGATAACACATATTAAACGGTGTCTGAAATAATGAAATCATGTCTGGGCGTGCATCTTTTAAGTCACGCCTACAACTTACAAAACGTCTCCGCCCGGTTGGCTGACAACTTTTTCAAGGGAAGAAAAAAAAAACGAAAGATATTTTTCAAATCAAAGTTTGCTTTATTCCGATTTCGAAATCTTCGTTCGGTTTGGAAATTTCAGTTCGTTTGGCAATTTGCATACTCGGCAGCCAATCAGAAGCCAGCAGCGAATAACCTCATGCTTCCGGACTTTCCTGAGTGTTATAATGTCGTGCATCTGCATATAATTTTCCAAAGTAGACAGAGAACACAAGAAAAATGAAGAAGTGGTTAGGAATCAAGCCAAAACCTCAGCTCCAGAAGAAAGATTCAAAAGAAGCTAACAAAATTGATGACGCTACAAAACGTAAACGTACATTAAAAGCATCGTGCAAAGAGGAGTTCACGTGGCTTTTAGCAGAGGACGCAACGCAAACATTGCATGAATGAAGATGAGTAAATACAGGTACATGGAAGATGGCAGATGGAAAACAGCGTTGTCACATACATGCAATGAATGTTATAAGTAGATTTATAATAAACTTAATTTTAAAGGGTTCTGTTATATAGTCTGATTATCAACCCTTAATACTTTGCAACAACGGGTTTCTTTGCGATGAGTCGTCTTATTGCGTTTCAAATTGTGAAAAATGGCAGCTTTATGGCTGGGCAGGCAATTTTTCAGAGTTGTCTGCCCTGGTGTCCAGAAACTTTTTGTCATGACTTTCAGGCACTTGTATTAAAGTAAACAGGTCGCAAGGCAAGGTTTTTTTTAATCCCTGGGGTCTACTGCATTTAAAATTGACACATGAGTTTTTCCTAAAATTGAATGTTCTTTTTTTCGTTATCTGTCTTTGTAGAGTTGCCATATTGGTGAGGATGACGAAGGGGGAGAGCAGGAGGGGGAAGAGCCATCCTTTGAGGTGCGGCAGACAGAGATGGTATGGGGGGACCAAGGGAAGGGGAGACAGGGGAGTCAGCCAAGGAGCAGCTCCCTGCGCCACCAGTGACCTTGCGTCATCCACACACTCGCACATTCCCCCTAAGTCCACTTCATTATAGACACCAATAATACTCAAGTCTTTTTTTTTAATCTTAGTGTGATCCAACTCACAAGTCCGGCGATGTGCATGCCTTTTTGGTGTCAGAACATCGCAGAGTCTTTTCTTTACATCTCCCAGTGCCGAGTTGTGGATCCAACCAGATTTTGGTGGATCGACTCACACCCTCACTTCCCTTTTACTCACTTTGGAACAAGTCTCACTTGATAACAGGAAAACTAACCGTGACATTGGTTTTGTTTTGTTTGTCCCAACTCCTGCAGTCCGTTGCATTTTATTCCCCCCAAGATTTCATTATTTACTGTTCTAGAATTGCATTCTACAATTCTTTAATTTTAAATGTAAAAAATTGTTTGTCCCTAATGCATGTTCTCCCCTCACACTTCTCAACCCCATTCACAATACTTACAGCGCTCACCCAGCTTAGAGATGAACTGAACATTAGCAAATGAAGAAAAGGTTCAGGACAATTACAAGCAGTAAGGTTTATAGTGTGAAATGAAATAACAGTTAGATGGTATTCTGAGTTCAGTGAGTGGGTAATTAAGTCATGTGTTTCAAAGGCTGGTAGTGTACAATAATTCAATGTGCCGCAATGTAGCAAATCTGAATTATAATAGTATGCATTTATGCCTTAAGATTTGAGTGACACGACGTAGATTGTCTTTAATGGATATTCCTAGCTCTGACTTGACGGAGTGCTCAATGGTAGCCATACAAAGAACAGAAATCATAACTGCTCAAGTACTACTAATGTTGAGTAGTTTAAGATGGAACACACAGAAATCGAAGGTTTTTATTCTAGCATGGGCATCTTGGATGGAAAACAGTTGGGACAAAAGCATAAAGCCTTTCCTGGTCCAAGGTCAAAGTTGATTCCAATCTGAAAAACTCGACATCAGTATTTTACATATTATTATTTCTCGAGTCCCAAGACTTTTGGCGTGACGTATTTCAGTGGCTAGTAACATCATACAGACAAGTCTTTGCAGGCCAGCGTAACGTTAACAGGTTAGAAGGATATAAAAATAACCAAATCACTTAAACTGAAGTGAATGATGAGAAAAAGTGTAATCAAAATGTGAATGCTTCAAAAATTATGACACAATTTTAGGTTAATGCAATGATCTAAAGCTAACTAAAACTGGAGCAAAAATGTGCTTGATTCAGTATTATATTTGGTTTTAGTGTTTGGCCTTATCGAAGATAGAACAGCCATCTGGAAAGTTTACCCTTACTTTATCACACAATACTTAAGTTACCTTTTTTCCCTAATCTCGATTATTTTGAATACCATTATGTCAAAAAGGTAGATCCAAGACAAAGACTATTAATAACTGTACTAAAAGCTCGTCATGATATTCAAACCACAACAAATGAAACTCTTATCTCAAGGCATCGCTGTACTTTAGAACTGCTGGAGTCATTAGAAAATATGTGCCAATGTTTTATACCGTACTTCCGCACATTATGGCTCGAAAGGCTTTATTATTTAATTTTGTTAGTTGAATTCATATAACAAAAGTATTGGTACATGCATTTTTGACACCAACTTGTTATAATTTTCTACATGCCGTTCACCATGGCGGGAATCATTAGGAGGCCCTTATAAAATTGTCTCTGTTAGGAACCGCCACTATTTGAGGAACTACGGTATTTATTTCAAAGTCTCTCCAGTTTGACATCAAGGAAGCAAGTTAAAAGGGATATGTTGCACAGTTTAAATGAGTCTTCGATCTACAACTTTCTCTCTGAGCCACAATCGTGATAAACGTCGGTGTGTCCCTTTTAACTGCAAATCTCATATATTTGTGTTAAAATTGTATTAATCATTATTATTGTGATGCGAGTTGCATGCTGGACATGAATTTCTGCCAACTGTCGTGTTTGTCATGTCTATATGTAACTTTTGACTAAAAATACGGCTGCAGTTCAAGCTTGTGGAAGTCATCAAGTGGCTGCAATAGCTTCCAAAACTAATGCACACAGTAGAAGCAAGTGTGTTTGTGTGAGAGAAAGAGCCTCAAAAATCTGATTCAGACCCTATTGAGGTCTCTGAGAGAGTGAGAGCAAGTGTTGGGGGGGCTGTGCACTCTACCCCGGCATGGTTACAACTGCTTTTCTCCTGGTCTACTCCCCACCAGGAAAAGGAGATGGAAAAGCAAAGACTTCTGTACCAGCAGTCCCGTCTTCACAACCGCGGAGCCGCAGAGATGGTCTTGCAGATGATCAGCGCCTGCAAAGGTGGGCAAATTGTCTTTGGGTTTATTTTCTCGCCGAACGTATTTATTAGTTGAGAGTTCAAGAGTATATATGTATGGTTAGACAAAACACACCCTGTTGCTTGTGCTTTCCCACCTACCCTCATTCTACAAAGTCTAATGCTGCTGTTTTAGATTTGTTATTGTCAAGTTTTTTTGCTTTCCAAGCAGAAATTCTTCAAGTATTGGGTCCACTTGTGTTTGTCTTAGGTGAACCTGGAGCCATGGTTTCTTCTACTCTTAAACTGGGAATTTCCATCCTCAATGGAGGCAACTGTGACGTTCAGCAGGTCTGTCTTTCTATAACTATTTCTATTCGTATGATATTTGGAGATTAAAACATTGCAAGATTTTATATTCATTGCTTGTTTTGTTTTGGTCATTGTGCAGAGAATGCTAGACTACCTGAAGGACAAGAAGGATGTAGGCTTCTTCCTCAGCGTTCAAGCCCTGATGCAAACCTGCAGGTCTCTAACACAATGCAGTTGATTTTTTGAGGAAATCAATACATCTTAAATTTAAAAAAATGTGCATGGTAAAAAACAACAACTCTTTAAACACTGCATTAGAGGTAAGATTTTTGAACCCTGGCTTTAAATATCATCATTAAGTCGGGACGGGCTTCTACCTTGCTGTTTTTTTGCTTTTTTTATGTTTTGTTTGTTCCTTTGTGGATGATCTGCTCAGCCTGCACTTGTTTTTACTCAAGTAATTATTTAGATGACTGTTTTTTACTTTTACTTAAGTAATATTTTTCCGAAGTAACGGTACTTTTACCTGAGTCACACACTTCGGCGACGCAGTTCTTCGCCGAAATTATATTATTCTGATAATATGCTTACCAAATTATCAGTTAGTCTTAACCGGTAAATCCAAATGAATTATCATCCTCGGTATCACTGTAAATTCATTTCCGCTTCTCGACAATAGCTTACAAGCTTGACAAACTTTCTATCTGCTTTTCGGCTCCATCTTTCACAATTTGCATCTTGTAATCTGCAGAATATGAATTTCTTTTAGGTGCCATTTCGTCCAGTTTTATTTCGCTGCACTTTGCAGAAATGTTCATTTTGGCATTGCACTTCAAAGTGCATGCTTGATTTTGCTGCGTACCTCTGCCAAAACGCACACTGGGGCGCCGAAGTACACACGGCGCCAAAGTAAAGCTTCGGGTTTACTTCGGTGCCGAAGTGAAGCTTCCAGTTTTCTTTGGGCTCAGTCCATCAGATCAAGTTAATCGGTCGGGTTCAGCTAGGTCTGGGCTTATACACCTGCAAGTCAGGTCATGCTGGGCTAGATTTTATACGCCCGATCTTACATCTACACTGCATTAAAAAAAAAAAAAAGAGGAAATATCAACCAAAATAATTCTAAAAATTGGTACTCGGCTGTTCGCAGCTCCACACTGCAAAATGTCCTGTTAAAAAAATGAAGAAAACATTTGGTGAAGTAAAAACAGACATCTAAAACAAAATATGCTAAAATGGTTATGATAATCCTTACCTTTTTTCACTACCAGAGGAAGAAAAAAGGCTGTTATTTATTTTAATTTATCTAGAATTAGTTAATCAGTTTTCTGAAATGGACTACAGTGGCATTTTTGAGTTGCAATTTCAAATACGTTGGAAACTGCAGTTTTTTTCTAACGAAAACTGCAACACGCCCTGAGACTTAAAAAAATGTATTCCTAAAGAATGAAAGTGTGGAACCAGGTTGTAAATGACAAACTTCAGCAGATGTAAGGTGCTTGGCCATTCTCGATTAGCCCACTCTGTCCAGAGGAATTTTTGAAAATGTCTTTTTGTCTAACTAACTGAGTGGACTTTGTGACCAGTGTTTTGGACCTGAATGCTTTCGAGAGACAAAACAAAGCAGAAGGACTTGGAATGGTGTCAGAAGAAGGCACCAGTGAGTACGCGCATCAGATGTTTTTATTTATTTATTCATTAGATATTGACATACTTCGTCACGACTGTATAGGTCCAAGAAGTTATTTTGATTACAAATGTATTGAATCCGTGTGTTCGTGTTGGTGTTTTTAAAGTCAAAGTTAAATGTCTGAGTTATATTTCAACGTGTTCATTGTATATGTAAAGTATGTTTGTGTTATGATGGGAAATGTCAGTGAAATCAGCGAGTGTTCCATGTTTACTGACAGCACCAATGTTTTGTCACTTATCATGTATTTTATCTTCTCTCCACTCCTCCACACGTCTCCGTCGTCAGATAAGAAGCTTGAACGTGGTAAATGGATGTGATTTAGCCGCCTTGCCGTGAGATTACCGTTAATCGGCTTCTCATCCCCCCTGTTCGAGTCAAGTAGAACTAATCCTTTGCTAGCTTTTGGTTTCTTCACGGTCATCATTTGGCTGTCACTAATTAGGGTCCAAAGGCTTTCCCAGTCTTGGACCCTGGTATGTCAAAATCTCAGCATGTTTAGCAGCACAGCATCAACATCCCTGGATATGGTTATTCGAGTTGAGTAGATCTGTCTTGCATGACCGTGTACCCTAAAATACCATTTGTCTTGTCACATGAATGATTGAATGTAGTGTGTCCTTAGTCAAATGTTTATACCCAGACTTTTTACCAATAAAATCTGATAAAATTAGAAAAGAGAAACATGATTTAGAAGTGTTTCAAATTAGCATTTTTAACACACTAATCTGTTATGAAGAAGCCTAAATATAGTGATTATCTGACTTAATCATCATTCATCGGCCTTTGATGTGTCCAATTTAGACGAAAAGGTCATGGCAGACGATGAATTCACGTGTGACCTCTTCCGCTTCTTACAACTTTTGTGCGAGGGCCACAATAACGGTGAGGGAATGTTTGTGACTGGATTCCAAGTTCCAAATGTTGTGACCGAACACATGGAACGCATGTTAATAATGCACGAGGATCTCCTGTCCTTAGATTTCCAGAACTACTTGAGAACTCAGACCGGGAGCACCACCACCATCAATGTCATAATTTGCACGGTGGACTACTTGTTACGACTCCAGGTAACCTCCCTTCATCATGTTTTTCATAAAAACTGTTTACTGAAAGCTATGCTCAACAAAAACAAAAATATTACACTTTTAATAATATCACACCGTATTTGTCTTATGAGTTTGCTTTGTTCTTAATGGCTCATGTTTTCTTTCGTTCATGATCAACCTCCAAAAAGACCCAGTTCTATCATCTAACGCTATTTTTTTCGGACGCGCAGGAGTCCATCAGTGACTTTTACTGGTACTACTCGGGCAAAGACATCATTGACGAGCCTGGCAAGAGAAACTTCTCGAAAGCCATGACGGTGGCCAAGCAGGTCTTCAACAGCTTGACTGAGTACATCCAGGTAAAACATGCTGGAGAAATATGACTTTATGCATTTGTTCCCAAAGGAAGGTTTTTTCACTTGTACACAAAACAGCACACATCAACAACAAAATAACAACAGACAACAGAAAAATCTCAAATATAAAAGACAGAAAAATAGAATAGACAAAGTACACACAATGTCCTCTGCTGTTTAGAAACTTTATGACTGCGACTTCTCTGAGCCACCACGAGCCTTTTTGCACCTGAGTGCGCTATACCTCTGGCCTGAAGGTGTGTTAAATGGCTGTTCTAGTTCTGTGAGGCTTGTTGTGAAGAATTTTGGTTTCTGTTCCCTTTATGAGTTTTGTTTTTTAACAGTCAACGGATTAAAGAAACAAGTTGAACTGTAGAGAATGCAGGGCTGGATATTGGATTGATAGAACAGTAAGAGCAGATTAAGAGTAACTTGAAGCCCTTTCCGTTTCCGTATTATTGATAGTCGCTTTTAGCTACGCTTTTGAAAGTCCGTGGTATGCTGTAAATGTCAGTGCACTTTTCTTACTTTAAGATATATAAAGCTGTCAATATTTCCAACCATTTAGTTGTCAATGACAATAGTTTGTTGCAGTGATGTGGCGTTGAATAAGAGTTCCTTGGCTATATTGACATTGATATGCAGATTGTGGTGCATTATCTGGTGAAGTGTATGACAATCTTATAGTCCAAGTCCATGGTGGAGTTATTGTCCTCAGGTAGAGCAAGAATGACCGTGTCACCAAAGTATTTCAAGTAAGGACTGATTTTATAATTTGTATTAAGTGTGTAAATTATAGAGCTAAGTACACAAGTTAATGGTGAGGGCAGATGCTATTGTGGAACCCAACGATACGAAGTGCTGTCTGTTACTCAGGAAGTTATTAAGAAGATGGAATTATTTAGACCTCTGTCCTGTTTTTTGAATCCTCATTAGTATTTTACTCAAGCACAGAGTTTTTTCTATTGTGCTGCTGTGGTGACTGAAAGTTTAAAAAAATCCACATTGACAACTTGCCCTGACTTACAGGGACCGTGTACAGGCAACCAGCAGTCGTTGGCACACAGCAGGCTGTGGGACGCCGTGGTGGGCTTCTTGCACGTCTTTGCTCACATGATGATGAAGTTGGCTCAGGTAAAACACATTGCATTTTGTTATTTTTATTTTACAAAATGTAATTGCAACAAGAATTATGTCTAATTGCAACAAATGAAGAATTAAGTCCTCTGGAAAAGGAAACTAATAATAGTGATTGGTGTTTAAATATGATTGAGAAACTTCTTTTTTTCATATTTTTGAAAATATAAACCGCATTTTTTTTTCTTACTTTTCTATGAAATGTATTTTGCTGTAAAATATGTTCACAGAAAAAAATATGTGCAAAGCATCATAATGATTTTTGAAATAACCAAATGTTGTTTTCGATTCCCTCTGCTTTTCTTCAGAATAAAGTATGTACCTATTTCAATGATTACAACCTTATTTATTAACTTGTGCTCCTTTCCCCCTTTCATTACTAGTTATTCACATTTTTCCTTGTTGCCAGATTGTTTTGGCTCCTTTAATGTGATGTTATTGTGTTAACATATTACTGTGACAACTATTCTGAGAACAGACTGTTGGGGAACTTTCTGTCCTTTTTCAGTCATTTATAATTAGCAGAAATTAATTTTAGAGACGTTTTACTTTGGTATTATAGACTCATATTTCTCTCCATATATCAAAAGTAAAATATGATGGTCATTCTGTTCAAACATAATGCTAACTTGATGATTCACTTAGCCCCCAGTGTGATCTTTATCTTGAATCCAGTAAAGATAGTCAAAACAATCTAGAAATATAAACATTCATTCATGTACCTTATTCATTTTTCTGACTGTCCTATTTCTGATGGTGCTGCCAACGTTAAAGACTTGACTCTTATTTAACTGTCAGCACTCGTTTCTAATATTGAATTTATTTACAGTCATTCAGGTGACCTAATCCACAAGTCTGCTGCTGTTAAACTGACCTTCGTTTTCATGTATGGTGTGTCAATAACTCCTGTACCATCTGACGTGGTGTGTTGCTAATAAATTGCACTCTACTAAAAAGGTTTTATTATACATAGTACCTGTAAAATTTATTTTTCATCCAATTTCCTCTTGCTACTGGTAAAATGCAGTTCTTTGAATTCCATTTTTTTAAAGAGTAAGATTGTTTTGGAGCAGAAATTAACATTTCTTATATCCCTGATAGATGCATCCTGATCCGGGACAACCAAATGGCGTAAGACTTTTCTTTTTCCACCCCCAGCAACATTCCATTTAAAGCATTTACTAAATTTGTTTCATTCTATACCAGTTACCTCTCCAACTGCTTCCTCATTCTTGATATATATGTATTGTCTACCTACATCCCTTTACCTTCCCTTTTCTGAACTTTTCTGTCATTGGGAACACTGTACCAGGCCAACACTTGCTAGAACATAAGGTTTTAGCGTCATGTTTTTCAATTCCTCCATCTCCAATATCAAAGTAAGAAAATAAAGCGCATAGTGTGATGATATTGTTACACTTTAGCAATTTTAAACGCCAATTTTAGTCCAAGTCAGGTTATGTATTTTACATAGTAATTCAAAGTTGTGTTTCAACAAGATGCAGACACAAGAGCTTTTACTTAGCAATCTAAAGATCTAATCTTTACTTAACCCTTTGTCAAAGGCTCATGCTCAGTGTAGGAACCTGCTCTGAATTATGAATTACTGAAATACACCAACCTATTTGATAGCAATTTAAATCAAGCTCACCTTTGAAACGTGTTTCATGAATTTTTGTGCCGTGCTCACCATTTTAATTTCACTATAAGGTCTAATCGAAGCTTCTAGAATTCTATACATATCAGTATAACATGACGCAAATCTGCCGTTTGATAGATATGACTTATATGTCAAACTGATGGACTTCAAATTCTGGAAAAAGATCAGAAAGGTTCATCTTATGTTCCTATTACATGAAACTAATCTTACAATATGAATCTAACAACAAAATAAATTCTCCTAAGTGCACTCAAAAGCCTTCAAATAAGACTGACCTGGCCAGGAGTCACATGGTTTTAGTTGTTCTTTTGCTTTCCTAAATGACCTAGTGCAATTTTTTTTTAGTGCTGGAAATTACTTTGCTATACATTTCTATGTGCTTTCTGCGTCTTCCTTCCACCCAGGCTGCAATAAGTTTCAGGTTATAGCGGCAAAGCTGATGTTTCCTACTCCAGAGTGTCTTTCTTTCTGTCCAACTTACTTCCATGTGTGCTCTTTGGGGTGTTAAAACTGTATTCTTCTTCCTAATAACCGCAAACCCAGGATCATTTTTGGAATAGAACACCCTGTGAGGTATTGTTTCTCAATGCCTTACTTTCCCATTAGAAGTATTCTTTAAGGACCACATTTAGCCCTCCAAGGAGAGTCTGGAATCAATAGTTTCTTTTTGACTCTTGTTATTTTGATTATTTTTACCCTTTTTTCAGGATTCGAGTCAAATCGGGCTGTTAAAAGAGCTTTTGGATCTGCAGAAGGACATGGTGGTGATGCTACTTTCTCTACTAGAAGGTAACACCTGAAATTTCGGTTTATAAATGAAACCAAAAAGGCATTTTAAAACACTTTTTGTGTGAAGCAATTTCATATTATAGTGGTGATTACTAAAGGAGTGATTACTAAATCCAACTTTTTTCTGGTGAAACAAGGAAAAAAGTACTCTTTCGGAAGGTAGATGTAGGTTGGTATATGCAGCAAACACTCTCATTTGGAAATTTTAGAATACTTCTAGACAATCTAAACAGATCATTCATGACATAACATTCATTGTCCCCATGACCCAACCTCCTAACAAAAGTCATATGTCTCAAATAGCAATTGCAGCTTAGTTTAACTCACTTCTGCCCTCACATTCCAGGTAACATTGTTAACGGCACCATTGCCAAGCAGATGGTGGATATGCTGGTTGAGTCCTCCAGCAACGTGGAAATGATCCTCAAGTTCTTCGACATGTTCCTCAAGCTGAAGGACATTGTGGCGTCCGATGCCTTCCGGGACTATGTCAGCGATCCCCGTGGCCTCATCTCCAAGAAGGACTTCTCCAAGGCCATGGACAGCCAGAAGCAGTATTCTCCTTCAGAAATCCAGTTCCTCCTCTCCTGTTCTGAGGCTGACGAGAACGAGATGATCAACTTTGAAGAGTTTGCTGACCGCTTCCAAGAGCCAGCCAAGGACATCGGTTTCAACATTGCTGTCCTCCTCACCAACCTGTCAGAACACGTCCCACACGACACCCGCCTGCAGAACTTCCTGGAGCAGGCAGAGAGCGTGCTCAACTACTTCCGTCCCTTCCTGGGTCGCATCGAGATCATGGGCGCTAGCCGCAAGATCGAGCGCATCTACTTTGAGATCAGCGAGGCCAACCGCAATCAGTGGGAGATGCCGCAGGTCCGGGAGTCCAAGCGGCAGTTCATCTTCGACGTGGTCAACGAGGGCGGCGAGAGCGAGAAGATGGAACTCTTTGTCAACTTCTGCGAGGACACTATCTTTGAGATGAACATCGCAGCCTCCATCTCAGAGCCTGAGGGAGAAGGCGCCGAAGATGAAGATGAGGAGGAAGAGGAAGAGGAGACTGGCAAAGAGGGTGATGCCGGCGAAGGGGAGGAAGGCAACGGTGAAACGGAGCCGCCAGAGTCCACCTCGGCCTTTGCAGATTTTATTTCTAGCGTGGTCAACTTCTTCAACATGTTTACATTCCGCAACCTACGTCGGCGCTACCGCAAACTGCGCAAGATGACCATAAAGGAGATGGTGATAGGCTTAGTCACGTTCGTCTACAGGGTCCTCATGGGCATCCTGATGTTTGTCTACAACATCTGTAAGGGATTCTTCACTCTCATTTGGAAAGCGCTCTTCGGCGGAGGTCTGGTGGAGGGCGCCAAGAAGATGACAGTGACTGAAATCCTTGCAAGCATGCCGGACCCCACACAGGACGAGGTTCACGGGGACTTGCCGCCTGAGCCAGGAGCCAGAGAGGTTCAAGTTTCTGATGGAGCAGCTGACATGGAACCGGGGGGAGGCGAAGAGGAAGAGGAGGACGGAGAGGAACGAGAAGGGGGACGTCTGCCTGGTTTCAACGCTCCTGGCGGACTTGGAGATTTTGGGGAGACGACACCAGAAGAACCACCCACTCCAGAGGGAACGCCGCTGCTCAAGAGGAAATTGGTAAGAAATTAACTAATTTAATATTTCAGTGATTTTATGCCACTACTTGAGAGATCATCTGCATTCTTTACCTTAGTTGGACGGAGCAGGTGAAGGACATGAAGAGGGACAAGGAGGAGAAACCGCTGAAACTAAAGAAGCTGCCCCAGAGACCGAGAAAGCAGAGTATGTGGTTTCACTAATTGAGTGTATTATGGCTTGTGTAATAATACTAAGAATTTGAAAATGTGCGTTTATGCTCTCATTCTTTAAATTGAATCATTCAGTTCAGTGTTGACAGGTAGCAAACTGGAAAGCTTTTATTTTGACAAATGAACAGAACTGAGAGCGACGAGAAAAAGCCAGAGAAGGCCGAGCCTGAGCCCGAGGTGAAGGAGGAAGAACCTGAGGAGCCAGAGGAGCCCGCGGTAAAAACCAAGGTTAAGAAGGAGAAGAAACTAGCAGAGGAAGGCTTTGAGCTGTGGAATGAGCTTGAGGTCCAGAGGATAAAATTCATGGTAGGGTGATTCCCAGATCTCAAACTACTCTTGTATTTTCAGATATCAAATGTCATTTTTAGTATTTATGATGTTTTGATCACTGTATTTATGTATAAGTGTCATTTCTTAACTTATTTTTCTTAATGTCTCCTTGCAGAACTACCTCTCTAGAAACTTCTACAACCTGCGCTTCTTGGCCCTTTTTATCGCCTTTGCCCTCAATTTTATACTGCTTTTCTATAAGGTTTGTTTTTGGACTGACTATATTTTAAAATTCAAAACGACTGTAAGAAAACGTGTTTTCTGTTCGTTCCTTTCAGGTGTCGGACAGTCCGCCAGGCGAGGAAGAATTTGAAGGATCTGGTCTGTTTGAAGCTGGCTCAGGACTGTTTGAAGGCTCTGGTAGTGATGAGGAAGGATCTGGATTTGAAGATGGAGGAGAGGACGATGAAGAAGAAGGGCCCCTCTACTACTTCCTGGAAGAGAGCACTGGATACATGGAACCCGCCTTGGCTTTCCTCAGCATTGTCCACACTGTCATATCATTTCTTTGTATCATCGGCTATAACTGCCTCAAGGTAAAAGGTTTGAATTTTTGAATATGATTTGCAACTCATCTGAATTAAGATAGTTCTCGAATCTGTGAAATGAGTGCCAATAGAAGTTGGTGAAAACCTAAATATGTTTCCACAGATTTTCTATTCATTTTTGTGGGCAGTAAACGCATTTGCACATAATGAATTGACATTCAAACATTCTCCCTGTCATGGCTCCATCAAGGTTCCTCTGGTAATCTTCAAAAGAGAAAAAGAGCTGGCCAGAAAGCTGGAGTTCGATGGTGTCTATGTGACAGAACAGCCTGAAGACGACGATATCAAGGGCCAGTGGGACAGACTGGTTCTTAACACTCCGTAAGAGCACATATTTTACCAAATGCCAATTCAAACTCTTTGGCTGTTTCTAAAATAAGAATAAACGTGGTCCAATTAATCTCAGCCATCTTGTTGAACAATAATGTTTGACTTTTTAAATTTAAACTGACGATAAAAGTTAAAACTTTTGTTTAATCCGCACCATTTCTCAAAACAAATGGTGGTCACGTCATCCTCTTTTAGCAGAATTAAAAATTCATGGTTTTGACATATTAAACCCACTAGACAAAAACTATTTAATAGTTCAGTGTTCTGTTTTAAAATAAAGGAATTGAATGGTTATTCAGGGTTCTTCTTTGGAATCCATCTTAAGATGACAGAAATCTTCCTACCCCCACTTTGTCTGGTGAATTGTTTGGTAACCTGCTTCATGTAAAAATTGATCAAATGTATGTTCATCTATTATGGAAACTGGATACCTTATAAAAACATGAATTATAATGATTCCTTTTCCTATCATTGCAGGACTTTCCCTAACAACTACTGGGACAAGTTTGTTAAAAGAAAGGTGAGCTTTTCATTTGTTTCTTATAGTTCAACATAAAAAAAAAGAGTCATTAAAAAATATTTTTCCAAGGTGCTGGATAAATATGGCGACATCTATGGAAGGGAGAGAATCGCAGAGCTGCTGGGAATGGACTTGGCCTCACTGGATGTCAGTGCCATGACGCATGACAAGAAACCTGAGCCTGATAACTCGGTCTTTAGCTGGTATGCTTGTTCTGCCCACATTTAAGCTTGAATAATGGGGCTTTTTCATGCTAAGATAAGTCTTGAATGCTATTGCTAAACTTTTAGAATTGGGCTACTGTAAATGAATGAATGCTTACGCTAGAAAGTCATCTTTGCCTCAGCCGTTACAACTGAGTAGAAGCTAGCTTTTAGTCGTTGTCACATTCTCAATTATTTTCTGTCAAGGGCATCCTGATGTGCCACTGCCCGATAGTGTAGTGGAAGTGCAATTGCCCCCTTTTTATCGAACAGTTAAAGAATAGAAAAATGTCCCCAGGGTCAAACGCGCACCCATTGACTGAGCCCGCCGAACTATTTGAGAGCCACTGTCTTACGGAAAGTTATTAACTTACAATAAGTAGTCAATTTTGCCCTTCTGAAGTTGCTTGTCTTAGATTCAATATTTTACCTGATTATGAATCTCCTCTGCATTTTTTCAGGATAACTTCAATTGACATTAAGTACCAGATCTGGAAGTTTGGTGTTGTGTTCACTGACAACGTGAGTTCAAGACACCAAAGGGTTCGGATAGGAAATTGTATAACCCTTTCTGACTTGCTTTTTTCCAATTCTTGTAGACTTTCCTGTACTTGGTCTGGTACATGCTCATGTCTATGCTTGGTCATTACAACAACTTCTTCTTTGCCGCTCACCTGTTGGATATCGCCATGGGCGTCAAAACTCTGCGCACTATCCTGTCCTCGGTTACCCACAACGGAAAGCAGGTGAAGGGAGAAATTCTTTGGGAAACCACAGCCAAAATCTGAAAAATATGGTTTGCAACAAATTATTTTTTCGGAACAATAGCAGAACTTTTCAGACCAGCTCATATTGAGTTTTCCTTGTGATCACATACTTTCATTTTTCCAATCCTGTTTTATCGTATTGGGCAAAATCAAATGGTTTTGTTTAAACATGATGTAGTCCTTTTAAATAAAAATGAAGATCCCCTGACTCATTTTAGCAGAAGTGGTACGCCTTTCCAGACCAAAAGAGTGATGGAGCTTAATGAAAAAGATTGTCCTTTTTTAGAAAGGATCTGCTGAAGAGAGGTATTCAAAAGTTATGGAAATTGGGGGTGATTAATAGAGGCCAATATGTTGTTTAAAAATATCAAGGATCCTTTTTATTATTTTTGGTGTTTTTTAGGTTGATTTTTTTTTTACCAACTAATGCTTTGTATTAGTTTGCTTTTTTAATGTATTCTACATATGGTATATTGGTTGTGTGCAAGGTATAAAAATGATTCTGTCATTAAACGTAACTGTAATTCTCATAAAACTGATCCTCCTTCATTCAGTAATGTCAAATAGACTGTTTCAATTTATTTTCAATTGTTTTCGAATTGTATCCTTAATGGGACATCAACTTTGTGATTAACCCATTTCAGAAAGTCTGCCAAAGTACAAACTAGCAAGAGACAACAAAATAAGACTTATTCTTTTTCTTCCTTCTTGTGTTGTTCATAGCTCATGATGACGGTGGGTCTGCTGGCCGTTGTTGTGTACCTCTACACCGTTGTGGCCTTCAACTTCTTCCGCAAGTTCTATAACAAGAGCGAGGACGAGGACGAGCCTGACATGAAGTGCGACGACATGATGACGGTGCGTACCATATTTTACTATAATGGATTTTAAATTATTTCATTTCACAATTCAGCTCTACCATTATTTTGTTGTAATCCTCTTGGTTGTTTCCACCACAGTGCTACCTGTTTCACATGTACGTCGGAGTCCGAGCCGGTGGCGGCATCGGTGATGAGATCGAAGACCCGGCCGGGGACGAATACGAGCTCTACCGAGTGGTCTTCGATATCACTTTCTTTTTCTTCGTCATCGTCATCCTGCTGGCCATCATTCAGGGTACCAGACTGCCGCTCGCCAGCAGCAATTGTAGTAGACTCCGCTTGAGTCGCAAAAAAACAACAACACAGTAATAGACTTGCCATTAGAAAATGCTAAACCCCCCAAATACAAAACACAATCTCTACGTTTTACCAGACGCAATCCTTTAAATATTGTGACTCTAAGCTCTCTAGATATTAAGGCAATCTTACTATCGTGATATCACTATGTTAAAGTTATTATTAACGTCCTTGTGGTGAATGTCCTGACCAACAATGATTTGTGTGGTTCCAGGTCTGATCATTGATGCTTTCGGGGAACTGAGAGATCAGCAGGAGCAGGTCAGGGAGGACATGGAGGTAAGTTCACCCATCTTAGTGCTTGCTTCCTCTTTGATATACTATTTTGTTTCACGGTCTGCCTCGCCTATTTTTGAGTGAATGAGGGTATTCATATTTTTTATCCGGGCACAGCACCCAAAAATATAAAAACAGCATCAACCGTTAAATCATAGATCCGACGGCGCTTGTTTTTAGTCAATCAGAACATGAGGCAGACAGCCGGTGGCTGCCAATTTAGGTTGGCCATCTTTAGATCACAAACAATGTACATGTCTCGATCAAATCAACGTGTAGAGGATTGGTGGGACCCGGAACAAAGTTATTTGTTCTACAGTGTGTGTTATATTTCTATTAAATTGAAGTTTATGCTTCTGTTGGATCGGGTCGTTGTCAGTGAGAGAATATGATACTGTGAGCTTCTGGCCATTGAATTTGTCTGACGTAACATCGGTCACTTCGTAGTCTGGGATTGGTGTACGGTATTCAATGTATAATTTTTTTTTTCTCAGTTAATGGATAACTTTATTGTATGTGTTTTGCAATAATTAGATAAATAACCACAGGAACCAATGCGGTCCTCGTTTACTGGTGTGAAGTTTGTAAGTTGCTGTGGCCGCTTTACTTGCACTTTTTCTATATATCGCTGCACCCTCATTAGCATAAGACAATAACAAATACAAGTGAATTTGGCGTTTCGTAATTAAAATAAGAATAGTCAATTATAGGATGAATGAAATATGCGATTCGTGATCCAGTATATCAAATTCACGAAACTTGTGATGTAATTTCCATATTTTTCTCACCGGAGACTTTAAACAAATGGAAATTTCACCACTTGTTTAATAAATTTGATTCACTGGATCACTCAATGTGTATATCCTCTATATACCATTATCTCTCACAGATCGGAATCTATTTCTATGTGTAGTTGGTAAGGAGCTTCTGACTTCCTCGTAGATCACCAACATTTTGCATCCCCCCTGCAAGATTAGCGTTTATGGATACCTTGATGCCATGACTATAAGTCTGCATATCATAATTGAGACCCTTTTCGACCGACTTTTGAGATAAGTTTGCATAACGTGGAAGAAATGATATGGCTATGCCATCAGGAATATTGACTATTGGGTGGCTCGTTGTTTTTCGGCCGCCATATTTGCTAAGCTTGTGATACATAGATACCGTAACTAAGGTGGCCGTGGCTTAGCGCTCACTGTCGGATGTATGAATTAACAAAAAGGAACAACAAAATATTTTCCAAAAACAGAAAAAATACATTTGAACAATACAATAACAATACAATAACATTATACATAACTTTTCTCACCCCGGCCACCATCTCTTCGACCTGCTGCCTTCCGGCAAGCGCTACAGGTCACACAAAGCAAAAACGAACAGACTCAGAGACAGTTTCTTCCCCACAGCCATTACCACCCTAAACAGACACCGCACAAAAAACTGAAAACTGTTGCAAAAAAACTACCTCACACGTATGTAAATGGTACTCACGTACATGCTGTCTGCACTATGTTTGTTCACTGCTCAAACAGACACCGCACAAAAAAAACCTGAAAACTCGTGCCAACACTACCTCATACGAATATAATGTTACTCATATCTTGTTCTTGCACATGTCGACTGCACTACGTTTAATGCTCAAATTGCACAATGTCTGACCATTTCCTGTTTCATGCTGACTTTTTTTGCACTATGATGACTTTGCACCAAATGCAATATTGCACAACCGTTACGATACCAACGTTATCACGACAACCCTGTATGTAACATCCCACATGCCGACATTTCTTGTGTAAATACCATGTAAATTATAACTATAGCCTTATCCCCCTTGTCTTATAACATTATCTTCTCTGTTCCTTTATCTTCTTGCTCATACCTCACTATGAGTGTGTAAAACTGGAGTGTCATGCCCAATTTCGTTGTCACAATATGTTAGCCCATTTGTAACAATGACAATAAAGGTATATTCTATTCTATTCTATCTTCTATTCTAAACCTGTGCCCAAAGGGAGTAGGCTGAAGCCGAGGCTTAGGTGCCCACCCCTGTTACATTGTTTTCCTTTCAGGGAAAACGTATTCAAAACCAAAACAAGAAAACAAAAATGTATTCCTCAAAGAAAATTACATTTCAATATTATAGCTCAAACATAATGCGATACCAAAGATTTCATAATTATAATAACAATATCACTCCTATAGCATATGATACCCAAAGAAAATCCTGATGTATTAATCTTATTTAGTATATTTATCCAAAAACAGTATACACTTTTGAAATTTGATTTAAATATGAACCAGTTTTAAGGTCATCACCTAACTTTTTCTAAAACTTAATAGCTTTTGTGGTAGATCCATGGCTTTTCAATGTTGTTTGAAAATACTGGACCTTGAAGTTATGCATTCCCCTTAGTGTCTGTCCTGGTGGGAAACAACTGTTGAATCTTTGTTAGTCATTGGTTTTAGATAGATAGATACTTTATTCATCCCCGAAGGGAAATTCACATTTCCAGCAGCATCCCTGAGCTGAGAACAATACAATAATAAAGCAAAAAGAATACAATATACAAATACCCAGTGTGACGTGCAATGCCCACTGTAGCGTTGCGTTTCCCTGGGACACTTCTGTTGGCAAACAACACCCGATCTCCCACGACGAGGGGTGATCCTTTGGCCCTATGGTTGTACAGCTTGGCATGGCGAGTCTGTTCTCTGAGAGTGTTCCTCCGTACAATCTGAGCAGCTTCATGTAGATCCTTCTTCAGATGGGTAACAAAGTCAGAGTAGCTAACAACAGCATCATTGGTACTAGCATGATGAAACATGACATCGACAGGGAGACGAGGGATCCTCCCAAACACTAGGTAGAACGGTGCAAACCCTGTTAGTGCTACACAGAATTTGATGTTTCACATGTTGGATTTCATAAAAAGTTTGTTTGTATGTTCTTTATATCCAGGGTCATGCACAATCCTAAAAGCTTGTTTTCTGTAATCGAATAAGTGATTCTTTATTACTCTTTTATGTATTTCCCCAAATGGTTATAAATCTCTTGGTTCTCCTCCTACAGACCAAATGCTTCATCTGTGGAATCGGCAGTGATTACTTTGACACGACCCCGCACGGCTTCGAAACGCACACTTTGGAAGAACACAACTTGGCCAATTACATGTGAGTGTCTCTTTTTGGTCACCCATTATTCTTTAACTACATACTGGTAATCCCTCACTTTTTTCTTGCAGGTTCTTCCTAATGTATCTCATCAACAAGGATGAAACGGAGCACACGGGACAGGTCAGTCCTCTTGTCTGTCAAGTCTAAGCTTCTATTAGGCTTATTTATCAGGGTTCGTGTGCATGAAATCGTTGAAAGTGCTTTAATTTTAAGGTTGTTTTCTAAGTCAGGAAAATGCTTGAATTTTGGGTAAAGTTCTTGAATATGCTAGGAATTGTTGCCATGTTTCTTGGCAGTCTGATTCTATAAAACCATGCAATCAATGAAGGAAAAAATAAAATAAAAGGGTGTGAAAATGACACTGAAACGCCTGCTTTGGTGGATTGTAATTATGGCGTTATCATGTGCAGTGTCACCAACCCCTGGTCGCACCTTAGAGGACAACTCTATTTAGAAAACCCCCTTTTTTGGCTCGGTTTACTGAGAATACCCCAAATGGAACCTCTGTTTTTGTATGATATATTATCAATAATAATAAAATATTACCCAAACAGCAAAATCTAGCTGGACCAAAACTGGGCCAGATGTGCTGAAAGGTTCCGAATCAGTAAAACACATACCCATTGATTACTTTGAAAAAAATAGATATATTTTAATGTACGCGCGTTCGGTCTGCAAGGTCCGCCCCATAGCAGCCCTGAACCAATCAATTCAACCATCAGACCAACGGTCCGGGCCATAACTGCTACATGTGTGCTGATCGGGCGTGAGTACGATGCAGATCTGTTGACTTGTGGATGGATCCGGCACAATGTCAGCTGCTATCTGGGTATATGCACCAAATTATTTAGTAATCAGTAATTTTATGTTTTGCACAGGATCCCTGAAAAACACGTGAAATGTAAATTAAAATATTCACAGATCCACACAAAATATTAAAATACAAAACATTTTTACCTTTTTACACACTAAACAAATTTAAAGTCGAACAAAGACACAAAATTCCTGAAAATGCAAACCAATAAAATTTAAATTAGAACTATAAACTCTTTAGTACTATGAATAGATCATAAAACTATTTACAATTCTATTTTAACAAATTTAAATCCTCTGAAAAACATGCAAAAACTATAAATTAAAATGCAGTAGCTCAGGAGGTAGAGCGCTCGTGTTGGGATCAAGGGATCCCAGTTCGAATCCCGGCTTGTCTGTGTTACATGTCGAAGTGTCCTTGGGTAAGACACTGAACCCCTAATACCCCCAATAAGCAGGTTAGCGTCTTACATGGCTGCAATACAATGCCGCTATTGGGAAATGTGAAGCACACTGTAAAGCGCTTTGGGAAGTCATTGACTTGAAAAGCGCTATATAAATGCAGATCATTTCATTTCAAAATAAGTGAAACAAAAACAAAAGATCACCCGTCGATTGAAAGCTTGAATGGAGTCTTATTCAGAGCAATCAATATAATTAAAATGGCTGATTTTTCAGTTTTTTTACATACAGTAGTTTAGTTTTTTGTCTTCCGTATTCAACTCAATTATTACCCAACACCAATAGATCCCTTTCGTGTTTGTAAACAATTGTGACAAAGCCAAGTGCGCAAATACATTGTTGAGGCAGAATGGCAGATTTCATGTCAGTTTACTGCAGACCATTGAGACAATAATATTGTAGATCACAAGAAGGAAAAAGCTCAAAATAGCACAGAGTACAGCATGTCCTAGCAGCAAGATAGCAACCCTATTTTAGTCATCAAAGTACACATAAAAAAAGGTCTTTTGATTGGCGCTGGATTTCTTCTTTTGAAAATACAAGGGAATTTGACAAACTGGCCTTGAAAGTGCGTGTACTTGGCCATGAAAAAGGTGTACGAACCTTGATTTATATTTACTTTATTTTGGACCGCACTAGAACTTTGACCTGTCATGCGTTTCCTAGGAGTCCTACGTGTGGAAGATGTACCAAGAGCGCTGCTGGGACTTCTTCCCAGCCGGGGACTGCTTCCGAAAGCAGTATGAGGATCAGCTTGGATAACACAACCCAAGAGCTTGCAAGATTGAGATAGGCAGACACATCTGAGTAGAGAAGTCAACCAATCTATGCACACTTTAACTGCAGCAGCATCCAAATCGATCAAAAAAGTATTATGACAGGATTAAGGCCTTTTTAAAAAAAGAAAACAACATACCCGTAGATTGCCTTGCTTTTAAACGTATGCGTGCTCACACAAACATCAGATGCTGTTGTCTGCATCACAGCTCATCTACACTCCAAACTGTGCCTGAACGCAACATGTTCATCCAACGGATTGAATGTGAACGTGAAGACGCTTGTGTTTTAGTGCCTATTGCAACGTAAATGGTTTTTAATTTGACTTATTGTTTCTTTAGAGGAGAGGGGAGATGCTTTATTTGCAATGAGAACTTTTGATAATATGGGTCATCAATATTTAACTTTTTAGCACCCATTTTTATTCCTCAGCTCATACCAACTTAATCACCGAGTGACAGCTCAATGGGCTAAAACTAAAAAAGAACCTTCTTTGCAGTTATAAATTATGTGTGCCCTTGCAAGTCTAAACAAACATTATGAATAATGCCTTAACGAATGACTGCATGAATTATACATTTGCAAGCTAAGGGGATACATTCAATATAGATTATTATTGCAGAGAATTTTCGGGGAATGTGGATATTTATTTCTTATTGATTTATGGCAAAATTGAATGTTTGAATTTAAAAGGATTAAGATAATTACTAGTACCACCAAATTTTTCCAGTATTTATCCATCGTAGCTAGGTGGCTTGCACTGCTCTCATTGACAGCTGTCTAACTTCTTTAAAAATAAATAAATCAAAAACTAGCAAGTTAAATTCCTACCAACTAAGCCAAAATATAAGTTTGTTTCACATATGCAGAAACAGTGATTTGTAGAACTGGATCCTCAAAATCATTGCAAGTTAACATGTATGACTCCACATGACTGAAGTGGGTAAGGAAACTCAAAATATTGTGTCTCAATTTGTAATTCACAGCAATTATTTTTGAAAATAACCCAATATGGGCTCAAAAAATACTGCGCTATTTTAACCAAGCAGTCTGGTGGTGGCATTTTGCTTCATTGAGACAGCTTATTGTGTTGTCTAGCTTGAAACATATTTTGGCTGCCATTGGGGTGCATTCATAGACAATCACTTGTAACTCAGAATGTTTATTCATGTTTTTCGAATGATACTCTGATTTTTGAATCCTCAAAAAGTCATGAGCGAAGGCTCGCCAGTGTGTGCCATTGAGGCCATTCAGTGCAAGTGGACTGTACTGACACTTTGAAGTCTTATGGATTTATTTATTGTTCCCACGCCGATGACTGTTTTCGGCCTTACCAGTTAGCGAGGAGAAGGCGGGATTGAATGTGCGTGTTTCAAAGGGGCCTTTAAGACAAGAAGGTGTATTTTACATACCAGAGAAACATCTATTTATTTTTTTTCCTTTGGAGGATTCCAACATGTCACATGTTGTTAGCGTGTAGCAGTGAGATGTGTGACGTTTGGGGCAAAGACAATTTTGGAGTGCGTGCTGACTCTCAGGTGCCAAAAAATTGGATTGATTTGGGCGGCCTTCAAGCCCGCACGTTGACTGAACTCTGTTTCGCGCTCACAATAAAACGGGTTCACTCAAAAAGCCTGGGAGCCAGTGTCCTGATTTGCATGTGCATGAAAGCAACCCAGTCAGGGTGGTGCGGAAGCAAAAGGGCAGAAACACAAATTCAAAACATGTACAACACCCATTCTTCTTTATAAGGACTCCATTGCACACTCAGCTCTTCCAAAGAAGGCAACACCAAATCACTTTTCTCTTTAATAAATAAAATCATCCAGCCTCCCCAATCCTTACCCCCCATTTTTACTACACCTACACCTGCAACTCACTGTTTCTTTAATGACGAATGCAGACCCTCCACCAGTTCCTCAGTTTCCCCCTTTCTCTCTCGAAACCTGAACCTTTTCCCCTACAGTAATCCATTCTCCTCTTTTCATCTACCCTGTAAACTGAATTACCGTATTTTCCGCACTATAGGGCGCACCGGGTTATAGGGCGCACCCCCAAAAAATAGTTTTTGGTCCTATATCTTCCATAGATAAGGCGCACCGGATTATAAGGCGCTACAATGGGAACGTCGACAAAACAGTCAGATGATTCAGTCAAACTGATTACCCCCTTAACATTCCCAAAGCTTGCAAAGAAGCAAATACGTGTCGTAGACACGTGCGTATGCAGTGTCCGTACGATGTCGCTTAAATGCGTCATTTCAGATATCATTTGGAAGGTTGAAGTCTTGGGATTCAAGAAATGCCAAACATTTCTATGTTTCTATTTTCTTTTTCGCTCACAACTTTACTGTGCATATGACAATAAACACTTGGAATTGAGTTTAATTCACTCAACTCATCACAGCAACATCAAGATCGTTCTAAAACAAGATACCGGGAAAATATAAAGCCGCATAACTCACCTAAGTTCTCACGTTCAATAATGATACGTAACCATGGTCTTCTTACAACCGTGAGTGAAGTAAATCCAGGAGAGTAGAATATTTACAAATACAGACTAATGAAACATGTTTCTTTATGGCGTAGTTTAGCAAGCTTGCTACGCCATTGCTAAACTCGGCCGATTGCAGGGTTTGTTTTGGCCATCTAGCCAATCCGAGGCTCCGAATAACTTTTTTATTTTCTTATTCTTATTTCTTATTTCTTATTTCCTTTTTACGCTACAGTTTATAAATTGCCTTTTTTGCTTTTTTGCTCTGCCAATAAGATTTAGGTTCATTTGTAAATCTGACTGTGCCTCACAGGCAGGGTTGGGTAGGGTTACTTTAACTTGATTACTTTCAATTATTTTTGGATTACTCCAATACCAAATATGCTAATAAAAGACAAAAGAAACTAAATATGAATAAAATGACTACATTTTGTGCAGGCTTGGGGAGTAACGGAATACATGGAACGGCAAAAATGATGTTGGCAAGCTGTTTGGATTGATTTTCATTTTGTTTCTGTCGCATTTGATGTTAGTTTTGCCAGAGATCAAAGAGATCAAAGCCAGGAGAGAAAGCTTACCGCGTGTTGTGAGTCATCATTTTATTCATATTTAGTTTCTTTTGTCTTTTATTAGCATATTTGGTATTAGAGTAATCCAAAGTAATTGAAAGTAATCAAGTTAAAGTAACCCTACCCAACACTGTTCATTTATAAGGTAAGGTAAGAAAATAAACGTTTTTTTTTTCTTCTTCTTATGTTACAGTTTATAAATTGCCTTTTTTGCTGTTTTGCTCTGCCAGTAAGATCTAGGTTCATTTGTAAATCTGACTGTGCCTCACCAGTCACCAACCTCACTTTACCTGGTCAATCATTGCTTAATTCCCATTTTCCAGAGGTAAAACAATTATTTTAAAGTGCAAGCCCTTTTGTGACCTTTGACTTTTCAAAAATAGCAGCTCGCCAAATGAGTGGAAATCAAACATTATCTTGAGGTGAAACTCATGCACCAATAAAAAACTGCAAGATAAGAGCTTTGTATTTGTCTAGGGTGAGCCACATTCCTCCACTGAATAGAGAAAGACGTTATATTTTTACAACTCTTTACCAACTCTTATTATATATTTTTAAAATGTAAATCATTTTTACAGATTATGAATTAGACAAATAAAATATACAAATAATTACTTACAATTAGATGATTTTGTTAAATGGTAATTATAGTAATATACTGTAGAATAAAACATACTCAAATCTATATCTATCTACCCTGGTCATATCCCTCGAGAGGGGTGACCGACAGCAAGACAAACATGTACACAAAAACGAAAAGGAAAAAGTAGCCAAAAACACCCAAAATTTGACCATGGCTAACCCAAATGCCCAAACACCCAAACAAGTTAAGCACCTCGGCACCCAATTTGGTCATGTCACTCGGGTCAGGGTGACACAACACACTCTTCTGTTCAACAGCAGGGCCCGACAACTTTCACTGGTTTACCCCTACCGCATCATACGGGTGCCCTGCCCATCCCTTAGAACACATCTAAACATCCCACTATCCTTTTACAACACCTCTCCACTCATTCCTATCACCAACAAGAGCTCTAGCTTCCACTATATTAGACCTCTTATGGAGTAACACCATCCATCAGCGTCAATCGCGGCCTTCCTCTTGGTCTTCTTTAATACTCAAATACATGTATTAATCTTTACATAGTAAAAATCCAAGTTCATTTTCTATATATTGACTTTGAAAAAGTATAAATCTTTACCCTCTGTTAAAACATACCTCAGCTGCATAGCTTTGTCTACGCCATGGGTCACCAACATTGGTGCCTGTGAGCACCAGGTAGCCCCTTAAGATCACCTGAGTAGCCCAAGGATTGGTTATAAAAGAAAGCTCACCATTGATGGGTCATTGTGATTTTCGGGGAAATTTAATTTCTAACTGGAATGGGAAATCATTGACATGATAAGCGACTTGAAACACATCAATTCTTCCAAAATTATTCTAAAAAATGAGGCTACAATATAGAAATGTAAATCACCGAGTTCCTTTATAGAAGGCAGATTTTTCATGGTTAACTGAGTCTGTTATAATACTACTTCTAATCATTACAACCTTGTATTAACATAATGATAAGATAGTAAAAACATTTTAAAAAGCATATCCAAGTGGTAAACCTTTTGCGTTAATCAGTAATTAAAGAAGTAGCTCTCAGCTTCAGTAGTCAAGTCAGGTCATGTTTATCTGTGATGCCCTTAATCACAGGAAGTCTCAAAGGGCTGCACAGACCACAGATTATTGCAAGTTACAGAATATTATGACACCATCCCCTGATCTAATACCTACATGAGGGCAAGGAAAAACTCAAAACCTCAACATGAGGTAGATGAAGAAACCTTGAGAAGGGACTGCACGTGAGGTAATCCCCCTTCCAGGATGACTAGGCTGGAATGGATGTTGCAATAACAAATAATACGCAGATATTGTCAACGTGAAATACTGGTCATTCATAAGTGTGTTTTAAGCCTAGATTTAAACATTTCCACTGAGGTTGCGGATAGAATCTCAGGGGGAAGAGCATTCCACAGCACCAGGGCGCGAATGGAGAACGCTCTCCCACCTGAGGATCTCTTCTTGGCTCTTGTAAGGTTGGTGACTCCTCGTCTACGCTATTACCTGTTCATATTTAATTATTTTCAAAATATGTTTATGCATAATTGGTAAGTAAACTTGAATTATGGCATGAACTATCTGGATACCCCAATGAAAAATTACATGTTTACATCTTCAGACATCAATGACATAGAATGTATTGATTAGATTAAAATAAAATCTAACATAATAATTATTGTGCTTGAAGTGAAAAAATATATATATCGTATCATATTAAGAGTTTATCTTGGTAAATGAAACATATCATGTTCCTTTTTCTGAATCTACTACTGAGCTCCTACAGACGACCCATCAGTTGTTTTGCAAAATCAAACACAGTGCCGAGAAAAACTATTAGCCCCCTTCCTGATTTGTGTGTTTTGGGATATTTATCACTCACAAATTATCAAATCTATTTTGATATGATACAAGGCCACTCATGGATATACAAAATGCACTTTTGAAATGTTGATTACATTTATTAAGGCACAAAATAATCCAAACATTTATGACCCTATGTGAAAAAGTAACTTTATAGCGAGTCGGGCCACCTTTGAAAATCAAACGTTTAGGATAATTCCTAATGAGTCTTTCACCACGCTGTGAAGACATTTTGGCCTCCTCCTTCTTGCAAAATTCTTTAAAATCTACCACAGACTGAGATCATTTCTTCCTCATGCCATGAGGCTCTTTAACTCCACCCGGGGGGGTAAAAGCCCACATTAAACCCCACCCCCACATTTGCATATTACCCTATTTTTATGACTGTGTGTATTTTCCGTGGCACTATTTAAATACTCTATATCAACACGTCTTATGGGGTTATGTTTGTATTCTATATTTTTTACGTTATTATTTTATTTTTCAACACAAGAATAGTGCTGGAAGTGTGAATTTCCCTACAGGGATAAATAAAGTATCTATCCTATCTCTCTCTCTCTCTCTCTCTCTTTATGTATCTCGGAATCTATCTATCTATCATATTGGAGGGTTTTCTCGCATGAACCGCTCGTTTAAGGTCACACCACAGCATTGGATTGTATTTGAAACCGGACTTTGACTCGGCCACTCCACTTCTTGAGTGATAAATATGCAATGAACACAGACATCAGGAAGTGGGGAAATCCTAATTTTACAGCACTGTACATTCAGTTGCCCTGCCCATTTTAGCGCCCCTCCCTTTCCATTATAAAACATGGGGTGGCGGTGTCCTTCTCGCCTGTCTTGTCTTACGTCTAGACTACCTCCACTATGTCTTTCCTGGCTCCTCCTGGGTACCAGCCTGTCTACGGCCCCGTGAGTAGACACTCTTGTTTTTCTTTTTCATAGATTTCATGTTCAAATTTCCACCATCGTACTACACAGGGTTAAGACAAAATATCCAAATATCGAGGAAATTCTCTGATAAAGCTGAGTTCTATTCAAAATCAAGTGTGTAGTTTTGGTATGGACAGGGGGGACGTGTCCGCCGCCCAGGGTTGGGTAGGGTTACTTTAACTTGATTACTTTCAATGACTTTTGGATTACTCCAATACCAAATATGCTAATAAAAGACAAAAGAAACTAAATATGAATAAAATGACTAAATTTTGTGCAGGCTTGGGGAGTAACGGAATACATGGAATGGCAAAAATGATGTTGGCAAGCTGTTTGGATTTATTTTCATTTTGTTTCTGTGGCATTTTATGTTAGTTTTGCCGGAGATCAAAGAGATCAAAGCCGGGAGATAAAGCTTACCACGTGTTGTGAGTCATAATTGTATTCATATTTAGTTTCTTTTGTCTTTTATTAGCATATTTGGTATTGGAATAATCCAAAAGTAATTGAAAGTAATCAAGTTAAAGTAACCCCACCCAACCCTGCCGCCACCAATTCTGAGCGATCATAGTTTTGTCCCCAACAATATTATGTAATCGGTTAATAAGAACTATCCCCACCAGGGCCAAGACCAAAACCTGCGCCTTTGTTCATAATTAATCAGTGGCTTGTGAATATTTCAAGGGTATGCACAATAGTGAACAGCATTTGACTGTTTTTGCCTTTTGTGAATACAGAGTATTCCGTATCTGGGGCCCATCTACGGAGGTTTGAGAGAGGGAGCGGCCATCTACATCCAAGGTGCGGTTCCTGACAAAATCACCAGGTGAGTTCAACAGGTTGGGCCCTGGGTGAGGCTTTTTTTATTTTTTATCACTCTGTTCGTTGAAGGAAATCAACTGATTTATCATCGCCTCACTCCACCCCTTGTTAAAGTGTCCATGGTCATTAGCTGACCGAGCAAACACAGATAGCATACCAGGTTTTCCGTCGTTTTCCGGGAGGCCCAACCCTCACTGTTTGCAAATGGGACGGGACGGTTGTGCGAAGCTCTTTGTGGCCGAGGAGATCTTTTTTATCAGAAACATGTATTTTATCAATCTAATCTTAATCTTAGTCTATCTTCAAAATTTATAAATAAATCCCCGATTTGTGAGTGTGGTCTTAAGTGGTTTATAGGCTCAGAAACTGCTGAACTGATTTCTGTGACGATTTATACTGTTGTACTTCAAGCCTCTAGGACATTTTTGTTTTAGATAGATAGATAGATACTTTATTCATTCCCGCAGGGAAATTCACATTCATTGGCATGAATCTATTTACTTATATACTTGTTAAAAGTATAGTGGTTTTTTAACGTTTACAATGAATTCAACATATTTTCTTTAGTCAGAATTTTAACCAACATCATCCTTTATATATATATGAGAAAATAGAAATAATAACAATAATGAGTATAAAAACGGATACAATTTACCTGCAGATGAAATGAGTCACAACATTAGCTTTTCTGCTGGCTTTGATCTCTTTGATCTCTATAAGGGGAATTAACATTTTAGCACAACAGAAATAGAACGAAAATAAATCCAAACAGCTTGACAACATCAATCACATTACTGTGCATGTTGAGAGATTTGTCAGCTGTGGTTATAATGTTTAAAATTAACTTTTTTTGTGGAGCACCAAAAAATGTGTCTTACCGTTGGCAGCTCGCTCTGTAGACTGCCAACAAAATGAATTGATAATGATATTCATTACTGAGAAGATTTGTTCACAAATGTAGGTTGCTCCAAACATGCACAAAATTTTAGCAGCCAGGGCTGTTAATTTGGGGGTTAGTAGATACTGATCAAATTTGTCCAGACCTACAGAGGCAAATTAACCCCTTGAAATCTGCATCACACTGCATTGATCGAAACGGCACCACTCTGCTTCGTAGTGGACGGTCTGTGAATTGCATCTTATTAAAAATATTAATTCCATGTCGTTTGCATTTTTTCCACCATTAAATTATCAAATCTCCTTGGGGGCCAATTCCGGCCTGCGGGTCGTATGTTTGACACACCTGTTTTAAAGTTTTAGCTAGTCAGGACATGACACCTGGTATTGAGGCATTTTTACAGCCGTAAAAAATGCTAAATAACAGGAACAAAAACAAGCCCAGACTAGACTTAAGTCTTTAAAATGCTGCATTAGAATGAAGAATACAGCTCTGTGAATAAGAATCCTTACTGTGGTGATTTAAAAAAAAGGGAAATTTAATGTTAGTCAGCAGCTCCACTACATAAAAGTATGGTGGAATTCTACTGTTCATGCAACTCCATACATTTTATGGGTGGGGAGATCTAAACGTGAACACGCAAGTCAAATTGACCCCTCTTTCAAGGGAAATAACAAAAAGTGCTCCGCAGTAGGAGGAGGGAAGATAACCGGCAATACACAAACACAGTCTAATAACTAAAGGCTGGCTAAATTAAAAAAATCTTACTACAATACATAAACTTTGGTGTTTCTAGTGATGTGATCACATGATTTTGGAAACGTGATCACTCTCTGCCCCGACGATGAGAAAGGGACTTTTGTTGTCTCTTCGAGAAAGAAAAAAGCTCTGTTAAAGCGTTAACTGTATACTAATCCACATCTTCGCTACTCTTACCACACTGCTTCATTATGCCTACTAGCCATCTGGGGCCACCTACACACTCAATCACTCGATACAGGAAGTAACACTATGAAGTAGGGGCTTCCTCGATGTGTGGACAAAAATCTGATCAAAGCCACTCCTTCCATCAAATTGTGACTAATCATACTGAAATTATTCCCAGAAGCTTGATACTTACCAATGAGCTGCAACTAACCCTTAATAATAGTTAAAAATGAAAAACGTTATTTTTGCTATTTGGAACTCGGGACAATGCTACTGAAAGTTAATCAGTCCACTGGCGCCCTCTGGAAATTGGCGTGCTGGATCCTCACTAGAATACCCACAAAGAGGGGGGAATTTTTTTTATTTTTCAACTTTTTTCATACCCCTTTAGGTTCTTCATCAACCTTTTGTGCGGCCCGTCCGAGTCGAGCGATGTGGCGCTCCATTTCAACCCGCGTTTTGACGGCTGGGACAAAGTTGTCTTCAACACCCGCCAGAACGGCTCCTGGGATGCGGAGGAGAAGATTCGCGACATGCCTTTCAGCAAGGGCGAGGCCTTCGAGATGGTCATCGCCTGCACGGGGGAGGGATACCAGGTACTAGCGGCTTCGGTTAGCATTTAGCATCGTGACCAATGTTCCCTCTAATTTTCCTTACGGGTCTGAGTGTTCACACAAAGTCGGTGAGCAACGCTTGAAACAACAGTGAGCAACGGCAATCCCAAGTGTGGCAACTAAATCATTATCAAACATGTCCAAAACTTGACATCACGTTACATTTTGCTGAGTTTCCGGCAATGCAAAATTATTTTTCACTTTTGAATGAATTGACTCATGTACTATTGCAAAGGTTGTACGGCCTACAAATGTCGTTTGTTCTTACAATTCTTTCACAAGATATCCATTTCTTTTTATTTCCTGATATATTTTGTCACATAATATTCACATTTTTTGGGGCTTATTTAGTCGGTTGCACGATACACAACTGTATAGAATCACATTTTTTTAGTGGAAGTACAATGTTGGCAACAAGATTGACTTGCTATAATTGGAAATTACTTGAATGCAACACAAACCTTTTCTTCTTTTTCCCTGTTTTTTAAATTCCTTTAAAAAAAATCTCATAGTGTTTATTTTTTCCTAGCTGTTACTTTTGTCCTTTTTGTTCTCTATTTACTTGTTTTCCTTTGTTTCTTTCTTTTCTTTTTTTCTGGCTTTTTTCTGAATTTTTCTTACTTTTTTCTCTTCCTTTTGTTTCTTTTTTCTTAGCTTTTCACTACTTTTTCATTTCTGTATTTTTTTTTTTGTTCTATTTCCCCCCTTCCTTTAAGTCATTTTGTGCACAATTTTACATAATATTTGGTCGTGTAGGGATGAAAAAAGCAAAAACAACCTGAAGAGCCGTTTGGGACCAGAAAGAGCCGGTTCTCTTTAGTGAGCCGAGCCGAAGAAGCCGGTTCTCGAAAAACTACTGACTTTACTTTTCATCTTCGTTCGACATTGACTTCAAAATACCGCATTCAGAAAACAGCGTCAGGGGAAACCTGTGTATTTTGACCTTCATGCACTGTAACTTTGACTTAATTCGCTTCTTAATTAGCAATTTCGAGCCCTGATTTTTGTGCGCTGGCTAGATTTTCTTGTGCGCTGAGAATGTGCAGGCAGTGCGCGATTGCGCACGCGCGCAGTTTAGAGGGAACATTAATCGTGACCCTTGGTTGTCTTTGTCTCTGCAGTTCAAAATCAACGGGAAGGACTTCCACACCTTCCCGCATCGCCTCCCTTTGGCAAGGGTGTGCGGCATGCAAATCGGGGGAGACGTGTCCATTATGACTATTAACGTCATGGGGGTGAGATGAAGTTCTCTTTGTCAACGGGCAGATTACGGTTAGGATGTAACGAAGCACTGATGACTTTCAACTTTGTGGTGTATTTTATAGGGTGGCGGCATGGGGGTAAGTTCATTTTGTTCCTTTGTCTCTTTTTTTTCACTAAGATGATATAAAACAAGGGGTCGGGAACCTATGGTTCGTGAGCCACATATGTACTTTTCATGAGTACATAAGGCTCGGAGATAAAATGCTATCAATGCAAATGTTGTCTGTGGTGGTCCAATTCTGATGACTTCTAAGTAGAGTTTTCCAAGACAACACCAACAGTTCAAAGTGTTTGGTTCCGTATATAAAGGTCAGTCTTTACTACAGTTTACGGTCATATTTCATACCAACATACCCCGTTTTGGCTGTATGCCGCTCAGAACACCTTTATATAGAAACTCATTAAATAATATTCGATAGATAGATGGATACTTTATTCATCCCCGTAGGGAAATTCACACTTCCAGCAGTCTACCCCGTTGTTTATTAACAGATTAACATGATGCCCTAGGGGTGCTTGTAGCGGAGTGGATGACGTCACGCTAGTCCAAAAGTTCGACATCCCTGCGGCAGATGGAAATCTTTTCTTTGTGAAAATCCAGGGATACACCACCTCGTGTTAGCAAGTCCGCCTCCTCTCGGATTCCCCCCGGCTTTCGTGTCTCTGTATAGCGGCGTTGAAGCCGGATAGCTCCGGGTGACTACACGTTAGCGTCCGGAATGCTAAACGTGAGCCACGTTTCCGCAAAACACTGCAACTGCGCTCCCTGTGCGCTTCGATGTTTTCCACCAGCACTCGATGATCTTATTTGGTCGTGAGTTCGCATTTACCATGATTACGAATGGTACCGAAGACTTATAACGCCGCTAGCTGCTAAGCTAGCTCCGGCTCTTCTTCCACGATAGGCCCCTTCATCACGCCGGCACGAGAATCCTTCAGGGCAAGGACATTGATTCCTTGAATAAACGCATTTTCATGCGCTAAAACCCATGTCCATAGGATAGAAGTAATCCCTAGTGTAGTTGTCAAAACGGGAAGAAAAAACACCGAAGATAGGAGCAGACAATAAAACAATAGGGCAGCTGCTAGAAAAGGCAGCCGCTCGTGGCAGCGCCGCGACTCTATGTGATAAAACCCACAGGACCAACTGTAAATACAAAAATACACCACCCAAGCACACAGAGCAATTTTATTGGGTGAGCAGTAGGAGTGGGCGGATTTGATTGGGTGAGTTGACCAGGTCTTGAGAGCAATAGCAGACAATATCTGCACAAGCATCAACACCAGCAAGCGCAGGACAAAGACTAGGAACCTTCCCATGGTGTCCTGCGAAGGGCTCTCTCCCGGGGGACCCTTACGAATCCTACTCAATCCACTCAGACTCGCTCTCTTTCTTTCTTGGTCCTCTCTCCTTCTTTGTCTCTCCTTTTTTCTCTTCCCCCTTTACACTCTTGTCTTTCATTTTCTCTATCCCTCTCTTTCCTACTCTCTCCCCACCTCTCTCACTCTCTTTTCCCCCTTTTTGCGTTTTACTCTTTCTTTTTCTCTTTCTATCTGTCCCTCTCTTTCTCTCTCTTCTACTCTCCTCTCTCTGTTCTTCTTAGGGCGGGCGACTTCGAGGGCAACCCTGGCCCCCAGTCCAAATGCCAGTGGTGCTTTCGAACCATTCGCTGCGACCGCACCCCAATCACCTGTACTACCTGCCCACGGGGCTTCCATAAATCATGCACGGGCCTGTCCGAACGAACTAAGGACTTCAGAGGCTTCGTCTGCTTGGTTTGCTTGGGTCACACCCCGTCAGGCCTGGCGGCACAGGACAGTCGCAGCCCCCTCTCCTTCGGAGAACTACGGAGCCTCCCACGAGCGAGTCTAGCGCTACTAAGGATTACTTTAGGCGCCTTGAGTGACTCAACAACAACAACAACACCAGAAAGCGGCAACATAAAACCCGGAGCACAACTTCCTTTGCACAAGCAGGAGCGAAACTTCAACCCTCCAAGAAGACTCAGGGGGACCTGCTCACAACTGCAAGGAACAGGTAGGTCCTGGTGGATATAGGGAAGCAGTCGCGATTCCCAGTCATCATTGCAGCTCCAACACTCAGTAATGGTGCTGATGCCTGGAGCCAGCAAGCAGGTCGTGCTCCTTGAGCTGACGGTCCCCTGGGAAAACCAGATGGAGGAAAGGAAAGGAAGAGAGTAAAGTATGCGGATCTTGTGGCTGAAAGCCCGAGGAATGAACAGAAGGCCCGCTATGAGCTTATTGAGGGGGGCTGCAGGGGCATTGCAGGCAAAAAATATATATGATTTTGCTATTATAGCTCTTTGGTCCAAAAAGGTTCCCGATCCCTGTTATAAAATGTCTTTCATATTGAAATGTGAATTTTTCCACATACAGCAGCAGCCCGGAGGCTATCCAGGAGGTTGCGTGGTATGTTACTTTTTTATTTGGGTTTGTTTTTTTTACTCAATTTGGAGGGAAATTGGCAAAAGCTGTAAGAAGAATTCATAGCTGAATTGAATTGAGTTCCCTTTATTGTTATTCATATCAACATTCTGAAACACAGTATGCAACGTGATTGGACATGGCACTCCAGGGTAGACATGTAAAACAGAAAAGAGAAAAATAAGACTTTCAGCATAAATATGCAAACATATTTACAAAGTAGTGCTTTTAGGCTGGCCTAAGTTATAGTATTGGCACAATTGTCAGGACCAGAACAGAAACAGGACCCACTTGCGTGACGTTTACCACAAGTTTTATTAAAAAAGAGAGGAAGGACTGCGCCCACCATCCGGCGTTCGCTAGGCGCTCTCGTGCTCAGATTGTGATCCGAACACGGAAGTGGATCTTCCGTAGCGAGCGATGGCGGTGTCAGGGGCGGAAAACTGGTCGGTAGCCGGGACTGGGAGAGCAAGACGTGGTCGGGGTCGGAAACGAGTCATAAGCCAGAACGGGAGAGTAGAAGTAGTCGGGAACAAAAAAGGGTCGTAAGCTGGGACGTGAGAGCAGACGTGGTCAGGAACCAAACGTAGCCGTAGACAAACGGGAGCAAAAACAGGACAGGTGGGAGTCAGGGTCGAATACAGAGATTCGCAGATGGACTGACAACGGGATTTAAAGGACAGGGTTCAAATAATGAGAGGGAGCCAATCAGAACCCGCGGCAGTTGGTACCAAATGAGCGGGCACAGGTGAATTGCATCTGTAATCATGACAATTAAAGAACAGTGAATCGTAACAATAGTACGTCTTTATTTTTTAAAAGTAGTGCAATAAATATGTAGCTGAAATTGTGGTAATACTTCTGATTTGACATGTACACAAAATAACTTTTTTAGAATCAAATACTTGAACTACTGAACTTTGTAGGCGTTCTTAAAAAAGATTTTTTGGGGAAGAGGTTTGCAAAACCGGGTTTATTTATGTTTGATTCCGAGGATGAAACTAAGAGCAAATACCGGTAAATGATATTTGTTACAAAACTGAAATAACCTTAATGATAGAAATAGATTTATATTACAAAAAAATGCCCAAATATTCAGAAAGAATCTATGTACTTAACAATAGTAAAAATGACGGGAATTGGCCTATAAATTTACAGCATTACCATTATTGTAATTGTTAAAAATGGATGCCTCTATAAGCAAATGAAGCACATATTTGCGCTTGGCAGTTTATAGCAAAGATTATTTGGCAGATTTTTTCCTGTTATTTTTGCTTAAAATGTGCTGTGCTTGTACAGTCACAATCCATTATCCCCGATCGAATATTGATGCAAGCAGAAACCAGCAGACTGCATTTTTGTCGGGCCTGGCGGTTCTTTTTTTGTCGTTCCTGTATTTGCGCATAAAATGAACTGCGTTTGTGCAGGAGTGATCCATTATCCCCACTCCTATATTGGTCCATCAACATACGGCACTTTTTTTGCGAGGCGTGCCATTATCCCCAGCCGGTTATGCAGATAGTGTGGACCGAGGAAACAAATTTGTGTCCTTTTTCGTTGTTTTTGCCTGAAACGAACATCACCACTGTCAGGGTTGCCATGGCGCCCAATTGTCCCCGCCTGTGTGGCGCCAGCTGCGACTCATTGACAGATTGGCTTTCCGTCTTTTTAAGCTCAGTGCGCTCTCTCTTACCTTGTCAGTCCTTTAACAAACCTCTGCCCTGCAAGACGTGGGTTCTGACTCTGTCCTGTTTTCCTGTTTGTATTTCCAGTCCGGTATTGTTCCCGTTTATTTTTGTCCTTTTTAATATCGGTTTCCAGTTTCGTTCCCGTCTATCTTTGTCCTGTTTATTATTCTCTTCTGTTTTCGCTCCCGTCTTGTTTGTCCTGTGTATTTTCAGTATCCTGTTTCATTATCTATCCTGTCTGTCTGTCCCGTCCCGTCCGGTATCGACCCCATCTTTCCGATATCAATTCAGGCTATTGGAATCGATCTCGCCGGTCTCTGGTTTCCTGTCTTTCCACGCCAGACTGCTGTCTAACGTGCACGACTCCCCAATTCCCGCAAAATAAAAGGCTTGTGTGAGATGGTCACGCGTTTGGGTCATGATCCTGTTCTGGTTCTTGACACACCACAGCCACGATCCATTATCCCTGGTCTACTACAACTCGGAGCAGTGGCCGGCGGAGTGCGTGTTCAAAATGAGGGCGCTACGGTTTTGCTTATCGTGGGGTGGTCCTGGTCCCCGTTAAATGAAAATAAAAACCTGAGGGATTACATTATAAGTTCAACGTGGTCCAATGGATCAATAGAATTCCTAAAAATGTAGGTAAGCAAATGAACTTCCTTTGCTCGCCAGTTTGTCCAGGAATTCTCTTGTTGTTCAGTATTTTGTGCATTCAATATGTTGGTAATGTGAAGATACCACATTTTAAATAAAAATAATGTGATTAAAATTTTATGGTTCGCCACTTTCAGCCACCACAGGGAGGATACCCAGGAGGCGGCATGGGAGGAGGGCCAGGATGCGGTGCAGGCCCTGTAAGCTTTTCATTTATTTTTGTCAGTTTAAACATAAAAAAAAATATTGTGTGACATTAGGGTGTTTTTGATCTAGGGAGGGTTTCCAGGAGATTGTGGAGTGGTAAGATTTGCTTTACTCAGATTTCCTTTATACTAAGTTCTTCCTCAAGTGACGATAAGATAAGTTAAGATAATCCTTTAGTCACCCCGAAATGGGGAAATTTATTTTATTACAGCTGTAGGACAACAGTATAAACAAGTCTTTAAAAATATAAAAACCAGATTTTATTTAAATTAAAATTGGATCCCAAAAAATATTAAATTGTGATTGTTTTCTTCCCATTAGGGTGGCTGTCCTGGAGATATGGGATTCAATTTGGGGGTACGCATCTTTACTTCCTTATTGACTTTCTGTGAACTTTCTAAATTGGCTTTTTTTTCATCAGGATGCGTTCCCAGGGTCCAACCTACCGGTGAGGAAACATGAGTAGTATTTGTGGCATTTTTCTTTGTTTTGTTCATTATTCTCCTGCTCGGTTTGATTTTTACCGCAGAGTATGGGCGGCCAGCCGATCTACAACCCGGTAAGTTCTTGTTTCGACCAAAAGGACTTGTCTTATTGTGCCATTTTTTCTGTGATTATTGCATTTTTTCTTTACTTTTACTCTTAACATTTAGATAAAACCTTTTTTACAATTGTAATGCGTATGATTAAAAATAAAAGGACAACTCAGACCGCGATTAAAAAAAGTAAGAAAATGTTAAATGACTAATTTTTCCCCCCTAATTATTTCAATGAAATCAAACAACAATTTCAAATATTCTATAATCTCTTGGGAGCTTGACCTTTTCAAACAAATCTTCATCTTGACTTAATCACTTTAACACATGTCAAGTCATGTTTATTTGTGACGCCCTTAATCACAAAGAGTCTCAAAGTGCTGCACAGACCGCACATTATTGCAAACCACCTGATCTAAAACCTACATGAGGGCAAATAATACACAGATATGGTCAACATAAAATATAGGTTATTCATATGCTATAGAATAGAAGTGTGTTTTAAGCTTTCATTTAAACATTTCCACTGAGGTTGCAGATCGAATCTTAGGGGGCAGAGCATTCCACAACACCGGGCCCTTAATGGAGAACGCTCTCCCTCCTGCGGATTTCTTCTTGGTTCTTGGGATCACTAGTAGTAGTAGTCCTAAAGATGAAAAAAATAGTTTTTTTTCAGCGGGTCAAAGGAATTCAAGTACTTGCACGCGCCACAAAGCTTTATGGAGGCTGAAATGACAATTTAAGATAGAATATTCCGGACAGCGTGTAGAACATATTCAAATTCTGGACAGCACCTTCGAATTAATGCTAAAAATATGACTTAAGATTAACTTTTTAGCCAAAGGAATTTGTATTTCAAAAGACGAAAATTGTTTCAACCTAAAGGTAATTACCGTTGCTTACTGGGTTGCAATCCATCATTTGTTGTTGTGTATGCTGTGCTCCCTCAGCCAATCCCGTACTCAGGCATGATCCCGGGAGGGATGTTCCCGAAAAGGACCGTCGTCATACGAGGGATGGTTCCCCGTCACGCAAACAGGTACGCTTCGCATCCCAATTTATCATTCAATTCTCTTGCGTTGGCCCAAAATCCTCCTATAGCGCAGGGGTCAGGAACCTATGGCTCTTTTCATTAGTGAACATATGACTCGGCGATAAAATGCTACAATTTCTGTTCACGATGATACGCTAATGATAAAAACCCACGAATGCTAGCCAAGCACAGCGAACATTTGCATTGGGTGAGCGGTTGGGGTGGGCGGAGCTATGCTACACAGCACACTCCCCTCTCTCACATGCACCCACTGCACTGAAGGGAAATACATCCATACACTTTTCATTTGCAGTTTTTTTTTACATATTAGCAAAAGAACTCTGCTTGCACCTTGATTTGAAACAATTGTTTACTAAGAAATAAAGGTCAAAATGAGCCTCAAAGATCTTAAGTAACTGTAGGGGGAGACAAGTTTAAAGTGATATATTTGTTGATATGGGACATGGGCTTTCGCTTTTGTCTCGAGTGTGCGTTTGCCGGTTTTGCTGAATTTTGTCTTAGAATGTATGAAATGGCTCTCTAAATACCTAAATATTTTGCTATAAGGGCTCTATGGGTCAAAAAGGTTCCTGACCCGCTAACATAATACATGTTGGAAAGGAATACACTGACACAGCTTGATTGAAGAAAGCTGTGACCTCCTTCACTGCAGCACAGCCCTTTTCTAATTGTGGGGTCTAAGAAGAAGACCACTGAAGTGTGGGAGAGCTATAAATTGGCTAACGGTAGAAAAAACATCAGGCAAAGACTTGTTAAGTTTTTAATCAGCTGCAGTGGGGAGAGTAGCGGGAGGACAAGCAATTGCCTCGTTCTCGCTCACCGTCCACACTCACTGACTCTGGGTCACCCCCCCCCCCGTCTGCCTCTGTGTTTTATTGAAACCACAAGACAGGAAAAGTACTGGTATGTTTAAACAAAGACAAAAAAACACCCCCATGGAAAAGCACCGACACCTTTAAACAAAGACGGGAAGACTAAGAGATGGCTAAAAGGAACATCAACTGATTAGAAATACACACCTTGAGCAAACACGTTTAAGCCTACTTTACAGTAATGAGGCTCAACATACATCAAATTCGCCTCCACTGTTAAAAAGGAAATGTACTTAAAGTTTTTCTCCCGTTTCAGAATCAGCTTCAACTTTCTGGCTAGCAGATCCGGCGACATCGCTTTCCATATCAACCCCCGCGTGAAGGACGACGTGGTGGTGCGCAACAGCATGATTGGCGGCCATTGGGGCCAAGAAGAACGCCAGCTGTCTATCAATCCCTTCAAGGAGGGAGAATACTTTGACGTGAGATCCAAAATCTCCATTTACCGTACACCAGGGCTCACCCACCTCCTCTTTTTGCGACTGATTAGTTCAAAATACGATATCTTGCAAGGCAGAGGTTAGGAGCCTAGCATCGCATACGACAGGCAGCCAGCCGGCACAGCAATCCACCACTCCACTCAGGAGCTAGATCAGGGATTACTAACCTTATTGAAGTTGAGAGATACTTTTATGTTACTGATTAGCATGCAGAACTACTTTGTCTGACACACATTTCTAAATAACTACTTATCCAGTTATTACTATGCTATTATTATGTAACTGCCAGGTTATAATTATTGGAAGTAGGGTTCAAATGGGGTCTCTCACCCAATAAAATATCTGCCTTGTAAGGGCACTATGTGATTCATACATATATACATAACCTGTTTTCATCGGGTTGCAGGCCTTAGATTTGACAGACCATGTTAAAAAGATTTGCAGAGTTGCCGAAGCAAACTTGTATACATTTGGACCAGGGGTCAGCAACCTATGACACGCGTGCCAGCAGTGGCACGCAAAGGGTTAACCAGTGGCACGCCAAAATAATATATATATTTTTTTAAATGAGTATTTTGACCTGACATTTAGACATTTTCAGTTGCTGGATGCCCAACAGCATTTAGTGATTTTTGTAACTGGGAGATGGAATAGGAGCTTGCTCTGCCGACTCATCGGCCTGGAATTGCAGTGCCTCCAGGAACGGTGCGTTCGCACCGATCGCTTCTTGGCCTTTTGGCTAGGACCTTGGCTTAGCCTCTTGGCTAGGAGCAAGTGTCTCGGCCTGTTGGCTTTGAAGTGTATCATGATATGACTGATAATGGATAATGACAAATGGACAATAACCTTATAAAAAAATCCCCCCCCCCCCTTTGAGAACCACTGACCTACACCACACACAGCTTAAACCCCAGCTTTTCCTCATCCTTTTTCTCTCTCCAAGATGTCGATCCGCTGCGGCAGCGACCGCTTCAAGGTTTTCGTGAACGGGCAGCCCCTTTTCGACTACAGCCACCGCACGCACGGCGTGGAGCAGATCGACAAACTGGAGGTGAAAGGCGACGTGCAGATTTCTTACATCCACTTCTGAACGAGTCCGCTTTGTATTCAAACATCCTCTGCGTGGCAACAGGCGTCGAAACGAAAGATTTATTGGCTTTGTACGTAAAAACTAAATAAAAAATACTGACGATACTCAATGAGACAGAAAAGGACATTGTTGTCAGTTGATATTTGGACGGGATCAGCTAGATGGGCTCGGACAAGGCACGTCCTGAATTCAGCTTAAAAGGGGGAAACAAGTATTTGGGGTACATTTGATAGGGGGGTGACACTTTTAAACAGGAAAATGCAGAGTACTACTCTCAGGCAAACACAAGCAAACATTATTTGCAAAAATATGTTTTATATGCGCTCACGATATTCAACGCCACGGGAGAAAGCTTATTCTTACCCCATTGGACAAACATCACTCATTTTAAGTATTACCCGTATTTTCCTTATTATTCTACAGATTTTAATTTTGACTTTTCTTTTCTTTTCTTTTATATATTATTACTTTAGATGGATAGATACTTTATTCATCCCCGTAGGAAAATTCACACATAAAAAAGAATCAGATATTTTTTTTCTCTTTAAGAATTATTTTTCACCATTATACTTAAAATGAGCAAACATATTTTTCTTATTTTTATTGAAAGAGTAAAAATATAGTCAAATAAAATCTATTTATACTTCAAACAGGCAACATACCGAATTTTCCGGAGTATAAGGCGCACCTTTAAAAATATTCATCTGTGAAATGTTTTACATATCAGACGCATAGAATTAAAACAACAGGTACGGTAAGAAAATTAAAATTAAATATATATATTTCATAAAACAAATACAAGAAAATTTGTTCTCACAACGAAAATGAATTAATGTGTTCATAAATTATTTACCGTATGTAGAAGCATTGATTGTAATTATGATTTTTTTACATTATTGATGGTATTTCTGGATTATAAGACGCCCTTTTTTAAAATTTCCAGCATCGTTTTTTAGGTGCGCCCAATATTTCGGAAAATACTGTAATCTAATATTGGACATGTTACCATTCTTTTCCCTTTTTAAAAAAAATAAGTAAATTATTGTCAGTCTTAATTGTAAATTTCTATTGTAATTTCCAGGAAACCTTCACTAATATAGTAAAATAATTCTTAAATAATCCTTGTTTAATCTTGAAATACACAAAATTTAAACTCAAGTATTATGGGGTATTATGAGAAAATAAAGTTACAAAATGGCCAAAATGGAAAAAGAAAACTTTAAATGAGCGACAGTTTCTGTCATTCGTGGAGGAATTATTTTACCGAGCCATTTATTTCTCGATGTCGCCCTCTGCTGGTCATAACTGCGAACAAACCTCCAAAACGAATTTCAACCAGCTAAACTTAATTTTAAAAAATCGCGAATTCAACGATGAATTGTAATTGAAAATGTTTGCGGTGAAATTCGGTTTTCACAACATTCAGATTTTACACTATAAGAGCCCACTTGGAAATTTTTACGTACTGTACTTAGTTCACAACAAATCATAACATTTATGGGTGATTCTCAAATCCTGATTTTCTTTTCAAAAATCTGTAAAATGTTTGTCAAAGCTACTTCAATTATTCAAACATTTAATGTTTGCGATCATAAAACGCTAAATCAAATGTATTTCAAAGATTATTTTGTATTTTAGATAACTGTTTGGTAACACTCATGCTCAATTTGATTGTATACGCAATGCCATCCAATCAACTTCACGAGGTGTAGGCCATAAAATTATAAAATCACTTTTGTTTCTTTAATCATTTTCTAAACTACACTAAACCAGATTTCGTGATGCAATTGAATGTTATAAGTTGATATAATTAATTTCTATTTTTTTTTTTATTTGACATGTGCCAGTAATAAATTTCCACCCTGTTAGAATGTGTTAAATAGCCTCCCAAAAAGACTACAAATCCACAAAAGCCATTTACAGGAAGTGACGTCAAAAAAGAGTCACTCATTAAAAAAAAAAAATTAAGATTTGTTGGTAAAATGTGGCAGGCTGGAAAACATTCAGATATACTGTCTAAGAAAACAAGCTATACTTATAATTGTATCAATCTTTAAGCTTGACCACCGTGTAATTCTTCGTGGTAAACATATTAGTGTTGTAATAAAATCATAAAAAACATGAAACCTCTCTTTCTCCACGTATATATATATAAACTCACTCTCTCTACACACATACATATATACATCTAAATTTATATCTCTCTCTCCACACACATATATATATGTATATATATATATATGTATATATATATACACATATCTAAATTTATATAGCTCTCGCTCTCTCTCTCTCTCCACATATACATAGATAGATAGATAGATAGATAGATACTTTGTTCATCCCCGAAGGGAAATTCACATTTCCAGCAGCATCCCTGAGCTGAGAACAATAGAGAACAATCGAAAATAACACGGGAGCTGCTGGAGTGGCTGCCATTCGTGACGGCGCCGGAAGAAAAGATTCAATTTGAATCATGTACAAACAAACAAACAATTGAATCATGTACAAACAAACAAACAAAATATTCATGTTTCAATAAGTGGAGTGTTAATAAAATTGGGGGAAAATAATTTCTGATACTGATATAACCAGATAAAACTAATTTTAAGTTACCTGTCCAAATGAATGTTGTGCCATCTCACCTTTCCCACTCTCTCTCCTGCAGTTGACTTGCTGCTGCTCGCTCCTGAAACTAATACTTACCTCAAGTATGCCATTTTGTTTCAAAGCAGCATCATGACGGTAAATGGTCTGCATTTATATAGCGCTTTTCAGGTCAATGAAGACCTTTCAAAGCGCTTTACATATATATATATATATATATATGTCTAAATTTATACATACATATATATATATATATATATATATATATATAAATTTATATAGTTCTCTCTCTCTCTACACATATATACATCTAAATTTATATAGCTCTCGCTCTCTCCCTACACACACATATATACATCTAAATTTCTCTCTCTACACAGACATACATATATACATCTAAATTTATCTCTCTCTCTCCACACACATATATATATGTATATATATATATATATATATATATATATATATTTGTATATATATATATATACACATATCTAAATTTATATAGCTCTCGCTCTCTCTCTCCACATATACATATATATATATATATATATATATGTCTAAATTTATACATACATATATATATATATATATATAAATTTATATAGTTCTCTCTCTCTACACATATATACATCTAAATTTATATAGCTCTCGCTCTCTCCCTACACACACATATATACATCTAAATTTCTCTCTCTACACAGACATACATATATACATCTAAATTTATATCTCTCTCTCCACACACATATATATATGTATATATATATATATATATATATATATTTGTATATATATATATATAATAATAATAATAATAATTTCCTTGTATTGTCATTCTGTGTAACAATGTACACAGAACGAAATGTCGATTGCATCTGACCCGATGCAGCCGCAGCCAAGAGAGGGCGCCGCCGACCACTTTTTAAGTCTTAGGAATGACTCGGCCGGGGCGCGAACCTGAACCTCCCAGTCTCAAAGCGGGCGCCTCACCATCTAGGCTACTGAGCTGGTTACATATATACACATATCTAAATTTATATAGCTCTCGCTCTCTCTCTCCACATATACATATATATATATATATATATATATATATATATATATATATATATATGTCTAAATTTATACATACATATATATATATATATATATATAAATTTATATAGTTCTCTCTCTCTACACATATATACATCTAAATTTATATAGCTCTCGCTCTCTCCCTACACACACATATATACATCTAAATTTCTCTCTCTACACAGACATACATATATATATCTAAATTTATATATCTCTCTCTCCACACACACATTATATATATATATATATATATATATATATATATATATATATATATATATATATTATATAAATTGATATTTATATACAGTGGAACCTCGGTTCTCGACCATAATCCGTTCCAGAACCCTGTTCAAAAACCGATTTGGTCGATCACCGAAAATCGTTTTTCCCATTAAAAGTAATGTAAAATCGTTTTCATCCGTTCCAACACCCTGAATGTTTAACGTAAAGCTAACCCAGGCTAATCGTACGTTCGCGTTAGCGTAATCTTTCGTACGGAAGACATGAACGTGTAAAAATAAAAAAAGGATTATGAATAGGATTTCTTACCTTTGTGGTGGACGGTGGGGAGCGAAAAATCAACCTCTTCCAAAACTTGCGGCAGTTGCTTGCTTATAGCGGTAACTTCCTTAGCCGCATCACTCGATTTCACAGCCTCTTTATTCTTTACTAACGTACTCATAGTAGATTTAGCCATGCTGTATTCACTAGCAAGATCGGAAATTCGTACACCTCTTTCATATTTAGCTATTATGTCTTTCTTAAAGGCAATAGTTGAACGAACAACTTGGTTTTTTTTCACCTGTCCTGCTTGCACCGACCTTCTTCGGGGGCATAATTAGGGGCTAAAACACCCGTACGCCGCTCAGCATCGCACCCTAGCGTACCGGCGTTCGAACTCCGATTTTTTGAGCGAACAGCGAAGCAAGAATTTCTCGAAATTTTTGGTCCAACACCGATTTGTCCGAACTGAGAGGCGTTCGAAAACCGAGGTTCCACTGTGTGTGTGTATATATATATATATATATATATATATATCTCCACACATATATATATGTATGTATACATCTAAATTCATCTCTCTCGCTCTCTCTCAACTACTAAATGTTACCAGTAAGGCGAAAGTACTCAGTAAATTGAGCTCCAAATTAGTGAGGGAGTGCAGTCAAAAAGAAGAAATTGACGTTTATAGTCAAGAACGGAAGTGAATATATCACAATGCAAATTTGCAAGTTAAAAATGGAGCTTGAAACATTTTATGAAGGCACTTTGTTCCACGAGTACGTTTGTTCCGTCTTATTATGAAAGGACACAGGAAGTACAAGTACCGAAAACCGGATGCGGCGGCGGCTATTTACAATACATCATAATTCTACATATCGAGTCAAATAAGTGCGTCGAAAATGGCAGTTGTTGTTTTCCAAAAATCGAAACGGAAGTCTTTAAAGCGACACGGAGTTCTCCATCACATGGATTCACAAAGTAAAAAACAAAAAGTATCGACATTTTACACAAAACGTACACGGTCATATAAAAAGTCACGAGTGCAAAGTTGGGAAATGTAGAAAAGGATTGGCATACAAAAATAAGTCCATGTGCTTCTTCTTATTGTTTAAAGTCCTTCAAATCTTCGGACTGTTCGGTACCTCAAGGGAGCAAACGTTTCGGCAGTGTTATTTTCCCATCGGGAGGCGGTGAGCGGTTGCCATGGTGACAATGTGTCAAATGGAAACTACCACGAGCAAAAGTTGTGCCATTTTTAGGGTGGCCAAAAGGAATTTGGCCTCATTTCATCACTATCAGATGAAGATATTCACAATTTTAAATCCATTATAGTTGAATCAGCCAGTGGTGTCCAAACCGTGGTCTAGGAGAAGTTCATAGCCCTCTGTGGATTTTTGTGGTCCCGATCGAATACTTTAAATTGGGGTTTTTTTTGTTACTGATTACGCTACCAGTCTGATACGCATTCCGAAAATAAGTTATGATGTTATTACTGTTATTACTTGGTTGTTATTAAAAGTAGGGTTATGCATAGGCAGGTACCAAAATCTGCTTAAAACCAGGCACCCGTAGAACACTTAGGTACGGATTCAAACGAGAACATACTCGCACGCGCACACCCTCAGAAGTAGAAAATTGTCAATGATCCTTCTTCAATTTAACTTCTGAGGGTGTGCACGTGCGAGTATGTTCTTGTGTGAATCCGTACCTAAGTGTTTTACGGGTTCCTGGTTTTAAGCAGATTTCGCGGACACAGAGGGATCCCAGTTCGAATCCCGGCTCCTCCGTGTTACATGTCGAAGTGTCCTTGGGTAAGACATTGAACCCCTAATACCCCCAATAAGCAGGTTAGCGCCTTACATGGCTGCAAGGGCCGCTATTGGGAAATGTGGAGCACACTGTAAAGCGCTTTGGGAAGTCATTGACTTGAAAAGCGCTATATATATGCACGTTTCATTAAAAGGCCACTATACGTATAGATAAAGTCTAATTTTATAAATCATTGAAACAAGGGTAAAAATAGGCCCAGTCAACCACAAAGACATCTGCCTTGTATAAGGGCACTGGATGATGCAAATTCTAAGCTAAATATTAAAAGGAGAGCCACTGCTCCTCTGCATTGAGAGGAGCCAGTTGAGGTGGCTCGGGCATCTGATAAGAATGCCTCCTGGACGCCTCCCTCGGGAGGTGTTCCGGGCATGTCCCACCGGCAGAAGGCGACCCAGGACACGCTGGAGACACTATGTCTCGGGGTTGGCCTGGGAACGTCTCGGGATCCCGTCGGATGAGCTGGAGGAGGTGGCTGGGGATAGGGACGTTTGGGCTTTCCTTTTGAGGCTGCTTCCCCCAACGTGCGGAAGATAATGGAAAAGGGATTTTGGAAAAATTGGTCATCTATTTCAAGACACTGATGATCAAATTTTTCATGCCATTTAGAAATCACATTTCGTTGAAAATTACAATGACCTATCCATGGGGAGCCAATTTCACGAACGGTCAATTTTTGAGGGGGCTAGCTGGTGTCCGCGGTGGTATTTACTAAAATAAATGGTTTATTTTTTTTAATTTGTTTTTAAAATATCTAAATATAGTAAACAAACTACCTGGTTACAGTTTAAAATTCAAAGTCAAATTTTTGTCTTCCGTGAGTGGAATCCTATTTGCATTAGCATGAATTGGGATGGTAAATCACAGTAAAACAAAAATCATCCCTGCTTTCTTTTAAAGGGACAATATGTAATATTTGACCACTTGACGTCACTCTTGTGCAACCATAACGAGTGCTACAAAGCACAAGCAAGATTACAAACTAGGGCGACTCGGAAGCGACCAAACCGAATCATTTTTCACTGCTCTTTCGCAAGGTTTTTGGGGGTACCCATAGCAATAAGATGGCCCGACCTCTAGATTAGCCTTATGGTAAGTAAAAATATAATACGTATTTCTGGACCCATGCGTATTGCAAAAAAATTCAGATAATGTATTTTTGCCCATTTTTCAAATCAATATTGTTTTTTTTTGTAATTTTACCACAAAGAGGTGCTATATAATACGACAATGTCCCTTAAATTTCTCTGAGTGGCCCTCATGAAGTATGGACACCTCGAGTTTAGGCAAACTGGCTCGGAAATTTACATTTAGGGAGGTGTCTTTTTATGTGCACGTAGTTATGTGCAAATGGAAAATAAAAAAAGACTTCTTGGAATAATTACCCAATTTAGAGAATGCCTTCAGGAAATGGAAAAAAACCATTACCAGATTCCTACCGTGGGTTCTTTGTTTTCTCTTTTGTTGAGTTTTGGGGAAAAATGGCGCTCTTTTTTTCTGTGGTGCATCCTGGAATGTCTTCGGTCAAGGCACACAAATAGGAAGTACCGTATTTTCTGCACTATAAGGCACAACGGGTTATCATGCCGAGCACCCCCAAAAAAGTCTTTTTTTTTTTATTTTTTTTAGGCGAATTGAATTAAAACCTCAGTAAGAGCCATCGTATTAACTTATGCTATGTGTGAGTGCAATGCAGCTAAATCTTAATCACAAAACATCAAATGCAACAGGAATTGAACCTGGGTTGCGGCAGGGAGAGCATCCTACCCACAAAACTACCAGTGATAAAGATGACATTTGATTTTATATCATGATCACACTGTTTACTTACAGTGACAGAAACGAATGTTAAAGAATCGTGAAAAGAAAAAGCGGGCCAAATTCAAGCACATTTCAAGGCCAATTTTTCACATTTTCCAGTACCTTCAAAAGAAAAAAATTGGTTGACTTTGATGTCTAAAATAAAATGGCTATCTTGTTGCTAGCACATACTTTGTGCGATTTTAAGCCGTTTCTATTATCTATTATATTTTTGTGTCAATGGGCGTCTATAAACTGACATGAATTCGGCCATTCTCCTTCAACAATGCACACGCAGCTTCAATACGTCCCACTTGTTTACCGACACGAAAAAAGCTTTATAGCTGTTGGGTAATAATTAAGTTCAATAGGGAAGACAAAAAAAGAAAGTACTGTGAATAGTTTAATCTATATTTTAAGTGTTTCCTAGGGATTTCCTGCAAAACATTGGAAATGACTCAATAATTTAGTACACTTGTTTTATTATTAATGATAATTTATGATTAAAGTCAAGTCTTCTTTATTTACTGTATATAGCTCTTTATCCCAAGAAGTCTCTGAGGAACTGTTTGGGAAACAAAAGAACCAACTCTTCTCAGTGAGCCGAGCTAAAAGAACCGGTTTTCTAAATAGAGGCGTCCTCTTGGTGCAACCAGTAGGGGGTGGCAGGGGTGAAGCTTTTCATGCTAACGCCATAATGAAAAGCCACCAGAGCAGGCATGTCTGTGTCATTTCCACGCACTTAAAAAAAACCCTAAATCTATTGCGCGGTCTTTAGAGTCAGACTGCCAAGAAACATGTCAATGGCAACAATTTTCAAGCACACCTAAAATTCAAGCATTTACTGACCTTTTCAAGGATTTCAAGCACCCATACAAACCCTGTAAAAATAGTGTGATCATGAGATAAGATCTAATGCCTTTACATATTACGTCTGTGTCACCGGTGGGAGAGTGGTTACGTTTTGGCGCTCTCATCGCCGCAACCTGGGTTCGATTCTAGTTGCATCGCATCTTTCGTGATTTTGGTTAGCGATGATTCCGTATCCTATGACAGATACGGTAGTGTACCATAAAACCACGAATAAATACTGTGTGCATTTCCAATTTCATCCACCAGTATTTTGCGCCATTTAAGGCACCCCATGGAATTTCTGGCCAAATTGGGGTTTTTAGATGTGCCTCAGAGTTAGAAAAATCCACTATGTTTCGTGGTCTGACTAATCAGGTCCGTTTTTGGTCACTGCCACGCCACTTTATGGGTGGCCTCGCGCTCGTCCAGGAGCTCGGTAGCGGGCGTGGAGGCCCGGGTAACGTCCGGCGTGGAAACTCGGAGCGTGGAATGTCGCGAATAGCGCAAAGGCAAGGTAGCGGCCGAGAAAACCGAATTCACGTCCAGGCTCTCCAAAGACTCTGCCGTGGCTCGCCCGCTGTCGTGCTGCGGGCACAGCACGTAGCGGTTGGGTTTGTGCACCTCCGCCGTGGTCATCTCCAAGCCTTTAAGGCCCAGGGGGGAAGACCCTCCTAGAGGGGAGGAGCCCCCCAGCGGCTCGCATCCGCCGACGGCCCCCAGTTCCCCCGAGGAGTCTTCCATGTTGACGTAAAGGATCTCGTCCGGGTCTTGGGCGTCCGGAAGGTCCTCCAGGGCTTTTTCCAGCTCGCAGCGGAGCGATTCGAAGGGGGGGCGGTCTTTGGGACTCAGGAGCCAGCAGGAGAACATCAGAGCGTAGCTGATGAAAAAACAGACTTTTACTTAACACCTTGTTCAGGGACAAATTTTACAGTACCAGCGTCGATCAAAAGAACGTTTTTGTTGTGTCTTTGATGACTAAAATAAAGTCGTTATCTTACTGCTAGCACGAGCTTTGTGCTAATGTGATCTGCAATCTTGTGGTGTCAATTGCCTGCTATAAACTGACATGAATTCTGCCATTCGGCTTCAACAATGCTAGTGAAAGTACTGTATTATAAAAAGCAGAAAAATGAGCCACATTTGGACTCATTTTCATGATATTGACTGCTCCATAGAAGAGTGCATTCAATCTTCCAATCTTAGAGACTGCTGATCTTTGGCTTTTTGTTTTACTTATTTTAGTTTATATTTTTTAGCATGTTTTTCAGAGGGTCTGTATCTAAATTGGTTAAAATAGAATTGTAAATAGTTAACCGTTTTGCATTTTATCGCTTATTAATAGCACTAAACAGTTCATATATTTCATAAATATACTATATATATATAAAAACTCAATTTTTTTTGCATCTTCAGGGATTTTGTGTGCTTGTTCGACTTTAAATCTGTTCAGTGTGTAAAAAACTTAAAAACTGTATTTATTTGACAATTTTTTTTGCAGATCTGTGAATATTTTAATTTATATTTAATAATTTTCATAATAATAATAACAATAATACTGCCCAATTGGCAGATTAATCATTTTACATCTATTTTTCTTATTTTACTATATTTTAGAATAAAAATAAAGCCCCCCTAAAATTGAACAAAACAATCTGCTATGTCAAATGATTGCGTTTCTATTTTCAAATTTTAGGACATTTTTCTAATACAAAGAATACTCAAAAACAGCAAATTCAACTGCCCTTTGCCACACCAGACCATGTACTTATTTTGTATTCTTTTTATCATTACTTAAAATAAGCAAGTAAAAAAATACTACATGGTGAAATAATACTTACCTGCCAACTGGAGAGGAATTTATTAATTACATGATAATGTATTATCTTAATCAATTTATGTATTTATTTGTGATAAATTTATTGGGTTTTAAATATTGGAGTCCCGCAAAGGAGATTGCACAAGATGCCACTTTGTTATTTTGGCTAATATACCTCATGATTCTTTTTACTGCCTGCCAAATATGTCGCTGTTCTTTGATACCCACACCCTTTAGGGCAGAACTTTTGTAACCCAGAGATTTAAGAAGGAAGAGATCAGGGAGGGCTTTTAAAACGTCGGAGGTTTGGGTCCTCTCCTGTTCTCCTTGCAAGTTCAAAGGGCGGCAGTGGCTCAGGAGATAGAGCGCTCGTCTTGGGATCAAGAGATCGCAGTTCGAATCCCGGCTCGTCCGTGTTACATGTCGAAGTGTCCTTGGGTAAGACACTGAACCCCTAATACCGCCAATAAGCAGGTTAGCGCCTTACATGGCTGCACGGCCGCTATTGGGAAATGTGAAGCACAATGTAAAGCGCTTTGGGAAGTCTTAACTTTAAAAGCGCTATATAAATGCAGATCATTTCATTAAAAACATTTGTTGTGTCTTCTTTCCTTATTTTTAGTGTCTACTAAACTATAAAGGGAACAATGGTTTTGCAGGCTGGCACCCCCTTGAGTCCCCAATGAATTCCTAGTAAAAATAGGTCCAAACAAGTGATGTACCGCCCTTCTTTGGTGCAAACCTCGTTTCCTTATTGTTTGTTGACTCTGGGACTATGTTTACAGAGTCCGCCATGACACTCAATGAGCTCACACGGTGGGTGTGGCATAGTGTGGTGCATGCAAACTTTGAATCGTGCTTATTGGCTTGTGCCATTATTAAAACTTGCCTCTGATTGGTCTGCGATTTTAAAACTTGAACAGTAACAATTGTGGTTGGCCAAAACTCCATCACTCTCTACAAAACCTTGAAAAAAAACGCAGTGCACTGCAGTTTCAAAACTTCTGACTTTGACTTCTAGTGTGTATGTTTAAGTAGACTTACAGCAGAGTAGCGAATAAAAATCTACTCACATGTTATCCAGACAGTCCGGAGGCTGCTTGAGACGATTCCCCTGCCTCAGATAATCGTAGATCTCGCTGTTCTCCACCCCGGGATACGGCGTCTGCCCCCTGGTGGCGATTTCCCACATGGTGACACCAAACGACCACTGGGGGGCGACAAAAGTTTAGAAGATAGAAGGACGCCGTCGGAAAGGAGAAATGTATCGTATGATGGCAACTCACCACGTCGCTTTTGGTGGTGTAGACACGGTCTGCCAAGCTCTCGATGGCGATCCACTTGACAGGCATCTTGGAGATCCGCCCTTGACGGTAGTAGTCGCCGTTGTAGATCTTCTTGGAGAGGCCGAAGTCGGCCACGCATACGTTCATGTTCTCGTTCAGCCTGGGACATGAAGGAAGGATGTTAAAGCTGTGCCCTTCTCCACCATTTTCCTAGGGTTTGTACATCGTTTTCAAGGCCAAATTTAAGCACTATTTGAGCACTTCAAGGCCAAATTTCAATTCTTCCATACCTTCAAAGATGGAAATCTAGTGCCTATCAAATGAACGTTTGTTTTTCATTGACTTCGATGACTAAAATAGTTGCTATCTCGCTGCTCGCACATACTTTGTGCTATTTGGAGGTGTTCCCATCTATGACTTATGATTTTATTGTTTTAAGTGTCTGCTTCTATCTTCAGTGTTTTTCGTCCCGTTTGACTACTACACTTTGGATTACTTTCTATCCTATAGTTATGGGTTTTAACGCACAAAAATGCGTTTATTCGAGGAATCAACTCCTTGCCCTGAAGAATTCTCGTGCTGGCGTGATGAGGGGGCCCTATCGTGGATGCAGAGCCAGAGCTAAGGTGAAGGCTAAGCGGCTAGCATCGTTATAAGCCTTCGGTAGCGTCCGTAATCATGCTGAATGTGAACTCTCTACCAAATAAGAGCGACGAACTGGCTGTTTTGGTGAAAAATATCAAAGCTTACAGGAAGTTCAGTTTGCTGTGTTTTACGGAAACGTGGCCCACGTCTAGCATCCCGGACGCTAACGTGGAGCTACCCGGCTTCGGCGCCGTTAGGACAGACAGAGACACAAAAGCCTGCGGGAAGCGGAGAGGAGGTGGACTCGTTATCTACGGGAACACGAGGTGGCTGCAGGAATGTCGAACATTTGGCCTAGCGTGTGACGTCATTCACTCCGCTGTTACTAAACTACAACACAGCACCCCGAGGCCATCCTGTTAATCTCTTAATAAACAACAAAAGGATACTGCTGGAAGTGTAACTTTCCCTACAGGGATGAATAAAGTATCTATCTATCTATCTTTTTTTTTGTCTCAATAGGCTGCTATAAACTGACATCAATTCTGCCATTCTGCTTCAATAATGCACACACAGCTTGGCTACGTCACATTAAACGTATTGGGTAATAATTGAGTTCAATACGAAAGACAAAAAAGAAAGAAAACACTGTACAAAAAGCAGAAAAATGAGCAAAATTTTGACTCATTTTAATGATATTGATTGCTTCGAATCGGCATTTAATCTTTCAATGTTTTTCTTTTTTGTTTTACTTTTTTAATTTATATTTCGTTTTTCAAAGGGTCTGTGTCTAAATAGTAGTTTATTTTTCCAACATTTTATGATTTTTTTTATAGCATTGAAAACATGTTTTTACTTCTTACTCTATCGTTTTGCATTTTCAAGGATTTTGCGTTGTTGTTGGACTTTAAATCTGTTCAGTGTGCAGACCCTCAAATGACCCCATGAAAATACAACCCGGATGAGGACAGACTTCTCGGGGGGTGCGAGACGATTTCTTCTTCTGAGGGGAGGCGTGACAGGAAGTAATTGAGAAGCACTGATCAAGGGTAGGGCAGCACGGCGGCGCAGTGGTTAGCGGCACAGTTCTGAGGTCATGAGATAGAACCTCCTGTGTGGAGTTTGTATGTTCTCCCCGTGCTTGCGTGGGTTTCCTCCGGGCACTCCGGTTTCCTCCCACATTCCAAAAAACATTCATGTCAGGTTAATTGGCCGGTCCAAATTGTCCCTAGGTGGGAATGAGCAACCGAATTGTCTGTCCCTGTGTGCCCTGCAACTGGCTGGCAACCAGTTCAGGGTGTCCCCTGTCCACTGCCCAAAGATAGCTGGGATGGGCTCCAGCACCCCCGCAACCCTACTGAGGATAAGCAGTGCAGATAATGGATGGATGTATGATCAAGGTTAACTGAAGGATGCGGGTCATACATGCAGTTCCGTGCAGCGAGGTCTCTGTGAATGAAGTTCTTGTTGCTGAGGTATTCCATGCCACGGGCGATGTCCGTCATGAAGCGTACCAACATCTGGGACGGGAGGTACTGCGCCGCAACAACCGTCACACATTTGAACATGACTTTATTTTATTCGATTTGTTTTTGCTTGGTTTGAATTGACTGACCACGGGGCAATCCCCCAGGCGAGAGTAGAGCAGGTACGTATGCAGGTCGCCATGTTTCATGTAGGGCAGGATGACGACGGGTGAGGGGAAGCCTTCGCTCTCCACCGTTTGCAGACACACACCTGTACGGAGGAACAAGGCATGTCAACTCATTGGTGCCCCCTGCAGGTGGCTATTACAGGGTTCGTACACCTTTTTCATGGTCGGCCAATCAAAATTTTTTTTTTTTTGAGGGGGTTTATTTTGGTGACTAAAATAAAGTTGCTATCTTTCTAAGAGCACATAATTTGTGCTATTTTGAGTTGTTCCTATCGATGATCTGTAATATTTCTGTCTCAATGGGCTGCTATAAACTGACATGAATTCTGCCATTCTGCCTCAACATTGCATGCCAAGCTTGGCTATTTCACACTTGTTTACAAAAACGGAAAGGTATAGGTGTTGGGTAAGAATGGAGTTCAATATGGAAGGCAAAAAAGTACTGTATTTATAAAAAGCAGAAAAATGAGCCAAATTTGGACTCATTTTATTGATATTGTTTACTTCGAAGTAGAGTGCATTACATTTTTCAATATTAGAGATGACTGATCTTTTGCGTTTTCTTTAACTTATTTTAATTCATGTTTCGCATGTTTTTTAGAGAATCTGTGTCTAAATTGGTTAAAATAAAAAAGTAAGTTAAAAATAGTTAACTTTTTGCATTTTATCTTTTTTTATATCATTGAAGAGTTAACATTTTAAATTTTTAATTCATTGGTTTTCATTTTCATAGATTTTGTGTTGTTGACTCTAAATCTGTTCAACATGTAAAAAACTGAGATTGATTCTTTTTTTTTACAATTTTTTGTAGATCTGTGAATATTTTAATTTCCATTTCATGTGAAATGATTAATGACTTAAGAATTTAGTGCATGGTTTATCAATATTGAAAAAAAAATTAGCCGTATTGCTACATTTACTGCAAAAAGAACATTTTCGACACAATATGAAACATACTCTGAAGCAAATTAAAAGTCCACAAATTAAGTATTAAAAAATAAAAATATGATGAAATATATTTGAGATAAAAAACATTAGAAGATACTAATATATGTGATCAAGGGCTTTACAAATAAACATGACTCAACTTAATAGATAATAAATATGAAATGGAATCCATAATGACAACTCACCTAGCAGCCTCATGACGTTAGCATGATCAAACTCCTTCATGCACGTGGCCTCTCGCAGGAAGTCTTCCATTTCTGAACGCGTGCAGATGGCAACTAGAAGAAGAAAAAAAATACGGTACATTTTCATTTGTTAACCACATGCTACCTTGGTTTCCCTAGCAACCAAAAAGGTCAAAATACGTAAAAACTCTTAAGTAACTTTCACTATCAACACAGGCTAAAACAGTGATTCTCAATTATTTTTTTGTTACACCCACGGTGAAAGAAGAAATCCTCCCGTGCCCCCCTATAATGGATCTTAATTTTTTAAAGTGGGGACGAAGCAAAGACTGCTCGATATTGGGAGTAACGCGTTACCTCTGTCCATGCCGAATATCCACCTTTTGACACATTTTAGCTGAAAAAATATTCAACCATCGTAATGGGGTTGTAATGCCTTTAAGTGACGGCCCAATTTATTTTTCTTTGTGCTGTCTGCTGCCCGATATTTTAACATAGCAACCACACCAGTCTTTGGTTGTCTCCCTCTGTGGTTACAGTGAAGTGCTACGCAAGCTTTGCAAATTATTCGTCTTAGCTAGTAGTGATCCCAAGAGCCAAGAAGAGAACTGCAGGTTCGAGAGCATTCTCCATTCGGACCCCGGTGCTGTGGAATGCTCTTACCCCTGAGATTCGATCTGCAACCTCAGTGGAAATGTTTAAATCTAAGCTTAAAACACACTTCTATTCTATAGCATATGAATAATCTATATTTCACGTTGATAATATCTGTGTTTTATTCGTTATTGCAACATGCAAGCCTGGTAATCCTGGAAAGGGGGTGACCTCATGTGAAATGAAATGTTCTGCATTTCTATAGCGCTTTTCAAGTCAATGACTTCCCAAAGCGCTTTACAATGTGCTCCACATTTCCCAATAGCGGCCTTGCAGCCATGTAAGGCGCTAACCAGCTTATTGGGGGTATTAGGGGTTCAGTGTCCTACCCAAGGACACTTCGACATGTAACACGGACGAGCCGGGATTCCAACTGGGATCCCTTGATCCCAAGACGAGCGCTCTACCTCCTGAGCTACTGTGGCCCCTTCTCAAAGTTTCTTTCTTTTCCTCATGTTGAAGTTTGAGTTTTCCCTTGCCCTCATGTAGGTTTTAGATCAGGGGATGTGTAATAATAGTAAGTAGTTTGCAATAATCTGTGGTCTGTGCAGCCCTTTGAGACTCCTTGTGATTAAGGGCGTCACAAATGAACATGACTTGACTTGTTTGTCTCTTTATTAAGTCTGTCTATGCATTCGTTTTATATATTTTGTCCTAGGGTACTTTAAAGAGTGTTTTTCACTTTGTGTCAACGCTTCATACTCAATGCACTGCACGAAAACAAAACACTCGAGAATGCCACTGCACCCTTGTGTAGTGGAGGTGCAATTGCACTTGACTCTAGGCACCAGGGGCTCTGCCCCAGTATTTGAGAACCACGGGACTAAACCACTGGGAGACACTCACTTTTCATAGTCTTGACAGCGACTCGTAGAACCGAATCCTCTTGCAACAGCTGACCCTCCATCACGGAACCAAATTCCCCTGCGGGCGTCACACAAAAAATTAACAAGGGAATCTTTGACAATCCTTAGAGTCACACCAAAATATTATTGCAAAGATGATTTTGTTTCTCAATAATGTGTACCTTCGCCTAGCGTCTTTCCCAGCGTTAGCTTGTGTCTGTCCACCATCACGTCTTGGAGCTTCTGCCTTAGCTCGTCGCTGATGCCGAGACTGTTTACTGTGTGCAAAAAAAAGGAAAACCAGAAAAATAAAATCAGAATATTAATATTTTTGAAGGTTCGCCTTATAATGAGATGCAACTAGTAGCTTGAGAAATATGGTACATCTATGCCGGAACGGAGCTTTGTATCCTTTTTTGTTAACAATTAGCATCATCTTATTCCTCGCTTCAAAGTTGGCGCTGAACAAAAAAAATCTATCAATATAAAAGTGATAAATTATGAGAGGAGGCCCCCAAAACATGCATTAGAACACCAGAAGATTCCCTAATGGTATTTTCAGCTGCAGGACTCATTTAAGGGCCAGCTGGGACTTGTAAGGCAAATCTGTGTGTTTGGTGCTGTCCTGAATCATTCCGAGACGTTGTGGAATTTGTTTGTGGGGACTTAGGAGTTTTTTATATGCAGGCTTGATTTCTGATAAACGTTAAAGCGCCAGACTAAACATCAAAATAAGCATCGAGATCCTTCAGGTTCACAGAGGAGATTCTAGCGAGGGTGCAAATAAGACATGCGTGCCTGAAGATGTGCTAGATTGTCTCAATACAAGAAAAAAATGTTCAGAATGAAAAACATGACAAATAAAATGAGCAAAATCATTTAATATTGCACATGGCAGCTAGTCCAGCTCATTTGAGGTATGCCATTTCTCTTTTTACAAAGAAGAAATAGTAAATTATATATATTACTAGTAATGTGTATTTTTTGCATTTAATGAAAATAATTTTGAAATAAACAGTATTTTTATAAAACTATATAACAATTAGCATATTTATCTGCCAGTTTTGTCCATTTAATTATTTTGTCATTTTTATGAAACAAAAAAATATATAATAATTGTATTTAATGGAAGTATGAATATCTTTCTTAACAGTTTCATTGTTTTTAAATAGTTCCTTTTTTTTAAGAAAAAAAAGTATCATGATAATGAAGTCAAGTCAAGTAAAAAATAGCAGCTAAAAAATATTAAATAATAAAAATCTACATAATTGTTAAATAAATGTAGGAATAAAAATGAAGTGAAAATAATAGTAGCAAAAATATTTGAAGAATAATGTCACTATATTTTAACTGTTTTAGTTTAAAATATGATTAAAAATAAAATAAAAAATAGCAGCAGAAATAATTAAACAATAATAATTTTACTATATTTAGAATGTTTAACTTCGAATGTTTTTTTTGCGAGAAAATTTAAAATACAGAAAAAAATTGCAGTTAAAATAATAAGAATATTACTATAAATTTACATTTTTTCTACAAATTTTATTTAAAAAAGAAGGAAACAAATAGCAGCAAATATTATTTTAAAAAAATTATATGTGAACTGTTTTTAACTCTAAAAATATGAATACAAATTGTTAAAGAGTAAAAAGAATTGTCATTAAAAAACATTCAGGGAGTGGCTCAAACTCACGCGTGGCTTCAGTAGTCCTGCGGCTGTACGAGCGTCGTGCACGGTAGCGGACCACCAGCTCTCCGCTTTGCATCATTGGCTCGAACACGTCGCTGAAAAAATGAAATACCGACTCGTGTTTACTACACAAGAAAAGTCGTGTTTTACTTTTGCTGCAAATCTATGGAGTTTAGTACACAATTCTTAGTGACCTTTTAACATCAGGCCACTGCCCTAAATGGTGCTCATAATAAAACCGTGTAAAGTACTCAACGTTTGGTCAGAATCCTGTTTTGCAATGACAGAAAATGACAAGGAATACTGTGTTTTAAGTTTATCACATAGATATAATATCTGTCTGATACTTGTGGAATTTGACGTTGGGGAGGGGGAGTTAGCTTGCATTTGCGCATCAAAGGTTGACGTGACAAGCCCCAGTGTTCATTTTACCTGTGAAAAGTGATGGGTCCCGGGGACTCGCATGCTCAAAAATCTATGGGTCCCAACAGAGATCTATGGCTCCCCAAAATGTAGTGTGCTCCATGCCCTTACAAACTGTCGTATTTTCCCTTACAAAATACAAAAAAAATTTTTTTTCCCCAAACATGTTTATTTATGTAGTTTAACATGTTATATTGTACATGTGTTTCCTTATATCATATATATTGTTAATGAACATTTTGTTGTGAGACACTGAGTTGCTCGACATGAATGAGGTTTATTAGAAAAAAAAAGTTCCAAAATGAAGTCGCTTGGACGTTCACTGAAGAAGGAAAAAAATACATGCAAATATAATTAAGTAGAATAATACATTTTCTTATTCAAATTATGAATTCATTTTCTGCATTAAATTATTGTTGGTAATATACTTATTAAAGGGATAACTACAAACCTGTCTTTTTTTCATTTTCTCCTTTTTTACTTCTTCTTTTACTTCTTTATACAACATAATCATTCGTAATATATTGCATCAAAGCAAGTGAGCCGTTTGAGAGCCGGCTCTTTAATGAATTGAGCCGAAAAAGGCGGGGTCTCTAAAAAGAGACGGGCGTGCAGACGAAAACTCGGACCAAAACAACAATGGCGGATCTGCCTGACAAAAAGTTTTGAGTGCGGTAAATCTTTGTTAAAAAATGATAATGACCATTTTGTGTCAAAAAAGTTGCGTCCCGGGGACGCACGTTGATTTGACACGATGCATCCCCAGCAAAAATAATCTAGAGTCTAGGACGCAGGGACGCGGGCAATCGAGAACACTGAACCCCACAAGGGGTTCTCGCCCCTCCCAGGAGACCTGAACTGAAATGTGTTTTCTAGCTACTTGGATGCTTTTGGGAGGCCGGGAACTAATTAGTTAATTTTGAATTCATTCATGTCTAAAAAGTGTGCTCGTTTCGAGATGCAAGCACAATCCCGGGATGGATAAAACTCGTATGTAGAGGTACCACTGTACTAGAATGTAGTCAACACAAGTCAAATTCAATTAAAAATAATAATAATCATTAAAAAATAGTATATTTGTGCACCTGGCCAATACACACCCGAATCGCGTCTCCTTGCGCCGCAGTTTGGCCACGTAGACGGACATGAGGGCCCCGAGGGCCACAGCGCCTGTGGCGGCCATCACGACGTACCACCAGTGCCACGAAAAGGCAGCCGGCGACGACAGACCTGAAGGGAGAGGAAATCCGACAAACTGTGCTTAACAAAGCCTGTTCAAAAAACAATTTGTTGAAATATCGCAAAAGTATTTGGTCAAACTCCGAAGTATTACTCCAGTAAAGTACTATATGCAAATTAATACAAATATAATATGTGTGAAATCTGATTTTAAGTAAACCCTGCATGCAAAATAAGACATTAATAAAGCAAAATAAATGTGAATAAAATATTTTAAAGTTTTTGGATGTCATAAAAGCAAAATATATACAAATATATCAGTTAAAAATATATATATTTTTTTGACTACGTGATTATTTTTATTGATTGATTATTGCAAAGGTCAGAAATCCAATTTATATTACATGCATAATAGTAAATACTACTATTACATTTACAAATAAATTGGTAAATTTGTATTTTAATATTTTGAAAAAAATGATGAGAGAGAGAGAAAGAGAGAGAGAAAGAGAGAGAGAGAGAGAGAGAGACAGAGAGACAGAAATACTTTATTCATCCCTGTAGGGAAATTCACAAATTTTGTATTTGTATCTTTTTATTATTTAAATTTGTATTTCCACAATTTCTATCCGTGTACCAATTTATATGTTAGTATATTTTGTAATTTGTATTTTTTTTGCGACTGAAAAAATATTTCCTCAATAATAATATATTTATGTTAAATGGAATTGACTATGAATTACATCTACCAATAAATTAATAAAATATATCAAAAGAAATAAATAAGCTAGTATGTCTCTATGTTTTTGTATTTTAATATTTTGAAAATTCTATTTTGTATTTGTATTTCTTAAACATTTAAATTAGTATATATTTCCACAATTTATATCAGTGTACCATTTATATATTAGTATATTTTGTAATTTGTATTTTTTTTTTGCGATTGAAAAAATATTTTCTTAATAATAATATATTTCTGTTAAATGGAATTGACTATAAATTACATTTACCAATAAATTAATAACATTTATCAATGGTAACGAGTATGTCTCTATGTGTTTGTATTTTAAAATTTTAAAAATAATATTTTTGTAATATTTATGATACATGCACTGTTATTTAATTCAGTGATAAATTGATCAAATAAGATATATATATACCTGTAAATAAAAAGTTTACGGTTATTTTTGTTTCAATATTTTGAAAATATTTTATTTATTTGTATTCATACAATAAATATTCCCACAATTTATATTCATGTACAGGACTATTTATAAATAATATATTTGAATGTTATAATATTAAGTATTTAATAAAATAAAGAAAATTTATTTAGATGGATATGAAAACTATAAGAATAAATGGAATACAAAAATGATCAAAATAACTTGAATTGAAGCAACTTTGATTTAAAAAAACACAACATAATTAAATGCATAACCCATAAGAAACAAAAACTACACTATACTAAAATACTACTTAGGCGAGTAAATAGGTAGGACTAATTTTTTTGGGGGTTTTACTTCATTTATTTTTGGGGTTTATTTTTTATATTTTACTTGGCGAACGTACGGACTAACTAAAATCTGCTTGAAGAGTCTGTAACCGGGTAGAACTCACCTCCAAATTCTGTCAAGAAAGAAAAAGAAAAAAAACATATGAATTAGTTTCCGTTTTGCTGATTAAACAAAATTATTTCCAGGAAGAAAAAAAATATGCAATTTCTTACCAGGAGAGACGAGGGAGAGAGTCTGGGCGGGGCTCCATGGTCCTGGCCCCGCCCCCGTGTAGGCGCACACCCTATAAGTCACGTTGACCAGTGGGTGGGACAGGTTGATTGACAGCTCCGTGTCCAAGCCGGCATCCATGACAAACTGGGAGCGAGTAACGTAATACATGAGAATCGTCGAGCGTCCGAGAGCGATTGCGCGTGCGCGCTTTACCTGCTCGACGGCGGGCTCGGCGCTCAATTCCACCAAGTATCCGAGTAGTTCCCCGTTGAGCTTCCCCATTGGCCGGTCCCAAGCCAGCAGGACGCCGCTGTCGTTTCTCAGCGCCGTCACGTTGCCCGGCGCTTCATCGGGCACTGAAACGGACCATTTTAATGACATAGTCAGTGTTTCACTCAATTTTGGTTATTTGGTTAATATGAGTGTTTTTGTTCGCTTAGCAGAGGAGGGAAGGGGTGATCCACCACAGCAGCACATTGAACACAGGAATAGTTCAAGAGAGAATGCAATATGGAGGACAAAAAGGAAATTTCAGAAAAGGAGTCCAAGCAGGAAAATGATACTTATTCAGACTCATTTTAATGATGAATAACTCCAAAATATTGAGTATTGTCTATCACTGACTGAATAATCTCAATCCGTCCCTTAAAGTTTAGCACTTTGTGTTCCTTAATGCTAATATCAGTGTCTGAAACGCATGAGAAAAAGGTAGCGGTAGTTTAAAGTTGCCTGGCCCATTTTTCCCAACTTGAAACACTCATCGTAAAAAAAAAACGATTGTTGCAAAGTATTAAGGATTGATAATCAGAATATATAACAAAACAACACTTTAAAATTAAGTTTATTATAATTCTACTTGTAAAATTCATTGCATGTATATGACATTGCTGTTTTCCATTTGCCATCAGTATGTACCTGTATTGACTAATCTTCATTCATGCAATGTTGGCGTTGCGTCGTCTGCTACAAACCACGTGAACTCCTCTTTCCACAATGCTTTTACTGTACGTTTATGTTTTGTAGCGTCATCAATTTTGTTAGCTTCTTTTGAATCTTTCTTTTGGGGCTGAGGTTTTGGCTTGATTCCTAACCACTTATCCATTTTTCTTGTGTTCTCTGACCGTCTACTTTGGAAATGCACGACCTTATAACACTCAGGAAAGTCCGGAAGCACGGAATTATTCGATGCAGGCTTCTGATTGGCTGCCGAGTATCCAAATTGCCAAATGAACCGGAATTCCATGATTTCCAAACGAACCGAAATTCTGAAATCGCCAAACGAACCGAAATTCAGAAAATGTCCAAAACGAACGAAGATTTTGAAAATCGAAATAAAACAATTCACTTGTGAAAAAAAAGACAAAAAAATAAATAAATAAACCTTTCGGTTTTTTTTTCATAATAAACAGGGATCAGAATGGAGATTTTCATTTTCAGCTGAAATAGCCAGCGTCCAGGAATAAACCAGGGCGGAGCCCCCACCACCGACAACCCCTCCCCCAACCTCCCCCAACCCCCCCAAAACCTGGGTTTTAGGCAATTTACTTGTCCAAAACCATGCTTATATTTATCATTTAAGTAACATTTTTAGAAGATTAAAATAATTTGCCCACATAACTGATTTTTTTGTAAATACTGCAAGATAAGTTCAAATGCAGTTCAGTCCCTGCAGCTTGTGCGACAATGCGGCCAATTTTTCTAACGGCCGCCAGGGTGCGCCAGAGCAATAAAGGAAAGAGTGAGACAGTCGGATTTTTAATTTGTTTGCTACGCAAGAGAAAAAGTGAAAAAGTCGGAATGCCTTTGGGGTTCAAAAACAGCGGAAATCCGCGGATCCGCGGAAAATTCTGATCCCTGAATAAAAGCTAGAAAAATCCCTACAACAAAGTACACAACAACTAAAAAGAAATATAACTCTTCAGTGCTATAAAATCACTTTTGAAAACAAAAACTATTAACTCTTTACAATTCAACTTCTCACCAATGTTGACTGAAACAACACAGAACCTCTGAAAAACACATCAAAGTGTATAACATAAAAAATACTGTGTATCTACTGTATATTGGCAGTGTCTGAAGCAACATCTGCCCGGACGCCCGGGGCGTGTTTTTTTTACGTCGGAAGTACAACTTACCAAACGTCTCTGCCCGGGTGGCCGACAACATTTTCAAGAAAAAAAAATCTTTGTTCGGTTTGTAAATTTCGGTTCGTTTGGCAATTTGCATACTCGGCAGCCAATGGGAAGCCTGCATCGAATAACTTCGAGCTTCCGGAATTTCCCGAGCGTTATAAGGTCGTGCATTTGCATATCATTTTCCAAACTAGATGCACGGAGAACACAAGAAAAATGGAGAAGTGGTTAGGAATCAAGCCAAAACCTCGGCCCCAGAAGAAATATTCAAAAGAAGCTAACAATGCTTATGACGCTACAAAACGTAAACGTGAATTAAAAGCATCGTGGAAAGAGGAGTTCACGTGGTTTGTAGCAGACGACGCAACGCAAACATTGCGTGAATGAAGATGAGTAAATTCAGGTATATACTGAGGGCAGATGGAATAGAATAGAATAGAATAGAATATACCTTTATTGTCATTGTTACAAAATGGGTTAACATATTGTGACAACGAAATTGGGCGTGACACTCCAGTTTTACACATTCACAGTGAGGTATGAGCCAAGAAGATAAGGGAACAGAGAAGATAAGGAGACAGTGATGCAATGAATGTTATAAGTTATAAGTAGATGTATAATAAACTTATTTCTAAAGTGTTGTTCTGTTATATATTGTGATTATCAATCCTAAATACTTTCCAACAATGGATTTTTTTCCTGATTAGACGTCTTATTGTGTTTCGAGTTGTGAAAAATGGGGCAGGCAACTTTATGGCTGGGCAGGCAACTTTTCAGAGTTGTCTGCCCTGGTGTTTGCTAACTTTTTGTCACGAGTTTCAGACACTGGGTTAGTTATTCAAAGTAGGGTAAAATAGACTAAGTCCATCAAAAAATAAATAAATCATTTTACTAGAAAGTCACAACAATCCAGCAGTAGTGTGTTATTTTCAGAACAGGTCTGCGGGCTTCTTAATTGCCCTCAGGGGGCACCCTGGTGCTCGCGGGTACCACGTTGGAGAACCCTGCTTTAATGCATAGTTGTAATGCATAGTGGTTTTGTGTGTATGTGTAGGGATGACACAATATGTGAAACGGCGTCCAAAAGCGTGATGTAAATCAGGAAATGTTTGACGTTTGATTGTTTCCACATGCCCCTGGCACGCCAGCCAAAATCAATCTAGCGCCCCTAGCTCCACCTTCCTTCCTTTTTTTTTTTCCAACTCTCTTCCCCTCCCCCTCACCAAACTTCTCCTCCCTCCATTCCACCTCACTTTGGCAGAGCCTCCTTTTCTTTTCTTCCGTGGCAGGACAAAGAGGACATTGTGGCCAAAACAAGTTTCCACAGAAACATGAAAGTCAAGCGCAGCCCCTTTTGCCCTGTCCCCAAACAAAAAGCATCACGTTTCCCATCGGGATTTGCTGAAATGCATTTTCAGGACACGGCCTGAAAGTGGCGCTGTCTTGTGTTTGTTTTCTTGCCTTGGAGAAAAGGTCAGACAGGGTTCGTACGACTTTTTAGTGGCTGAATTCAAGCACTTTTCAAGCACTTTCAAGGCCAATTTTTCACTTTTTCCAGTATCTTAAAAAGGAGGAATCCAGCATTTTTTTGTTGTTGTATTTAGTCGCAATCTTACTGCTAGCACATACTTTGTGCTATTCTGAGCTGTTCCTATCTGTGATTCTTTTTGTGTCAATGGGCTGCTGTAAACTGAAATGAATTCTGTCATCCTGCCTCAACAATGCACGCACAGCTTGGCTACATCACACTTGTTGACAAACACGGGAAGGGCTCTATAAATGTTAGGTAATAATTGAATTCTATACAGAAGACAAAAAAGAAAGTACTGTATGTATTGAAACTATATATGTGAACAGTTGAATATTCTTATCAGAACTTTTTTGGGGGCCCCCAAATAAATAGAGTTTGAGAACCCAGATCTAAAGGGAAGTGACATAATTGTCCGCCATCTTGTTGATGAGCCGAACTTGGGCCTATTTTACATATATTGATTGCTCGGAAGCAGAGTGCCTTCAATCTTTCAGTCTTTTGCTGTAGTTATTTCAAATTTTTTCCACCGGATCTGTGTTTCAATTGATTAAAACAAAATTGCAAATGGTTAATTTTATCATTTATTTATAGCAATGAACAGTTAATATTCTTTAATAATATTGTTTTGCATTGGCATGGATTTTGTGTTGTTTTTCGACTAAAGCTGTTCAGTGTGTAAAACGCTAAAATTGTTGTGTATTTTACAATTTTTTTTTGTAGATCTGAGACTATTTTGATTTATAATGAGTAATGACTAAATAATTTGGTGCATAGTGAGCTATTATTATCAATAATAAATTGTTAAAATAACCCAAAAAATCTGAGGAGCTGTTTGTTGGAGCTGTCAGTTTTCTAAATAGAGCCGTCCTCTTTGATGCGACAGCAGGGGGCAGTGACGCTTCACATGACAACGCCATAATGACAAGCCACCAGAGCAGGCGTGTCGGCATCATATTCACGCACTTTAAAGAAAAATTCCTTGCTTGCTGCGTGGGTTGTAGAGTGTCAGACTGCCAAGAAACACAACAATATGAAGCATTTTCAAGCACTTCACCCAATATTCAAGCATTTTCCTGACCTTGAAAACAACATTAAAATTCAAGCATTTTCAAGGATTTCAAGCACCCGTACAAACCCTGGAATTTCCATAGAGACATGAAAGTCAACCGCAATACCTTTTCCCCTCTGCCCTTGCTGAAATACTCAAAGACACATTCTCAGGAAACGTGTTGAACGGCCTGAAAGTGGCGCTGTGGCGTTTGTTTTCTTGTCTTAGAGAAAAAGGTCAGAGCGGGGCCAAAAAAAACCTGAGAAACTCCCAAAATAAATCCAGCGCTCCCACGGACGTGCGCGTCAATTCCGCGACATGGCTAATAGGCGTAACCTTGGCGACAAGTCTTTCTTAGTTTCAAAACATCGTCATTATTTATATGATTCAACAAAATCGCTCATGAAAATAATAAGAAGGTTTTACCTACTCCAGCTCATCAGTGCGGCACTGATAAAATCTTCTCTTTGAAGAAGATAAAGAATACAGGACGTCATGGCTGAACCATTGTGATCTACAATTACTACAGCCACTACTTTTGATACTACAATTACACTATATTCAAGTAATACAATGAGTCCTTCAATGACTACTTCATGTTCTACAAATAATGCATAACGACTAAAAGTACAGTACTGTATCACTACCATACAACAGGAACGTGGTACTTTTGAGTACAACAAGTACGACAATGGTTTTAAAAACACTACAAGTACTCCAGGTATCACTTTGGGTACATCAATGAGTATTGCAATTAATCATCTTTACTACTTATACTATAAGACAAGTATTACAAGTTATACACATTTTATAAATGTCATAAGTATTACAACAAGCTACAAGCAATATTTTGAGTACTAAAATTACTGCATCTTTGCTACAAGTAATACTATGTGTCTTTTAAGTACCAAAACATGTATAATAAACAATGTATCATTACTACAAGCACTGAATAAATACTAAAAGTACAGTACTATATCACTACCATCAGTACAACAGGAACGTGGTACTTCTGAGTACAAGAAGTACGACAATGATTTTAAAAACACTACAAGTACTCCAGGTACCACTTTGGGTACATCAATGAGTATTACAATTAATCATCTTTACTACTTGTACTATAAGACAAGTATTACAAGTTCTACACATTTTATAAATATCATAAGTATTACAACAAGCTACAAGCAATATTTTGAGTACTAAAATTACTGCATCTTTGCTACAAGTAATACTATGTGTCTTTTAAGTACCAAAACATGTATAATAAATAATGTATCATTACTACAAGTACTGAATTAACACTAAAAGTACAGTATATCACTGCTACAAGTACTACGGGAAAAGCAGTACTTTAAGCTACTATAGAGCTACTAGCTAATTTTCCAAAGTATCAATCTAAATGTGTCCATTGACTTGTCTGTCTATGTGTCTGTCTTTTTAACTATCCAGCTATATAAATTGGCAGCTTGCTATGTAGCTTGCTAGCTCTTTAGCGACGTTATTAGCTCTCTAAGCTAGTTGTTGACGTATCAAGTTCCCCTTCTATCTAATTGGATAGCTATCGGGCTAGTTACATAGCTAGCTAACTCTCGCACTTTAGCTGTAGCTTTAAATAGTTCTCTGGATCAATTTCCCAAAAAGAAACTATCCCTTTCTGCATTTTCTATCCATCCATTCAGCAATATTCCTTAGCACCTTGCTAGGTAGCTTAATAGTTCTTGAGCGATGAAACTAATCCTCTAAGCTTTTTAGCAATATAACTAGTCTTCTAGCTATCTAATTTGGTAGCTGATGAGCTAGCTAAAGAGCTAGGTAGCTGTAGCGTTAGGTATTCCGAATGAATGAATGAAAGAAACTTTATTTCGGACGTCGCGAAAACAAAAACAAAACAAGTCAAAAAGCAGAAACAATGTTTACGTAACATGTCCGAAAACGAATAAGAGGAAGCATATTTAATCTTACTCTTTCGTCTTCCTTAATAATTCACGGGTGGCTCTTCTGTTTTTTTTACATGTTACAAATATACCTATTTACAAAAAGTACATATTACAAGACAATGGGAAATAAAAATAATAATTAAAACTAATAAAAAGACATTTTTCTTCTTCTTTATTTTGTGCTATACAAAAAGTAGAAGAAAATCACATAAAACAAGGTAACAAAAGATGGCACAAGAGGAGGAGTGGGTAGAAGAATTGTGTCCAGCTAGCTAGCTAGCTCAATTTCCCAGAAAAAAACAATCCCTTTCTGCATTTTCTATCCTTGTCTGTATGGTTTTATTGTTTTTTTTGGAAATCATAAATATATGTTTATTCTGGAGTGCCACATCAAACAATGTAGACGATTTTGTAATTAAGGATAATAAAATAACTTCTAAAACGGAATCATTCCGTAAGAGTACATTCTATTAAAAGTTTCTTCTGGAATCAAAACAGCTGTTTCAAATCCCTCTCCTGCTATTTTCTCCTTTAGGTTAATGGAGGGCCGTAATGGGAAAATAGTAAGCTTTCCTCCCACTGACCCTTCTTTTCCCTCCGTTGTTTTCCCACAATGCCTTTAAACGTGTGAGCTAACGCTAGGTTGAAGCCAAAATGGGGTGAAAAAAAGAGAAAGAATGCGAAAGAAAGATTGTTTTTGCTGGATTCTTCGGCGGCTGCAAACGTCGGCGAAAATCCTACGAGTGCGAAAATAGCAAAAGGCGAAAAGGTTTGCTTCTTGATGTCCCTTTTAGAATGAGGACACTTGGGAATTTTGTGGGCCTGTGAGAAAAACATGCGGCAACAAGAACTTGTTGGGGAAGTTTGAGCGTATTTTTGGTAGCCAAAGAAAAAGGATGCAACTTTTATACGAGTTAAAATGAATCAGCTTCCTCTTCCTAGTTCGTGCGTAAACATTCTATACTGTATCTCCAGCGCGCTAAGATCTTTAATATTTTGATTGGTAATATCTCGAGCAGGGCAGCACGGAAGCGCAGTGGTTAGCGCTTGTGCGGCACAGTTCATGTCATGGGAACATCCTGCGTGGGTTCAAATCCAGCTCCAGACTTCCTGTGCGGAGTTTGTATGTTCTCCCCGTGTTTGCGTGGGTTTCCTCCGGGCACTCCGGTTTCCTCCCACATTCCAAAAACATACATTTCAGGTGAATTGGCCGGTCCAAATTGTCCCTAGTTGTGAATGAGCGAGTGAGTTGTCTGTCCCTGTGTGCTCTGCGATTGGCTGGCAACCAGTTCAGGGTGTCCCCTGCCCACTGCCCGGAGATGGCTGGGATGGGCTCCAGCCCCCCCGTGACCCTAATGAGGATAAGCGGTACGGCTAATGAGATGAGATGAGAATATCTCGTGCATCCATCCAATATGGTTGTTGTAAAGTGTAACAAAGAGGCGAATTGTTCTTTGGAAATAAAAGTGGAATAAGAAAGCTCGATACGGTTGAGAAAATGGTTGGATCGCTTTTTTTCGGCCACTTTTTACCACAGAGGAGGAAGTTGCCTAACTCTTAAGGCTCATCTTCCAAAAGTAAGTGAAACTTAAATTTATTTATCTTTATGGAGCCTATTATTTTTTTTTTAGAACAAAACAATACAGGTTACTTATACGAGCCTTAAACATACTTCTATAAACCTTAAACATACAAAATATAGCACTGAAGCAACATACAAACGATTTCAACTTACGAACGTACTACTTTGAGAGCTACATGAACTACTAAGAGTACTACTAGTAAATCTATGTGTACTGCAAGTACTCCATCAGTAATAAAAGAACTACAAGTACTACTTTAAGTACCGGTACTTCAAGTACAACTATGATAGATTTTAGTAGTGCAACGTCCACCGCAAGTGATCCATCAATACCAAAAAGTCTTTGGATGCTCCATTACTGCTAAGTGTATTAAAAGTATTGCATAACTACTCCAAGTACTACTACAATTACTTTAAATACTACAATGTGTAGTATAAGAAAGGCATCACTGCAATACTACTACAAGAACAGTACCGCATCATTACAAGACAAGTACTACAAGTTCTACAAACTTTATAAGTAATACAACAAGTGCTGGTAATACCTTGAGTACTAAAATTACTGTATCGCTGCCACACATAATACAATGTGTCCTTCAAGCACTACTACATGTACAAAAGTTAATGCATCAGTACTGCATGACTACTTGAAACACAGTACTACATCAAAAGAACAAGTACTACCAGCCAAGTAGTACTTGAAATCAAACAAGTACTATGAGTATTAAAAGTAATACTTCATGTACTACAACTAGTGCATAATTACGAGTACTGTAGGTACTATTTTCAGTACTACAGCAAGTAAGGCGTATTTACAACTTGTACTGGTGAAGCAATCAGTGAATCGTAAACTGCAAGTAATGCTATGAAGTAAGTACTTCACATGCTGGACCACAAGTAATGCAACTACTACAAGTACTACATCACTTCCACTAAAATACAAGTACTACTTTAACCACAACAAGTCATATAACGTTGACTACGTGATAGACAGATAGATAGAGATAGCTAGATAGATAGCGATAGATAGATAGATATATAAATAGAGATATATAGAGATAGATAGCGATAGATAGAGAGATAGATATATATAGATAGAGATAGATAAATATAGAGATAGATAGATATATATAAATAGAGATATATAGAGATAGAGATATAGAGATAGATAGATACTTTATTCATCTCCTTAGGGAAATTCACACTTCCAGCAGTATCCTTGTGTTGAAAAATAAAATAATAAAATCAAAATATAGAATAAAAAAAAAACCCAATATAACGTTTTGCTGTAGAGTATTTAAATATCTTACCGAAAATACACACTGTAATCAAAATACGGTAATATGAAAATGTGGGGGCGGGGTTTAATGTGCGATTTTACTCCCCCGGGTGGAGTTAAAGAGCTTCATGGCATGAGGAAGATATCATCTCCTCAGTCTGCTCTTCTACATGTACCTCTGAGTACTGCAAGTACCGCATGACTACGTCTAGGTTTTGCACCAGTAGAGTTTTGGTTTGCAAGTACAAGTGTCCCTCCATTTTGATGTATTTTTAGTAGGCACATGCCAGAGTACTGTCCATGTTTACGTTGTACGTCAGCCCGATGAGAACCACATGGGGCCTGCGGGGACGACGTAAAGTACTAGGACCGTTTCAAAGAGATGATAAGTGCCAGTCTTGGCCTTTAGTGACCTTCCAGGAAATTTGAGCAAATACGAGGAAATGCAACCCAAGAGACTGCGTTTTGGTACTTTCTCATGAAAAGGAACCAAAACAAACTTGATTACTGAAGAAGTGAAACTCTGAAGGTTTCTTTGGAGCACAAGCATCTCCAGTGCATATTTTCAGCAGCAGCGCTTCTTCTTTCTTGTTTTTTTCTGAGGTCATGGAAAACACCCATCACCTGACTGTCGCGTGGCCCGCCCCTATTTACTCCTTGAAAGCCGGCACGGAAAATAGCGCCTTGGATAGAAGGCAAACAAGAGGTCGAAACGTTCACTTTTCACGGCTGGTCACGTTTCCGTAACGGACGCCCTTCCTTTCTAAATGCTTCACTGTTCCTAAACAGGTCGTGTTGTGTTCAGGGAGTTCGGGATGGAAAGGTTGGGATTCGAACTAACCACACCTTGGATGCTCTCAGAGGACTTCCAAGCTATCAATCTCTTTTTTCAAGACTTAAACCAGACAATGTCTCACAACAACAAGCACTACAGAACATCTTTTTGGAAGTCATGCAGATATTGACCACAGTATAAACTGTATCCAAGAGGAGATTTAGGGACCCACGCCCTCATCAACAACATCTAAGTGGAGAATATGGAGTAAGTATTTTTAAGAATGGTCGACACACAGTTACGAACCAATGTATAAACCACTTTATCTAAGTTGAGACTCGCTTCAACTGCACCCTAAAATAACTATTTCCTATCAATCTATCTATCCATCTACCTTGGTCGTATCCCTCAAGAGGGGTGACCGACAGCAAGACACACACATACAATAACAAAAAAAAAGAAAAGGGAAATAAATAGCAAAAAACACACACAAACATTTTTGGGACCATGGCAAACCTAAACACCCAAACAAGTCAGGCACCTCAGCACCTAAGTCGGTCATGCTTTCGTCCCTCCAGATGAAATGGGACACCAGAAAGCGGCCATGTCACTCGGGTCAGGGTGACACGACACACTCTTTTGTTCAACAGCAGGGCCCGACAGCTTTCACTGGTTTACCCCTGCCGCATCATACGGGTGCCCAGCCTATCCTTAAGAACGCGTCCACAATCCCACAATCCTTTCACAACACCTCTCCACTCCTTTCTATCACCAACAAGAGCTCTAGCTTCCATCATATTTAGACCTCTTTCCTGCAGTGCACTCATAACACCATCCATCCACGTCAATCGCGGCCTTCCTCTTGGTCTCCTTCCATTGACTTCTGCTCTGTAGATCCTAACTATTTCCAAAAAGAGAATATGGAGCAGGTATTCTTTAGAATAATAATGGTTCCACCAAATTGACTGCTGTATCCAATTACAGAATGAATGAAAGCAAAACAAGCAGAATGCAATGCGGCTGAGTGAAGACTGCAGAGCCGGTTGGACCCTTGTGGGGGCTAAGCTACGTTTAGCCAACTCACCTCCTTCTGCCGTACGCATTTCCACCCAGGCGGTCCAGTTTGATGGGCCCTGGCTGCTGTGACACGCCACCCTGGCCCCGTAGCGGCTGTGCGGCTCCAAATCCTCCACCAAGAATTCGGGCGGAGGCACGTTCACGTTCTGGTCCAGAACCATCTCGTCCGGACCTCCGGAAAATGGATCGTCCCAGTGTTTGACCTGGAAGTCAACCAACAGATTCAGTCGACATCAAAAACTAGAGGTGCGCCTCTACACACAAGAATACCAAATAAAAAAACAATAGTCCAGTGTAAGTGACCAAGCTAAAGAGTACAATCGGGATGCAGCGAGTGCAGATCACAAAGCCTGAAAAAAAAAAAGAATGATGCGTATTGAAATGAAGCAAGACATAATACCAAATAAAAAAACATAAGTCCAGTACACAGTGTAAGTAACCAAGCTAATGAGTACAATCGGGAAGCAGCGAGTGCAGATTACTAAGTCGCAGAACAATTTACCCCACGCTTTGTTACTATAAATTCTAAGGGAGGTTACATTCCTGTTGCATAAAAGAACAATCCAAAGAAACTGCCGTCTACCGAGGAGATTAGAGAGGTGCTAGCTAAGAGGAGAAATTTGCTGTTTCTGTCGACAACCGAATATTACATCCATAAAAAGTGGAAACTGTTTGTGCGACAGCTCTATCAAAGAACATTTGCTTTACGCTTTTGAAGATGGGACAAATCTCCTCGGATAAGTTTTTTTCTTCAAAAAGGCCTGTAGGAAGTGATACCATTGCGAGTCAAACTAAAAGTGCAAAAAAGTGATGAATGAAAGGATGTGTGTGTTCACATTCATTTTAAGTTACAGTAACTTTTATCTTAAGTGCGCAAGAAGAGCTTACCTACTGACCAACACATTTGAAGCTATATCACACAAATAAATCGTTAAAAAAAATCATGCATTGACATTTCTGGATTTTTCTTTTTAGTTTATCTCCCTCACAGTGGACATGCACCTACAATGGAAATTTCAGACAGCTCCATGATTTCCAAGTGGGAGAAATAGCAAAATGGCAGAGTGTTCAAATACTTATTTTCTTCACTGTATGTAGAGGTCCCGCTTTATTTGTGTTTTGGGGTGTGTGCTTTGTGGGGACACAAGCAAACATCCTGAGTGCTGTTAAGGCAAAATTTCTGCGGCTTCGGTCTCATTCGCGGTGCCTTCAGGGCGCCGTGACCACATGCGACTTCCCCGCTGCGGCTTTGGAGCGAACGAGAATCATTACATTTTTCCTCCCCACGATATCGGAAGTCAGCAGTTCTGTTTTAGAGCCTGCACCGGTTTCAGGAGGTCTTGAGCGGGTGTTAGAAATTTCAGACCCTTTCGCACGAGTTTAGGGGCGTGCCCCACGCCGCCCACCCCAGGGTAAATTGCATTTGTGTAATTCCTGACCCCGTGAGTCACGTCCGAGCTGCGAACAAGCGCTTAATCTCATCGAGTCACAGGACATTCCTCACTCGAGACTCACACCTCGTTCCTGACGCCTATTCCTGGATTTTGGAGCATGACTTTTGGGAAAGGTTCATGTGTCCTGATTGGGATACCGAGACAATTCAATCAACTTATACTTCTTTATAATTTTGGGTAAATGAAATAACACTGGGGTCTCAAACTCAATTTACTGGAGGCAGCTGAAGTTAAGATCTGGGTGAGGTTGAGCCATTATGGCCGACAAAATGTCCAATGTTCTCAAAGATCCTTTACACTAAATAAGATCTTAAAAAATCACAAAAATCATATTAACATTCGATAAGAAAATCAATCTGCAATGAAGGAATAAAATAATTTAGCAAATAACAAGGACTAAAATAACTAAATATGTGAGTATATACCGGAGCCGTATCCCCCTAGTGCAGGCGGCCCGCGGGCCAGGTCAGGCCCGGTAAGTGATTGTATCCGGCCCAAGAGTCAATGCTGAGGGAAGCGCAAGAGAAAAATGAGCTGCACGTTGAAATATGTCTACGTGATGTTGCCAAAGCCAGGTGCCTCTCATAAACGCTGTACTTGTAGTTCTTTCTCTCTCTCTCACTCCCTATCTCTCGCTCTTTCACTCTCTGTCTCTTTCTTCTCTTTGTTCCTGTCTCTTTCTCTCACCGTGTCTTTTTACCTTATTTTGCTCTCTCTTTTTTTTCCTTTTCTCTCCTTCTCTCTGTCTTGTTTTTCCCTTCTCTGTTTCTCCCCTTCTTTCTCTCCCCTCTTTCCATTTCCTCTCCTCTCTTTCTATTTTTCTTTGGAGTTCTTTCCCCCTCTTGTTTATTTCCCCCTCTCACTATTTCTTTTTATCTCTTTTGTTTCTCACATTCTTACTCTCTCTTTTCCCCCTCTCTTTTTCTTTTCCCCCTACTTTCTTTATCGCTCCCTCTTTCTTTTATTTCTTTCTCTCTAATTTACTAGTCCAGCCCCCGAGAGAATGTTTGTTCTATCTTGTGGCCCTCGAGTTAAAATGAGTTTGACACCCCTGCCCTAGTGGGAGGTGGCTAGAGTCAAGAACACATTCCCATTTCTGACTCTTTCTGGGAGATTGATACAGAGGAGGGGATTCCCAGCCCCCTCGCCCAACCCAACTGATGTGTTGGAACATCTCATTGGGAGTCATTAGGTGACCAAAACCCCCCTATTCCAACCCATAATGCCGAGCGCCAGCAGGGAGGCAATGCTGTCAGTTTTAGGTATGACCCGGCCGAGGCTGGAACCAGCAACCTCCCAGTCTCGGGGCGGGGCGCCCTACCCCCAAGGCCACCAAGCTGGTATGCGAGTAGAAAACTCTAAGACTTGTCTCAAAGGCAGAAACTCACCCAATATTAAGGGCAAACAAATACAAATTGCAACATAGTGCTTAGAAAAATTTGCCCAAGATATAATAATGATAATAATAATAATAATAATAATAATAATAATGCAGTGAAGAATAGTGCATTGTAACAATAGTAAAAATAACAGCAGCAGTAAAAAAAAAAAACGCAATATAATTCAACCAGTATATTTGCAAAATAATCGCAGAACACTATGTTGTAATCAATGACAATGACTATTTATTTCTACTCTATTGTGCCCACGTTGGCCACCAGTGAGCAGCATAATGAAATTGTCACTAGTAATTGTTGTTGATTGCTAAGCAAAAAAAAAAAAAAAAGCACACAGGTGGATTTACCAGTTTGTAAGATGTTAAATTTAAAAAAAAAAATATATATTTACATACAGAAATCCTTCACTGTATTGCGGTTTAATTTTCGCGGTTTTGATACATAGCGGCTTTTTTTAGCGTACAATGCATTGTGTTCTGCAGAAGACAACACACAGCATATGCTATCACAAGGCAGAATACAGAAGGCTTTGTGTGTGTGCATTATGGGGGCGTGACTGTTTGTGGGCGTGACTGTTTGTGGGCGCGACTGCGATAGGCTGGTGTATGCTGTCAGTCACAAGTCAATACGTCAACCATAACAAATTGTGAAGCACAACAATAGCTAGGACTTTAGCGGCCCGTTACATTAATAAAGAATATCATCAATTAAATCTGACTTAGGAAAGTAAGAGGAGCGCAAAAAATATGCGTATCACCACAGGTGCTATGTGGATTATTATCGGGTACGGGAAGAGACTGAGGCGGCTTGAGGAGAGAAAGCAATAGCGAGGCTGCAGGTCCATCCTATTGTTACAGTTAGGCTATGTAAAAACTTTCTTAACACCTGTGCTAATTCTTTATCTCACCAACACCAGATCCATTACCTATGAAACCTATTACCAAGAGCTGCAACTTGCGGGAAGCGGCCACATTCTCTGGCTCTTACATTTTAATCATCACGGATGTGTTTCTACTTTGCATGTTTTATCTATCGTAGGACTTTTTGGGAACGTGACACGGTGAAAAACAAGGGATTACTGTATTCCCTATTTCACTGTTTATTTTTTCACAGTCAATCTGTGAAAAAGAACGTGGCTCAAATGTAATGGATTAAAGTACTGCTTGTTGTTCAGAGAGATAATCAAGTTAATATTTCTAAGCCTTTTAGCTAAATTGAATCAAGTTTTCCATGTAGTGTTTCTCCGAATTGACATCATTGACTTTCTTTTTTTGTTTTTTGTCGAGCCTGGCCCCTCGACTTGTTCCCCCGTTCCAACGGGGGAGGGCGAGGGTGTTGCGAAAGAGTGACTCGGAGCAGCTTTATTAGAAGCAGACATTTATAGGCGGCGCCGCTCGCCTGTAATGGCCACCGAGAGGGAGGGCCCGCTGCATCAGATTAGTTTAGGGAGGCCCGCTTTCCCCCAATGAAACCCGAGCGTGTTGCTCCTGACAAAGCTGGGTGGGTCTTGTGGGGGAGGTTTAGGAGGATTGTTTTTTTTCTTCTCCGTAGAAAAAGCAAAAACAAAGACGCTGGCAAAGCTCACCTGCACCGTGCATCGGATGACCGGGTAGTCTCCGCCGAAGCCGGGTTGCCATGACAACTGGAGAACAGTGGCCGCGATGTTGACGGCTCTGAGGTTGAGAGGTGCGGCCGGTAGAACTGATCAAAATACAATGGGAGCGTTTGAGCGCACGTTTAAAGGCGGGGTCTCTATTGCGGCCCTCGGGGTGATAGTTTGCCTTAACATAAAAGTTAATGGGACAGTGTGTATCGTTTGACCAGTAGATGTTGCTGTATTCTTTAATACCACCGAAAACAAGTGATGCAAATCACAAGTAATACCAAAAACTACAAGACTCAATTTAACAGAAAGCTCCATTTTTCTTTGAATTTTTTGTTGAGCCTTTCCTGAAAAAAGAAAAATAGAGAAAGAGAAGATGGAAAAAAGGGAAAAGCTAAAGACAAGAAAAGAAAAGAAAGTAAATGAGACAAGGGGAAAGAAGAACAAAACAAAAGGAAAAGAGAAAGATGAAAAAAAGCAAGAAAAAAGGAAGAAAAGAAATAAGAGCAGGAGAAAAAGGGAAAAAGACAAAAGTCAAGTCAAGTCATGTTTATTTGTAAAGCCCTTAATCACAAAGAGTCTCAAAGGGCTGCACAGGTTATTGCAAACCACAGAGTATTATTACACCATCCCTGATCTAAAACCTACATGAGGGCAAGGAAAAACTCAAAAACCTCAACATAAGGAAAATGAAGAGAAAAACTTAAAAGAAGAAATGTACGAAAGAATGGAGATAATAAAATAAAGGAAACAAAAAAATAATAAAAAGAAAACAAAGAAAAGTAAAAAGCAAGAAAAAAGAAAGGAATAAAGAAGGAAAAAAGAAAAAAGGAAAAGAAAAAAGTACCAGTAATATATGTAGGAATGAATGAAGAAAAAAAAGGAATAGATATAGGAATGAATGAAGAAAAAAAGAAAAAGGAGAAAAAAGGAGAAGATACAGAAAAAAAGGGAGAAAAGAAGAAAAACAGAATGTATGAACGTATGAAGAAATATGCGATAAGTGTAAAAGAAAGAAAAAGCAGATTTTTTTCACCACTAGGAGGTGCTAAATAATACACAATGTCCCTTGAACTTCAAAGTTAACTTCGGCCCAAGAAAAATCAGTGTTTACACTTACCGGTAACGGTGCCGGATCCAGAAGCGGCCACACCTTTGCGGTTCTGGGCCTCGCAGGAAAAACTGCTGGTCCGGTTTAAACCTAAACAAGAGGAAAAAGGGATGAGAAGGGGAAACTTTTGCTGGAGTATAGCATCACTCAGTATTATAATATATAATTCATGGCCAAATTCAAGCACTTTCAAGGCCAATTTTTCCATTTTTCCAGTACCTTCATAACAAGAAATCCAGCATTTTTTGTTGACTTTGATAACTAAAAAAAGAAGTTGCTATTTTGCTGCTAGACCAGGGGTGTCAAACTCATTTTAACTCGGGGGCGACACGATAGAACAAAAATTCTGTCGGGGGCCGGAGTAGTAGATTTAAGAAAAAGAAAAAGAGAGATGAAGAAATAAGAGAAAGAGGGAGGGAAAAGAACAGAGAGGGTGGGACGAAGAAAGAGAGAGAGGGAGAGAGCGTGAGAAACAAAAGAGATAAAAAGAGAAGTCGTGAGAGAGGGGGAAAGAAAGGGAGAGGAAGAAAGAAGTCCAAAGAGAAATAGAAAGACAGAAGGAGAGAAAAGAGAAAAGAAAGCGCGAAGGGTAGGAAGAGAGAAAGAGAAAAGGAAAAAAGGAAGTTAGAGCAAAATAAGTTAAAAAGACACAGAGAGAGAAAGAGACAAAGAGCAACAAAGGAAGAGAAAAAGAGAGACACAGAGTGAAAGAGACAGAGACAGAGAGTGAGAGAAAAGGTGTGGAAGAGAGCGAGAGCGAGTGAAATAAATACAAGTACAGTGTCTTTGTGAGAGGCACCTGGCTTTGGCAACATCAAGTTGACATATTTCAACCCGCAGCTTGTTTTTCTCTTGCACTTCTCTGAGTGTTGTCTCGCAAGCCGGATTCAATCCCTAAGAGGGCCTGATCTGGCCCGCGGGCCGCCTGTTTGACACCTGTGTGCTAGACCATACTTTGTGCTATTTTGAACTGGTCCTATCTATAATCTACGATCGTTCTGTGTCAATAGGCTGCTATAAACTGACATGAATTCCGCCATTTGGCTTCAGCAATGCTAGCACAGCCTGGCTACGTCAGACTTCCTGAAAAACACAGAAAGAACTAAACAGGTGATGGGTAATAATTGACTACAATATGAAAGACAAAAAAAGAAAGAAATTAGAAATGTTGTGTCTGTTTAGTGTTTAAAATGCGAAAATTGTTTTATATTTTATGGATTTTTTTTGTAGATTAGTCAATAATTCATAGATTGTATCAGGGATCCACTGTAAAACATGAAATTACTGATTACAAAATAATTTGTGGCATAATGTTTCATAATCATTGATGAGAAATTACTAGAAAAACAAATCTGAGGAGCCGTTTGGGTGGGAGCAGAAAGAGCCAGTTCATAGTGAGCCGAGCCAAAACCGCTGGTGTTCTAAATAGAGCTGTACTCGTGGATGAGAACAGTAGCTAGAGAAAGGGAAAAAAGGAGTGAGAAAGAAAAGAAAGAGATAAGAGGAGATAAAGAAAGATATAAAAAGAAAGAGAAAGGGAGAAAGATCAAAAGAATAAAAGAAAAGGAAAAACAGGGCAAGACAGAGAGTATAAAGAATGAACATGAGAAAGAGAGCGATAAAGTGTGTAAAATAAACAAGGAGAGAGTGAGAGAGGAAAAAATGAGAGAAAGAGAGGGTGAGTAGGAAAGAAAAATAGTTAGAGAGTGAGAGGGAGCGAGAAAGAGTGGTAGGGGAGAAGGAGAGGGAAAAAGAAAGAGAAGGAGAGAGGGATGGATAAAATAGAATAAAAGAAAAGAGAGTGATATAGAAAGAAATACTACTAAAGTTGCTTTGTCAGTGGTGCCTGACATCAAGTGGACATATTTCAAACTGCAGCTCATTTTTCTCTTGCGCTTCTCTCGGGCCGAATTAAATCCATTGGCGGGCCTGTATGAGACCTGAGCTTTATAAGGACATTTTGGACAGCACCCAGTATTTCATTTTTGCCATTTTTCTCCTTTTTGTTTTCATTTTTTGCTATTTTTCTGCAAACGCTATAATGACAAGACACCAAATAGGGCGTGTCTCACTTTAAAATGATAAAAGTATCTTCATTTATCGCGTGGTCTACAGAGTCAGACTTCCAAAAAACATGGCAAGAATTTCAAGCATTTTCAAGCGCGTCACCCAAAATTCAAGCATATTTCAGACCTTCAAGCACCCGTGTGAACCCTGAGTAAACTTAGCTAAAAAAAAGGGACAGAGACAAAAAGGCATTGAAAGAAGTTGTGGTTTTTGTGGCTAAGTGAGTCACAAGATGACTGTGCAAGGAGAGTCAGCACAAATTTCCTTTTCATTTCTTATGTGGAGTGCCTGCGCCTAGTTGTGCTACTACGGATAATTGAACACAAAAGCCTTAGAAACCAATTCACATTAACATGTACTATATCTCTTGATTTCGTATTTAGAAAAATCTCATTTCCTGTTGTCCATTTGCCTTAGCTGTCGCCTTCCGCCAAAATGGTTCCTTCTTTGGTTTAAAACTATAAATCAGGGGTCAGAAACCTATGGCTCGTGAACCATATATGGTTCTTGTCATGAGTACGTATAGCTCGGATATAAAATTATACTCGTGCAAATCTCAGCCGGCAGGTTCCAATTCTGATAAGCGCAATCACGAGACTATTATGCGCATAGCTGACATAGCGCTAATAGAACGAATGGTTTGCTCCAGGATACATAGGGCACAATTTCAACTTCAGTTTAAGGTCAAGGTGACCCCGATTTGGCTGTACGTCACCAGTGAAACTTATATATGGAAGTTGATTAAAAAATTAGGTTCATAATTGAGGCGCCAAATGCTAAAAACCCACAGAAAAAACTGTAAACAGCCAGAAATGCCAGCCTAGCACACAGAGCAATTAGATAGATAGATAGATACTGTAGATAAAGATAGATATATACTGTAATATAGAGATAGAGAGAGAGATATAGATAGAGAGATAGATAGAGATAGAGAGTTAGGTATAGATAGAGAGATAGATAGAGATAAAGTTAGTTAGAGATAGATAGATAGAGATATATAGATGGAGAGAGATAGATAGAGATAGAGAGACGGATAGAGATAGAGAGTTAGATAGAGATAGGTAGATAGATAGAGATAGATATATATAGATATAGATAGAGAAAGATAGATATAGATAGAGATAGATAGATATATACTGTAGATAGAGATAGAGAGATAGTGAGTTAGATAGAGATAGAGTTGGATAGAGAGCGATAGATCGAGGTAGATAGATAGAGATAGATACATAGAGATAGATACTGTAGAGAGATAGTTTGGAGACCTATGATGTAAAAAGAGTCCCAAAAATCAATAGTTGTGAGGTATAACAGTCAAAATGATACATTTTCAACCATCTAGGCCAACGAGTGTCTCGCGTCCCGACACTTAAGACATTCCGCAGCATTTGCATCATCGCTGTCGAATGTTCTCGATGGCTGCCGGTTAGCACAAACGTACACGACGATCCATAGATACAGTGCTACCAGTGTGTCATTCCTGATAGAGGCACCAAAGCCTCTATTGTGTAGGGGGCAAAGAAAAGGGGGACGCTTACTTCCGCTGTGTGGAACTCGTCTGAAGATTGCGCAACTCGTCCTCAAGTCTGGCACAGACACACACTGGCACATGGCAACTTTAGCGCCCATCAACCGTAGATAGACACACCTAAGCAGCATTTACAGGAGCTAAAGTCCACATCGATAAAAACTATCCAGTTGCAGAGTAGATTGGAAATCCTTAAAGCCCTTGTGAGTACTCTATTTCAAAGGGGGGTGTAGAATAAGGGACTTCATGATATGATTTCGCCGCGGACCCAATCGCAGGGAAGTCGGAAGCAAGTCGGGATCAACCGATATGGGTTTTTCAGGGGTCGTTACCGATATTCGTTTGCTGTAAAACCTTAGAAAACATATGTTCTGTTGTATCATATTATCTTTCCCCTCTCTCTCTCTTACTCTTTACCTATTTTGCTTTCCTTCTCATCCTCTTTTTGGCTCCTTTCCTTGTTTACTTTTCTCACTGTATCCCTCTCTTTCTTGCTCCCTTTCTTTCACTCTCTCATGTTCACTTCTTTTTTGTCTCTCTCCGTTTTTTCTCTTATTCTTTTGAACTTTCTTTCCTTTCTTTCTCTACTTAATTTTTCTTTCTTCTTTCTCTTTCTCCCTCCTTTTCCCCCTTTCTATATCTAATGTGTCTCTCTCTCTATTGTGCTTTGCTTTCTGCCTTTTTCTGTCTCTCTTACTTTCTCCCTTACTCAGTCTCTATTTGTATCCCTTCCTCTTTCCATCTTTCCATTTCTCTCTTTTTCTTTCTCTATTTCACTTTAGTCGACTGGCCCCCCCGTGAATTTTTTTTCTAGCATGTTTTTAAGCTTTTATGGCAAATGATTATCAGCTTTAAATAAAGGTTATCTGCCTCTTTTTAATACTAATAACCGGTATTAGCCCTTAATTTCAGGGCAGAGGAACATCGATATAACTAATTGGCACCGAAGTAGCTTTCTTTTCCAACTTGCTCGGGGTACATTAAAAGTAAGCTTTTATATGATGGTGTTTGTCATGATCCTGCACTCTTAGTTGTGCTTCCATTTATGCTTACTCTCTCTCTCTCCGTTTGTCTGTCTCTCGCTCCATCTCTTGCCCGACCTTGCTTTATTTGATCACTCACTTCCAGGTGTTAATTTACTCCTCACAGCTTTTGGCACTTGTCTTTACTGGTTTCTTCCATTTATTATTACTTGGTCCCCTTTGGCACCATGCTAGTTTGTTGTCATACCAAACCTTTGCCTATTCTTCTGGAGTATAGCCAAAAAACTGTATTGTCCCTTTCGTTCTTTAGGTTTTCTGGAACACTGACCCTCCACGATCACGATCGTTGCCTTGATACCCGACTACCCGTGTACCGAACTCTTCCAAAATAAAAGACTATTGAGCTAATCTGTGTTTCTGCACTTTGCTTTCCCACCACCCCGAGTGAGTTCATGACAGCAGGGGCCTGAAACTAGCGCCAATTTAGCAGATGTTTTCACTCTCGCTGGTCCTCCTTCAACCCTTAGAATGAAGGACACGGCGCAGAGTCCGGGGAAAACTCACTGCCAAAGAAGCAGCTGGATGGCAATCATGATGGGATGCCTCGCCCGTATTGCAGACCGTCTTAGAAGGACCAAAATGATCATTTTAAAAAGACACTCAAAACAAAGAAAGTAGACATCAATGACTTTAGAACTTGCAAGAAGGACATGGAGAGAGGCCTCCAGGTATGAAAGTCCAACCTGGCCTCCCCAGAGCCCTTTCTTTTGATTAAATCTCCTAGGTTACAAAAGCAGATGATTTAAAAATATATATCTCTATATATCCATATATCTGTTTCATGTTTTTATGATTTAATTACAACACTAATATGTTTAACACTAAGAAATACATAGCGGTCAAGCTCGAGGACGGATAGAATTACAATTATAGCTTGTTTTCGTAAACAGTGTCTCTGAATGTTTTCCACCCTGCCATTTCCTAACAAACGTTTCACCAAAAGCTTATTTTTTCCAATTATTTTTGTTTATAAACACATACATCTATACTAAGTGCAGTTAAGATTATTATTATTATAGTATTTATAATATTGATTATTATCATTATTACAGACGCTCCCCTACTTACGACCATTCGAGCGTTTCATTTAAAAATGAAAGTGGAATAAGAAAGCTTGATGCGGTTGAGAAAATGGTTGGATTGCTTTTTTTCGGCCACTTTTTACCACGGTGTCATGATTACTGATGCGGGACACCTAAGTCTGCTCTGTTGGCGTCAGCAACCTCGGACACTGATTGGCTGCTGAACTCCTTTTAAACCCCCGGCTTTCTGCTACCGGTTGTCAGACCATCTGCGAACATCAGCTTTTTGACTCTGACTCCCGCCCGTTTTTGCTCCCGTCTGTTTCCTGGCTTTTTGACTCGTTTTGGCTCCTGACCGCGTATACTCCATTTTCCCCGGTTTTTGACCCGCTTTGGCCCACGACCTCGTCTACTCCCGTCTCCTGGCTTTTCGACTGTTTTCTGGCTCCCGACCACACCTTTGCTCCCCTACCCCGGCTACTGACCTGTTTTTCCGTTCCCGACGCCACCCTCGCTCGTCACGGAAGTCGCACTTCTGCGTTCAGAGCGAACAGCTTCCCGTGACCGTGTGTACCCTACTTTTCCTTCTTCCCACTAAAAACTCGGTGAAACGTTACGCTACTGGGTCCTGTCTCCATTCTGGTTTCTGACACACAGAGGAGGAAGTCGCCTAACTCTTGGAGTTCATCTTCCAAAAGTAAGTTAAACTTAACTTTATTTATCTTTATAGAGCATATCATTTTATTTTTAGTACAAAACAATACAGGTTACTTATACAAGCCTTGAAGATACTTATATATACGAACATACAAAATATAGCACTGAAGTGACTTCAAACAAATTCAACTTACGAACAATCGTTCGTAAGTAGGGCAGCGTCTGTATTATTTTCACTCCATGACCTAATTTCCTCTCCTGTTACGTCCCCACTCCAACCTTACCTTTATAAAGCTGACAGGGTGTACTTTTTGTTTTTAGCTAATGTAGCTGTAGCTCTTTACCTGATCAATTTTTAGCTAGCCAACTTTCAACAAATAGACAAAACTTGAATAACTAAATCTAATATTTTTTCAATTGTACTTAAAAAACATCTACCATTATAAACGGCTAGAACTTTAAGAGTGACGCATACAAGTATAACACAATTAAAATAAAATAAAAAGTAATGAGAGTAAAAAGTTGAATCTTACTTATTCCACAGTCGAACTCCCACCAAAGTCAAATGATGTCACTTCCTGTAAATGGTGTTTATGGAATTGTAGTCTTTATAGGGGGGCAATTGAGCACATTCTAACAGGGTGGAAAATTACGACTGGGACACTTAGAATATAAACAGAAATAGCAAGCAAAAACATACATTAATTATGTTTGAATGCTAAATGAAAATAAATTTAGTGTATTTCATCAAATTATTTTTTTTTTAAATGGCATTTATGGAATTGTAGTCTTTGTGGGGGGCAATAGAGCACATTCTAACAGGGTGGAAAATTACTACTGGGACACATAGAATTTAAACAGAAATAGCAAGCAAAACATACATTAATTATGTTTGAATGCTAAATAAAAATAAATGTAGTGTAGTTTATCAAATTATTAAAAAAAAAAACTGTTATAATTATATGGCCCACACCGCTTGAGGAAGTTGATTAGATTGCACTGCGGACACAATAAATTTGAGCATGTGTTTCATCAAAAAGTTATCTAAAATACCAATTAATATATGAAATGCATTTGATTTGGCGTGAAATGATTGCGAACACTTTAAGCGAATAATTTAAGTACTTTTTAAATACATTTTGCAAATTTTAGAGAAAAATCAGGGTAAGAGAAAGACGTGGACATAAAATGCTGCTCTAAACCTTTAATCACCTATGTAATAGTCAAGTCAAGTCATGTTTATTTGTCTCAAAGGGCTAGACAGACCACAGGCGATTGCAAACTACACACTGTTATTACACTATCCCCTGATCTAAAACCTACATGAAGGCAAGGGAAAACTCAAAAAATTCAACATGAGGAAAATGAAGAAACCTTGAGATGTCAAGTCCTGTTTATTTGTGACGCCCTTCATCACAAGGAGTCTCAAAGGGGCTGCACAGACCACAGACTATTACAGACTATTATGACACCATCCCCTGATCTAAAACCTACATGAGGGCAAGGAAAAACTCAAAAACTTCAACATGAGGAAAGTGAAGAAACCTTGAGAAGTCAAGTCCTGTTTATTTGTGACGCCCTTCATCACAAGGAGTCTCAAAGGGGCTGCACAGACCACAGACTATTACAGACTATTATGACACCATCCCCTGATCTAAAACCTACATGAGGGCAAGGAAAAACTCAAAAACTTCAACATGAGGAAAGTGAAGAAACCTTGAGAAGTCAAGTCCTGTTTATTTGTGACTCCCTTCATCACAAGGAGTCTCAAAGGGGCTGCACAGACCACAAATTATTGCAAACTAACACGCTATTATGACACCATCCCCTGATCTAAAACCTACATGAGGACAAGGAAAATGAAGAAACCTTGAGAAGGGACCGCACGTGAGGTCATCCCCCTTCCAGGAGGCTCAAATGGATGTTGCAATAACAAACAATAAAATTACAAATAAAATATAAAATAAATTAAGTCGAATAAAAAATAAAAATACAAGAATAAATAAGTTGATTTAAAATCTATCCTTTCATAAAAAAAAAACATAATAGAGACGCTGCCCTTCTTAGTAGTTAAAACAACTAACAACCGTTCATCAAAATAACAAACTAGCATTCTATGTAATCTGCTTTGCAGATATGAGAAACAGAATTAACCTATCAGGACTACAAATGGCCCGTGGGCCACTAGCTTGAGACCCATAAAGGAGATTTATAATTCCGGATTCAAGGCACAATCGTGAGGCTGATTTCCTTACTCTAGCTACTGTACTCAAGACTTCAAATATGAGAACCATGCGAAGCATGAGTAAACTACAACGTTATCCACTTGACCTCTGCCAAGGCCCGGGGAGTCTCTACTGAGTTCATGTCTAATTCCTGCATCCATGACACCCATATATGGGCATGCCCAGAAATCTAAAAACCACGGTAAAGCCGAAACGATTTTTCTCCTCAGAGCTGAGCTTTCAGTGCCGGCAGGTCTTGGAGCAGCTGCCCATTCCACGGAGGTGAGTCTTTCGCTTCCTGCCCGGCGATCATCAAACAATTCCGATGAGTCAAAGCAGATCCTGCCACCTCAGCCTATCCTCCCCCCTCAATCTCCCTCCTGTGTGAGTCAGCCAGCTTCTACCAGCTCCAGCGCCTCCATCTTTTCTTTTCCGGACCTTTTTATCTCAGGCGAGCTATTTGCATCCCCCCTAAAAGCACCCCTCAAACCAAGAGCTCCCTTCCCTTTTCACATCTCAGTTTGGGATCAGACAACAACAGTCTCAAAATATTCCAAAGTCCTAGTACTTGATTCCTTAGCAGCAGAGTAGGGTAGTAACAAGTTACATTTACGTGAGTGTGATTTGGGAGATTTTGTACTTCTGGGAGTATTGTTAAATCGCAATACTTTTTTACATTGACTTACTGTAAGTGAATTTGCTAAGAAGAAACTGTATTCTTACTCCACTACCGTAGAATACCGTAAATTCCGGACTATAAGCCGCTACTTGTGGGGCGGCAGTAGCTCAGGAGGTAGAGCGCTCGTCTTGGGATCAAGGAATCCCAGTTCGAATCCCGGCTCGTCCGTGTTACATGTCTAGGTGTCCTTGGGTAAGACACTGAACCCCTAATACCCCCAATAAGCAAGTTACATGGCTGCAAGGCCGCTATTGGGAAATGTGGAGCACATTGTAAAGCGCTTTGGGAAGTCATTGACTTGAAAAGCGCTATAGAAATGCAGATCATTCCATTTCATTTCATGTATTTCCCTTCAACGCAGGGGGCAAGTGTAAGAGAGAGAGGGGAGCGTAGTGTGTCGCATAACACTGCCCAACCCTATTGCTCAACCAATCAAATGTGCTTGACTAGCATTTGTGGGTAATTACAGTTGGTTGTGTAGGTTTTTAGCAAGTGTTTCAACAGTAAGCATATATTATTTAATGAGGTTCAACATAAAGGTGTCTCTAGCTATGTAGAGCCATAAAATGTTGGTAAGTTGGTATGACACCAGCCGTAGGTAAAACTGGACCGAACATCACAAGTAGTTGGAGCAGCTTCGGCGATAAACGCACTGACACGATAAATGTGCGTGGATCAAACGCTGTTGAGCTTATCAAAACGCTACGGTGGAATTTGCACAAATAGTATTTTATTACCAAGCCATATGTATTCATAAAAAGAACCATATATGGCTCGTGAACCATAGGTTCCAACCCCTGCTCTAGGACATGTAAACAATTCATTCGTATTGCTGCCGAAGTCTAGAAATTCAGTTTCGAGTTGAATAATTCCATGCATGTAAAGGCACCCACTGATTGGCTCAGAAACATGGCACATTCAGGGTACTTTCATAAGTGGGAAATTGCAAAACAGCCATCAGACCGGGTTTGGCACCTGTAATGTTGAGCGTGGAGGGTGACAAGGCGACCGGGTCGTCCACGGTATTAAGAGGAGCCCCGTCCCGGAGCCAGATGACTCGGACAGGTTCCGGGGGCCCGTGGGCCACGCAGTGTAGGCTCAAAGACGTGTTGGCCACCACCGAAATATGCTGCGGCTCAGTGGAGAAGTGAGGAAGACCTGAAAAAAATGAAGGTTGGGGACATCACGATTAGTCAGAGAAGTGAAAATGTCCCCTACTTACGACCATTCGAGTTACGAAAAACGGTAGATGCGAACATTTTTTGTGGGATGTCGAAAAATATCCGGACATGGCCCTAAGTTAGATTTTGTATTGTGTGCACCTTTTTCCGGGTACAGGACATTACTGTTGTGCTTCTTTTCGCCACTACTGGGGTGTGGCGCTGTGGGAGCTCACCCAGCATCCACCCCGAAGAAGAAATCCGCTTCCTCTTTCCTAGTTCCAGTGTAAACATTCTATACTGTCTATGTCTATACTATCTCCATCGCACTTACGTTTTTATTGTTTAATATCTTGTGCATTCATTCAATATGGTTGGTGTAAAGTGTGAAAAAAAAGAGGCGAGCTGTTTCTTTTGAAATGAAAGTGGAATAAGAAAGCTTGATGCGGTTGAGAAAAAAGTTCGAAACGCTTTTTTCAGCAACTTTTACAACGGAGGACAAAGTTGCCTAACTCTTGAATAGCATCTTCCAAACGTAAGTTTAACTCAACTTTACTTATCTTTATAGAGCATATTATTTTATGAAATGTTTATTATTTAGTAAAAAACAATACAGGTTACTTATACAAACCTGAAACATACAAAATATAGCACTGAAGCAACTTACAAACGATCGTCTCGTTTGTAAGTAAGGCAGCGTCTGTACACCTTTTCAGGGCCAAAATCAAGCACATTTTAAGGACTTTCAAAACCAAATTTTCAATTTCTTCCCGTGTGAAACATGTTTTATGCAGATCCACAAATACATCTGTGATTTACAAATGCAATTTTTATTCTTGCGTGTAGCTGCATCAAGACACTTGATTTTTAGATCCTATCTATCTATTCATCTATCTATCTATCTATCTATCTTGGTCATATCCCTCAAGAGGGATGACCGACAGCAAGACAAACACATACAATATCAAAGAAAAAAAAGGGGAAAAAATAGCAAAAAAAACACACAATCATTTTTTGAACCATGGCCAACCTAAATGTCCAAACACCCAAACAAGTTAGGCACTTTAGCACCTAAGTTGGTCATGCTTTCGTCCCTCCAGATGAACCGGGACACAAGAAACCGGCCATGTCACTCGGGTCAGGGTGACACAACACACTCTTCTATTTAACAGCAGGGCCCGACCGCTTTCACTGGTTTACCCCTGCCGCATCATATAGCCCATCCCTTAGAACGCGTCCAAACATCCCACTATCCTTTTACTTAGATCCTAAGTGGGCCTAATTTGCGAATTTGTGAACCGAAACAGTAGTCAAGTCATGTACTGTTAATTCGTATAGCTCTAAATCACAAGAAGTCTTAAAGGGCTGTACAGAGTACAGACTACTATGACACTATTTCCTGATCTAAAATGAAGAAACCTTGATAAGGGTTAGCACATGAGGTATTCCCCCTTTCAGGCTGCTATAGCTGATGCAAAGGCATCAACAGCCAATCCGGACATCATCAACATGAAATATAGGTAATAACAGAGTCCAGAATGTATGACAATCTCTCTTTTAAAATTGTATTAATAAAATTAAGGAACTTCATTACAATATAAGACTCTGAGAGTTCTGTATATTTGTACATAGTAATACTTTACTGTAAATGACAATAAGATGTAGCTTACCTTTTCAGTGTCCATTAGAATTTACCACTGGGATACGCTACCCTAATACAGTAATCCCTCGGTTATCGCGGTTAATGGGGACTAAGACCACCCGCGAAAACTGAAAATCCGCTAAGTAGCGGCACCCCTTCTTGCTTTAAAAAACGTATACAGGTATACATTATACCCCCCCTGTATACAGTACACCATATAGAACATGAGTAGAGAGAGAGAGAGAGAGTGAAATTCATGTTATAACAAAAAAAAACCTGAAAATATGTTGTATGTACACGGAATAGGACTGCGGCGAAACCACTACGAACCATTCTGTATGATTGTATTAACTGCTCTCAACCACATGCAGCAATCGCAGTTTATTTCGCTTGTTAACACTACTGGTTACATATTGAAAATAAAAACATTGAAAATGTGATATTTGATGAGTGTTTGTGAAGCGTTTTGGAAAACAATAGTTAAAAAAAATGGTCTGTGTTCATTTTAATGAAAGTGAAAGAGCTACCTTCTGACAATAACAACATACTTTAGCTAGCGGCATCGAACGGCTTTAACAACAAATGCACGAAACCACACACGATTAGCCGTGTTTAGGTAGTACAAACAACCGCTCGCTTTTGGTATAATAAAGTCAAACTTGAGATGAAATGTGACTGAAGAGAATATACTTGCATCGCGTCGCCAAGTTCCTCCATGCTAAACTGAGCGCCACATAAGAAGGGGGTGAGGAGGGGGGAGTTAAAGGAGGGGGGGGTGAGCGAAGCGGTAACTCACCATGACTAAGCATTGTGTCAGGGCCTCCCCCTCCCCTTCACAATAAGAGTGTCCATGACTAAGTATTGTGTCAGGGCCTCCCCCTCCCCTTCACAATAAGAGTGTCCACACCGTGTCCTCAGTTGACATAAGCTTGCACTCAGTGGCGTCAAGTCGATAAATGCTTTTATTGAGAAGGTAAGGTATATTTTTTAGACCCGCGAAGCTCTGAACCCGCAAAAGTGGAACCGCGAACTAGCGAGGTTCCACTGTATTTTGCGTGGCCCATAAGTAATAAATGTCCCTAATTGATCCATTATCCTTGCACAAATACACATTTAATTGTGCCCTGTTTCGGTGTACTATGCACCTGTCCTCTTGGGGCCAGCCAAGAAGGGGCAATGACACTTCTTAGGGCCATACCTTACAAATGAATGCAAACCACCGTTAATCACGAGGGACTAAGAAATGCAAAAGCGAAGTTACCAGAGAGCAGTGTCCCCGTCATTTTTAAGAAGACTTGGCAGCAATTTCAAGCATTTACAAGCACTTCACCCGAAACAAAAGCACTTTTCAATCCTTGAAACACACAACAAGAAAATTCAAAACGGCGGGCTCACCTTCTAGCATGATGCTTCCTTCCGAGGACAAAATTTGCTCGCTTCCCACGTCGGCTGCACACTGGTAGGTACCCATGTCGGAAAGTTGGACACTTTTGATTCTGTGGAAAATATTAGCTTACTTTATTACCATACCTGGATTAACCCATCAATCCATCCATTATCTGGACCGCTTATCCTCAGTAGGGTCGCGGGGGTGCTGGAGCCCCAGCTATCTTCGGGCAGTGGGCAGGGGACACCCTGAACTGGTTGCCAGCCAGTCGCAGGGCACACAGGGACAGATAATTTGCTCGCTCATTCACACCTAGGGACAATTTGGACCGGCCAATTTACCTGATAATGCATATTTTTGGAATGTGGGAGGAAACTGGAGTGCCCAAAGGAAACCCACGCAAGCACGGGGAGAACATGTAAACTCCACCCAGGAAGGCTGGTAGCTGGATTTGAACCCATGACCTCAGAACTGTGCTGCACACACGCTAACCACTGCTCCGCCGTGCTGCTCCTGGATTAACCATTTATTATAAATACAGATTTTTATTGGTAACTGATATGTTTCCTTTGTTTTGAATATTGGAGACTTGAAAAGGAGATTTCATAGATTGTCAATTTGTTATTTTGACTACAGGCGCTCCCCTACTTACCAAAATTCGAATTACGAACAATCGTACGTACGAACATTTTTTTCAGGATGTCTAAAAATATCCGGAAATTGCTGTAGGTTACATTTTGTATTGTGCACCTTTTTCAGAGTACAGGGCAGTACTGTAGTTCTTCTTTCTGCCACTACCAGGCGTGTGGCGCTGTGAGAGGTCACCCAGCATTCACCCCACCCTGTATCTTCAGTGCGCTAAGAACTTCGACATTTTTATTGTTTTATATATTGTGCATCAATTCAATATGGTTGGTGTAAAGAGTTAAGAGGAGGCGAGCCATTTCATCTGAAATGAAAGTGGAATAAGAAAGCTTGATGCGGTTGAGAAAATGGTTGGATCACTGTTTTTCGGTCCATTTTTACCACGGAGGAGGAAGTTTCTCTCCCTGTTCTCCTTGCAAGTTCAAAATCCATTTATTTCCTTATTTTGAGTGTCTACTAAACTTTCAACTTATCAGGAATATTTTTTGCATTTTACAAACATTTAAATATAAATATAATTCAAAAATAAGAATCTAAAATATACTAAATAATTACTAATTATTTTTTATAATTTTGAATATACATTGAGGAGGTTTTGGTGCCTTAAAGTTCCAATGGCAAAAACTGCACTCTATTATATTGTTTAAAATAGAACAAATAATTAATTGAATGCCTTTTAAAAGCATTTTTGCCACTTTGATTTTTTAATAATGCGTAACTTGGCCACATGGGAGCAGATAAATAGATATAAACTTACTTTAAATGGACAGTGTCCATTATTTGACCACTAGGGGTGCTGTACATTGTCTTGCAACTGAAAACAAGAGTTAAAAAGCACAAGGCAGAATATAAACTACGGAAACTCAGACCAAACGGCACCATTTTTGTTATAAGTTTTGTGCCCAGCCTTTCACAAGGATTTTGTTTTTTGCATACCTGTAGCAGAAAGATGGGCGACAGTTATCTTAGTCTCCTCTAAGTGAGGCTCATGGTAAGTAACACAAAAAGGCACTGCCAGACGAAATATGTTGACTACAAAAAGCCAACTGGAAACAAACGCTGAGAAAAAGTTAAGCAACCGGAAGCTGTTTTCATAGCGCTTTTTCACGCTATCAAATGAAAATGCTACTAAGGCGAGCTACGAAGTTGCTACGATGGTCAGTAAGCACTGCAAACCTCTCAAGGAGGGTGAACTTATTAAAGACTTTAAAGAATGCCAGTTTGGACACCTCTTGTTTAAATTACTTTAGAAACAGTGAGAGAGCAAAACCACATCCATATGGCATTCCAGCTCCATCACCGCTAGATGGAAAATCACAAAGGAGCCAAGGGATATGAGACAACTCTTTCCCTGGTTTCGTCCGATAAGTGTTATACAGCCGCCCACCTGAGGGTGCTGTGCACGACCCAACGGTCGGTGCCGAACACCGGCATTTGGTAGTCGTCGTATTCGGCGTAAGGAAGTGCCGCGCCGTCTTTCAGCCAGTAGACGTTGGGCGGGATCTCGTCGTCTTCGTCCACCGTGGCCAGTAGGCCGCAATCCAGCTTCACCGATTTTCCTACCGACGACACCACGGCCGCCAGATCTTTCTCAAACGTCACATCTGAAATGGGGAAGGAGACAGTTCACCACAAAATAATGTAGCAAAACAAAACTTATAACATATGGTTTAGTGTCATCTGCGTAGCAATGGAAACTGATATACTATCAACTAAAGCTGTCATGATTACCTAAGTGGAGCCACCTGGGGTAATCATCTGGCGCGCTGGAATGCGCCTTCTGATTGGGTTATGTTCGCTATTTAAGCATTCTACACCGAGACATGGGTGTCTGAGGATTACTCCTGTATTCGTAAGAAACTCCCGATTACCTGCCTTGTTGTTTACTTGATTCTGCCCGTCTGCCTTCGATCCGACCTGCTTCCGTCCACGCTACGATCTTCTCTTCAGTCCTGGTAAACTCGACCTGCCTTCGTCCCACGCTACGATTGATCACGTCTCCCGCTAACCCTTACGCTTCCCCAAATAAAGAATTGTACGAACGCTCTGGGGTCTCCTGCTCTGTTCTGGTAATCCCTGACAGAATCCTCAGACCAGAATGGACCCCGCGTTCGTACAAGTGCCCCCTGACGACCATGAAAGTCAGAACCAGCAGCCCAATCCCCCTTTAGAAGGTGCAGTTCGGCAAGTAATTTCCGACGTGGCGGAATTGGCTAAGCAAGTGAGTCAGTTACGGCTCGAGTGGGATCTGTTAGGTCAGGACTGGTCCTATCTCTCCAAAGTAATAACCCATCAAGCCACTTCATCGGCGCCCAACACTGACCGGCCACCTTCGGCCTTTCCCAGTTCATTCAGCGCGGGATTCGCTGAGCCGCGAGTGGGCTCGCCAGAAAAGTTTGGGGGAGATCCCGCTCAGATCCGCCCATTCATAGTAAATTGTAGATTAATATTTGATCTCCAGCCCCGCAATTTTGCTACGGAAGCAGCTAAGGTAGCGTTTGCCATTAATCACCTCACGGGAAGAGCGCGTCTTTGGGGAACGGCCGCCTACGAGAGAGGTGCTACGGCGTGCAAGTCATTCAACCTCTTGGCTCAAGAGCTGATTAAGGTCTTTGACTCTGGTTCCTCATCGGTCGACGCGGCCCGCTCGATCATGAACATCCGCCAGGGGAGACGTTCCATTGCCGACTATGCTGTCGACTTTCGTACGCTAGCAGCACAAAGTGAGTGGAATGAAGAGGCGCTGGTCGACGCCTACCTCCACAGTCTGTCCGGTTATCTCAAAGATGAATTAGTCTCCCACGCTCCTCCGGCAACACTTGACGAAGCTATTGACTTGACCGCCCGGATCGACCGTAGGGTTCAGGCGAGACGCCGAGAGAGGGAGGGTCCCAGCCAATCCGTCACCAGGCAAGTTCAAGAAGCTAATAATGTACCAAACCCCCGGGTTCTGTTCAGCCCCATCGTAGAAAGGATGGAGGTGGACCAGGTCCCGATCATCCCCAACGAAGAAAGGATGGAGGTGGACCGGGTCTCTCTTTCCCCCGAGGAACGCTGGCGAAGATTTGTCAATCAATTATGTTTATACTGCGGTGGTAAGGGACATCGCGTGGCCACCTGTCCGGTAAAAGGCCAACACTCGTCGGACGTAAGGGGCGTCCGATTGAACTCAGTCCTTGTATCTGCTCCCAAAGACGCTAGACCCGTTATCCAGGCTTCTCTCTTCCTCCCCGATTCTACGCAGATATTCCCAGCCCTGATTGACTCTGGCGCTGAGGTAAATATCCTTGATCTGTCCCTCGCACGCAAAATGGGCATACCTGTTAAACCCCTTCCTAATCCGATATCTGCTCGGGCTTTAGATGGTCACCTGTTAGGCACCGTGTCTCAAATAACTGAACCCATAGAATTACAGCTGTCTGGAAATCACCAAGAGAAGATCCGATTCCATTTACTCCACTCCCCGAGCCAACCCCTCATTTTGGGTCATCCATGGTTGGTCCAACACAACCCCCATTTCGACTGGCGCACTGGGTCAATACTGGAATGGGGCAGGGACTGTCACCAAACCTGTCTGCGAGCCGCTCCTTACCCAGGTCACTCCACTTCCATAAGAGCTTCACCCAATCTGTCCAAGGTCCCAGTTCGTTACAACCACCTACGGGAAGTCTTCAGTAAAGCTAAGGCCCCTTCCCTGTCACCCAATCGGCCTTATGACTGCGCAATGAGTCTCAGGCCTGCCTGTTCGACTCCCATGCCTGCCTGTTCGACTCCCATGCCTGCCTGTTCGACTCCCAAGCCTGCCTGTTCGACTCCCAAGCCTGCCTGTTCGACTCCCAAGCCTGCCTGTTCGACTCCCATGCCTGCCTGCTCGACTCCCATGCCTGCCTGCTCGACTCCCATGCCTGCCTGCTCGACTCCCAAGCCTGCCCGTCTGACTCCGACTCTCCGGCCTGCCACTCCGACTCCACTGCCAGCCCTGATTCTGCCTGTTCTGATTCTGTCTTTTCTGCCTGTTCTGTTTGCCGGTTCGTATTCTGCTTGCCCTGTTTTTGCTGGTTCTGATTCTGCCTGTTCTGTCTCCGCCTCTCCTGTCTTGCCTGATCTGATTCTGCCTGTCCTGTCTGAATTGCCGGTCCTGATTCTTCCTGTTTGCCCTCCGGACCCACCCTCTGCCGCCCCTTCGGATGCTGAGGAGGGGGCTTCCCTCCATTCGGAAGGATTCTGAGAGGTACTGTGCTGTTACATAGTTCCCCGATTACCTGTGTTTCCCTGTGACGTGTCTTGGGTTAAATTTATTATTTTTTTTTTCTGAGGGACTTCTGGAGCCGTCCCTTGAGGGGGGGGTTCTGTCATGATTACCTAAGTGGAGCCACCTGGGGTAATCATCTGGCGCGCTGGAATGCGCCTTCTGATTGGGTTATGTTCGCTATTTAAGCATTCTACACCGAGACATGGGTGTCTGAGGATTACTCCTGTATTCGTAAGAAACTCCCGATTACCTGCCTTGTTGTTTACTTGATTCTGCCCGTCTGCCTTCGATCCGACCTGCTTCCGTCCACGCTACGATCTTCTCTTCAGTCCTGGTAAACTCGACCTGCCTTCGTCCCACGCTACGATTGATCACGTCTCCCGCTAACCCTTACGCTTCCCCAAATAAAGAATTGTACGAACGCTCTGGGGTCTCCTGCTCTGTTCTGGTAATCCCTGACAAAAGCAAGCATGGAAATGCTGAAAAGGAGGGGGCAAAGTATTGAACCCTGCGGAACACCATAGGTAATTCTAAAGGGCTCGGATGTAAATACATATAATGTGTATAATATATATAATATATAATATAATACATAATATATATCAAATATATAATAGAATATATATAAAATATATTACATATAATATAGTCATGTTTATTTGTGACGCCCTTAATCACAAGGAGTCTCAAAGGGCTGAACAGACCACAGATTATTGCAAACTACAGACTATTATGACACCATCCCCCGTTCTAAAACCGACATGAGGGCAAGGAAAAACTCAAAAACAAGGCAAATCAAGTCAAGTCATCTATATTTGTTTAGCACTTAATCACGAGGAGTCTCAAAGGGCTGCACAGACCAGAGAGTATTGCAAACTGCAGACCATCACTAAGCCATTCCCCGATCCAAAACCTACATGAGGGCAAGGAAAAACTCAAAAACATGTCAAATCAAGTCAAGTCATATTTATTCGCATGGACCTTAATCACAATGAGTCTCAAAGGGCTGCACAGACTATTATTACACCATCCCCCGATCTAAAACCCACATAAAGGGCAAAGGAAAACTCAAAAACCTCAACTTGAGAAAAATGAAGAAATTTTGAGAAGGGACCTGACATGAGGTAATCCCCTATAGATAAACCACCACTTGTATGGCCCCTTCTCAAGGTTTCTCATTTTCCTCATGTTGAGGTTTTGAGTTTTTCCTTGCCTGCATTTCGGTTTCAGATCAGGGGATGATGCCATTGTGGCTTGTGCAGTCCTTGGAGACATCTTATGATTAAATGCTATACAAATAAACGTGACTTGACTTGACTGGGTGTAAAAACACCCAATCACTAAAGATTTAAAGAGCAGGGAAAAGGTTTCATCACGGAAACAACAAACAAGTCAACGAATTGTGGCTGCTCTGCTTGAAAGCAGCGGTTATCTGGCACACATGAACACACTGATAGATGGTGAGCCGACTTTGATAGCGGAACAAAGGCCACTTGTGAGCAGACGAGCAGGAGCGGCGTGCAGATCAACAACACAATGTTGGAATAGGACAAATTTGCACGTGTATTAGCAGGGTTTTAACAATTGTATCCGGTTTAAAAATATATAAGATGTACGAGTTTATCATTAGTGGGCTGGCGGTGAATGCATTGAAAAAGTTGTACAGTGTAAAAATAATTTTGAGAAGCAAGTATCATTTTCAGTAGAACCTTGGGATAGAAATGCTATTGGATGAACTACCACAGTTCTGAACCTCTGGTGCTTCTTCAAGACTCAGTGGAGGCGATAAAGTACTGTATTTTTTCTACTAGATTTATTTGCCATGGGTCTACGGCTTGAGTGAGCTAAAGGGAAAAGCAGAACATACTAACCATGGAAACAAAGCTTGTGGTTATACCGTACATTCGGGACTGGTATTAAAAAAAAGGAGGCGATTGAAGATAGGAAAAGTTACGTACAAGGTGCATACACTGGCCTTTAAGTTTTAGTTCAACAGCGGTGACGATGTCCTTCCCAGAGGGATAAACCATATACTGTGGTACCTCTACTTACGAATATCTCCGAATATCTCTACATACGAAAGTTTCTAGTTACAAAGTACATGAATGGGAAAATATCGCTTCCAGTTGCATAAGAGCTTCGGGATACAGAGTCAAAAATACAGTACAGTACACGCTGCTATAAGCCACTCTCAGAGTTTCCATAACACAAACAAACGGGCTACTGCTTAAATTCTGCCAGCCGGTCCGCATGCGTGCTCCCAGCATGCTCTTCATGTCACCGTGACAGTTCAGAGACGAGGAGGAGGAAGGGTTCCGGCAAGAGAGCTGGACGGAGGATGCAGCCATCATTCAATCAGCCCAAATTAAAGATATTTTAGCAAAATTCCTCGAAGTCTCGGAATTTGTTTGAATCACCCAGAAAAAGTGTTGACAAGTCGGGCGATCGCTATGTCTGCCTCACGCAATTCCAAAGGATTGTCAAAAAACAGCAAAATCAGACGTCATTGGATCAGTTTTTCAAAAATCGTGAGGCAAAAAAGTAAATGAATATTTTCATAATTTCCTTCATTCTTTGTTTTTTTACATTCTGTGCGGTAATGTAATTATAACATGAATTTGTTTCATCACCTGATGCTCTTTAATTCATCTCATCAGCTGTACCGCTTATCCTTATTAGGGTCGCAGAGGGGCCGGAGCCCATTCCAACCATCTCCGGGCAGTGGGCAGGGGGCTCTTTAATTATTTATTTAAAAAGATATCATACTGTATTTTTGCGGGTATTGGAACGGATTAGGGCATTTACATGCAAAATGCGTCTCAACTTATGAAGTTTTCAGGTTGCGAAGCTACTCGCGGATTAAAGGAGAGGTACAATTCTTATATCAAATGGACATTTTAACTGGCAAAGATAAACACAAGAACCGTAACACAGCAAATTTTGACACCGATTTTTAATAAAAAATGAGGAGAGAAAAACGGCCGTTCAAAAAAGCCATTAGGAAAACCTGCTTTCTGCTCCAGAAACTAAGAATCCGCCAGCCGCCTCGGCAAAGGCGGGAAACACTAAAACACGCACACACTGAGCGGCGCAATAAATCTCACAATGGACGTTTGTGTGGATTTTCACAAGACGTTCAACGACACCCCGAGACCTCTTCGTCAGCGTCAGGTCTGACCTTTAAACTCTGACCCGGGTGACTTCACTGCTCATATCTTATGTGGGTTGAATGGCCACAATTCAATGGCGGAAAACAAACAAGCTGTCAAAAAACTAGGTTGGTCATTAAGTAACAAATCTTACAAAATGTAACCAGGGTTCGTTCAAACTTGGCCAAAATCAAGCACTTTTCTAGCACATTCAAGGCTATTTTTTCCATTTTCCAGTACCTTTAAAGGTACCTTTTGCTGACTAAAAAAGTCGCTTTCTTGCTGCTAGCACGTACTTAGTGTAATTAAGACCTGCTCCTATCTATGTTCTATGATCTTCTTGTGTTGATGAGCTGCTATAAACTGACATGAATTCTGCCATCCCTCTTCAACAATGCACGTGCAGCTTGGCTATGTCACACTTGTTTACAAATACAGGGCTCTATTGGTGTTGGGTATTAAGTGAGTTTAATACGGAAGACAAAAAAGAAAGGAAGTACTGTATGTAGAAAAGGCATAAAAATTAGCCAAATTTGGGCTCATTTGAATGATATTGATTGCTCCGAAGCAGAGTGCATCCAATGTTTCAATCTTAGAGATTGTTGATATTTTGTTTTTTGTTTTCACTTATTTTATTTTATATTTTTGGCATGTTTTTCAGATGATTTGTGTCTAAATTGGTTAATATAGAATTTTGAACATTTTATTTGTTTGCATTTGATCACTTATCTTTAGCACTGAAGAGTTAAGATCTTTAATTTCTAGTTTATTGTTTTGCATTTTCTGGGATTTTGTGTTGTTGTTCGACTTTAAATCTGCTCAGTGTGTAATTTTTTTTTTTTGTAGATATCTGAAAATTTTAATTTATGTGTTTTTTCAGAATGTGTTAATGTGTTTTGGAAAAAAGAGGCAATCGCTAATTAATAAATAATTTGGTGCATATTTTTTTATTATTATCTCATCATTAAAATTAAAAAAAATCGGAGGAGCTAGCTCTTCTCAGTGAGCTGAGCCGAAAAAGACAGTTTTCTAAATAGAGCTGTCCTCCTGGGTGTGACCAGTTGGGGGCAGTAAAGCTACATATGACAACGACAGAATGACAAGCCCCCAGAGCAGGCGTGTCATTTTCACACACATTTAAAAAAAAAAAACTTTATTTATAGCGTGTTCAATAAACATGGCAATGGCCACAATTTCAACCATTTTCAAGCACTCCACCCAAAATTCAAGCGTCCTGACCTTGAAAACATTACAATTCAAGGATTTCAAGCACACGTATGAACACTGCCTTTAAAAGCAGCAGAGCTCACGCTTTCACAAGGTCTGCCGGTTTCACCGTCCAGCCCAATATTAACATCAGGTCTAACCTGCCCTGTTTGTTGAACTGGCACCAGTCTTGAAACCGGAACCGAAGAAGAGTTTCAAAAGTTTGTTTTTCTGTGTGGCAGCAAACGCCCACCCTGGTACATCTGAAATGCGGGAATACCCGTCACTCAGTAATGGCAGACAAACCAAAACAACTCACTTGGATTCCTTTAAACCACAAATACAAATTGTACAGGGACCAAATGGAAAAGGGGGGCCCATCATGGTAACTTTGGTGCCTTGTGATTGGGGGAGTGTCTCCAGGGTACGTAACGAGACCCTTTAAGTTTGTTTTGGTCTGTGTCATGCAACATACACAACAGTTGGTTAAGACACAATCACCAAATGACCTGTAATATAAGCACGCTTAAATCACAATGATTTATGACCCGTATGTTAGCATTTTGTGTCAAAGATAGGGAACAAAATTGTGGCCATAAAGTACAAAATGACACAAACACCAGTGATGTCTTTTTTCCTTGTTAAGAACAGGGTTGGGTAGGGTTACTTTAACTTGATTACTTTCAATGACTTTTGGATTACTCCAATACCAAATATGCTAATAAAAGACAAAAGAAACTAAATATGAATAAAATGACTACATTTTGTGCAGGCTTGGGGAGTAACGGAACACATGGAACGGCAAAAATGATATTGGCAAGCTGTTTGGATTGATTTTCCAGGAGAGAAAGCTTAGCACGTGTTGTGAGTCATCATTTTATTCATATTTAGTTTCTTTTGTCTTTTATTAGCATATTTGGTATTGGAGTAATCCAAAAGTCATTGAAAGTAATCAAGTTAAAGTAACCCTACCCAACCCTGGTTGAGAACAGTTTGAATTTCATTTGAAACACAAGAAGTTGCCTTTCCTTTGTCTCGATAACAACCATTATTTTTTATTAAAAATCGGCCTTCTCAAAAACTGCACACACACAAAAAAAAAATCCAGTTAAGAAAAAAGAAGAAGAAAAATAGAGACGCTCCCCTACTTACGACCATTCGTAACACGAATGACGGTGCATACAAACATTTTTTTCGGATTGTCGAAAAATATCCATCCCCTGATCTAAAACCTACATGAGCGCAAGGAAAAACTCAAAAACCTCAGACTGAAGAAACCTTGAGAAGTCAAGTCCTGTTTATTAGTGACACCCTTCATCACAAGGAGTGTCAAAGGGCTGCACAGACAACAGATGATTGCAAACTACACACTGTTATTACACCATCCCCTGATCTAAAACCTACCTGAGGGCAAGGAAAAACTCAAAAACCTCAACATGAGGAAAATGAAGAAACCTTGAGAAGTCAAGTCCAGTTTATTTGTGATGCCCTTCATCACAAGGAGTCTCAAAGGGGCTGCACAGACCACAGACTATTACAGACTATTATGACACCATCCCCTGATCTAAAACCTTCATAAGGGCAAGGAAAAACTCAAAATTAATTTATCCCCCTTCCGGGATGACCAGGCTGCAAAAACAAACAACACACAGATATTCTCAACGTGAAATATAGGTCATTGAAGATCGAATCTCAGGGGACAGAGCATTCCACAACACCGGGGCCTGAATGAAGAACGCTCTCCCACCTGGGGATTTCTTCTTGGCTCTTGGGATCGCTAGTAGACCAGCATTTTGGAGCGAAGGAACATTGCGGGGAATTAAATCTGAAAGATATGAAGGAGCAAGTCCATGGAGCATTGTACTAAAAAAAATGAACAAAAAAATGATCCGCCAAAATACCCAAACAACTTTACTCGAAAAGATGATTTCATCCGACATTTTTCTATAATAAGCCTTCACAAAAACACCAAAATGCACCCGTTTCCTTTTGACCTCTTCTAAACCAAACCAACCCCGAGGAGTTTGGAAGACAAAAACACTTCGCATCAAGGGCATGCATTTCCCCCCCTCTGACCTGGAGCTGTTGTGAAAATGTATCGAGCTGAGAGTAATAAGCTGAGAAGGCCTTCTAATGGGATGGCGTGCCTGCTCCTTTAAATGTCCTCCCATCACTGAGTGTGTGTTTTCTGTGCCAAGTGGCACAAAAGCGAACGTGCACCCGGGTACACCGTGCCTTCTTCACCCCTTCCGCCCTATTCAGAGACTTATTGTGATTAAGGGCTATACAAATAAAAATGACTTGACTTGACTTGATTCATCCACGCCATTATTTGGGAACTCCCCTCCCTCATGCATCCATGGGCGTAACCAGCCCGTTTCTGGGGGTGCTCAAAACCCCCCAGATTCAACCCAAGCACCCTCCCAAAATGTGTAGCATTTTTTAAACACTATAGATGGATAGATAGATAGATGTCTAGATAGATAGATGTCTAGATAGATAGATGTGTAGATAGATAGACAGATGTGTAGATAGATAGATGTGTAGATAGATAGACAGATGTGTAGATAGATAGATGTGTAGATAGATAGATAGATGTCTAGATAGTGGGATGGATGTCTAGATAGATGTCTAGATAGATAAATGTCTAGATAGATGTCTAGATAGATAGATGTCTAGATAGATAGACGGAGATAGATAGATAGCTGTCTTGATAGATGTCTTGATAGAGAGAGAGATAGATAGATAGATAGATAGATAGATAGATAGATAGATAGATAGATAGATAGATAGATAGATAGATAGATAGATAGATAGATAGATAGATAGATAGATAGATAGATAGATAGATAGATAGATAGATAGATAGATAGATAGATAGATAGATAGATAGATAGATAGATAGATAGATAGATAGATAGATAGATAGATGTCTAGATAGATAGATGTGTAAATAGATAAATGTCTAGATAGATAGATAGATAGATAGATGTGTAGATAGATAGATGTCTAGATAGATAGATAGATAGATGTCTAGATAGATGTCTAGATAGATGTCTAGATAGATAGATAGATAGATAGATAGATAGATAGATAGATAGATAACTAGATAGATAGATAGATAACTAGATAGATAACTAGATAGATAACTAAATAGATGTCTAGATAGATAGAGGGAGATAGATAGATAGCTGTCTTGATAGATGTCTTGATAGATAGATGTCTAGATAGATAGATAGATGTCTAGATAGATAGATAGAGAGAGAGAGAGAGAGAGAGAGAGAGATAGATAGATAGATAGATGGATGGATAGATAGATACTTGATTCATCCCTGTAGGGAAATTCACACTTCCAGCAGTATCCTTGTGTTGAAAAATAAAATAATAAAATAAAAGATATAGAATACAAAAATACCCAATATAGCGTTTTGCCATAGAGTATTTAAATAGTGCTACGGAAAATACACACTGTAAGAAAAATAGGGTAATATGCAAATGTGGGGGTGGGGTTTAACATGGGCTTTTACTCCCCCGGGGGAGTTAAAGAGCCTCATGGCATGAGGGAAGAAATGATCTCCTCAGTCTGTCCGTGGAACAAGACTGTGACAGAATAGTATGAAATATATAGTATAAAATAGGATGGAAAACGCTTGATGGAAAATTGTAAAAAAAAAAAAACTAAAATGTGAACAACGCAACGTGGGAAATACTGCCTTGAAATGGTTCAGTCCATTTGATTCTGTAGTATTACTGTAGTTGTATATTATTCTGTATTTTTGTAGCGTTTTCTATAAAAGTTTTGTAGTTCATCTGTAGTTGTATATTTTTTAGTATTTTTGTAGTATTTCTGTTGTCATAATTTTATAGTTTATCTGTAGTATTACTGTAGTTGTATATTTTTGGGGTATTCTTGTAGTATTTCTGTAGTCATAATTTTGTAGTTTTGCTGTAGTACTACTGTAGCTGTATTTTTTGTAATATTTCTGTGGTCATATTTTTTTTAGTTTATCTGTAGTATTACTGTAGTTGTATATTTTTTAGTATTTTTGTAATATTTATCTAGTCATAATTTTTTGGTTTTGCTGTAGTAGTACTGTAGCTGTATTTTCTGTAGTATTTTTGTGCTATTTCTGTGGTCATAATTTTGTAGTTTATCTGTAGTATTACTGTAGTTGAATATTTTTAGTATTTTTGTAGTATTTCTGTAGTCATAATTTTGTAGTTTTGCTGTAGTACTACTGTAGCTGTATTTTCTGTAGTATTTTTGTAGTTTATATGTAGTATTACTGTAGTTGTATATTATTTAGTATTTTTGTAGTATTTCTGCAGTCATAATTTTGTAGTTTTGCTGTAGTACTACTGTAGCTGTATTTCTGTGGTCATGATTTTGTAGTTGTTCTGTAGTATTACTGTAGTTGTATATTATTTAGTATTTTTGTAGTATTTCTGTAGCCATAATTTTGAAGTTTTGCTGTAGTACTACTGTGGCTGTATTTCTTTGGTAGTATTTTTGTAGTATTTCTGTGGTCATAGTTTTGTAGTTTTGCTGTAGTACTACTGTAGCTGTATATTTTTTATTATTTTTGTAGTGTGTGTGTAGTCATAATTTTGTTATTTTGCTCTAGAATTACTGTAGTTTTATTTCATTCAGTATTTTTGTAGTCTTAATTTTGCAGTATTGCTGTAGTATTACAGATTTTTTTTTGTAGTATTTCTTCAGTTGCATTTTTGTAGTATTGAATTGATGTAGTATATCTGTAGTATTACTTGAGTTGTACTTTTGTAGTATTTTTATAGTATTACTGTACATTTGGTTTTTTAGTATTTCTACAGTAGTATTTTGTAGTATTACCATCATATAATCTTGTAGTATATCTGATGTATATTTGTAGTATTACTGTAGTTGTTTTTTTTGATTTGGCGTAATATTTCTCTAGGAGTATTTTTGTAGTATTTCTGTCGTAATATTTATGTAGCAATAGTTTTGTATTCCAATGTTACTGTAGTGGTAATTTTGTATTATTACGTTAGAAGAATTTCGAAGTATTTCTGCACGAGTATCTTTGTAGTATTTCTCAAATATTTTTTAATATGACTGTACTTGAATTTTGCAGCATTTCTGTTGTAATATTTCTGTACTGGGTGTAAAAATTTGTGGGTCTGGAGAGGGATGGGAGCCACCAGGCTGTACTTTCCCAAGACACTACAGGAAATGGTGCCCCATGGACATACTGGCTAAGGGATTTAAACCAAAACTATATTAACAATCACATCCGATCTTCATTACAGACCATTTTCACTTTGGCGGGCCATAGGTTGCCCACCCCTGATCTGGGTGCCCATCACACCCAAAGCTGTGAACGCCCCTGCATCCATCTCTTGGTCTCCGGTCTGACTCACCGCTCAGTGACTCACAAGCAGACAGACCCTCAACATCCTTCAATTGGACTCCACATTAGAGCTGTGAGACATTGGGGAAAAATGTGGAAGGCTTTGGATTTATGAGCCACCCGAGGGTCGGGTGAGTTTGAGACGTGGGGCTAGATTCACAAAACAACACTGAGAGTGTTGAAGTTGTTTTTTGTGAGGGTGCTTGGAGTAAATGCTCAACCCAAGAACTGTGAAGTGAATCATGTCCAAGTCACTTGGAGGCTGTTTTAGGAAGCGTAAAACCTTATTAATTTTTCATCACTTTCACTCTTTTGCAAAAATAGGTTGGACTAGGGGTGGGTAGTGAGATGTTACATTTACTTGAGTAAGTTTTGGGCCTTTTTGTACCTCTAGGAGTACTTTGAAATGACTATACTTTTACTACATTTGAGAAGAAGAAAGTCCATGCTTAGTACGCTACATTGAAGCCGTTACTTAAATCCCATCTACGTAAGTGCGTTTCTGTCTGTCTCAGATCAGGGGTGGGCAACCTATGACTATACTTTTACTTGAGTAGATTTGTGAATAAGAAAGTCTACGCTTAGTACGCTACATTGAAGCCGTTACTTAAATCCCGTCTTTGTAAGTGCGTTTCTGTCTCAGTGGCTGACCATGCAAATTACACTTCGCTCCAGTCTCAATAAGTGCAGACGTCATTGGATCAGTTTTTCAAAGAACTTAAGGCAATATGTCAATAATTATCATTATGATTTCCTTTATCCTTCGTTTTTTTCCATGATGTGCCTCTCGTTTTATATCAGTTTATTGTGCGGTAATCTATCCATTATCTACACCGCTTATCCTCAGTAGGGTCACGGGGGTGCTGGAGCTCATCCCAGCTCTCTGCTGGTTGCCAGTCAGTTGCAGGGCACACAGAGACGGACAACTCACTCGCTGATTCACACCTAGGGATCATTTTGACCCTGACATGCATGATTTTGGAATAGGGGAGGAAAGCAGAGTGCCCGGAGCACGGGGAAAACATGCAAACTCCGCACAGGAGGGCTGGTAGCTGGATTTGAAACCATGACATCAGAACTGTGCTGCGTAAACACTCATCCGCTATGTTGCATGCGGTAGTGTATTTTCAACATATATTATTTTCATGTTCTAATGCATTTTAATGATTAATCAAAAATTTATTTATTTATTTACATTCAAAATGCGTCTCTACTTACAAATTTTTCAGGTTATGAAGCTACTCCCAGAACGAATTAAATTCGTAATTAGAGATATATACCCCTTCTCTTTTTCCCTTTTTAAACCATTCTGGAAACGTCTCCGGCAGCCAATAGGGTGGCACTAAAGGACCATAAACTGCTCTTGAGCCGCAGGTTGCTGACCCTAGATATCTGTGCATCTTTGAATTTCTGGAGAATTTGGGGTTTTGTGTGTGCCCTTAGGGCAGCACAGCGGCGCAGTGGTTAGCGCGTGTGCAGCACAGTTCTGAGGTCATGAGCTCGAACCTCCTGTGTAGAGTTTGCATGTTCTCCCCGTGCTTGCGTGAGTTTCCTCCAGGGCACTCCGGTTTCCTCCCACATTCCAAAATAACATGCATGTTAGGGTAAATGTCCGGTCCATATTGTCACTTGGTGTGAATGAGCAAGTGAGTTGTCTGTCTCTGTGTGTCCTGCAACCAGTTCAGGGAGTCCTCTGCCCACTGCCCGAAGATAGCTGGGATGGGCTCCAGCACTCCCGCGACCCTACTGAGGATAAGCGGTGCAGATGATGGATGGATGTGCGCCCTTATCGACATAATAACCCAAAGAAACTTAAGATTGGCATTTAAAATACTTCTCTTGTTATTGTTTACAAGCGAATGAGTTCTGGGGGTTGGTCGGTTCCCCCGATCCACATGTTTACCATCTTCACACTCCTGTGCAACTTTCTTTGAAGTTCAACCAAAGCTCATTCACTTAACCAGCTCGTTTAGTCTTCATGAGTTTCGGAGTGAGAGAAAACATCCCACAACTTTAACAATGTTCAAGCAGTAATCTGATTAAGTGTATTTCAGTTTTGGTTATGGAGGGACTGAAAATAATATTAATCAAGCTGTGGTCAATCATGGAGAATTCATCACAGCATCATCTACAAACAGAAGAGCAGCTTCAGCGACAGACTAATGTCACAGTCTTGTTCCACGGACAGACTGAGGAGATAATTTCTTCCTCATGCCATGAGGCTCTTTAACTCCACTCGGGGATGAATAAAGTATCTATCAATGTCATGGAGGTGAACGCTCAAAGTGTAAAATTTGGAGCAGTGTTAGTCTTTGAAGCACAGGTGTCAGGTGCCAGATCAGGCCCGCCAAGGGATTGAATCCGGCCCATGAGACAATACTCAGAGAAGCGCAAGAGAAAAACAAGCTGCAGGTTGAAATAGGTCAACTTGATTTTGCCAAAGCCAGGTGCCTCTCACAAAGACGCTGTACTTGTATTTATTTTTTTTCTTTCTCTCTCTCTCTCTCTCTCTCTCTCTCTCTCTCTCTCTCTCTCTCTCTCTCTCTCTCTCTCTCTCTCTCTCTCTCTCTCTCTCTCTCTCTCTCTCTCTCTCTCTCTCTCTCTCTCTTTGTCTCTTCCTTTGTTGCTCTTTGTCTCTTTCTCTCTCTGTGTCTTTTGCTTTAACTTCCTATTTTTCTTTTTCTCTCTTTTCCCTTTCTCTCTTCATACCTTCGCGCTTTCTTTTCTCTTTTCTCTCCCTCTGTCTTTCTATTTCTCGTTGGATTTATTTCTTCCTCTCCCTTTCTTTTCCCCCTCTCTCACGACTTTTTATCTTTTGTTTCTCATGCTCTCTCCATCTCTCTCTCTTTTTCTTTCTTTGTCTCGCCCTCTCTCCTTTTCCCTCTCTCTTTCTCTATTTCTTTATCTCTCTTTTTCTTTCTCTTTAATCTACTAGTCCGGCCCCCGACAGAATGTTTGTTCTATTGTGTGGCCCCTGAGTTAAAATGAGTTGACACCCCTGCTTTAAAGGGACCGTGTGTAATATTTGGTGCCCCCTAGTGGTACAAAAAAACTTCAAACTGGTAATTGGGTTTCATAAAGCGAATAAGCAAAAACTGTGCAGGTTTTTAGCCATGTATCTGGCTCCTTTTTTTTTTAGCTTTGTAGATAGCTAACTTTGTATATTTTTAGCAATTTAGCAAGCTATCTAACCTAGTGTTTTACATTTTTTGCATGCTATCGAGCTAACATTTGATCTTTTTTTTAACTATTTCGGCTTCAATTTACTAACTTTACGATATTGTTGATATTTATATAATGATATTTGGAATTTGGATTCTATGTAAACCAAGTTACATATTTAATGTTTCCATATTTTCCTTAACATATCTCCGTTCCTACAAAAATATTTCATATAGCTGATGTTATATTTTACGACTTATTTTGTTGTTGTGCTCTGTATAGCCCTTTGAGACGTTTTTATAATAAAGAGCTATACAGTGGGACCTCACTACTTCGCGGTTCCACATTTGCGGATTCGGAGCGGGTCTAAATAATAATAATAATAATAATTTAAAATAATAATAAAAAAAAATTTAAAAAATTACTTCGCGGATTTTCATTTTCGCGGGTGGTTTTGGTCCCCATTAACCGGGTCTAAAAAATCATAATAAAAAAAAAAAAAATATATATATATATATATATATATATAGTCGTGGGTTCAAATCCAGCTCCAGACTTCCTGTGCGGAGTTTGTATGTTCTCCCCGTGCTTGCGTGGGTTTCCTCCGGGCACTCCGGTTTCCTCCCACATTCCAAAAACATGCATTTTCAGGTGAATTGACCGGTCCAAATTGTCCCCTGAACACCCTGAACTGGTTGCCAGCCAATCACAGGGCACACAGGGACAGACAACTCACTCGCTCATTCACACCTAGGGACAATTTGGACCGGCCAATTCACCTGAAATGCATGTTTTTGGAATGTGGGAGGAAACCGGAGTGCCCGGAGGAAACCCACGCAAGCACGGGGAGAACATACAAACTCCGCACAGAAAATTAAGTCGAATAAAAAATAAAAATACAAGAATAAATAAGTTGATTTAAAATCTATCCTTTCAAAAAAAAAAAAAACATAATAGAGACGCTGCCCTTCTTAGTAGTTAAAACAACTAACAACCGTTCATCAAAATAACAAACTAGCATTCTATGTAATCTGCTTTGCAGATATGAGAAACAGAATTAACCTATCAGGACTACAAATGGCCCGTGGGCCACTAGCTTGAGACCCATAAAGGAGATTTATAACTCCGCACAGGAATTCTGGAGCTGGATTTGAACCCACGCAGGAGGTTCCCATGACTTGAACTGTGCCGCACATGCGCTAACCACTGCGCTGCCGTGCTGCCCTAAAAAATAATAATAATAAAATAAAAAATAAAAAAAATAAAAAATAATATATACGCACGGCGGCGCAGTGGTTAGCGCTTGTGCGGCATAGTTCATGTCATGGGAACCTGTTGTGGGTTCAAATCCAGCTCCAGACTTCCTGTGCGGAGTTTGTATGTTCTCCCCGTGCTTGCGTGGGTTTACTCCGGGCACTCTGGTTTCCTCCCACATTCCAAAAACATGCATTTCAGGTGAATTGGCCGGTCCAAATTGTCCCTAGGTGTGAATGAGCGAGTGAGTTGTCTGTTCCTGTGTGCCCTGCGATTGGCTGGCAACCAGTTCAGGGTGTCCCCTGCCCACTGCCCGGAGATGGCTGAGATGGGCTCCAGCCCCCCCGCGACCCTAATGAGGATAAGCGGTATGGCTGATGAGATGAGATGAGATGAGATATACACATATTTTTTTAAAAACATTTTTGAAGCGGATTTTCACTTTTCGCGGGTGGTTTTGGTCCCCATTAACCGTGATAACCGAGGGATTACTGTATAAATAAATATGACTTGACTTGATGAGGGAAAAAGTAAACAATTCAAAAGAAAGAAGCGGGAAGGCTTCTCCCTTCGGCGTACCTCGCAAGCATTCCACCTTCTTGGTCCCGCAGGCGACCACCAAGACGACCAGCAGAATTGAGACAAAACTTCTGGAGGAGAAGAAGGGGATCAGTTCTCCCCGAAAATGGGACTCCTTTCCCGGTCGAATCATCGCCCAGCTCGGTCGTCCCATCATCTCATCTTCATCTCGCACAAGTGGCACAAAGTTCCTCGGGTAAATCCAAATCCAAATTGCGCAAAAAACAAGTTGCTAAAAGACAAAAGTTCCAGTAAAACTTTCGGCGAGCGACTGCTTGTAGTATGCGGTTCCGTCACAGTGCACGTACATTCCTGCACTGCCTCCTCCTCCTTGGACTCAAATTCCACGAGTCAGCCTCTTTGAGCCCTCCTCCTTCTTTCTTTTCTCCTCCTTCTCCTTTGCTTTTCTTTTCGAGGATGCCCGAGCGAGCCCCCCCCCCCCCGCAGGCGGCCGATTGTTCGCGCGACACAATCGGCTTTTTAATTGCACTCACCAGCAGTGTTCCCTCTAAACTGCGCGCGTGCGCAATCGCGCACTGCCCGCACATTCTCGGCGCACAAGGAAAATCTAGCCAGCGCAATGTTCCCAAATCAGGCCCGCTAAGGGAATTGAATGCGGCCCGCGAGACAACACTCAGAGAAGCGCAAGAGAAAAACAAGCTGCAGGTTGAAATATGTCAACTTGATGTTGCCAAAGCCAGGTGCCTCTCACAAAGACACTGTACTTGTATTCTCTCTCTCTCTCTCTCTCTCTCTCTCTCTCTCTCTCTCTCTCTCTCTCTCTCTCTCTCTCTCTCTCTCTCTCTCTCTCTCTCTCTCTCTCTCTCTCTCTCTCTCTCTCTCTCTCTCTCTCTCTCTCTCTCTCTCTCTCCTTTCCACCCCTTTTCTCCCACTCTCTGTCTCTTTCACTCTCTGTGTCTCTTTTTCTCTTCCTTTGTTGCTCTTTGTCTCTTTCTTTCTCTGTGTCTTTTAAGCTTCTTTTGCTCTAACTTCCTTTTTTCCTTTTCTCTCTTTTCTCTTTCTCTCTTCCTACCCTTTGCGCTTTCTTTTCTCTTTTCTCTCCTGTCTTTGTATTTCTCTATGGATTTCTTTCTTCCGCTCACTTTCTTTTCCCCCTCTCTCACGACTTTTTATCTTTTGTTTCTCTCTCTCTCTCTCTCTTTCTCTCTCTCTCTCCCTCTCTCTCTCTCTCTCTCTCTCTCTCTCCCTCCTTTCCACCCCTTTTCTCCCACTCTCTGTCTCTTTCACTCTCTGTGTCTCTTTTTCTCTTCCTTTGTTACTCTTTGTCTCTTTCTCTCTCTGTGTCTTTTTAGCTTCTTTTGCTCTAACTTCCTTTTTTCCTTTTCTCTCTTTTTTCTTTCTCTCTTCCTACCCTTTGCGCTTTCTTTTCTCTTTTCTCTCCTGTCTTTCTATTTCTCTTTGGATTTCTTTCTTCCGCTCACTTTCTTTTCCCCCTCTCTCACGACTTTTTATCTTTTGTTTCTTATGCTCTCTCCTGCTCTCTCTTTCTTTGTCCCGCCCTCCCTCCATTTCCCTCCCTCTTTCTCTTATTTTTTCTTTATCTCTCTTGTTCTTTCTCTTTAATCTACTAGTCCGGCCCCCGACAGAATGTTTTTTCTATCGTGTGGCCCCCCGAGTTAAAATGAGTTTGACACCCCTTAGAGTCTAAGCAGAGTCTAAGCTGTGTGTGTGCGCAATTGCGCACTACCCAGAGCTTTTCCGCGCACAAGAAAATCTAGCCAACTCCCAAAAATCAGGGCTCGAAATTGCTAATTAAGAAAAGAATTAAGTCAAAGTTACAGTGCATGAGGGTTAAAATACACGGGTTTCCCTGACGCTGTGTTCTAAATGCGGTATTTTGAAGTCACGAAGTTGAGTAAAGTCAGTAGAGTTTTTCGAGAACCGGCTTCTTCGGCTCGGCTCATTAAAAATAACCGGCTCTTTCGGGTCCCAAACGGCTCATCAGGTTGTTTTTGCTTCTTTCATCCCTACACGACCAAATCTCATCTCATTAGCTGCACCGCTTATCCTCAGTAGGGTCCCGGGGGTGTTGGAGCCTATCCCAGCTATCTTCAGGCAATGGGTAGGGGACACCCTGAACTGGTTGCCAGCCAATCGCAGGGCACACAGGGACAGACAATTCCCTCTCTCGTTCACACCTAGGGACAATTTGGACCGGCCAATCCACCTGAAATGCATGTCTTTGGAATGTGGGAGGAAACCGGAGTGCCTGGAGGAAACCCACGCAAGCACGGGGAGAACATACAAACTCCGCACAGTAAGTCCCATAACTGGATTTGAACCCACACAGGAGGTTCCCAAGACCTTAGAACTGTGCCACACACACGCTAACCACTGCGCCGCCGTGCTGCCTACGCGACCAAATATTATGTACAATTGTGCACAAAATGACTTAAAGGAAGGGGGGAAATAGAACAAAAAAGAAAAAAATACCAAAATGAAAAAGTAGTGAAAAGCTGAGAAAAAAAGAAACAAAGGGAAGAGAAAAAAGAAGGAAAAATTCAGAAAAAAAGCCAGAAAAAAAGAAAAAGAAACAAAGGAAAAAAAGCAAATAGAGATCAAAAAGAAAAAATGTAACAGCTAGGAAAAATAAACACAATGAGATTTTTTTAAAGGAATTAAAAAAAAAATAGAAAAAAGAAGATAAAGTTTGTGTTGCATTCAAACAAATTTCAAGACACCCAAGTGCATTTTTTTATCCATCCATCAATTATCTGCACCGCTTATCCTCAGTAGGGTCCCGGGGGTGTTGGAGCCTATCCCAGCTATCTTCAGGCAATGGGTAGGGGACACCCTGAACTGGGTGCCAGCCAGTACAGGACACACAGAGACAGACAATTCACTCGCTCATTCACACCTAGGGACAATTTGGACCGACCATGCAAGCACGGGGAGAACATGCAAACTCCACACAAGAGGTTCGATCTCATGACCTCAGAACTGTGCCGCAAACGCGCTAACCACTGTGCCGCCCGCATTTTTTTTAACCTTGTATTTTTTAAAAATGCCTTAAACTGTGTATCCTCTACTATTAATAGTGGGGTGCGGGATTTGAAGATTTAAGGCTGCAATCATGACTTTAAGCCAGGAGATGGCGGCAGAGAATAAAATATGATTTGCGTACGAGTACAGCTGTGCTTGAACTGGTGTTTGAACTCTTCTCTCCTCTTACTAACCCTTTTTGTGTTTCAACGACAAATAGAAATCAAATTAAAAAAACTTTACGGAGTAGCATGACGTCCCTTTCCAGCACTCCCCCCAACCCCCTTTCCTAGAACCTAATGTTTCACCCCAAACAATGCTGATAACAGTCAAATAAAAGCAGATAGGCACAATGGAAATAGAGCATAAGGGCTCTTTGAACTCAGTTGGGCATTGTTAACATATACTAAATAGACAAACTATCTAATTTTCAATTTTTTAAGGACACCTCAAACGTCACACCTCAGCTTGTCGTAAAATAAGATTGGGATGGGTTTCCCCAATGTTCTCTGGTCAATTAATGAATCGTAGTTAGCAAATTCAGGAGGCTTTTCGAGTGGCGCATGGCTTTGGCGACATCCAGTGGAAATATTTAAAACCGCAGGTCATTGTTTGACACAAAACAGCTGTCACGGAATGGAAGGGGTGACCGGACCAGAACGGAGGCAGGAGGCAGGAAGGGAGAACTCAATTGCGTGACGATCCAAAACTTTTATTTACCAAAATAAAAGTTGTCCATAACTCAGGGACAAGACAGAACAAACAGGTTTTAACAAAACGTGCAAACACAGGCTTCTTCCAACTCAACAAAACAGGACAAGGCATAACAGAACGGACAATGTGTATATAATAAGCCAGCACCCGCAAAGCCCACAATCCAGCCTTAAATAGCAGACACGCGATTAGTTGAACTGCTTCAGGGGGCGGGGCAGACCGGTCGCCAAGGCGACCATGACAGGCTTTGGCGACATCCAGTGGAAATATTTAAAACCGCAAGTCATTGTTTGACACAAAACAGCTCATTTTTCTCTTGTGCTTTTCTCTACATTGTCTCTCGGGACACATTTGGGGCACATTTAGGCCCCGGTCCATGAGTTTGCTGGGTGTGCTCCATAGGGTACATTCGTCCATTATCTACACTGCTTGGGTTGCGGGAGTGCTGGAGCCTATCCCAGCCATCTTTGGCCAATGGGCAGGGGACACCCTGAACTGGTTGCCAGACGCAGAGACAATTCAATCCCTCAGTCACACTTAGAGACAATTTGGAGTCACCAATTAACCTGCCATGCATGTTCTTGAAACGTGGGAGAACATGCAAACCTCGCCCCGCACAGGAAGGCTACTAGCCAGATTTTTTGCACCCCGATGCTCGATTTTCAGGTCATGTCAGTGGGAGGTGAGACTACCAGAATGGGATATTGACTCAAGTCATTTCTAAATAACATACGAGAAGGAAAAAAAAAAAGATAAAACCACCACCCTCCCTTTAAAGAGGGGTTCCATTTGCCCCCTGCACACATTGTATCGATCATGTGACTTTAATGATTAACTGCTGTGTTTGTTGTGCATTTTATGAGTGCATCTCAGTCCCCCCCTTTCTCGTTCCCACGCTGGGGGCCACCAGGTTGGGCCCTTTTTAAGAATGGGCCCCGGGGCCCTTTAAAAGAGCACCATTGTATCCAGGCTGGTTTTCCAAATGGGAGCTCTAGCACTGCTTCCCAAATAGTAGAAGGAGACACAGGGAGGGGTTTGGAAGGAGAGGGGGGTCCTGCACAAGAAAAAAGGGGGTGTTTGAGAGTAAGACTGTTTTGGGGGTTTATGCGGGTCTGTGTGTGTGGGCATTCCCGATTGCAAGATTTACAGGGATTTGGCGGCAAGGCTGAAGTGGATTAAGAGGTTTGGAAAGCACATTGTTGCAGGTTAGCGGGCTTTGGGCGCCCAGAACAAAATGGTTGCTTACATTTGGGGGAACTTTGGGCAAACGATCCCAAAACGTGCAATTAGAACCATACACAGGGTAGGATATCGGGGATCATACTCATATTTTGTTCCTGCAGTCCAAATTATTAGAATTAGATCTCATCATCTGCACCGCTTATCCTCAGTAGGGTCGCGGGGGTGCTGGAGCCCATCCCAGCAATCATCGGGCAGTGGGCAGGGGACACCCTGAACTGGTTGCCAGCCAATCGCAGGGCACACAGGGACAAACAACTCACTCGCTCATTCACACCTAGGGACAATTTGGACCGGCCAATTCACCTGAAATGCATGTTTTTGGAATGTGGGAGGAAAGCGGAGTGCCCGGAGGAAACCCACGCAAGCACGGGGAGAACATACAAACTCCGCACAGGAAGTCTGGAGCTGGATTTGAACCCACGCAGGAGGTTCCCATGACTTGAACTGTGCCGCACATGCGCTAACCACTGCGCCGCCGTGCTGCCCTATTAGAATTAGATGATTTAGTCAAATTTTTCACTGCACAACTGCTATTTAAGGTCAACAAAAACATAGTGCCAGAAAACATCCAAAAATGATTAATTCGGAAAGAGGGAAATGATAACTTAAGGGGCTGTAGTCAATTCATAATCCTAAAGGTGAGAACCACCAGGAAAAGTACCGTAAATTCCAGACTATAAGCCGCTACTTTTTTCCCCAAACGTTCAACCCTGCGGCTTATTCAGTCATGCGGCCAATTTATGTCATTTCTCTAACGGCCGCCAGCGGCGCTCGAGTACAAAAGGTAAGATTTAGACCGCTGGAATATATGCGCCGAGGAAGACTGCAACTTCTTAGCTTGTGCACAAATTAAATTAGCGTAGAAATATCCTCACCATGCAATTTGCAAAAAGAAGGCACGTGACGCAGCTTTCAAGCTAAATGCAATTGAGCAGTCTGATAAAGAAGGAAATAGAGCTACTGCACGTAAACTTTACTTTGCGAGCGTGTTGCTAGCGTGTTTTGGAATAAGGGAGCGTGGGACGACGTCTGTATGACATAGTCTCTTTCCCATATTGGGGAAGACAACTTTGATGGCGTCAGTTATAAGGAGGAAGATGAGGGTGGTTTAGCGTGGCTTCTACAAGTACGGTATGTTTTTTTAACAGAGCCGTGTACTGTGTTGCGAGCGTGTTGCTAGTAGCGTTTTGCTACCCTTCACAGGCACGGTTTGGGATGAAAGTTATGATATTATTATTAAAGCTTTGAAAACTCTCTCGGTGTACCGTCTTTCTTTGTAAATATGTGTAATCATGTATAATATGTATTTGCAACTGTATATTTTTGTAATGTATTTATTTTAGAGACTTATTCTGATATGTTTTCCACAGTCGAATTAAAAAGAAGGGGCGAAAACAACGGGGGCTGACGGGAAGTGGAGTAAAGGTGAAACGTGTTTGTGGACGCAGCGGACACTAGTGGATGTATATTTTTCCCACCCTTACCTTTGGAAATATACATTTTTTTCCTTGGATTATTTTCAACGGGACCCGGACTCTGCAGGCCTGCATCAAACCTTAAGTACCGGTATCATTTTCCGTTCATTTTGCCGGCTGTGGTTTTTGGACTGTGGACTTTATATTCAGTTACAATCGCGGGACTCCATGTCGGGTTTCGGTTAAATTTGTGATTGTGTTACATGTTTTAAGGTGGGCGCATGCGGCTTATATACAGGTGCGCCTTGTGTACGTGCAAAAGCGGATATCCTCTTAAAATGTGGTGGGTGCAGCTTATAATCAGGTACACTTGTTGTTATATCATTGGTGTATATAATAGGGAAGATGAAGGGGTAGGTAATATAAGCATTTGCTTCTTACTACCCCTTTTCGGACATATTATGTAACATTATTTTGTTGTTAAGTTATTGTTTTTGTTCTATTTTATTTTGATGTTCGAATAAAGTTTTCATTCATTCATTCATTCAAACGATGGAATTGAAGCTCTAGTTGCAGTCAAACACTTTTGCTAGCCACAGAAAAAGAAAAAAAAAGGCTGTGGCATCACAGGACTGCAAAACATTCAGGATTTAGAGACTTAGATTGAGACACGGTGATTATTTTGAGCTCCCGTTATCCATAATATAGACTGAAAAACAATTATAAAAGAGGAATGATAATTAAACATTAAATTGTCATGATTACTGATGTGACTCAGCTGTGCCTGCTCTATTGGCGCCAACCGCCGCCGGTTCTGATTGGCTCACTGTCAGTATTTGAACCCAGACCTGTCTGTCCCCTGTTGTCAGTCCGTCTGAGAACCTCAGTTAACACTAGGCAAGGCATTTTCAACCTTGACTCTCGCCTGTCCCGTTTTTGCTCCCGTTTGTCTCCGACTACGACCCGTTTTTGATCCCGACTATGTCTACTCTCCCGTCCTGGCTTACGACTCGTTTTCGACCCTGACCACGTTTTAAATATATAAATACTATAATACAATACTAATACTAGTAATACTGAAATATAATACATATAGTTGTAACAAAAATAATAGTTTAAAAATTGTAATAATAATATCCAAAAATAAAAAAGAATAGTTAAACAAAAAAATAATATAAACAAAAAATATACTACATAAATATAACAAATAAAAAAACTAATTGTCCTGAACCAGAGCAGGATCAGGACCCAAACGCATGACGTTACTCACACAAGCCTTTTATTTTACGGGAAATGGCGAGACATGTACGTTAGGCAGCAGTCTGGCGTGAAATGATAGGAAGCCAGAGGCCGACGAGATCGATACCAATTGCCTGAGTTGATATCGGCCAGATGGGGTCGATACCGGACAGGATGGGACAGACAGGATGGCTAATTAAACAGGATATCGAAAATAAACAGGACAAACTAGACGGGAACGAAAACTGGAGAAAATAATTGCCAGGACAAAAATAGACGGAAACAAAACTGGAAACCGAAATTAAACAGGACAAAATAAACGGAAACAATACCGGACAGGAAATACCAACAGGAACAGGACTGAATAAAAACCCACGTCTTGCGGGGCAAAAGTTCGTTGACGGACTGACAAAGTAAGAGTGAGCAGGTGGTGCCACACGGGCGGACCAATTGGGCGCCATGGCAACCGTGACATTTATATTGTTTATCCTGGACTACTATGTCTATCTTTGCAAACAATGTTCTCCATGTTGTTATTAATTATAATAAAAACAGCTCTGTTCTATTCTATTCTATTCTATAGTAGTAATATAATAAAACTAGTTGTAACAAAAAAAAATAATGTTAATAACAATATGCTAGAGTAATAATAACAGTAATAATGTTTTTGTCCGAAAATTTTTACATCATGAGACACAAATGTTTGGCCAGCACGGAAACATCTGCTCGGTTTTATCGTCGTACATGTGTAACTTTCAGCTAAGGATGATTTATGGCCACCGTTTTGAAAAAAATAAAGGATTTCTTCATGCAGGACATTTCTCCATGTCACACGGGGAAAGAAATTCCTTGAACGTGAAAACATTGAATTAATGGAATGACCTGCACAGATTCCTGATCTCAACCCAATGGAGAACCTCAGAAAAATCCTTGGCGACAAAATGATGTTGAGGAAACCCACTACAGTCTTTGAACTGTGGAGGAGGCTGGAAGAAGAATGGGCCAAAATCACACCAGAGTCTAGTCCTATCCTGAGGCTGCGCTGAAATCATTCGCAGCAAACATCTGTACACCTCTTACTAATTGCTGACTGTTTTAACCTTCAGATTTTTTTTCAAAGTCATATTCACAGTGTTCTCGTTTGCCCGCGTCCCTGCGTCCTAGACACATCATTTTTGCTGGGGATGCATCGTGTCAAATCAACATGCGTCCCCGGGACGCAACTTTTTGGCACCAAATTGTCATTGTTATCCGATTACTTTTTTTTTTAACAAAGATTTACCGCACTACAAACTTTTCGTCAGGCAGATCCGCCATTGTTGTTTTGGTCTCGCGCCGATATCATTGTTTCGAGATGACGTCATTGTTTTGTAACGTCATTGGTAATTTCTTCAGTGTCGGTAATAAGTCGAAACATGATACAGAAAGTGGTAACAACGGCAATAATTCCGGCACGAAAAAACGGCGGAGAAATTCTTTGGAAGATCGCAGAGGCAAGGAAAACATGTGTTTTGAAGCGAACGATTCGACGAAAGAAACAAAAGAATAATCCTAGCAAGAAAAGGACATTTCTGCCAAAATGGACTCAATGATATTCCTGGTTACGCTATGAGGAGGATAATGGAGGCTAGATGTTCTGTGATGCGTGTACCCAGCGTGACAAAAAACTGGATTGCATATATCATTTCGCAATACGATCTTTCAGAAAAGCACATTGGATCGGCACAACGACAATGAAAACCACACATTAGCTATGGAAATTCCGTTGCTGCAATTGGACCTTGAGAAGGCATTACAACTGTGGGACGGTAAACCACGAAGAATATATGAACTGAAAAATTTGAAGTGATAACTGCTTTGTATTACCAATTAAGTGTGATGATTAAAACTGAATGAATATATTGATTTATATTAGATATTTGTCACCGATTTACAATTTCAACCTCGATAACACAATATTTTGGGGACCCATAGATCTCTGTTGGGACCCATAGATTTTTGAGCATGCGAGTCCCCGGCACCCATCACTTTTCACAGCTCAAATGAACACTGGGCACTTGATTTTGTGTATTTTAGGCTTGAGGAAAGATCAGGCCTAAAAAAATTCCAACCTGACCCAACCCACAAGTACACAAGCCTGAAGGACCGAGCCCTACGCAAACCCAAATTTTCAGATTTTATTTGTGAGGACTCGGGAGGAGGAAGGAATAGTGATTTTGGCAGATAACGCCCCCCATTGCCTACTTCTCTGTATCTAAAAGTGCAGTCAAGATAACGGAGCACGGATGCTGTGCGGATCCTTCAAAAAAAAAAAAAAATAGAACAGATGACAGGTGGATGATTTTTTAAAAAGTGAACAAGAGAGAGGAACTGTCCGGCCTGAACCTGAACGTATTGATTGACATTTTAGGTATTCATTGTTATCTCTAATTTTGATCAGTGTGTTCTGTGATTTGCGTCAGTGCGTTTTCTAAAAATAAATGTGAAAAAAGTGTTGTAGTAGCATGGTATGGACACAACAAAATGTCATTAAACTGCAAACTGCAACTAATTATTTTTTTAAATTTCTTTTCATAAATTTTGATCTCCAGTGCATAATAAATCTTCCGTGACGTCACATGCTTCTATCAACACGACTGCAAAGCCTTCAGTATATTGAGACTCTGACGCCCTCTATCGGTGAGAATAGTTATTTACTAATATCAATAACAGTGAGCGAAGAACAACTTCAAAATATAATGAAAATATTTTTGGAAAATAACAGTAATGATCATGTTATTTGACTAAGCTCTTTTTTCTATCGTGTGACACGAATGTTTGGCCGGCACGGAAACATCTGTTTGGTTTTACTGTCGTACAAGTGTTCCGTTCAGCTAGCGATGAGTAATGGCCACCGACATAAAAAAAAAACCTACATTAATCTCTTCTGTTTTTCATTATCCACACACAAAAAAAGCAGAAAATCGTCTTTATGCTTTAGTTTTTACTGTCTGTGTCAAGAGGGGGAACATTCGCATTTGGCTTGGTCCAATAGACAAACTTGCATGAGATGTTTTATTGTCTTTATTTTTATTTTATTTTTTATTTTTTTTATTTATCCATTTATTTTTCAATAAATTGACCCGTACTCATAACACAACCACCTTGCAGTTATATTATATACACATTTGTTATTCTTTTTTTGCAGCAACATTTTAGTGTCATGATTTTTGAAAAGCAAAAAATAAAAAAAATCCTGTTTGTATTACTTCATGACAACACTAACATCCATCCATCCATCATCTGCACCGCTTATCCTCAGTAGGGTTGCGGGGGTGCTGGAGCCCATCCCAGCTATCTTCGGGCAGTGGGCAGGGGACACCCCAAACTGGATGCTGGGCACACATAGTACGAAAACTTACCTACTTACTTACTTACTTACTTACTTACACTCTTACTTACTCACTTACCTACTTACTTACCTACTTACTTACCTACTCACTCACCACTCATTCACTCACTCACTTACCTACTCACTCACTCACTCACTCACTCACTCACTCACTCACTCACCAACTTACTTACTTAACTACCTACCTACCTACCTACCTACCTACCTACCTACCTACCTACTCACTCACTCACTTACCTACCTACTTACTTACCTACACACTCACTCACTTACCTACCTACTTACCTACTTACTTACCTACTTACCTACTCACTCACTCACTTACCTACTCACTCACTCACTTACCTACCTACTTACAGAAATGAAATGATCTGCATTTATATAGCGCTTTTCAAGTCAAGGCTTCCCAAAGCGCTTTACAGTGTGCTTCACATTTCCCAATAGCGGCCGTGCAGTCATGTAAGGCGCTAATCTGCATATTGGGGGTATTCAGGGTTCAGTGTCTTACCCATGGACACTTCGACATGTAACACGGACAAGCCGGGATTCGAAATGCGAATCCCAAGACGAGCGCTCTACCTCCTGAGCCACTGCCGCCCCCACTTACCTACTCACTCACTCACTTACCTACTCACTCACTCACTTACCTGCCTACTTACCTACTTAAATACCTACTCACTTACCCAATCACTCATTCACTTACCTATTCACTTACTCACTTACCCACTCTCTCACTCACTTACCTACTTACCTACCTACTTACTTACCTACTCAATTACCTACTTACCTACCTACTCATTCACTCACTCACTCACTCACTCACTCACTCACTCACTTACATACTTACCTAATCACTCACTTACCTACTTACCCACTCACTCACTCACTCACTCACTCACTCACTCACTCACTCACTCACTCACTCACTCACTCACTCACTCACTCACATACTTACCTACTCACGTACTCACTCACTTACCTACTCACTTGCTTACCTACTCACCTACTCACTCACTTACCTACTTACTTACTCACTCACTTACCTACTTACCTACTCACTCACTTACTTACTCACCTACTCACCCACTTACCTACTTAACTACTCACTCACTCACTCACTCACTCACTCACTCACTCACTCACTCACTCACTCACTCACTCACTCACTCACTCACTCACTCACTCACTCACTCACTCACTCACTCACTTACCTACTCACTCACTCACTTACATACTTACCTACTCACTCACTTACCTACTCAATCCCATACCTACGCACTCACTCACTCACTCACTCACTCACTCACTCACTCACTCACTCACTCACTCACCTACTTACTTACCTACCTACTCACCTACCTACTTACCTACTCACTCCCATACCAATTCACTCACTCACTCACTCACTCACTCACTCACTCACTCACTCACTCACTCACTCACTCACTCACTCACTCACTCACTCACTCACTCACTCACTCACTCACCTACTTACTTACCTACCTACTTACCTACTCACTCACTTACCTGCTTACCTAATCACTCACTCACTCACTCACTCACTTAAATACTTACCTACTCACTCACTTACATACTTACCTACTCACTCACTTACCTACTCACTCCCATACCTACTCACTCACTCACTCACTCACTCACTCACTCACTCACTCACTCACTCACTCACTCACTCACTCACTCACTCACTCAATGAAATAAACGGAGCCGAAGTGTAAGCCCACACAGCACACGAGGGTACGAAGAGGGCTTCCATGAATGAAGAGGGCCAAATATCAAGAAATACAGTAGGAAGTGGAGGATAACGGCAGCTCGATTTGCACATATTCCGCCCGTGACCGGCCTCCATCTGCATCCCGCTCCGTAATCCCAGTTTTAATCTGCCGGGGCGGTGGGATGATTGTGCACCGCCTCCTTCTCCGAGCATAAGGAATGAGAGGAAAGGCCAAAACCTCGCGGATTATTCCCCTCTCTCTCGCCCGCTCTCTCGCTTTTTTCTCTCTTTTATCCGGTTTCACCGTCATCCCCTCCCTTCATTTGTATATTTTGGAGCGGCCATGAATACGGTTGGCGGCGTTCACCGAGGCTACCTCAGGAAATACGGTAGGCTGCGACTCGGACGCCCTCGTTCTATAATTCCGTGTCATGCGTGCGGAGTTTGTATGTTGCTTGCGTGGTTTACCTCCAGGCACTCCCACATTCGAAAAACATGCATTTCAGGTCAATTGGCCGGTCCAAATTGTCCCTAGGTGTGACTGAGCGAGTGAGTTGTCTGTCCCGGTGTGCCCTGCGATTGGCTGGCAACCAGTTCAGGGTGTCCCCTGCCCACTGCCCGATGATTGCTGGGATGGGCTCCAGCATCCCCGCGACCCTACTGCGGATAAGCGGTGCAGCTGATGAGCATGAGCGTTTGGAGGCTGCATGTGTCATCTGTGTGGAAAATTCCACTGAGCTCATGTTAGAATTCTTGGAATGATAAAATCGATCTTGATGGCCTCAATGGGATCATTCAGAGGGAAACTAATTGGTGTTCCAATTATAAGTAGTCAAATATCTGCACCTAAACCTAAGTAGGTTACATACCTGTCGCGCTCCAGGGTTCCATGCCCTTTCAAAATGTCGTATTTTCCCTTACAAAATACAAAATAATCCCACACCCTATTTTTTTCAAACGTGTTTATTTATGTAGTTGTACATGTGTTTCCTTATATCATCTCATCTCATCTCATTAGCTGCACCGCTTATCCTCAGTAGGGTCGCGGGGGTGCTGGAGCCCCCCCCAGCAATCATCGGGCAGTGGGCAGGGGACACCCTGAACTGGTTGCCAGCCAATCGCAGGGCACATTGGGACAGACAACTCATTCGCTCATTCACACCTAGGGACAATTTGGACTGGCCAATTCACCTGAAATGCATGTTTTTGGAATGTGGGAGGAAACCGGAGTGCCCGGAGGAAACCCACGCAAGCACATGGAGAACATACAAACTCCGCACAGTAAGTCCGGTAGCTGGATTTGAACCCACACAGGAGGTTCCCAAGACTTTAGAACTGTGCCGCACACGCGCTAACCACTGCGCCGCCGTGCCACCTCCTACTACTGCTTTGCTTTCGCTTTGTTCACGTTGTGATCGGAATGATGCATGATGGGAAATCCCCAGGCGGCAGACGCATGCGCGCAGTAGCATCAATACCGATACGTTCCCTAATACTTTGGTCTCGATGCTGATAAGTCAAACCTTTGTGTCTCTCCATTTTGGCTTTCGGTCAAATCCCGTTCACGTTTAATCCTCCGCGTAGAGAAGTAGAGCAGATCTTCATCACGGAGGTTATTATGGGATGCATGTCTGTCTGACGATGTCACGTGTGTCCTGTCCTGGAAATGGACGGAGAATTAGTTCTGCTGGATTTATTGAGGAAGAGGCGTACCCTATAGAAACGGTTGTCACTCTTCTTTAATTGTTTTGTGCATAAACAGTGTTTTATATAAAGTTGATGTCATGATATTAATAATATAGAAAATGATGATGATAATCAATGTTCCCTCTAAGCTGCGTGTGTGCACAAAAATCACGGCTCGAAATTGCTAATTAAGAAGCGAATTAAGTCAACGTTACAGTGCGTGAGGGTAAAAATACACAGGTTTCCCTGACGCTGAGTTCTAAATGCGGTATTTTGAAGTCACGAAGTTGAGTAAAGTCAGTAGAGTTTTTCGAGAACCGGCTTCTTCGGCTCGGCTCATTAAAAAGAACCGGCTCTTTCAGGTCCCAAACGGCTCATCAGGTTGTTTTTGCTTCTTTAATCCCTACACGACTGAATATTATGTAAAATTGTGCACAAAATGACTTAAAGGAAGGGGGGGAAATAGCACAAAAGAAGAAAAAAACTACCAAAATGAAAAAGTAGTGAGAAGCTGTGAAAAAAAGAAACGAAAGGAAGAGAAAAAGAAGGAAAAATTCAGAACAGGGCCAGAAAGAAAGAAAAGAAAGAAACAAAGGAAAAAAGTAAATAGAGATCAAAAAGAAAAAGTAACAGCTAGGAAAAAATAAACACAATGAGATTTTTTTTAAAGGAATTTAAAAAAAATTGAAAAAAACTGGGAAAAAGAGGAAAAACTTTGTGTTGCATTCAAATAATTTCCAATTATACCAAGTCAATCTTGTTGCCAACATTGTAGTTACACTAAAAATGTGATTAAATACACTTCTGTATCATGCAACCGACTAAATAAGCCCCCAAAAATGTTAGTATTATGCGACAAAAGATACCAGGAAAAAAAAAAAGAAAATCTTGTGAAAGAATTGTTGTAAAAACAAACAACGTATGTAGGCCGTACAACCTTTGCAATAGTACATGAGTCAATTCATTCAAAAGTGAAAAATAATTTTGCATTGTCGGAAAATCAGCAAAATATAACGTGATGTCAAGTTTTGGACATGTTTGATAATGACTTAGTTGCCACACTTGGGATTGCCGTTGCTCACAGTTGTTTCAAGCGTTGCTCACCGACTTTGTGTGAACGCTCAGACCCGGGGAAAATGACAGGAAACATTGATGATGATTATTATCAATATTATTCTCACTCCCCGACCTAATTTACCCCCCTATTTTGTGCCAAATCCAACCAATCAGGTTAATAGACCGAACGGGGTCAAATATTTTTAGCTAACCTTGCTGTAACTCATTAACTGGTGAACTTATTCTTTATAATAATAATAATAATAATGCCAGAGCCTGTGTACCATATAAATATATTGCTTAAAATGTGTCTCCCTGCCGCATTTCGACTGTCATTTTCTCATAAATAATTGTTTCAAGGTGCGAGCAAAGTTCATTTGTAAAAATGTCACAAAATTCTGCAAACAAAGATACCTTCTTGTTAAACTTTGGCGCAGACAGCTCTTGGCCAGAGACATAAAGGCGTGCTCTCATAATTGCACTCATCCCTACTGCTCACAAAATCAAATTACTTTGTGTGCTTTCCTGTCAATTTGGAAAGTTTGTTCTGTGGGTTTTTATCACCAAGTATCTCAACAGTGAACGTGGGTTATTTAATGAGCTTCCATGTCAAGGATTTCTTAGTAATGTACAGCCAAAACTGTAAAATGTAGTTAAAAATTTGCCTTATATATAGTGGACCATACTAGCTGGATTGTCAGTGCTAAGGTTTTTGAGTTTTTCCTTGCCCTCATGTAGGTTTTAGATCGAGGGATGGTGTGATTATAGTGTGTAGTCTGTTGAGACTCCTTATGATTATAGGCGTCACAAATAAACATGACTTGACTTCTCAAGGTTTCTTTGATTTCCTCATGCTGAAGTTTTTGAGTTTTTCCTTGCCCTCATGTAGGTTCTAGATCGGGGGATGGTGTGATTATAGTCTGTAGTCTGTTATAGTCTGTGGTCTGTGCAGCCCGTTGAGTGATTAAGGGCCAAACAAATAAACATGACTTGACTTGACTTGGCCCACGTTAAAGATAAAACGACATTGAAAATATGTACTCATAAAAAGAGCCATACATTACTCGCGAGCCATAGGTTCCAGACCCCTTAATATACACTGCTCTGACAGCCTCTGGCGTCGGGTCATTGCCATTGCTACGTAGGGTTGTTTTTTCTGTGTTTTGTTCTGGATGGACCTACGGTTAGTTGTTTTGGAACTCACAGTCTGTTCCCGTTTCTTCCGGACGGGGTCCAGGGGGCTTCATGTTCAAGCAGTGGAAGGACAAGTACGTGGTCCTGACGGTGGAGGGAAGCCTTCTGGTGTGCCGTGACGGGGAATCGCCTCCGGACCAGGTGGTGGACCTGCAGAGCCACTGCGAGATGATCGTTGAAGGTCGCGAGATCCTGGACCTGCCCAGGTTGCCGGCGGGGGGCCGCAGGGACTGCTGCTTCGCCCTCATCCTGCAGCAGAGCAAATTCCTGCTCCTGATCGCTGACAACCCGGACGACTGCGCGTGGGTCTTCCCCATTTTCCATAGACCGATGCAGTTGACATATTTGACAGACCGGAGAAAGACTCGAAAGTTAGGGGTGTCAAACATGTTTTAGCTTGGGGGCCACGTGGTAGAAAAAACATTCAGGCACGGGTCAGACTAGTTGGAGAAAAAGAAAGAAAGAAAGGAAAAAAGAATGGTAAAAAGACAGGGAGAGCGAGAGAGAGAAAGAGAAGAAAGAGGGAGGAATAAATACATAAAGAGAAGGAGAAAGAGACAGAAAGAGAGAGAGAGAGAGAGAGAGAGAGAGAGAGAAGGAGATAAAGGGATAAAGAAAGAAAATAAATAGAAAAAGACCGGGAGAAAGAAAGACAAAGAAAGAACAGAGAGAAATAGAGAAATATGAATTAAGAGAAAGAAAGAGAAAGAAAAAGAAAGAGAAAGAAAGAAAGAGAAAAAAAGAAAGAGGAAGAAAGAGAAAGTAAGAGAAAAAAGAAAGAGAATGAAAGAGAAAGAGAGAAAATAAATAAATAAATAAATGGATAGATAGAAAGAAAGGAAGAAAGATAGAAAGAAAGAAAGAAAAAGGGAGTAAAAGAAAGAAAGAAAGAAAGAAAGGGATGGGGAGAACATGCAAACTCCGCACAGGAACACTGGTGGCCGGATTTGAACCCATGACATCAAAACTGTAATGCTGCCCATAATACTTTCTTGTTGGAGGAAAACTAGATGAGATCATATATATTAGGAAATAATAATAATAATAATAATAATTTCCTTGTATTGTCATTCTGTGTAACAATGTACACAGAACGAAATGTCGATTGCACCTGACCCGTTGTAGCGAGCCGATGCAGCCGCAGCCAACAGAGGGCGCCGCCGACCACTTTTTAAGTCTTAGGAATGACCTAATAATTGGTTTATCTTTTATAGTCCAAATAACAATATAAATGTCTTGTAACCTTTCCCTTTCAGGCTGTGGTTGAAGCTGATCCGGAAAGTCAGAGAGGTATGTCTCATTTTCTCTCTGATCTTGCGGTTTTTTTTTCTATATTTTGACTACTTATCGCCAGAGGTGGGTAGTAACGAGTTACATTTACTTGGTTACATTTACTTGGGTCATTTTTAGGACATTTTGAGTGTTTTTGTATCACTATACTTTTTATCTTTACTGGATTGCATATGTAAAGAGTTAACTGTACGCTACGTTAGGCTACATAGAGCCTGTTACATAAATTCCCTCCACAGTATGTATAAGTCTGTGTCCATCCTTTCTTTTATTTAGACGGTACTTTTACTGGAATCATACGATTCTGAAGTAACAGTACTTTTACTTTAATCATACGATTCTGAAGTAGCAGTAGTTTTACTCGAATCATATGATTCTGAAGTAACAGTCCTTTTACTCAAATCATACGATTCTGAAGTAACAGTCCTTTTGCTTGAATCAAATGATTCTGAAGTAACAGTACTTTTATAGTAATCATATGATTCTGAAGTAATAGTACTTTTATCGTAATCATACCATTCTGAAGTAACAGTACTTTTACTCGAATCATACGATTCTGAGGTCACAGTACTTTTATGGTAATCATATGATTCTGAAGTAACAGTACTTTTATTGTAATCATACGATTCTGAAGTAACAGTACTTTTACTCGAATCATATGATTCTGAAGTAACAGTACTTTTACTCGAATCATATGATTCTGAAGTAACAGTATTTTTAATCGAATCATACGATTCAGAAGTAACAGTACTTTCACTTAAATCAAACGATTCTGAAGTAACAGTACTTTTACTCTAATCATACAATTCCGATGTAACACTACTTTTACACTAATCATACGATTCTGAAGTAGTAGTACTTTTACTCGAATCATATGATTCTGAAGTAACAGTACTTTAACTTGAATCAAATGATTCTGAAGTAACAGTACTTTTACTCTAATCATATGATCCTGAAGTAACAGTACTTTTACTCTAATCATATGATTCTGAAGTAACAGTACTTTAACTTGAATCAAATGATTCTGAAGTAACAGTACTTTTACTCTAATCATATGATTCTGAAGTAACAGTACTTTAACTTGAATCAAATGATTCTGAAGTAACAGTACTTTTACTCGAATCATACGATTCTGAAGTAACAGTACTTTTACTCTAATCATATGATTCTGAAGTAACAGTACTTTAACTTGAATCAAATGATTCTGAAGTAACAGTACTTTTACTCTAATCATATGATCCTGAAGTAACAGTACTTTTACTCTAATCATATGATTCTGAAGTAACAGTACTTTAACTTGAAACAAATGATTCTGAAGTAACAGTACTTTTACTCGAATCATATGATCCTGAAGTAACAGTACCTTTACTCTAATCATATGATTCTGAAGTAACAGTACTTTAACTTGAATCAAATGATTCTGAAGTAACAGTACTTTTACTCTAATCATATGATCCTGAAGTAACAGTACTTTTACTCTAATCATATGATTCTGAAGTAACAGTACTTTTACTCGAATCATATGATTCTGAAGTAACAGTATTTTTACTCGAATCATACGATTCAGAAGTAACAGTACTTTCACTTAAATCATACGATTCTGAAGTAACAGTACTTTTACTCTAATCATACAATTCCGATGTAACACTACTTTTACACTAATCATACGATTCTGAAGTAGTAGTACTTTTACTCGAATCATATGATTCTGAAGTAACAGTACTTTAATTTGAATCAAATGATTCTGAAGTAACAGTACTTTTACTCTAATCATATGATCCTGAAGTAACAGTACTTTTACTCTAATCATATGATTCTGAAGTAACAGTACTTTTACTCGAATCATATGATTCTGAAGTAACAGTATTTTTACTCGAATCATACGATTCAGAAGTAACAGTACTTTCACTTAAATCATACGATTCTGAAGTAACAGTACTTTTACTCTAATCATACAATTCCGATGTAACACTACTTTTACACTAATCATACGATTCTGAAGTAGTAGTACTTTTACTCGAATCAAATGATTCTGAAGTAACAGTACTTTTACTCGAATCATACGATTCTGAAGTAACAGTACTTTTTCTCAAATCATACGATTCTGAAGTAACAGTCCTTTTGCTTGAATCAAATGATTCTGAAGTAACAGTACTTTTATGGTAATCATATGATTCTGAAGTAACAGTATTTTTACTCGAATCATACGATTCAGAAGTAACAGTACTTTCACTTAAATCATACGATTCTGAAGTAACAGTACTTTTACTCTAATCATACAATTCCGATGTAACACTACTTTTACACTAATCATACGATTCTGAAGTAGTAGTACTTTTACTCGAATCAAATGATTCTGAAGTAACAGTACTTTTACTCGAATCATACGATTCTGAAGTAACAGTACTTTTTCTCAAATCATACGATTCTGAAGTAACAGTCCTTTTGCTTGAATCAAATGATTCTGAAGTAACAGTACTTTTATGGTAATCATATGATTCTGAAGTAACAGTACTTTTACTCAAATCATTCGATTCTGAAGTAACAGTAACAGTACTTTTACAGAGTAATATTTTTGGCTTCTCTACCTACTTGTGCTTCTTACCATGGTTTCCCAGGGTGTCATGTCACCCTCCGTCCTGCAGAGGCAGCGCAGCGTCACCCGATGCATCACGGACAGGGACCCTCTGCCCGACACAGCAAGCGAAAAGCTTCAGGGCGAAGGCACGCCGCCGCCGCCGGCCCACGTCACCGAAAGGGGAGGCTCACTCAGAGAGAAAAGTCAAAATCAAGGTCCTTTTTTTTTTGTGCTCTTGAAAAAAAAACGTTGTAAAAAATTGAGTCGGCTATCCAATATGTTCATTGTTGAGACACTTCATGATGAAAAGCCACAGAACAACCTTTAACCCAAAACAAACGTTTTACCAAAAAGCTCTAGCGAAGAATATAGAGCAATTTGATTGGTTGAGTGGTAGGAATGGGCGGCGCTATACACAGTGTGCATGCGCTCTTTCTTCTTTGCCCAGCGCACTAAGGGTAAGTACGTTGGTATCCTTGATTGCAGTATTTGGTGACATTTTCACAAAATAACTTTGCTTGCGCCTTGTTTAGAAACCATTATTAAAGACAAAAATGATAGGCATAATCAGCCTCAACTGTCAAGGTTGCCATGGCGCCCAATTGGCCCCGCTCGTGTGGCGCCAGCTGCGGCTTATTGACAGATTGGCTTTTTGTCTATTTAAGCTCAGAGCTCTCATTCTTCCTTGGTCAGTCCGTCAACGAACCTCTCCCCCACAAGACGTGGGTTTTGACCCGGTCCTGTGTTCCGTTGGTATTTCCTGTCCGGTATTGTTGCCGTTTATTTTGTCCTGTTTAATATCGGTTGCCAGTTTCGTTCCCGTCTATTTTTGTCTTGTTTATTATTCTCTCCAGTTTTCGTTCCCATCTAGTTTATCCTGTTTATTTTCGATATCCTGTTTCATTAGCAATCTTGTCTGTCCCGTCCTGTAAGGTATCGACCCCATCTGTCTGATATCTACTCGGGCAATTGGTATCGATCTCGTCCGCCTCCGGCTTCCTATCATTTCTGTGCAGCCCTTTGAGACTGTCCCTTCTCAAGGTTTCTTCATTTTCCTCATGTTGAGGTTTTTGAGTTTTTCCTTGCCCTCATGGAGGTTTTAGATCAAGGGTTGGTGTCATAATAGTCTATAGTTTGCAATAATCTGTGGTCTGTGAAGCCCTTTGAGCCTGTCCCTTCACAAGGTTACTTCATTTTCCTCATGTTGAGGTTTTTGAGTTTCTTGTCCTCATGTTGGTTTTAGATCAGGGGATGGTGTAATAATAGTCTGTAGTTTTCAATAGTCTGTGGTCTGTGCAGCCCTTTGAGACTGTCCCTTCTCGAGGGTTTCTTCCTTTTCCTGATGTTGAGGTTTTTGAGTTTTTCCTTGCCCTCATGTAGGTTTTAGATGAGGGGATGGTGTCATAATAGTCTGTAGTTTGCAATAATCTGTGCAGCCCTTTGAGACTCTTCCTTCTCAAGGTTTCTTTATTTTCCTCATGTTGGGGTTTTTGAGTTTTACCTTGCCCTCATGTAGGTTTTAGATTAGGGGATGGTGTCATAATAGTCTGTAGTTTGCAATAATCTGTGGTCTGTGAGGCCCTTTGAGACTGTCCCTTCTCAAGGTTTCTTCATTTTCCTCATGTTGAGGTTTTTGAGTTTTTCCTTGACCTCATGTTGGTTTTTGATCAGGGGATGGTGTAATAATAGTCTGTAGTTTTCAATAGTCTGTGGTCTGTGCAGCCCTTTGAGACCGTCCCTTCTCAAGGGTTTCTTCCTTTTCCTGATGTTGAGGTTTTTGAGTTTTTCCTTGCCCTCATGTAGGTTTTAGATGAGGGGATGGTGTCATAATAGTCTGTAGTTTGCAATAATCTGTGCAGCCCTTTGAGACTCTTCCTTCTCAAGGTTTCTTTATTTTCCTCATGTTGGGGTTTTTGAGTTTTACCTTGCCCTCATGTAGGTTTTAGATGAGGGGATGGTGTCATAATAGTCTGTAGTTTGCAATAATCTGTGGTCTGTGAGGCCCTTTGAGACTGTCCCTTCTCAAGGTTTCTTCATTTTCCTCATGTTGAGGTTTTTGAGTTTTTCCTTGACCTCATGTTGGTTTTAGATCAGGGGATGGTGTAATAATAGTCTGTAGTTTTCAATAGTCTGTGGTCTGTGCAGCCCTTTGAGACCGTCCCTTCTCAAGGGTTTCTTCCTTTTCCTGATGTTGAGGTTTTTGAGTTTTTCCTTGCCCTCATGTAGGTTTTAGATGAGGGGATGGTGTCATAATAGTCTGTAGTTTGCAATAATCTGTGCAGCCCTTTGAGACTCTTCCTTCTCAAGGTTTCTTTATTTTCCTCATGTTGGGGTTTTTGAGTTTTACCTTGCCCTCATGTAGGTTTTAGATTAGGGGATGGTGTCATAATAGTCTGTAGTTTGCAATAATCTGTGGTCTGTGAGGCCCTTTGAGACTGTCCCTTCTCAAGGTTTCTTCATTTTCCTCATGTTGAGGTTTTTGAGTTTTTCCTTGTCCTCATGTTGGTTTTAGATCAGGGGATGGTGTAATAATAGTCTGTAGTTTTCAATAATCTGTGGTCTGTGGAGCCCTTTGAGACTGTCCCTTCCCAAGGTTTCTTCATTTTCCTCATGTTGAGGTTCTTGCATTTTGCCTAGCCCTCATGTAGGGTTTAGATCAGGGGATGGTGTCATAATAGTCTGAAATAATAGTCTGTGCAATAACCTGTGCAGCCCTTTGAGACTCTTTGTGATTAAGGGCTATGCAAATAAAAACGACTTGACTTGACTTTTCTTCTCTCCACTAGCGGGCGGATGCCGTCGGCCCCTCGGCAGCGTCTCGGTGGCCCCCCCCCACCGCGTTTCCGACTGCCTGCGTCACGGCAACAGCAGCGACGCCCGCGCCGTTCGGGCGGTGTGCCTGCTGATGGGCGGCGCCGCGGCCTCCTCCGCCCTCGGCTACCTCAACTCCTGCGCGCCGTCCTCGCCCGGAGTGGGCCGGGCCCCCGAGATGGTCCACGCCGGCTCGGGGGGCTTCTCCGAGATGCCCCCCGGCGCTTCCTTTCACGCCTGCGGCCAGGACGCGGACCCGGACGCTCACTTCAACAGCTTCGATTTTGAGGGCGACTCCGACTTTGACGCTTTCGACTGCGGGGGGTTCGCGTTTTGAAAGACCGTCGTGCGGATTGGAACGGGGGTTTGCCGGGGATTTTATCAAAGACCCCTTCTTTGATCAAACGTAAATGTACGATGTATGGCCCCTTTTCGTGCACGGAACCAGCTCCTATCCAGAATTTCGTGTATCTCGAACACATTTTCCCCATAAGAAATAACTGAAAACAAACTGATCCGTTCGGAGGCCTCCCAAAACTATGCTAACTAGCTATAGAGCGAGCAGCACGGCGGCGCAGTGGTTAGCGCGTGCGCGGCACAGTTCTGAGGTCACGAGATCGAACCTTCCTGTGTGGAGTTTGCATGTTCTCCCCGTGATCCTGATCTGGTTCATGACAAAACACATTGTTGAAAATTTAAAAAGAGAGCAAATGGTGTGTATGGACCCATATTGGGTTCTTAATGTCCTCTTAATGTCATCTAAAACGGAGCACGTCTTGTTATTATACTATGTGGTTAAAATTTGAGCACTTTTTTTTATAGGACTACAAACTGTCATGATTACCGATGTGAATCAACCGTCGCAGGTTGTGATTGGCTCCCTGTCACTATTTGAACCCAGTCCTGTCAATCCCCTGTGGTCAGTCCGTCTGCAAACCTCAGTGTATACTAGGCAAGCCGTTTTCGACCCTGACTCCCACCTGTCCTGTTTTTGCTCCCGTCTGTTTCTGGCTAAGACCTGTTTTGATCCTGACCACGTCTGCTCTCCCGTCCCGGCTTACGATCTTTTTGTCCCGTTCTGGCTTACGACTCGTTTCCGACCACGCTTGCTCTCCCAGTCCCGGCTACCGACCCGTTTTTCCGTCCCTGACACCGCCATCGCTCGCTACGGAAGGTCCACTTCCGTGTTCGGATCACCGTCTGAATCCGAGAGCGACCTGTTTCCCGCTTCCAGCAAAAACCGGATTGTGGGCGCAGCCCTTCCTCTCTCTTTCAATAAAACTTGTAGTCAACGTCACGCAATTGGGTCCTGTTTCCGTTCTGGTCCTGACACAAACAAATAGCTAACCTTGGTTTCCTCCAATTCTTTTTCAAGGTGAAATTGTTCATTGTTAGCATATTGGAGTAATCCAGAAGTAATCTGTTACAATACTTCAATATTATAATATTCAGATTACAACAAGTAACTATAAACTGTATGGGATTACATTCTCAAAGTAACCCTCCCAACCATGATTGCGTAACCGGGTCACGTGTCAAATCTGGCGGTTTAGATTTGATTAAACGAGACCACGGTGACGGAAATAAGATCGAAAGGAAAAAAAACTGGAGCTTAAGCCTCTTTGATGTTCCACAGACAGACGATTATTTATTCAATAACTGAATATGTAATACAGAACTAAAGGCTTTATCACAGGAAATAGCTTTTTTTTTCTCTAAGTACGATTTGTTAGAACGAGGAAAGCGATTGACGTATTACAAAAAAACCAAAAGTATTAGAATTGAAACCTGTGTTCAATTTGACAGCAATTGAATACAAATTTTACATTGTAAAGCATTTTGTTGGATTTGTCATGATTTGCCCATTGCCCTTACCTGCGCTCACTCGTACAGCCCCAGCTGCCACTCATTCCCCAATTCGTCATCCTGCTATTTAAATACGTCAATGTAAATGTTGTTTACTTTCTTATTTCCATATTTTGTGTTCTGTTGTCTTGTTATTTTTAATTTGTTCTTCCTGCAAGAAAAAAAATTAAAAGGGATAAGCAGTTAAAAGCTTTTAGCCCAGCTTACTCCCTTTGGGCACATGTTTATGCTCCTTTGGCGCCAACTGCCGTGGGCTCTGATTGGCTCCCGATCAGTACTTGTACCCAGTCCTGTCTGTCCCCTGTTGTCAGTCCGTCTTCGAAACTCAGTGAACACTAGGCAAGCCTTTTTCGACCCTGACTCCCACCTGTACCGTTTTTTTACTCCCGTCTGTTTCCCGGCCTCGGCCCGTTTTTGACCCCGACCACGTTTTTGCTCTCTTGTACCGGCTACTGACCCGTCTTTCCGTCCCCGACACCGCCATCGCTCGCCACGGAAGATGCACTTCCGCGTCCAAAGCATATAATTTGAATTTTGCGATAATCGTGAATATGACGAGTTACATCTCTTAGATGCCTGTCTGCTATTGGTTATTGAGTAATTTCGTAGTAGCATTTTTTTAGTACGTCTGTAGTGTCATGATTACCGATGTGTATCACCTGTGCCCGCTCCTTTGGCGCCAACTGCCTCGAACTCTGATTGGCTCCCTGTCCCTATTTAAACCCACTCCTGTCTGTCGCCTTTTGTCAGTGCGTCTGCGAACCTCAGTTAACACTAGGCAAGCTGTTTTCGACCCTGACTCCCACCTGTTTTTTGCTCCCGTCTGTCCCCCCGGCTTCGACCCGTTTTTTGATCCCGACCGCGTCTATTCTTCCGTCCCGGCTTTCGACCTCTTTTTGTCCCCGACCACGTCTACTCTCCTTTCCTGGCTTACGACTCGCTTACGACCCCGACCACATTTCTGCTCTCCTGTCCCGGCTCCTGACCCATTTTTCCGTCCCCAACACCGCCATCGCTCGCCACGGAAGATCAGGGCGTCCTGCTTTCCACGTCCAGCAATCACCGGATCGCAACCCTTTCGCTTTCTTCCAATAAAACTCGTGAAAAACGCAACGCAAGTGGGTCCTGTCTCCGTTCTGGTCTTGACACGGCTTTTTTTGTGGGCAAATATTTCGTTGTTTAACTTTGTTTATGAGTATTTGTTGTTGTGCCTGAAGGATTTTATACATTTGACTATAAAGGATTTCATACGATCGAATACAAATTACATTTAATGCAAAAGATATTCACTGGCTGGGCTGTGGTGCGAGGTCAGGGCACCCTAGTAGAAAATGTTGTTTACAGGAACGGCGGGAACGGGACAAAGGGCTGATAAGATAATCAGCACATCCAGACGCAGAGAGGCCCTGATGACGTAGAAACGCTCGGTGTTGTTTTGAACATTCCAGACATCGCGGCGAGGTGGCGGAGCCCAGGGGGGGCTTCCCTGGCACGCCCATGGGAGGAGCCGGCGTGCCATTGTGTGGGGAGAAGATGGCTAACAGGAGAGAGCTAAAGGACTTCAGAAGAGGGGTTCCCAGAGACTCCAACGACACTTATTCGGCCGTTTTCGATGGAGTACACTTAATTAAATTGTTAATGAAATTAAATCTGCCCCTGTGTGGAAATGTCAGCTTTCCTGTTCATCTTTTCCATCAAGAAATGAGCACGCATTGTTGGTTGTGTTTGGTTAATGGAGTCGGATAACTCATTCGAACAATTCGGTAAACGATACATTTTGATAATTAATTCCCAACATGCCTAAATAAAAAGCCACAGACAAAATAAAGTAGGAAAATGACAATATTCTATTAATAATAATAAAAATATACCGTGATAAAAACCACAGAAGAAGTGAAATATTTATGCTGACTTGGGTCAACTCGCAAACTCGTGTTTGTTGAAAGGGGGCAAAGGTGCAAAACGGAGTCACGTAACCGACCTGAATCGTCCCACTTGGAAAGAGGCTGCGTGAGCGTCCGTCATGGAGAATTCCGTGGCCGTCTTGCTGCTAGGCGTCCTGCTGACCCTGCTGTGGCTGCTACATGAGAAAAGGAAGCCCGACGCCAAGCGGCCTTTGCCCCCGGGTCCGTTCGCTCTTCCGCTTGTCGGAAACCTGCCGCAAATCGACAAAAATGCTCCATTTAAAAGCCTCCTGAAGGTGAGATGATTTTCCAGAAGGACACTGTTGAGATTGAAAGTAGATCTCCAGGATACGAGATGAATGCTGTATGGCGGGGGATAGGAACTTATGCTAAAGCGTGGCCAATCCCGGATAAAAACATTAAAATAACAAAATAAGGTTGCTGGACCCTAACCGTTATGGCATAGGTGTCAAACGTGCAGCCCGCAGGCATACCAGGCTCGGGAGAATATGCTGAGAGAAGCACAAGACAAAAATGACTTCCAGTTTTAAATATGTTCATGGGATGCTGCCAAAGCCAGGCACCACCCAAAAACAACTGAGGCTGTATTTCTCTCTCTCTCACTCACACTCTCTCTAACTCCTTCTTTTACTTTATCTCTTTATCTCTCTTTATACTTCTTTTTCACTCTATTTTGCCTTGTTTCCTCTTTCGTTCTTTCACTCTCACTCTCCTTCTCTTCCTTTATCTCTTTCTCTCTCTTTATCCTTCTTCCTAACTCTATTTTGCATTCTTTCCTCTCTTGCTCTTTCTCTCCCTCTCTTTCTTTGTCTCTCTCTCTCTTTTTCTCACTCTCTCCTTCTCTCTCTCTCTCCCTCTCTTTATTTCCCTCTTTTTCTCACTCTCTCTCCTACTCTTCCTGTATCTCTTTATATCTCTTTATCTTTCTTTCTCACTGTATTTGGCTTTTTTTCCTCTCGCTCTTTCTTTCTCTCTCTCTCTCTTTCTCTCCCTCCCTTTCTTTTTCACTCTCTCCCCTTCTCTTCCATTATCTCTTTCTCTCTCTTTATCTTTCTTTCTCACACTATTTTGCTGTCTTTCCCCTCTCGCTCTTTCTCTCTCTATCTCTCTCTGTTTTGTACTCTCTCTCTCCTTCTCTTCCTTTATCTCTTTCTCTCCTTTTATACTTCTTTCTCACTCTATTTTGCTTTCTTTCCTCTCTTGCTCTTTCTCTCTCTCTCTCTCTCTCTCTCTCTCTCTCTCTTTCTCCCCCTCTCTCCCTGTCTTTTGCACTCTCTCTCTCTTTCTCTTTCTTTCTCTCTCTCTCTCTCTTTATCCCTCTTTCTCACTCTATTTTGCTTTTTTTACTCCCTTTCTCTCTCTCTCTTTCTCTCCCTTTGTTTCACACTCTCTCTCTGTCCTTCTCTTCCTTTATCTCTTTCTTTCTCTTTATCCTTCTTTCTCACTCTATTTTGCTGTCTCTCCCCCTCCCTCTCTCTCTCTCTCGCTCTCTCTCTCTCTCCTTCTTTCTTACTCTATTTCGCTCTCTCCCACTCCCTCTTGCTCTCTCACTCTCTTCCTCTTTCTCTGTCTCTCTTTCTTACACCCTTTCCTGTCTCGCTCTTTCCCTCCCTTTCTCTCTCATTCTTCTCACTTCATTTTTTTCCCTCTGTTTTTCTTCTCTCTACCAGTCTTTACAAAGCACACGACATTCTGAACTGAATACAGAAAAGGGCATTATGGGAGGTAGTTGAGCCAATAGCATATTGAAAAACTAATGATGAAGTGAGGCAAACAAATGGTAAACAAGCATTTCCTGTGACATCGACCAGTAGCAGACGGACGTCTAAGAGACATAACTCTACATATGTACATGGCTAAAGAAATTGCTGCGGCGGTCAAAGAGCAGGGAAAAAGCCGTAAACTAGACTTTTTTGTCAAAACTGTTCCTTTTTCTAGATGAGTGAAAAATATGGCCCAGTGATGACGGTTCACTTGGGCTGGCAGCGCGTGGTGGTCTTGGTGGGTTATAAAACTGTTAAAGAAGCCCTGGTGGACCAAGGAGATGACTTCTCAGGCAGAATGCAGATGCCCTTCCTTGTCAAAGCCACCAGGAGCTATGGTGAGTTTTGCTGCCAACAGTATGAGCTGAGGTCACCAGCTTTGTGAAGTTAAAACCAAGAGCCAAGAAGATTCTCCGATTTCGTGAACAGGTTTTGGCTTTTCTTGGGTCAGGTTTGGGTATTTCGAACGGCGAACGCTGGCGGCAGCTGCGACGTTTTACCTTGACCACGCTGCGAGATTTCGGAATGGGCCGCAAAGGAATGGAGGAATGGATACAGGAGGAGAGCCAACACATGAAAACCCGCATCGAGACTTATAAAGGTAGTTTTAAATATTCGCTCTGTGTGCGTTTACTTGACTCGGTGGTTGCCCAAATGGGTCTCTAGATCCTGACCTTTGTTGTCCGGGAGTCATAGTTTGGAGAACCTACAAGAAGACTATCAAAGGTGCTTTTTAAATAACCTGAGTCTGGAGTCTCTAGACCCAAGCTTCTGGAGTTAGACATTTGTGGTTTGGAGAGCTAACATATCAGGGCCTGCTTTGAGACCTTTAAGGTTCTTTTGATAGTCTACTGCCAGGATCTACCTCACTCAGTACTTCCCCAACTGGTCGCTCTAGATCCTAACCTTTGTTGTCCGGGAGTCAGTCTGGAGAACCAACGTGAAGACTATCAAAGGTGCTTTTTAACTAACCTGCATTAATCTGACTCTGGAGTCTCTAGACCCAAACTTCTGGAGTTAGAGAATTATGGTTTGGAGAGCTAACATATCAGGGCCTGCATTGAGACTTTTAAGGTTCTTTTGATGGTCTACTGCCAGGATTTACCTCAATCAGTACTTCCCCAACTGGTCGCTCGAGACCCTAACCTTTGTTGTCCGGGAGTCATAGTTTGGAGAACCTACATGAAGACTATCAAAGGTACTTTTTCATTAACCTGCATTAATCTGACTCTGGAGTCTCTAGACCCAAGCTTCTGGATTTAGACATTTGTGGTTTGAAGAACTAACATATCAGGGCCTGCTTTGAGACCTTTAAGGTTCTTTTGATAGTCTACTGCCAGGATCTACCTCACTCAGTACTTCCCCAACTGGTCGCTCTAGATCCTAACCTTTGTTGTCTGGGAGTCATAGTTAGGAGAACCTACGTGAAGACTATCAAAGGTGCTTTTTGACTAACCTGCATTAATCTGACTGTGGAGTCTCTAGACCCAAGCTTCTGGATTTAGACATTTGTGGTTTGGAGAGCTAACATATCAGGGCCTGCTTTGAGACCTTTAAGGTTCTTTTGATAGTCTACTGCCAGGATTTACCTCACTCAGTACTTCACCAACTGGTCGCTCTAGATCCTAACCTTTGTTGTCTGGGAGTCATAGTTAGGAGAACCTACGTGAAGACTATCAAAGGTGCTTTTTGACTAACCTGCATTAATCCGACACTGGAGTCTCTAGACCCAAGCTTCTGGAGTTAGACAATTGTGGCTTGGAGAGCTAACATATCAGGGACTGCTTTGAGACGTTTTAGGTTCTTTTGATAGTCTACTGCCAGGATTTACCTCACTCAGTACTTCACCAACTGGTCGCTCTAGATCCTAACCTTTGTTGTCTGGGAGTCATAGTTTGGAGAACCTACATGAAGACTATCAAAGGTGCTTTTTAACTAACCTGCATTAATCTGACTGGAGTCTCTAGACCCAAGCTTCTGGAGTTAAGACAGTTGTGGTTTGGAGAGCTAACATATCAGGGCCTGTTTTGAGACTTTTAAGGTTCTTTTAATAGTCTACTGCCAGCATTTACCTCACTCAGTACTTCCCCAACTGGTCGCTCTAGACCCTAACCTTTGTGGTCTATGAGTCATAGTTGAGAGCCAACATGAAGCCTATACTGTGACTTACAAAGGTGGTTTTAAATTAGCGTTCAACTACCTAACTGAGAAGTTCTTCAACTGGAGCCTCCTGACCTTGACCTCTAGGAGTCGACATCTGTATTTTAGAGCCGGCTTGAGGCTTTTAAAGGTACCTTTGATTCTTCACATTAACCTGTCAGGACCAGAACAGAAACAGGACCCAATTGCGTTACGTTTCTCACAAGAGGAAGGGCTGGGCCCACGATCCGGTGTTCGCTAAGCGCGGGAAGCAAGTAGCTCTCGCAATCGGATTGTGATCCGAATACGGAAGTGGATCTTCCGTAGCCGGCGATGGCGGTGTCAGGGATGGAAAAACAGGTCGATAGCCGGGACAGGAGAGCTAAAATGTGGTCGGGCTAAGAAACGGGTTGTAAGTCGGGACGAGAGAGCAGACGTGGTCAGGATCAAAACGGGTCGTAGCCGGAGACAGACAGGAGCAAAAAACAGGTGGGAGTCAGGGTTTAAAAAGGCTTGCTGAACTGAGGTTTGCAGACGGACTGACAAAAGGGGTGGGTTTAAATAGGGACAGGGAGCCAATCAGAGTCCGAGGTAGTTGGCGCCAAAGGAGCGGGCACAGGTGATTCACATCGGTAATAATGACATAACCTGACTTATTAACCAATTGGGGTACCTGGACCCTGACCTAAGAAACATGTTGGCCTGGAGAGTCATGGGCGCCACCAGACTGTACTTGCCCAAGACACACCAGAGGAAATGGTGCCCCAACGACCCAAGTGGTTAAGGAATTTAAGTCATAGTAGACAACACATAGGGCCCAAAATGCTTTGGAAGGTCCACCCCGTCATCAACTTGAATAGGTTCTGCAATGGTTCTTTAATTTGGGTCAACGTATCGTAAAATTTGGGGTCCAAAAGTCAAATTTTGGGGAGCCAAACAATAATAGCATGGATTGAAGCTAAAATTACCTGATTCTGTGGTTTTCCCAACCGTTGTTAATTAAAAGTCATTGAGTGGAGAAACATTCTAAGAAGTCCGTAGTCCTTTGTAGTATCCAATGGGTTGAACAATCATACTATTGGTAAAAATGTGTTGGCAATCTATGAGGCGGACCCAAATGCAGACATGACAGACTAAAACAAGAGCTTAATGGGAAACAGGGCTCACATGAGGCCCTATTTCAAGGGGTGGTTGTCATGATTACCGATTTGAATCACCTGTGCCCGCTCATCTGATTGGCTACCTCTCCCTTTTTAAACCCAGTCCTGTCACTCTCCGGTGGTCAGTCCGTCTGCGAACCTCAGCAGATACAAGGCAAGCCTTTTTGACCCAGACTCCCGCCTGTCTCGTTTTTGCTCCCGTTTTTCCACCTGTCCGTCCTAATCTCCCCGTTTGTCTCCGGCTACGACCTGTTTTGATCCCGATCACGTCTGCTCTCTCGTCCCGGCTTACGACCCGTTTCTGACCCCGACCACGTCTGCTCTCCCGTCCCGGCTTACGGCCCGTTTCTGACCCCGACCACGTTTTTGCTCTCCTGTCCCGGTTATCGACCTGTTTTCGTTCTGGTCGTGACAGTGGTAAGCTGACCGAAAATCGCGATCCGTAAAATTAGCTTTTCCTTAATATGTCATCACTGTACAAAATCAATGTTGCATATTCATCAATGTCCATTTGTCCCACTCGTCTGGTCTTCTGAAGCCGCCCCCTTTGATCCTTCGTTCCTGCTGAGCTGCACTGTATCCAATGTGATCTGCTGTCTGGTATTCGGTCAACGCTTCGACTACGAAGACCCCGACTTTCTTCGGCTCCTCAACATTATTTCGGAAACGATACAGTTTATATCGAGCCCTCTTGGATCGGTGAGTGGCACTCTGGTTTATCACTGCCCGAAAATTAAGTTTTAGTGTAGATTCAAATGTTTCATAATATACACAGTCGTATGCAAAAGTTTGGACACCCCTGATCATTTTCAAGATTTTCCTTTATAAATCATTGGTTATTCTGATCAGCAATTTCAGTTAAATATATCAAATAGCAGACAAACACAGTGATATCTGAGAAGTGAAATGAAGTTTATAGGATTTACAGGAAATGTGCAATAATTGCCTAAACAGAAGTAGGCAGGTGCATAAATTTGGGCACCCCAACAGAAAAATTACATCAATATTAAGTAGATCCTCCTTTTGCAGAGATAACAGCCTCTAAACGCTTCCTATAGTTTCCAATGAGGGTATGGAATCTGGTTGAAGGTATTTTGGCCCATTCTTCTTGACAAAACATCTCCACTTCAGTCAGGTTTGACGGTTTCCGAGCATGGACAGCCCGCTTTAAATCACACCACAGATTTTCAATAATATTCAGGTCTGGGGACTGAGATGGCCATTCCAGAACATTGTACTTGTTCCTCTGCAAGAATGCCTTAGTAGAATTTAAGCGGTGTTTGGGGTCGTTGTCTTGTTGAGGTATCCAGCCGTGGTGCAACTTCAGGTTTGTCACTGATTCTAGAACAGTGTTCGCAAGAATCTGCTGATACTGACTGGAATCTATGCGACCTTCAACTTTAACAAGATTGCCAGTACCTGCACTGGCCACACAGCCCCACAGCATGATGGAACCATCACCAAATTTTACTGTGGGTAGCAAGTGTTTGTCTTGGAATGCTGTGTTCTTCTTCCGCCATGCATATACCGCCCGTTGTTATGTCCAAATAACTCAATTTCAGTCCACAGAACCTTATTCCAAAATGAAGCTGACTTGTCCAAATGTGGTGTAGCATACCTCAAGCGACTCTGTTTGTGGCATGTGCGCAGAAAAGGCTTCTGCCGCATTACTCTCCCATACTCTCCCATCTCCTTGTGCAAAGTGGGCTGAATAGTTGAACGATGTGCAGTGACACCATCTGGGGCAAGATCATGTTGTAGTTCTTTGGAGCTGGTCTGTGGGATGACTTTGACTGTTCTCACCATTCTTTGCCTCTGCTTATCTGAGACTTTTCTTGGCCTGCCACTCCGGACCTTAACTAGAACTGTGCCTGTGGCTTCCATTTCCTCACTATGTTCCTCACAGTGGAAACTGATAGCTGAAATCTCTCAGCTAGCTTTTTGTATTCTTCCCCTAAACCATGATGTTGAACAATCCGAACAACCAATGATTTGTAAAGGAAAATCTTGAAAATGATCAGGGGTGCCCAAACCTTTGCATACGACTGTAAATGTCACCTCCATGCGGTATGGTAGGCATTGTGATTTAAAAGCCGAAGTTAAGTTTTAGAGGAGAGGGGGCGCTCTTGACTTCAACAGTTTGCACCTTTGGTTGTCCGCGCCAAACCTTTTTAATCGATTACTGGATTCGTCCACAGATGCATAACATTTTCCCATGGTTGATCGAGCACCTTCCGGGTCGTCAGCACAAGGCCTTTGGCCAAATGGACGTGATCAGATCTTTCATCAAGGAGAAGATCCAACAGCACCAGGACACCCTGGATCCCGGTGTGCCTCGAGATTACATCGATTGCTTTCTCAACCGCATTGAACAGGTCGGAAAAATAAAAGTCAGTCTTTGGGGATATAGCGCCACAGTTTTTCTACTGAGTTTATTTTTGTATGGTCAGGGTCGTAAGCGAGTCGTAAGCCAGGAAAGGAGAGTAGACGTGGTCGGGGACAAAAAGAGGTCAAAAGCCGGGACGGGAGAGTAGACGTGGTCAGGATCAAAAACGGGTCGAAGCCGGTAGACAGACGGGAACAAAAAAACAGGTGGGAGTCAGGGTCGAAAAACGTTTGTCGCAAAGTTCAAATTATATGGGTTTTAAATTGCTGTTGATGTCGTATAGTGGGGGAAATCCAGTAAAGAGGGGCCAAAATATTATCTCATTCGACACGGTAAAGTGAAAATGTGTCAGGACCAGAACAAAGACAGGACCCACTTGCGTGCGTTTCTCATAATTTTATTAGGAGGAAGGGAAAGGGTATTATACACGATCCGTAGATCGTTGATCGTGGGGATCAGGTTACTCAGACGAGAAAGAGGTATTTCCGTGGCGAGCGAAGGCAGTGTCGAGAGCGGGGAAAAACAGATCGATGGCCGGGACGGGGGAGCAAAAACGTAGTCAAGTTCAGAAAAGGGGCCGGAGCTGGGAATCAAACAGGAATCAGGACAGGAGAGAGTCAGGGTTGAAAAGGCTTGCCTAGCGTGAGCTGAGGTTCGCAGACGGACTGGCAACGGGTGACCGGAAGACGGGGGTTTAAAAAGAGACAAGCAGCCAATCAGCGTCCGAGGCAGTTGGCGCCAAAGGAGCAGACTCAGGTGCCTCGCGTCAGTAATCATGACAAAATGCTGTAAGGCAGGGATGCTATATCCCTGGGGGCTACTCTATTGTGATGGTACTCTGTCAATTCTCCATGGAGAATGGATGCCCATAAGACCCTTGCAGGGTTCGGTATATCCAAAAGGTGGACTGACTCAAAAGATCCACTTGACTGCATTTGTGCCCTCAGGAGAAGACCAACGAGTCCACAGAGTTCTTCTATGAGAACCTGGAGTCAACGGTCATGAATCTCTTCTTGGCGGGGACCGAAACCAGCAGCTCCACCATCCGATATGCCCTTAGCGTGCTTATCAAGCATCCCGAAATTCAAGGTCAAAGCTCCCTTGATTAAGACTCCAGATCCTAAAGCTTCTTCAGTTCTGAAGAACTTCTTCTCTGGGGTTCCTTTGCACAGAGAGGATGCAGCAGGAGATCGACGCAGTCATCGGACGTGAGCGCAACGTCAACATGGACGACAGGAAGTCCCTGCCCTTCACCGATGCTGTGATTCACGAGGTGCAGCGCTTCCTGGACATCGTCCCCTTCAGTCTGCCGCACTGCGCTCTCTGGGATGTCTCGTTCCGAGGTTACACCATTCCCAAGGTACTCTTTGAGTTTTTAGTGGGAACCGTTCACGTACCGGTTTCGGAGCAGACCTTATTGCCTCGAAATATAGAAACAAGATACAAAGAGATCTTGGCGGGGGAGAAGCCGTTTATTTCGCTCGTCAGAGTTTAAAACAGAGTTCTCATTCGTCTAAGAGACAATCACCTTTCTTATACCCTCAGACAACATCTCATGTTACTTAGCTCATCCCCTTGCGATGACGCACTTGTTTTTTTCTCAGTGTGCATGCTTTCCGGGAATTGACAATGTTTTTCAGAATGTTTTTGTCCTCTTTCGATTCTCCAAAGTTACATAATTTCCAAGAAACTCGTTTGGGTCGGCCTGACACATCCAAATTCCTGACTAGACCGCTTGTTCCACGCCAAGCAGAATGTTAATAATAAACCTCGCTGACATTTAAACTCGGGAGAAACAAGCCTGGAATTTCCTGGAAGCTCCAACTCCATTAAACCACAACACTGGCCAGGTTCTTGTTATTTGAACGTGGGTTTTCGACAGGACACCGTCATCATACCGATGCTTCACTCTGTGCTGAAAGACGAGACCCAGTGGGCAGAGGCTCAGTCTTTCAACCCTCAGAACTTCCTGGACTCGGACAGCAACTTCAAGAAGAACCCGGCGTTTATGCCTTTTGGAACAGGTATGTTGGGTTGTACTTAATGGCTTCATAGTCTCCTCTCAGAGCCGTCAACAATAGATCTTAAAACCGCTCCCTAGTATTCTGGACTGGAAGGTTCAGTCCAGGGACCTAAACCATCAACGGCTGTGATGCAATTACACAACTATTGGAGTATTATGAGTGACTTTAGTAAGAAATATAGATATACGGTGGCTTGCGAAACTATTTGGCCCCATTGTGACCTTTTGCCACATTTCAGACTTCAAACGTAGAGATATAAAACTGTAATTTCTTGTGAAGAATCAAAAATAAGTGGGACATAATTATGAAGTTGAACACACTTTATTGGATATTTTACACTTTTTTAACAAATAAAAAATGAAAAATTGGGTGTGCAAAATGATTCAGCCCCATTGAGGGAATACTTTTGCTGTGATTACAGCAGCAAGCTGCCTCGGGTATGTCTCTATCAGTTTTGCACAACGAAAATGTTTTATTTTTGCCCATTCCTCCTTGCAAAACAGCTCAAGCACAGTGAGGTTGGATGGAAAGCAGCAGTTTTCAGTTCTTTCCACAGATTCTCAATTGGATTGAGGTATGGACTTTGACTTGGCCATTTTAACACCTTGATTTGTTTTTTTGTGAACCATTCCATTGTAGCTTTTGCTTTATGTTTTGGATCATTGTCTCGTTGGAAGACACATCTCCGTCCCAGTCTCAAGTCTTTTGCGGACTCCGTTAGGTTTCCTTCCAGAATGGTCCTGTATTTGGCGCCATCCATCTTCCCATCAATTTGAACCATCTTCCCTGTCTCTGCTGAAGAAAAGCAGGCGCAAACCATGATGCTGCCACCACCATGTTTGACTGTGGGGATGGTGGGTTGAGGGTGATGAGCTGTGCTGCTTTTACGCCAAACATTACATCTTGCTCTGTTGCCAAAAAGTTCGATTTTGGTCTCATCTGACCAGAGCTTCTTCTTCCACGTTTTTGGTGTGTCTCCCAGGTGTCTTGTAGCAAACTTTAAACCATACTTTTTATGGATATCTTGAAGAAATGGCTCCCTTCTTGCCACTCTTCCATACAGGCCAGATTTGTGCAGTCTACGACTGATTGTTGTCCAATGGACAGATTCTTCCACCTCAGCTGTAGACCTCTGCAGTTCATCCAGAGTGATCATGGGCCTCTTGGCTGCATCTCTGATCAGTTTTCTCCTTGCATGTGCCGATTTTGGTGGATTTGCAGTGGTCCGATAGTCCTTCCATTTCAATACTATTGCTTGCACAGTGCTCCTTGGGATGTTTAAAGCTTGGGAAATCTTTTTGTATCCAAATCCAGCTTTAAACTTCTCCACAATAGTTTCTCAGACCTGCCTGGTGTGTTCCTCGTTCTTCGTGATGCTCTCTGCACTTTAAACAGACCTCTGAGACTATCACAGTGCAGGTGCATTTATATAGAGACTTGATCTCACACAGATGGATTCCATTTATCATCGTTAGTCAGTTTGATCTACATATAATCATCCAGAGATCCTCACTGAACCTCTGGACAGAGTTTGCTGCACTTTGTTAAAAAAAACTGAAAATATTCAATGATTGTGTCCCATTTATTGTTGATGCTTCAGAAGAAATTACAATGTTCTCCCTAGGTGTGAATGAGTGTGTGAGTTGTCTGTCTCTGTGTGGCCTTAACTGTCTGGCAACCGGTTCAGGGTGTTCCCTGCCCACTGCCCCAAAATGCCTCGGATGGGCTCCAGCAGCCCCGCGACCCTACTGAGGATAAGCGGTGCAGATGATAATAATGGATGGACAACGGTAATCATTCATTTATATCTAATGGCAGTAAAAGACCCCCACACTTCACCCTTTAGCAGCCTCATGGTGTCCTCAGCTAGGTAGGCTGCTTTACATCACATTAAGGGCCCAATGCCCAATTGGTCGTGAATATGGTCGTGAATATATGGGACATGTTCAATTGGAATTGTTCATCTTGTTGTAATAAAAAAACAAAAAAAACAGTGTGAGCGTACTATGCAATTTTTCGATTATAAATTGCATTTTCGTGTACCCAGGAAAAAGAGCCTGCGTCGGCGAGTCTTTGGCCCGCATGGAACTCTTCATGTTCCTGGTGACACTGGTGCAACATTTCAGCTTCAGCTGCCCCGGGGGTCCGGGCAGTGTGGACCTGACCCCGGAGTACAGCAGCTTCGCTAACACACCGCGACGACACCGGATCATTGCTGCGCCCCGCTAGCGCCCCATCAGCCAATCGGAGGGTTTGCCTTGAACCGGCACGTGTTTGCTAATGCTACAGCTATATCCAGGGCCGTTGCTAGCCATTTGGGTGTGCCCTAAGCACAAATGCTTTATGACAATCTGCCCAACTATCATCCACTCTCTGAGTTTGATGGCTTTGTTTTAAAAAATGCGATTATCAAACTGTTTAGTCCTTTTTTTAAAATTTGTGGAGTAAATAAGTCCAACAAATAAACGACTTCCACTTTTTTGTTTCAAATAACTCTGGAATGGATGGAACAACTGTGTTCTCTTTTGTGCAGTTCCCTGTCGTACTAAGTCACCATGTACCGTCATGAAATCTGATAACATAAAGTTTTGAATGTAATTAAAGCATCCAAGGCTATATATTGATAAAATAATGATTTCATCGTACGTTATTATGTCTACTGGAGGAGCATTCCTAAGTACAAAACATCATGCAAATATCTCACTTTTTTGGCTTTCTTAGTTTAGCAACTTCAAACACCGTCATCCGATCCTGGTGGTCTCAGATATCTGGGACCACGCCTACAGAGGCATGATCTGGTCAAGCATTCTTGGTCCATATAAAAAGAGGAGCTGATCGAAAGCTCGTTTTCTCTTTTCACCTACCTGAATAACTCATTGCACGCTGGCCGCATGGTGCGGCCGTGCGGGCCTGCTCTACAGCCTTGAGTTGAGCAAGTGTGCCATACGTTGCAACCATCTGGAGCACAAAACCAAATCTCTCCGCAACAACAAGTAAGAGAACGGTTTTAGATTTAACACTATGTTTGCTGGTTCTTGGGAATGAGCGTTTTTTTTTCTGTCCAAGGGAATCTCCCCAAATCGACTCGCATTATAGCGGGAAATTTTCTTTTTTGTGCTCGTAACTTCCAGGCTTTCAGCAGTCGAAAACTCCCAGGCGCCTTCCCCTCCCCTTTTTTTCTTATTATTAATTCTCCATGTTAATAAATTGTGTGTGTGCTATTTCAATCGGTTGTGTTCATTGATTCAATTTTCTTGGGATTAGTAATTCAGATCAGAACTCAAAAGATTTAAAAAAAATAAATAAACTATTACTCTATCAGTGTGGGAAATTCTAGCATTCTTCAGATAAAAAACGATTTATGGTGGAGCATAAGTGACACCTAGAGGCAAATTCATTTACTGATTGCAGTAAAGAGTAATTCGTTTCAATCCTAACCATTTTCAAAATTAAAGCTAAAATAATCCCTCCACAATTTTCTTGTATTCTGGTGTTTTACTTTGTAATAAAGACTTGACTAAACCACAATCAAACTCAGTTTTGTTTCCGGTGCTCAGTTTGTGTTGCAGGTCAGTAGCCGGGACAGGAGAGCAAAAACGTGGTCGGGGTCGTAAGCCAGGAAAGGAGAGTAAATGTGGTCGGGGACAAAAAGAGGTCAAAGGCCGGGACAGGAGAGTAGACGTGGTCAGGATCAAAAACGGGTCGAAGCCGGGGGACAGACAGGAGCAAAAAACAGGTGGGAAAAACGCTTGCCTAGTATTCACTGAGGTTCACAGACAGACTGACAAAAGGGGACAGACGGAACTGGGATCAAATACTGACCGGGAGCCAATCAGGACCCACGGCAGTTGGCGCCAAAGGAGCGGGCACAGCTGAGTCACATCAACAGACACTTATTGAATAAAATCCACAAAGATTAATACATAATTACATTTATGGGAGGATGAAGTGATTTTTTTTTATTTTTTTTTTCAGAAAAACCTGGAAATATTTCAGTCACTCGGGGTTCAAAATATCACATAACAATTAGGACATTTCAATTTATTTTCAATTTACTGAATAACAATTCGATTCGGGACATTACGATTTATTTTAGCTTTATTGAAAAGGCTTGCAATTTAATCCGATATTTTCCCATTTTGTACTAGTAACAAATACAAACTTTTTTTACATCATAACATTTTATAAAAATGATAACCTTGCAAAAGGACGGAGGAGCGTGCACGTTTTTCTAACAAACTATTGATTTATACAGTGGGACCTCGGTTATCGCGGTTAATGGGGACCAAAACCACCTGCGATAAGTGAAAATCCGCGAAGTAGCGGCGCCCATTAAAAAAAAAAAAACAATAATATTTTTATTTATTTATTTTTTTAATTATTTTTTTTTTTAGACCCGGTTAATGGGGAGCAAAACCACCCGCAAAAAGTGAAAATCTGCGAAGTAGCGACGCCCCTTCCGGAAAAAAAAAAAACACCTGCCCGTATCCTCTTATGTTTTGGGGCTTGTGGCCGATACTAGTGGATGCGCCTATTTATGAGTGGCCTCCGGTGGCGTTTTTTTTTTTTTTTTAATTATTATTTTTTTAGACCCGGTTAATGGGTACCAAAACCACCCGCAAAAAGTGAAAATCTGCGAAGCAGCGACGCCCCTTCAAAAAAAAAATAAAAAAATTTGAAACTATTACAGGCCGCGAAGCTCTGAAACCGCGAACGTCAAAGCGCGAAGTAGCGAGGTCCCACTGTACTCTAGCGAGCATGCCCTCTGCTGGCCAGTAGCGGCACTGACCTCCAATTCTCTTTCCATAGCACTTCCTTTATCTCAATAAAATCACGCGTGTTCAAATGTTATTCTCACGCATTTTTGGAGGGGGTTACAAAACCGAACGTCCAAAAGTGGGCGTTGACGCGCAAGAGCGTTTGTCGATGTTGTTTTTCCACACTTTTGATTTGCTGCACGATTCGTTGTGCAAGAATGCAGGATAAAGGTTCCTTCGGGTTATAGTTTCCTGACCTGATAAAAGATCCACCATCATGGAGCTTGTGTTGTTGTTTTTCTGCGGGGTTTTCCTTTTTCTCTGCTTCCTGAAGACAAATCGGAGCAACTTGTCAGCGTTGAAACTCCCCCCGGGACCTCCTCGTCTTCCTTTCGTTGGAAACCTGCACCAGTTGGACAAGAAAGCGCCTTATAAAACTTTAATCGAGGTGAGCGAACGATTTGATCTACTACTTGTGGGCTTTTCGTACTTTTTGGATCCGTGGGGGTTTTCTTTGGACCCTGGACCCGCTCCGTCGTGGAGAAGAGGGGGCAAAATTTAATTATTACTTGTTTATTTGCATCCATACTAGAACTCTGTCAGGACCAGAACGGAAACAGGACCCAATCGCGTGACGTTCTCACACAAGTCTTTTATTTTACGGGAAATGGGGAGTCATGCACGCAGGGCTGGGTAGGGTTACTTTAACTTGATTACATTCAATGACTTTTGGATGACTCCAATACCAAATATGCTAATAAAAGACAAAATAAACTAAATAGAATACAATTATGACTCACAACACGAGGTAAGCTTTCTCTCCTGGCTTTGATCTCTTTGATCTCCGGCAAAACGAACATAAAATGCGACAGAAACAAAATGAAAATAAATCCAAACAGCTAGCCAACATCATTTTTTGCCGTTCCATGTGTTCCGTTACTCCCCAAGCCTGCACAAAATGTAGTATTTTTTTTCATATTTAGTTTCTTTTGTCTTTTATTAGCATATTTGGTATTGGAGTAATCCAAAAGTCATTGAAAGTAATCCAGTTAAAGTAACCCTACCCAACCCTGCATGCACGATAGGCAGCGGTCTGGCGGGGAAAGACAGAAAGCCAGAGACCGATGAGATCGATTCCAATTGCCCGAGCAGATATCGGACAGATGGGGTCGATACCGGACAGGACGGGACAGACAGGATAGATAATGGATAAGGATATCGATAATAAACAGGACCAACTAGATGGGAACGAAAACTGTAGAAAATAAGAAACAGGACAAAAATAGACGGGAACTAAACTGAAAACCGATATTAAACAGAACAACATAAACGGGAACAATACCGGACAGGAAATACCAACAGGACCGATTTAGAGACCACGTCTTGCGGGGCAGAGGTTCGTTGACGGACTGACAAAGGGCGAGTGAGAGCACTGAGCTTAAAAAGACGGAAAGCCAATCTGTCAATATGCTGGCGTCACACGGGCGGGGCCAATTGGGTGCCATGGCAACCGTGACATTAAGGACATTGGAAAACATGATCTGCATTTAATGACTAGTGGAATAACGCACCAAGTAGTAATGACAGTAGTATCACAAAATTGTATTAATTACGCGTTACAGTACTCTTTACTCTAGGAAATAGGACCGAGTCAAAACCTACATCCTCCGGGGCAGAGGTTTGGAGACTGACTGACAAAGAAAGAACGAGAGCACTGAGCTTAAATAGACGGAAAGCCAATCTGTTAATGAGCCGCAGCTGCCTCCACACGGGCGGGGCCAATTGGGCGCCATGGCAACCGTGACAGAACTCATTCCATGTTCTATTCCAGGGATGGAAAACTTTGGAGTCGGGGGCCGCATCGGGTTCAAAAGTTTGGGGCTGATTATGGAAAAAAAATCCAATTTTTTTATCTGACAATAAATATACATGCAGACATTTACGTGGTATAGTTCTTTTGAACTAGATTATTTATCAAATTGGTTTTGAAACTTTCACAATTAAAGCAAATTAATATATAAGGTCCCTTTTTTAAGCAATTCATTTGATATTGAGATTAAAAGTATCTTTTAGTTTGATGTAGTCGGATTTTTGTTGAATAACAGTAGTTTTTTTTAAGCGTTACTCTAGTTTTATTTTTGTAGTAATCCTGCAGTAGTTTTTTCATAGAAGTAAATTCTTAGTATTACTGAAGTATTCTTGTTGTATTATGATAGTAGTTTTTGGCGCCAACTGCCTCGGACTCTGATTAGCTCCCTGTCCCTATTTGAACCCACTCCTTTCTGTCACCTGTTGTCAGTCCGTCTGCGAACCTCAGTTTACACTAGGCAAGCCTTTTTCGGCCCCGACTCCCACCTGTTTTTGCTCCCGTCTGTCCCCCGGCTTCGACCCGTTTTTGATCCTGACCACGTCTACTCTCCCGTCCCGGCTTTCGACCTCTTTTGGTCCCCGACCACGTCTACTCTCCTTTCCTGGCTTACGACTCGCTTCCGACCCCGACCACGTTTTTGCTCTCCTGTCCCGGCTACTGACCCGTTTTTTTTCGTTCCCGACACCCCCATCGCTCATCACGGAAGATCCATTTAAGCATTCAGAGCGACCTGTTTCCAGCGTCCAGAGATCACCGGATCGTGGGCACAACCCTTTCTCGTTCTTCCAATAAAACTTGTGAGAAACGCAACGCAAGTGGGTCCTGTCTCTGTTCTGGTCCTGACAGTTTTTTTGTTGCATGTCTGTAGTATTTTTGTAGTATTACAGTAATTGCATTTTTTTGGTGTTTTTGTAGAAATACTCAATAATTGTTTTTCATATTTTTGCACTACTGTATTTCTGTTGTATTTTGTAGTACTTTCATAGTAAATTGATTGAGTAACTATGACTGTAGTTTTGTTTTTGTAATATTTTTGTCATATTTCCATATTAAAGTTTTGTAGTATCACTCTAGTTGTATTTTTGCAGTATTTCAGTTGTAATACTTCTGTCGTAGTATTTCTGTAGTAATATTTGTTTTGTATTATAGTAGTATGACATGGTATTTTTGTAGTATTTCTATAAACATATTTTTGATGTATTTCCAAAGCAGTATTTGAGAAATATTTTTGTAATGTTTTTGAGGTATTCTCATAGTTGGTTTTTTTTGTCAAGAACCGGAACAGGATCAGGACCCAAACGCGTGACGTTTCTCACCCAAGCCTTTTATTTTACGGGAAATGGGGAGTCATGCACGTTAGGCAGCGGTCTGGCGTGGAAAGACAGGAAGCCAGAGACCGACGAGATCGATTCTAATTGCCCGAGCAGGTATCGGACGGATGGGATCGGTACCGGGCAGCACGGGACAGACAGGATTGATAATGAAACAGGATATCAAAATTAAGCAGGACAAACTAGACGGTAACAAAAACTGCATAAAATAATAAACAGGACAATAATAGATGGTAACGAAACTGGAAACCGATATTAAACAGGACAAAATAAACGGAAACAATACCGGACAGGAAATACCAACATGCAACAGGACCGAGTCAGAAACCACGTCTTGATTGTTGACGGACCGACAAACGGAGAGTGAGAACACTGTTCTTAAGTAGAAGGAAAGCGGCGAGACATCAGAAATGTCCTCTTCGCCATCAATTGGCATTTGGACTGTATTTGAAACAGTCCTTTTCTTACTTCCATCATTTTCATCCTACGATTAAAGAAATCCACAACCACGCGCGTGATATCACTCTGTCCCTCCAGCGTAATGCGCTCTGTGTCCGCAACACCGACGAAAAAAGTAAGAAAAAAGCAGATAAGCGTGGTGAAAAAAATGATACAAAGGCTCTTTGAACTCAGTTGTGCATTTTTAACATGGAGAAAATTTGATTTTTTAACTTTTAAAGAACGGCGCAAATGAAGCAGGCTTCTCTCCTATTTAAGCTCAGTGATCTCACTCACCCCTTGTCAGTCCGTCAACAAACCTCTGCACCCGCAAGACTTGTGTTTTGACTCTGTCCGGTATCCTGCTTGTGTATCCTGTTCGGAATCTATCCCGTCTGTCTCGTCCTGTCTGATATCCGACTCCAGTCTCCGGTATCGGGTATCGATCTTGTCTGTCCCGTCCTTCCTGTCTGGTATCAATCCCGTCTGTCCGGTATCCTGCTTGGAATCGATCCCGTCTGTCTCGTCCTGTCTGATATCCGACTCCAGTCTCCGGTATCGGGTATCGATCTTGTCTGTCCCGTCCTTCCTGTCTGGTATCAATCCCGTCTGTCCGGTATCCTGCTTGTGTATCCTGTTCGGAATCGATCCCGTCTGTCTCGTCCTGTCTGATATCCGACTCCAGTCTCCGGTATCGATCTTGTCTGTCCCGTCCTTCCTGTCTGGTATCAATCCCGTCTGTCCGGTATCCTGCTTGTGTATCCTGTTCGGAATCGATCCCGTCTGTCTCGTCCTGTCTGATATCCGACTCCAGTCTCCGGTATCGATCTTGTCTGTCCCGTCCTTCCTGTCTGGTATCAATCCCGTCCGTCCGGTATCCGCTTGTGTATCCGGTCTCAAGCTCGTCGGCCTCTGTCTTCCTGTAAAAAAATGACACAAAGGCTCTTTGAACTCAGTTGTGCATTTTTAACATGGAGAAAATATTTAATTTCTAAAGTTTTGAAGAACACCTCAAACGAAGCAGCCTGCATTAAAAAAATATATATTTCACTTACTGTGTTTACAGTGAATGAATGAATGAAAACTTTATTCGAACATTAAAATAAAAACAGAACAAAAACAACAACACAACAACAAAATAATATTACATAATATGTTCAAAAAGGGGTAGTAAGAAGCATATGCTTATATTTCCTACCCCTTCATCTTCCCTATTAAATAATAATAATAATAATAATAATTTCCTTTGTATTGTCATTCTTTGTAACAATGTACACAGAACGAAATGTCGATACACCTGACCCGTTGTAGCGAGCCGATGCAGCCGCAGCCAACAGAGGGCGCCGCCATTTTGATATAACAACAATAGTAATAATATTAATAATAACAGTTACCATAGCAACAATAACACAAATTTAACCATAGTCTAGAACAGGGGTGTCAAACTCATTTTAACTCGGGGGCCACACGATAGAACACACATTCTGTCGGGGGCCGGACGAGTAGATCAAAGAGAAAGAAAAAGATATAAAGAAATAAAAGAAAGAGAGAAAGAAAAGGAGAGAGGGCAGGACAAAGAAAGAAAAAGAGAGAGAGGGAGAGAGCGTGAAAAGAGATAAAGTCGTGAGAGAGGAAGAAAGAAATCCAAAGAGAAATAGAAAGACAGAAGGAGAGAAAAGAAAGCGCAAAGGGTATTAAGAGAGAAAGAGAAAAGGAAAAAAGGAAGTTAGAGCAAAAGAGGTTAAAAGACACAGAGAAAGAGACAATGAGCAACAAAGGAAAAGAAAAAGAGAGATGCAGAGAGAGAGAGAGAGAGAGAGAGGGAGAAAAGGGGTGGAAGAGAGAGAGAGAGAGTAGGAGAAAAGGGGTGGAAGAGAGAGAGAGCGAGAGAGAGAGAATACAAGTAGTGTCTTTGTTCGAGGCACCTGGCTTTGGCAACATCAAGTTGCAATATTTCAACCTGCAGCTTGTTTTTCTCTTGCGCTTCTCTGAGTGTTGTCTCGCGGGCCGGATTCAATCCCTTAGCGGGCCTGATCTGGCCCGCGGGCCGCCTGTTTGACACCTGTGGTCTAGAATCTAGACGCACTATTCCCAATCTCCCGCTTCACTCATACCCCATTTTCTTCATCTCTGTATTCCGCCAGTAATGTTTTTTCGTATTTAAATTTGAACACGTGAATAGTTGGACATTGTTTGATCCCGTCTTGTAAATTGTTTGACTCCACACACAGACACGCACATACTTTTCCTGGTGGGTCTCACTTCAATGTCTTTGGCATGTCTGAACAGGTCTGCGTACTTGTGTTGTATCCACAGTTGAGTAAGCGCTACGGGCCAGTCTTGACTGTACATCTGGGATGGCGGAGAGCCGTGGTCTTGGTGGGTTTCGACACGGTCAAGGAAGCGCTCGTGGACCAGGCGGACGATTTTACCGGAAGGGGACCGGTTCCCTTCATCATGCGGGCAACCAGAGGCTACGGTACATACTCACCAACACGACCGCTTTATGTGTTAGACCACATGTGTCAAACAGGCGGCCCGCGGGCCAGATCAGGCCCGCCTAAGGGATTGAATCCGGCCCGCGAGACAAGACTCAGAGAAGCGCAAGAGAAAAACAAGCTGCAGGTTGAAATATGTCAACTTGATGTTGCCAAAGCCATGTGCCTCTCACAAAGACACTGTACTTGTATTTATTTCTCTCTCACTGTATCTCTCTTTCTTTTCCACCCCTTTTCTCCCACTCAGTCTCTGTCTCTTTCACTCTCTGTCTCTCTTTTTCTCTTCCTTTGTTGCTCTTTGTCTCTTTCTCTCTTTGTGTCTTTTAATCTCTTTTGCTCTAACCTCCTTTTTTCCTTTTCTCTTTCTCTCTTCGTACCCTTTGCGCTTTCTTTTCTCTATTCTCTCCTTCTGTCTTTCTATTTCTCTTTGGATTTCTTTCTTCCTCTCCCTTTCTTTTCCCCCGGTTTCACAACTTTTTATCTTTTGTTTCTCATGCTCTCTCCCCCTCTCTTTTTCTTTCTTTCTTTTCTTTGTTCTCTCTCGTTTTCCCTCCCTCTTTCTCTTATTTATCTCTTTTTCTTTGTCTTTAATATACTAGTCCGGCCCCCGACAGAATATTTGTTCTATCGTGTGGCCCCCCAGTTCAAATGAGTTTGACACCCCTGTGTTAGACTATGTGTGTCAAACCTACTTTTGTCGTACAAAGTAGGTTTATGATGCATTTTAAGACGTACAAGAAAATCTGTACGGAAAAACGCAAATTTGTCAATGATGGGTGCCATCCGGTATACACGGACTATCACCAAACGGCAAATCAATCAAGTCAAACGAGTTCGCCGCGGTAGCCTCTATCTCGGTATCGTTTTTTTCGTTGCAAACGCAGCGAGCGGTTTGATGCTACTGTGCGTATGCGTCTGCCGCCTGGGGATTTCCCATCATGCATCATTCAATACGCACCAAAGGGAATGGTGCCCCTACCACCCTATGGGTTAAGGCAGGGGTCGGGAACCTATGGCTCGCGAGCCATATATGGCTCTTTCTATGAGTACCTATGGCTCAGAGACCAATTTGATTGCATGCAAAATTTCTCCATCTTGTTCAAAACCGGGTATGTCTATGCTATTCAGGTACACGTAAAGCCCAACCAAAGCTAAATGCAAAGGAAACACTTCGCAGTATATATAGGGCACGTTTTTCACTACAATTTACAGTCAAGGTGTCACACAAAAAAAGGGGAAAAAAAACTCGTTTTGGCTGTACAACGCTAAAGAATCCTTTATTTAAAAGTTCACTATACAATCTGTGTTCAGTGTTCAGATACTTTATGATGAATCCACAGAACTGTAAATACGCCAAAACACCGGAAGAGAACTTAGTCATTTGATTGGGTGAGTGGGAGGGATGGGTGGAGCTATGCAAAAAGTACAAGCATTCCCTCCCATCTCTCGCCAAAGGTAAGCACATAAGGCTCCCTATTCTTAGAATGTTGTGACGTTTTTACAAAATAAATGCTTGCATCTGGTTTTGAAACCAATATGTATGAAAAAAAGGGTCAAAAGGAGTTTAACCGATCTTGAGTCATTGCAAGAAAGAGACAAGTTTAAAGTGGTCTGTTTGTTGAATTTGGGACAGGGGCTCTGGCATTATTCTCTTTTCATCATTTTTATCAAATCATCAAAAATAAATGTGCTGAAGACTAAGCTTTTGTCTGGGGCGCGGGTTTAGCAATTTAGTAAATTTGTCTCATAATATATGGTGTGGCTCTTTCCCAAAATAAAATTAATATTTTTTTGCTTTTATGGCTCTTTGAGTCAAAAAGGTTCCCGACCCCTGGGTTAAGGGATCCAACCAACCAATTGTCAGTGGAGCAGAAAATGGTGAAAGTAAGAAAAGGCCTGCTTGTAGTCAAATCCAAACACATACCTGTGGCGCTCCAGGGCTCCATGCTCTTACAAACTGGTATTTTCCCTTACAAAATACAAAATAATCTTACACCATACTTTTTTTCAAACGTGTTTATTTATGTAGTTTAACATGTTGTATTGTACACGTGTTTCGTTATATCATAAATATTGTTAATTAACATTTTGTTGTGAGATCCTGAGTTGCTCGACATGAATGAGGTTTAGTATAAAAGGAGAAAATACAAGCAAATATAATTAAGTAGATTTTCTTATTCAAATTGTGAATTCATTTTCGGCATTAAATTATTGTTGGTAATATACTGATTAAAGGGATCACCACAAACCTGTCGTTTTTCATTTTCTCCTTTTATACTTCCTTTTTTTCTTAACTTCTTTGTACAACATCATATTTTGTAATATAATGCATCAAAGCAAGTGAGCTGTTTGAGAGCCGGCTCTCTTTAATGAGTTGAGCTGAAAAAGCCAGTTCTCTAAAAAGAGACGGACTTCCTTTCACTACCCAACTACCGTAATGATGCATGATGGGAAATCCCTAGGCGGCAGACAGTAGCATCAAACCGGAAAAAAACAATACCGAGTTAGAGGCTACTGCGGCGAACTCGTTTGACTTGATTGATTTGCCTTTTCGTTTACCCAGATCGGCGAGAGACCAAAACAACAATGGCGGGTCTGCCTGACGAAAAGTTTGGAGTGCGGTAAATCTTTGTTTAAAAAAAAAGTAATCGGGTAATAATGATGGTACCCATAATTGACAAATTTTTGTTTTTCCGTATAGATTTTCTTGTACGTCGTACACGTCTTAAAATGCATAACAACGGTTCTTTGTACGGCAGAAACGTTCAGGTTGACAGGTATCCAAACGCCAACCCAAAACCCTTAAAAAAAAAAAAAAAAAAGAGTTTATTCAAGCGCGCCTCATAAAAGCATGTACTTGTACGCAAATCACGCGTTACTCCTGGCTTAAATTCACGACGGCAGCCTTAAGTTTTCCATTCCAGCACCGTACCTTTAACATCTCATCTCATCTCATCTCATTAGCCACACCGCTTATCCTCAGTAGGGTCACGGGGGTGCTGGAGCCTATCCCAGCAATCATCGAGCAGTGGGCAGGGGACACCCTGAACTGGTTGCCAGCCAATCGCAGGGCACACAGGGACAGACAACTCACTCGCACATTCACACCTAGGGACAATTTGGACCGGCCAATTCACCTGACATGCATGTTTTTGGAGTGTGGGAGGAAACCGGAGTGCCCGGAAGAAACCCATGCAAGCACGGGGAGAACATACAAACTCCGCACAGGAAGTCTGGAGCTGGATTTGAACCCTCGCAAGAGGTTCCCAAGACATGAACTGTGCCGCACATGCGCTAACCACCGCGCCGCCGTGCTGCCCTACCTTTAACATACCATGTGGAAATAATTCTCCACAACACGTTCCCTCGAAGGTTTGGCCATCAGCAACGGCGAGCGCTGGCGGCAGCTTCGGCGTTTCACCCTCATGACCTTGCGGGATTTCGGGATGGGCCGCAAAGGGATGGAGGAGTGGATCCAGGAGGAGAGCAAACATCTACTGGCACGCTTTCACAAAACCAAAGGTGTGGAGCCTCTACTACTTACTTAATTTTGGATTTTATGCTCTGTTTGAGTCCAGTTTTGGTTGAACTTGTGCGTTGGTTCACCTCATCCTGGTTTTTGTCATGATTGCCCTCACCTGTGCCCGCTCGTTTGGCGCCAGCTGCTGCTCGTTGCCTGCTGTGCTCTCATTCACTCCTGATCGGTCTGTCAACGAACCTCTGCACTTGAAAGGCAAGCATTTTGACTCTATCCGGTATCCTGCTCGTGTATCCATTATCCGGTATCGCGCCCGTCTGTACCGTCCTGTCCGGCATCTTGCCCGTGTATCCTGTATCGATCCAGTCTGTCCCGTCCTGTCCGGTATCTTGCATCCTGTATCTGTTATTGATCCCATCTGTCCCGTCCTGTCCGGTATCTTGCTCATGTATCCAGTATCGATCCAGTCTGTCCCGTCCTGTCTGGTATCTTACTTGTGTATCCGGTATTGATCCCGTCTGTCCCGTCCTGTCCAGTATCTTGCCCGTGTATCCTGTATCTGGTATCGATCCAGTCTGTCCCGTCCTGTCCAGTATGTTGCTCGTGTATCCTGTATCCGGTATTGATCCAGTCTGTCCCGTCCTGTATCTTGCTCGTGAATCCTGTATCCGGTATCAATCCCGTCTGTCCCATTCTGTCCGGTATCTTGCTCATGTATCCAGTATCAATCCCGTCTGTCCCGTCCTGTCCGGTATCTTACTCGTGCATCCTGTATCGATTCCATCTGTCCCATCCTGTCCGGTATCTTGCTCGTGTATCTGGTATCGATCCCGTCTGTCCCATCCTGGCCGGTATCTTGCTCGTGTATCCAGTATCGATCCCGTCTGTCCCGTCCTGTCCGGTATCTTGCTTGTGCATCCTGTATCCGGTGACGAACCCATCCATCCTGTCTTCTCCGGTATCTTGCTCATGTATCAGGTCTCGATCCATTCTATCCCGTCCTGTCCGGTCTCTTGCTCGTGTATACGGTATCGATCCCGTCTGTCCCGTCCTGTCCGGTATCCTGTATCTGGTATTGATCCCGTCTGTCCCATCCTGTCCGGTATCTTGCTCGTGTATCCAGTATCGATCCCGTCTGTCCCGTCCTGTCCGGTATCTTGCTTGTGCATCCTGTATCCGGTGTCGATCCCATCCATCCTGTCTTCTCCGGTATCTTGCTCATGTATCCGGTATCGATCCAGTCTATCCCGTCCTGTCCGGTCTCTTGCTCATGTATACGGTATCGATCCGGTCTGTCCCGTCCTGTCCGGTATCCTGTATCTGGTATTGATCCCGTCTGTCCCATCCTGTCCGGTATCTTGCTCGTGTATCTGGTATCGATCCCGTCTGTCCCATCCTGGCCGGTATCTTGCTCGTGTATCCAGTATCGATCCCGTCTGTCCCGTCCTGTCCGGTATCTTGCTTGTGCATCCTGTATCCGGTGTCGATCCCATCCATCCTGTCTTCTCCGGTATCTTGCTCATGTATCCGGTATCGATCCAGACTATCCCGTCCTGTCCGGTCTCTTGCTCGTGTATACGGTATCGATCCGGTCCGTCCTGTCTGGTATCCTGTATCTGGTATCGATCCCGTCTGTTTCGTCCTGTCCAGTGTCAGTCTCGTCTGCCACTGGTTTCCTGTTTTCCCACGCCTGACTTCTCTGCCCCATTTCTTTTGCCCAGTGATCGCCGAATCGCTGGCGTTTGTGTTCCCGCGCATAACTGCCCCGCTTCCGTAGAATAAAGCTTGGTGAGAAAATGTTACGCGTTTGGGTCCACCGTCTGTTCGGGTTCTGACAGTTTTTAGATGGTCTCGAACCTTTTTCAAGCTGAGAGCAACTTTTTGTTACTAATTAGCGCAAAGGGTACCCAATTTGATGTGAATTTCTAAAATAGCAACTTAGCAACTTAGCTCGATGGCCTGATAAATAGCTAAAAAGATAGCTTAATAGTTAGCTAAAAAGGTAAACATGTAAAGGGGCAAGATAGCTAGCTAAGAGAGTAAAAAGCCAACTAAATAGCCATGGGAAATGGGGCAGTCATGCACGTTAGGCAGCAGTCTGGCGTGGAATGACACGAAGCCAGAGGCCGACGAGTTCAATACCAATTGCCCTAACAGATATCGGACAGATGGGGTTTATACCGGACAGGATTGATATCAAAACAGGATATCGAAATTAAACAGGACAAACTAGACGCGAACGAAACTGGAGATTAATAATAAACAGGACAAAAATAGATACCGGGCAGGAAACCGGACAGAGTCAAAACCCACGTCTTGCGGGGCAGAGGTTCATTGACGGACTGACAAAGGAAGAGTGAGAGCACTGAGCTTAAATAGAAAGGAAGCCAATCTGTCAACAAGCCGCAGTTGGCGCCACACGGGCGGGGCCAATTGGGCGCCATGGCAACCGTGACATAAAGCCCTTAATAATAGAATGAAAGTACCTCAGCGCTCTTTTTACGAGCTTTTTCGTTTTTTTTTTCAGCCGTTCCTTTCGATCCCAGCTACTTCCTGAGCTGCAGCGTGTCCAACGTGATCTGCTGCCTGGTTTTTGGTCAGCGCTTCACCTACGACGACCAGCACTTCCTGCACCTTCTGCAGATCCTCGCCGAGACCATCAGATTCGGCAGCAGCCCCTGGGGGCAGGTGAAGAGACCTTATCTGAATTTGCAAGCTACAACTTCATTCATCCATCCATTATCTGCACCGCTTATCCTCAGTAGGGTCGCGGGGGTGCTGGAGCCCATCCTAGCTATCTTCAGGTAGTGGGCAGGGGACACCCTGAACCGGTTGCCAGTCAGTCGCAGGGCACACAGGGACAGACAACTCATTCACACCTAGGGACAATTTGGACCGGCCAATTAAACTGACATGATGTTTTTGGGTATGTACCTGGAGGAAACCCACGCAAACACGGGGAGAACATGCAAACTCCACACAGGAAGGTTCGATCTCATGACCTCAGAACTGTGCCGCACACGCGCTAACCACTGTGCAGCAGTGCTGCCCCACATTGATACCAAGATAGTTAAATCCAGATTAAGCTGACTCAAAAGGTAAATCAGATGTCAAAACCAGAACAGAGGCAGGACCCACTTGCGTTGCATTTCTCACGAGTTTTAATAGAAGAAAAAGAAAGAGCTGCGCTCACGATCTGGTGTTCGCTGGACGCGGGAAGCAAGTCGCTCTGGTACTTGGATTGTGCTCCGAACGCAGAAGTGGATCTTCCGTGGGGAGCAATGGCGGTGTCAGGGACGAAAACGGGTAGGTAGCCGGGACAAGAGACTAAAAACGTGGTCGGAGTCGTAAGCTAGAAAAGGAGAGAAGACGTAGTCGGGGACAAAAGGAGGTCGGAAGCCGGGACGGGAGAGCAGACGTGGTCGGGATCAATACGGTTCATAGCCGGAGACAAACGGGAGCAAAAACAGGACAGGCAATGGTCAGGGTCGAAAAAAGGCTTGCCTTGTAAAAACAGAGGTTCGCAGACAGACTGACAAAAGAGGACAGACAGGACTGGGTTCAAATAGTGACAGGGAGCCAATCAGAACCTGCGGCAGTTGGCGCCAAATGAGCGGGCACAGCTGAGTCACATCAGTAATCATGACACTATCACCGGTTGCTCAGCAGAATGTTTAGAATACATTATTGTCATGGTTGCCATGGCGCCCAATTGGCCCCGCCTGTGTGGCACCAGCTGCGGCTCTTTGACAGATTGGCTTTCTGCCTATTTAAGCTCAGTGCTTTCATTTTTTCCTTCGTCAGTCCGTCAACAAACTTCTGCATCCGCAGTACGTGGGTTTTGACTCGGTCCTGTTCCTGTTGGCATTTCCTGTCCGGTATTGTTCCTGTTTAATTTCGGTTTCCAGTTTTATTTTCGTCTATTTTTGTCCTGTTTATTATTTTCTCCAGTTTTCATTCCCGTTAAGTTTGTCCTGTTTATTTTCGATATCCTGATTCATCATCTATCCTGCCTGTCCGACCTGTCCGGTATCAACCCCATCTGTCCGGTATCCACTCAGGCTATTGGTATCGATCTCGTGGGCCTCTGGCTCAATCATTTCACGTCAGACTGCTGCCTAACGTGCACGACTCCCCATTTCCTGTAAAATAAAAGGCTGTGTGAGTAACGTCACGCGTTTGGGTCCTGATCCTGTTCCGGTTCATGACAATTATATTTAACAGTGTATATGTGTGTAGAAAAACAGATTTATGAAGCCATTTTGGTCCTTGTTCGCTTCAACTCTGTTTGATTCTTTTGCAGCTCTACAATATTTTCCCTCGATTGATGGAGTGGCTGCCTGGTAAACACCAAAAAATCTTCGCCTGGGTTGAAGAGTTGAGAGCTTTCATGATGGAGAAGATTGAGGAGCACCAGAAAACGCACAGCCCCGGGTGTCCTCGAGATTTCATTGACTGCTTCTTGACCAGACTGGATCAGGTTTGGATATGAATGTTACTGTCGGGATCTGCCACACCGTATTCCACCTAGAGGGCGCCAATCTGAGGGGAGTGCAGTGTTCTCGTTTTCCCTGTGTCCTAGACGCATCATTTTTGCTGGGGACGCATTGTGTCATTACCCGATTACATTTTTTTTTTAACAAATTTTTACCGCACTCCAAACTTTTCGTCAGGCAGATCCGCCATTGTTGTTTTGGTCTCGCGCCGATCTCGGCAAACGAGATCTCGTTGCTTCGAGGTGACTTCATTGTTTTGGTGGTTGTCGAGTGAAAGATGTATGCCTCCGTAAAAACAGTTGGTATTAGGTGCAAATCAACCAAAAATTGGTCATTTCGTCAGTGTCGGTAATAAGTCGAAAAATAATACAGAAAGTGGTAACAACAAATTCCAGCACGAAATAACGGCGGAGAAATTCTTCGGAAGATGGCGGAGGCAAGGAAAACACGCGTTTTGAAGCGAACGATTCGACGAAAGATAACAAACAAACGAATACCCCTAGCAAGAAAAGGACATTTTTGCCAAAATGGACTCAATTATATTCCTGGTTACGCTATGAGGATGATAATGGAGGCTAGTTGTTTTGTGATGCGTGTACCCAGCGTGACAAAAAAACTGGATTGCATAAATGATTTCGCAATACGAACTTTCAGAAAAGCACATTGGATCGACAATGAAAACCACAAATTAGCTATGGAAATTTGGTTGCTGCAATTGGACCTTGAGAAGGCATTACAACTGTGGCGGGACAGCAAACCACGAAGAATATATGAACTGAAAAATCTGAAGTGATTAAAACTGCATGAATATATAGACTAATATTTCAGCAATATTATTTAGTATAATGTACAATATTTTTGTGATAACTGCTTTGTATTACCAATTAACTGTGATGATTAAAACTGAATGAATATATAGATGTATATTATATATTTGTCGCCAATTTGCAATTTCAACCTCGATAACACTAAATTTTGGGGACCCATAGATCTCTGTTGGGACCCGTAGATTTTTGAGCATGCGAGTCCCGGGGACCCATCACTTTTCACAGGTAAAATGAACACTGGGAGTGGTTGGAAAGCACCCACCTTTACCTAATCAGAACTTTGGGGCCGTCCTCAGTCCTCTAGGTCCCCTGCTGCCGGAACAGGATTATGGAGGTGGCTTGATCTGGATTCTTTCTGGTGTGTCCTTTGAGTGTGTGGTCATTTTGTCATGTTCAGTGGTAGAGCCCCCAAATGCAAGGAGCCAGGAACTGTGTCTTCATGAAAAAAAAAACAATTTTAAATAACAAAACCCATGACAATGTCACAAAAAACAAGTACAGAAAACCCTTGTTGGCCAAGCTGTACTTGCTCTAGACCACAGGTGTTAAACAGGCGGCCCGCAGGCCAGAACAGGCCCGCTAAGGAATTGAATCCGGCCTGCGAGACAACACTCAGAGAAGCGCAAGAGAAAAACAAGCTGTAGGTTGAAATATGTTAACTTGATGTTGCCAAAGCCAAGTGCCTCGAACAAAGACACTACTTATGTACACTGTATTTATTTCTCTCTCTCTCTCTTTTCCATCCCTTTTCTCCCACTCTGTTTCTTCCACTCTCTGTGTCTCTCTTTTTCTCTTCCTTTGTTGCTCTTTGTCTCTTTCTCTCTGTGTCTTTTAACCTCTTCTGCTCCTTCTGTCTTTCTATTTCTCTTTGGAGTTTTTTTCTTCCTCTCCCTTTCTTTTCCCCCTCTCTCATGACTTTTTATCTTTTGTTTCTCCCGCTCTCTTTTTCTTTCTTTGTCCCATCCTCTCTCCTTTTCCCTCCCTCTTTCTCTATCTCTCTTTTTCTTTCTCTTTAATCTACTAGTCCGGCCCCCGACAGAATTTTTGTTCATCGTGTGGCCCCCCGAGTTAAAATGAGTTTGACACCCCTGCTATAGACACACCACAGTAAATGGTGCCCCTACAACCCTAGTGGTAATGGGATCCAAACAAAAACTGACCTCTAGTGTATGGTCACGGTACTGTATGAAAGACACTGTAATATGAATTAGCCAATCAGCATCGGAGATCTCAAGTCAAGAAGTGCTGGTCAACTGTCCTGAATCTTGGCTGTCTGAAACGTTCCTCAATGGTGCAAAACACCTTTTTTTTTTTTTTTTTTTTTAATTAGTATTATTCGATCATTTAGTTTAATTATTTTTTGTTTATTGCGAAAGAGTAACCAGTGATAACTGAAGTGCAAAGTAGCAAATGGTCTCTGTAGTCTCAAAACAAGGAAAATAAAACCCTGAAAAGACGTGACAATGACAGAGATAGTCTCAAGTATACAGTGGGACTTTCGTGGCGAGCGATGGCGGTGTCGGGAACAAAAAACGGGTCAGTAGCTGGGACAGGAGAGCAAAAATGTGGTCTGGGTCAGAAACGAGTCGTAAGCCGGGAAAGGAGAGTAGACGTGGTCGGGGACAAAAAAAGGTCGAAAGCCGGGACGGGAGAGTAGACGTGGTCAGGATCAAAAACAGATCGAAGCCGGGGGACAGACGGGAGCAAAAGACAGGTGGGAGTCAGGGTCGAAAAAAAGCTTGTCTAGTGCTAACTGAGGTTCGCTGACGGACTGACAAACGGGGACAGATAGGAATGGGTTTAAATAGGGACAGGAAGCGAATCCGAGTCTGAGGAAGGTGAGTCAAATCAGTAATCATGACAGATAGTGACCCAGCCCTACGGGGAAGGGGTAATGTCAGGATCTGACACATCATTTTCCTCGTAGAAGGCCAAATACAACCCCAAAACAAAACGTTTCATAGGTGACTATTCGGGTGCAGTTGGGCACTCTCCTGCCACTCCCCCCCAGTTTGGCGTCACCTAGGAGGGGAAATAGTGTGACAGTTACACATCTTTTAGTCTCTAAATCGTAATTTTTTTTTGTCTTCATGTCCTCTTATTGGCGTGTTTAGGAGAAAGACCTGGCCACCACCGAGTTCCACTACGACAACTTGGTTTCCACTGTGCTGAACTTGTACCTGGCAGGAACGGAAACCACCAGCTCCACCATCCGATTCGCTATAAGCGCACTTATAAAATACCCCAAAGTCCAAGGTCAGATACAAGCAATTGTCACAATCATCAAATAAAATACATTAGTAGGGATTTTATCAGTTATGCAGCTTAACTTAGAGTTATTGGTGTTAGGAATTAAATATTAAAATTTAGTTTCTACCAAATTGTTCGAATTAGTTATCTGACTCCATTAACCAAACACAACCTACATTCACCGAACAATTTATTCGCGCTTGCTTCTTGATGGAAAAGATGAACAAGAAAGCCGACATTTTCGCACGGGGGCAGATTTAATTTCATTAGCAATTTAACTAAGTGTACTCCATCGAAATTAGTCGAATTAGTGTCGTTTGAGTCTCGGGAAGCCTTCTTCTCAAGTCCTCTAGCTTTTCCTCTCGGCCCACGTCCTTCCGCAAGATGGTGTGCCGGCTCCTCCCATGGGGGTGCCAATGAAGCCCAACGTGAGCTTCACAATCTCAGAGACGAGCGTCCCGATGTCTGTGGTTCCTCAAAATAACGGAGAGCGTTTCTCAAAACAATGCCTGTCGTCCTCCGTCATCAGGGCCTTTCTGCGCCTGGATGTGCTGATTATCTTATCAGCCTTACATTAAACAATATTTCCTACCAGGGTGCCCTGAACTTTCACTGCTCATTGAATAAAGGCACAGTCAGTAAATAACTCCAGCATTAAACTCAATAAATGTTGAATTCAATCGTATAGAATAGAACAGAATAGAATATGCCTTTATTGTCATTGTTACAACATGGGATATGCTGTGACAACGAAATTGGACGACTCCAGTTCCACATTTACAGTGAGGATAAGGAAACAAAGAGATAAAGGAACAAAGAACTAACTGACTTTGTTGTAAGTAGGCTTTGTTTTCCTCCGGGGGGGGGGGGGGGGGGGGTTGATGAGGGGGGTGAGGGTCAAACAGAGTTGCTGGATACAACCGGAATATTTGATGTTTGATCTTACATTACACATAGTCCAGTGTTTTTCCAAGTTGCTCAGTCCACAATTGAATGGATTTGGGAGTACAGTCCATAAACATGCCCGATTAAAGTCGCCGTCGACGATAAAGCTCCGTTGGGGTGTGCAAGCTGCTGTTTATTGATAGCAGCGGGCAGGAGATTTAGCGCTATGCTAACGTTAGCATCCGGTGAAACGGTTAGCGGTGGAAAGTAAACAGCAAACACAAAGACCACAGTTAACTCTCCCGGTACATAGAAGGGTCTGCACGATACTGCTAGAAACTCCATATCGAGTGAGCAGTGTGTATAATATCCTTTATAGTCAGATGTATAAATTCCTTCACTGGGTAAACCTATGATCAGATGATACTGCACATCTTATCAAAAAAGCTGTCAACAAGCTTGCCTTCAAAGTAGTAGATGTTCCTAACGAGGTTCTCCTGCTTTCTGTGGGCATAAAATGCCAGCAGACAGCACCAAGACTTTCAAAAAACCCTCATATCTCCAGGAGAAATGTGTCTGACATTTCCTTTTAGAGAGTATGCAGCAGGAGATCGACACCGTGATTGGACAGCGTTGTCCCAGCATGGAGGACAGGAAGTCACTCCCCTTCACTGACGCCGTCCTTCACGAAATGCAGCGTTTGATGGACCTGGTGCCCTTTGGCATCCCTCACTACGCCCTCCGAGATATTTCCTTTAGGGAGTACCTCATTCCAAAGGTTGGATTTAGATGTTTGAGCTGAAGATGACGTGGATGATGAATGTATTCCATTTACAGGACACCATTATCCTCCCCTTGTTACACTCGGTGCTCAAAGAGGAGAAGCAATGGGCTACACCGTGGACCTTCAACCCTCAGCACTTCTTGGACCATAATGGCAACTTTAAGAAGAATCCTGCTTTTCTTCCGTTCTCTGCAGGTAAAAAAAAATCCCTGTAAAGCAGGTGTGTCAAACTCATTTCACCTCGGGGGCCACACGATAGAACAAACAATCTTTCGGGGGCCGGACGAGTAGATTAAAGAGAAAGAAAAAGAGATGAAGAAATAAGAGAAAGAGGGAGGGAAAAGGAGAGAGGGCGGGACAAAGAAAGAAAAAGAGGGGGAGAGTGTGAGAAACAAAAGATAAAAAGTCGTGAGAGGGGGAAAAGAATGGGAGAGGAAGAAAGAAATTCAGAGAGAAATAGAAAGACAGAAGGAGAGCAACGAGAAAAGAAAGCACAAAGGGTATGAAGAGAGAAAGAGAATAAAAGGTAAAAAGGAAGTTAGAGCAAAAGAGGTTAAAAGACACAGAGAGAGAAAGAGACAAAGAGAAACAAAGGAAGAGAAAAAGAGAGACACAGAGTGAAAGAGACAGAGTGGGAGAAAATGGGTGGAAAAGAAAGAGAGAGAGAGAAATAAATACAAGTACAGTGTCTTTGTGAGAGGCCCCTGGCTTTGGCAACATCAAGTGGACATATTTCAACCTGCAGCTTGTTTTTCTCTTTCGCTTCTCTGAGTGCTGTCTTGCGGGCGGGATTCAATCCCTTAGCGGGCCTGATCTGGGCCGCGGGCCGCCTGTTTGACACCTGTGCTGTAAAGCCTTTTTACTCTTTATTGCCATTTTTATTTATTAACATGAATTCAGTTGGGGCAGCACGGCGGATGGGTGAATAGGGTGTGCAGCCCCACGGTGCAGAGGTTCAAGTCTAGCTACTGCAGCCTCCCCATCTGGAGTTTGCATGTTCTCCCCGTGCTTGTGTGAGTTTTCTCCGGGCACTCTGGTTTGTTCCCACATTCATGTTCAGGTTTAGATACAAAGGAACATTCCTGGCGAAATACAGAGATGAGGAGGGTGGGGTATGAGTGGTGCGTCTAGTTAACTTTGTGTTATTGTTGCTATTCTTATATCAAAACTGTTATTAATATTATTACAATTGTTGTTATATCATTGGTATATTTGGTGGGGAAGATGAAGGGGTAGGGAATACAGTAACGGGTGTAATAATAACTTTTGTTTAGCTTCTCTGCTGGCTTTAATCTCTTTGATCTCCATAAGGGGAATTAACATTTTAGCACAACAGAAACAAAACGAAAATAAATCCAAACAGCTTGACAACATCAATCACATTACTGTGCATGTTGAGAGATTTGTCAGCTGTGGTTATTATGTTTCAAATTAACTTCTTTTGTGGAGCACCAAAAGATGCCAAACCAAACCCTACTCCATACCAGCAGGTGGCACTGTTGGACTCATCATTGCAGGACACTTACCAAAAACTATACACATATTTCAGCAGGAATTTCAATAAAACAAGTTATTATTACACCCGTTACACAAGCATATGCTTATTACCCCTTTTGGAACATATTATGTAACGCTATTTTGTTGTTGAGTTACTGTTTTTGTTCAGTTTTTATTTTGATGTTCAAATAAAATTTTTCATTCATAATGGTAGTCTATGTTGGAACTACTTCCAAAATGACAGGGAGCAGAAGAAAGAACAGTAATGCTAACTCGTAGCTTGTAATGGTGGGGAGATCAATGCGTAAATACATTTAAGAACATTAGCAATTCCAATCAACTCACCTCGTAGTTGTCTGGTGTTCAGTTCGCTTCGTATTATACCTTTTACATCATAGGCGCCGCCGCGAGCCGCAGCCTTTCCAGCAGCTCAGTGTTTTTTCGCTCTTTTTGTGATTTATTGTTTTAAGTGTCTGCTTCTATCTTCGGTGTTTTTCGTCCCGTTTGACAACTACACTTTGGATGACTTTCTATCCTATGGTTATGGGTTTTAACGCACAAAAATGCGTTTATTCGAGGAATCAACTCCTTGCCCTGAAAAATTCTCATGCCCGCGTGATGAGGGGGCCCTATCGTGGCTGCAGAGCCGGAGATAAGGCTAAGCGACTAGCGGCATTATAAGTCTTTGGTACCGTCCGTAATCATGGTAAATGTGAACTCTCTACCAAATAAGACCGACGAACTGGCTGTGCTGGTGAAAAACATCAAAGAGTACAGGGAGTGCAGTTTGCTGTGTTTTACGGAAACGCGGCTCACGTCTAGCATCCCGGACGCTAACCTGGAGCTACCCGGAGCTATCCGGCTTCAGCACTGTTAGGACAGACAGAGACACAAAATCCTGCGGGGAACGGAGAGGAGGTGGACTCGCTATCTACATGAACACAAGGTGGTTGAACTTTTGGCCTAGCGTGTGACGTCATCCACTCCGCTGTTGCTAACTAGATAGATAGATACTTTATTCATCCCCGTAGGGAAATTCACACTTCCAACAGTCTACCCTGTTGTTTATTAACAGATTAACATGATGCCCTAGTGGTGCTTGTAGCGGAGTGGATGACGTCACACGCTAGTCCAAAAGTTCGACATCCCTGCGGCAGATGGAAATCTTTTTTTTGTGTCCAGGGATACACCACCTTGTGTTAGCAAGTCCGCCTCCTCTCCGATTCCCGCAGGCTTTCGTGTCTCTGTATAGGTTGCTGTGTTTTACGGCTCCGGGTGGCCAAAAGTTCGACGTCCGGAAATCTTTGTGCCCAGGGTTACACCACCTCGTGTTCACGTAGATAGCGAGTCCGCCTCCTCTCCGTTCCCCGCAGGATTTTGTGTCTCTGTCTGTCCTAACAGCGCTGAAGCCGGGTCGCTCCACGTTAGCGTCCGGAATGCTGAATACAGCACCCCGAGGCCAATTTGTTAATCTGCTAATAAACAACACAAGGATACTGCTGGAAGTGTGAATTTCCATACAGGGATAAATAACGTATCTATCTTTTCTGGGTTACACTCGCACTTAATACAGAACAGAATGCTTTGGAAAAAAAGGAACCGATGCTTACATTGAGTTAGCTCACTTTATTCGTTTCTTCCTTCAGGGAAAAGGGCTTGCGTCGGGGAGTCCTTGGCACGCATGGAGATTTTCCTCTTCATGGTGTGTCTCCTGCAAAACTTTGTGTTTTCCCACACCGACGGACCGGACACCGTGGACCTGAATCCCGAATACAGCAGCTTCGCTAATGTGCCGCGCAAGTACGCCATTGTGGCCACGCCTCGCGCTTGAATATGCATGATGTATGAAACCTTAAGCATGAGATTTTGATGCTATGCTACAAAGTCATAGATGTTTTTAAAAACTGTGTATCAAATGATCCAGACGTTACTTGGAATCTGTAATTGTATGTGAATTCAGTAGGGACAAGGACACTATTCTGCTAAAATAATGCTTTTATGCCAATGCCGACATATTTAAGATTGTAATCATTTGTTTTCTGACTACCATATATAGTAGTCTGTATTTACAAGAACTTAGAACAAAATTTAAGCAGTTATTTAAATGTGAACCTTTATTAAAAAGTTTTTCAATAAATATTTGGTCTCTAAATGACTGAGTGTGCTTTTCTGTCATGTGCCCGCTTATTTGGCGCCAACTGCCCCGGACTCTGATTGGCTCTCTGTCCCTATTTAAACCCACTACAATCTGTCTCCTTTTGTCAGTCCGTCTGAGAACCTCAGTTACTTCTAGGCAAGCCTTTTTCGACCCTGACTCCCACCTGTTTTTCGCTGCCGTCTGTCCTCTGGCTTCGACCCGTTTTTGATCCTGACCACGTCTACTCTTCCGTCCCTGCTTACGACCCCTACCACGTTTTTCCTCCTGTCCCAGCTACAGACCCGTTTTTCCGTTCCTGACACCGCTCGCCACGGAAGATCTTCCGTGTTCAGAGCGACCTGCTTCCCGCATCCAGCAATCACCGGATCTTGGGCGCAACCCTTTCTCCTTCTTCCAATAAAACTTGTGAGAAACGCAACGTAAGTGGGTCCTGTCTCCGTTCTGGTCCTGACACTTTCTTTATTTTCACTGACCTTAAGTGAAATTTTGTCATAGCTTATTTTATTTTTGACCGTTACTTTTTTCTATTCCATCAGTAAAATGCATACGCTAACCTTCACAATAACACAAAATTATTTCGTCTCAATCGAAGAAAAAAAGACTGCCAGGCTAAAAAAAATATGATGATTTTAGTGACTTTGTAGTAATATTTTAACATCTTATTTAAATCTTTGGGGTGTACCATAATGAATCGAATTGTAATCAACTGTATAGAACTGAAAGGAATTGTTTCCTTTTGCAGTCCTTAAATCATTTAGGACTCAAAAATGATTTTTGGGAGTGATGTAATCCCCTAAAGTACAACAAATAGCGAAAAATCTATCCATCCATCCATTGTTTTCCGCTTATCTGGGGTCAGGTCGCGGGGGCAGCAGCCTTAACAGGGAAGCCCAGATGTCCCTATCCCCAGCCACCTCTTCCAGCTCATCCGACGGGATCCCGAGGCGTTCCCAGACCAGCCTAGAGACATGGTCTCTCCAGCGTGTCCTGGGTCTCCCTGTCACTATTTAAAACCACGTCTATCTGTCACCTGTTGTCAGTCCGTCTGCGAACCTGTTTACTCCAGGCATGCTTTTTTCGACCCAGACTCCCACCTGCTTTTACTCCCGTCTGTTTCCCGGCTTCGACCCGTTTTTAATTTTGACCACGTCTACTCTCCCGTCCCGGCTTTCGACTTCTTTTGACTCCATCCACGTCTACTCTCCTTTCCTGGCTTCCAACCCCGACTAGGTTTTTGCTCTCCTGTCCCGGCTACAGACCTGTTTTTCCGTTCCCGACACCGCCATCACTCGCCACGGAAGTCCCACTTCCGCGTTGAGAGCGACCTGCTTCCCGCGTCCAGCAATCACCGGATCGTGGGCGCAACCCTTTCTCATTCTTCCAATAAAACTTGTGAGAAACGCAACGCATATTTTAGTATTTCTGTCGTAATATTTCTCCAGAAGTGTGTTGTATTATAGTAGTATGAAATGATATTTTTGTAGACACATTTTTTATGTATTTCCAAAGCAGTATTTGAGTAATATTTTTGTAGTATGACCATAGTTTTGTTTTTGTTATATGTCTATTTTTGAAATATTACTGTAGTTGTGCTTTTGTAGTCATTCTAGGGTAATATTCCTGTAGTATTATTTACCAAGGTACATTTGTAGTATTTCTAAACTATCTTTTTTCTCCCCGAATGAACGCAAAATAATACGAGGTCCCTGTTTTTAAGCAAGCGAGTCCTGTCTCTGTTCTGGTCTTGACATGATTTAATAGTTATCGTCAATGTGAAATTTCAACATTCTGTCATAGCAGGTTCAACTAAAACTCATTGGTAGCAACAATGATGTCATTATTAACATACATTCAGTGCATCAAAATACACATTAATGATCAGATAACCTATTCTAGTAAAATGTTATGCTGCAATAGCAAACTTGACATCATTTACAGATGAAATGTTCATTGGATCCCATACAAAATTCGGTCAGTAGGTGCAATCCCTGAAAAAAATAGCATCACAATAACTTGAATGACTATAGAAACTGTAGTTTGATCTCAAAATGGTTACCAGACCAAAAAGGAGGAGGAAGATGGCTGCAGGTTATTGGCTAAATATTGGGCAGGTGATATTTGTTCTTAGTGGTCTTCTTGACATCTGGAGCCGGGGACATATTGCTGTTTGTTAGCTGTGGCAGGTATTGCGCCTTTGCACACAGAAGAAAAATAACAGATTTTTATTTTACTGCCAAAAGATTTAATTTCGGTTTGTCCCACTCACCCCTGTCTGTCTGCGACGGGGTCCTTTGTCATGGCGTCTCGGGATTCGTAGTTCCGTTGTGCCGCCTTCCTTGTGGATGTAGGGTAGCGCCAGTAGCTTCTCGCAAGAAAGCCTGAGCGAGGGATCCATCACCAAACACGACTTTGTGCGTTCGAATACAGGTAGAGACCACAGTAATTAGTGTCAATACCTATGTAACGGGTGTAATAATTCCTTTTGTTTTATTGAAATTCCTGCTGAAATATGTTGTATAGTTTCTGTATAAGTGTCCTGCAATGATGAGTCCAACAGTGTCACCTGCTGGTATGGGGTAAGGTTTGATTTGGCTTTAGACTTTGCGACAGGAAGGTGGGGGTTTTTGGCACAACGAGCTGCCAACGTTAAGACACGATCTTTTGGTGCTCCGCAAAAAGTTAATTTTAAACATTAAAATCAGAGCTGACAAATCTCTCAACATGCACAGTAATGTGATTGATGTTGGCAAGCTGTTTAGATTTATTTTCATTTTGTTTCTGTCGCCTTTTATGTTAGTTTTGCCGGACGTTGCATGTTGTGCTAAAATGCTAATTCCCCTTATGGAGATCAAAGCCAGCAGAGAAGCTTACCACGTGTTGTGTTGTGACTCATTCATTTGCAGGTAAATTGTACCCGTTTTTATACTCATTATTGATATTTCTATTTTCTCATATATATAAAAAGGATGATGTTGGTTGAAATTCAGACCAAAGAAAAAAATGTTAAATTCATTGTAAACGTTAAAAAACCACTATACGATCTCTTGTTAAAAGTATCTTGTTAAAATGGATGTAAAAATGTATTGTGATGGTTGATATTCTAAAATGTATTTTATGTAAACTGAAAAGAAAGCTCTTTGATATGTTTTGGGCAGTCTTCAATGAGCTGCCAATGAGATCAAAGCCAGCAGAGAAGCCTACCACATGTTGTGTTGTGACTCATTCATTAGATAGATAGATAGATAGATAGATACTTTATTCATCCCCGAAGGGAAATTCACATTTCCAGCAGCATCCCTGAGCTGAGAACAGTACAATAATAAAGCCAAAAGAATACAATATACAAATACCCAGTGTGACGTGCAAATGCCCACTGTAGCGTGTTATATAGAGTAACTAAATAGTGCTACACAGAATACATAATGCAGTAAGATTCGGTAATATCCAATGTAGGTGGTGTGGTTTAATGTGGGCCTTTACTCTGCCGGGTGGAATTAAAGAGCCTCAGGTCATGAGTGTGCTCATTTATTTACATGGCATATATTTGTAGGTATTATTTATTAATTCTACTTATGGCAGGATTGGTCATCCATAAAATTTTGCCTGGTTTGTTAGTCATAAAAATATTACAGTTAATTGAAACCTTCATGAATTTCCTCAGATGTAAATTGGAATAATAATGTGGAAAGTAGGCTTAAACGTATTTGCTCAAGGTGTGTATTTCTAATCAGTTGATGTTCCTTTTGGCCGTCTCCTAGTCTTCCTGTCTTTGTTTAAAGGTGTTGGTACTTTTCCAGGGGGGTGGTCTTTTGTCTTAACATACCAGTACTTTTCCATGTCTTGTGATTTGAATAAAAGACAGAGGCAGACGAGTGGTGAACCAGTGTGAGTGTGACCGGCGAGCCGAGAGCGAGTAAATTGTCCGCTCCTCCCCCACTCCCCCAGCTGCAATTGTTAAAAACTAAACAAGTCTTTGCTTGCATTTTCTTCTACCATTAGCCGAGTTGTAGCTCTCCCACACGTCAGTGGTCTACCTTTTAGACCCCACAGAATGAATAACCATTTGGCTGGAATGGAGGTGAATTTTTGACAGACCTTCATGACTTGAAGAGCCAGGGGTGATGCACTCAAGAATCGCTTTTCCAGAGATTCCTATTGAAGTGAGATCAAATCAGCACTCAGAATACATTTTTAGAAAAACAACTCCAATGGGAATCATACCGTTTTATCAGGTTCCGGAATATTGACTCCACTGAAAAAAAGATTGGACCGGAACACCTGCTGGTGTCGGGGGATGAGGTCCCCTGCAAAGAACGGGGAATTGTTCTGATTTTTAATACAAATATCTCCTGCATGATAGTGTCGGCATACCGAGAGTTTTGCGAATTTGGTAGAGCTGGTCCACATCAGACTTCCCGGGCCAAAGCGGACTACCGCTCAGCAGCTCGGCAAAGACGCAACCTAGCGCCCACACATCGACCGGGGGCCCGTATTGGGTGTCCCCGACCAGCAGCTCCGGGGCCCGGTACCATCGGGTGGCCACGTAGTCTGTGTAGTCGTCCTCAGGACCGGCTGAGTACACAAAAACATGCGAGATACGAAGCCACGTAGGCGATGTGTTACACATTAGAGCATCCCTGTCAAGAACCGGAACAGGAGGAGAACCCAAATGCGTGACGTTACTCACGCAAGCTTTTATTTTACGGGAAATGGGGCAGTCATGCACGTTAACCCAAACGCCAGTTTCATTTCACTTTCGGTTATGTTTTTTTTCAAGTCCAGTAATAGTGAGGCCGATGAAATATCGACACCAAATTACACGAGGCAGATATTGGACAGATGGGGTCGATACCGGACAGGACGGGCAGACAGTATTGATATCAAACTGGATATCGAAATTAAACAGGACAAACTAGACGGGAACGAAACTGAAGATCGATATTAAACAGGACAAAATAGACTGGAACATACCGGACAGGAAACACAAGCAGGAAAACCCACGTCTTGCGGGTGCAGAGGTTTGTTGACGGACTGACAAAGGTGGTGAGCACTGAGCTTAAATAAAGGGAAGCCAATCCGTCAACGAGCGGCAGCTGGCGCCCACGGCAACCGTGACAATCCCATATTTTTGGGGCCAGAACTTTTTTAATACACTGTGATTGGAATCGAAAAAACATATAATACCATTCACGGTTATATTATTGCTAAAGAATAAAGATTATAAGACGGTGACTTGTGAAAACGCTTGTGAGTCGACCCCAAAAATCTAGACTATGACCCATTAGCTCAGGGTGTCAAACTCATTTTACCCTCGGGGGCCACACGATAGAAAAAACATTATTTCGGGGGCCGGACTAGAATTTAGAGAGAGAGAAAAAGAGAGGAAGAAATAAGACAAAGTGAAGGAGAGAAAGAAAGGAGAGGGTGGGACAATGAAAGAGAGAAAGGAGACAAGAGAGAGAGAGAAGAGAGAGGGAGAGAGAATATGAGAAAAAAAAAAAGATATAAAAACAAATAGTGAGAGAGGGGGGAAGAAAGAGACAGAAAGAATAATAACCTAAGATAAATAGAAAGAGAGGAAAAGAGAGAAAGAGAGAGAGAGAAGGAGAGAAAGAGAGAATAGGAGAAGGGGAAAGCAGGAGAGAGCAAAAGAGAGAAAAGGAAAAATGGGAGAGAGAGCAAAAGAAGCAGTAGCTCCGGAGGTAGAGCGATCGTTTTAGGATTAAGGGATCCCAGTTCGAATTCCCGGCTCGTCCGTGTTGTACATGTCGAAGTGTCCTTGGTAAGACTCTGAACCCCTAATAGCAGGTTAGCGTCTTACATGGCTGCAATTGGGAAATGTTGAGCACATTGTAAAGCGCTTTGGGAAGTCATTGACTTGAAAAGTGCTATATTAATGCAGATCATTTCAAAAGAAGGTAAAAAGACACACACACAGAGAGAGAGAGAGAGAGAAGAGAGAGAGAGAGAGAGAGAGATGAGAGAGAGGAGAGAGAGAGAGAGAGAGAGAGAGAGACGAGAGGAGAGAGAGAGAGAGAGAGAGAGAGAGAGAGAGAGAGAGGAGAGAGAGAGAGAGAGAGAGAGAGAGAGAGAGAGAGAGAGAGAGAGAGAGAGAGAGAGAGAAAAAACAAATAAATTCAAGTACCGGTACAAGACCCCTCTTTGTGAGATGCACCTGGCTTTGGCAACATCAAGTATCAAGTGGACATATTTAAACCTGCAGCTCGTTTTACTCTTGCGCTTCTCCCGAGCGATTCAATCCCTTAGCGGGCCTGATCTGGCCCCCGGGCCGCATGTTTGACGCCCCTGCATTAGCTGGAAGGATCCACATTACTGTTTGACTGGCAGTGTGACAGGGGCTGATGTTCGGAGTGAGCACTAAATAAAACAACCTTGTGAAGGGATTACAAGGCCGGCGAGCGTCTAGCTGACAGCTTGCGCGGTAACACAACGCGGAAACCTGATGCCAGAAGGGTCTCCTGCCAACGAAGGCTCACGGGGGTCGCACTAATTGACACGGGGTGAAGCATTGAAAGTGAGGAGGCGCTGCTGAATAACTTATTAAGAGTGGCTAAATGCTTGAAAGGCCACGCACGCATTCAATAGACTCACTCAGAATGCGAGCGAAGCCGAAGTCGCAGAGCTTGACGACGCCGGTCTTGGTGATGAGGATGTTCTCGGGCTTGACGTCTCGGTGGATGCACTGCAACAACAACATGACACAGGTCTGATGTTAATGTGGATACCCGACACCGCACAATTTCTAGGCTCAAAGGCCAAAGACCTGAACTGGGGAGCTGGCGTCGTGTAGTTTGAGTTAGACTTAAATGGCTCATACCGTATTTTGGGAATTATAAGTCCCAGTTTTAGTCATAGTTTGGCTGTGGGTACGACTTATACTCCAGTGACACTCATTTGTGAAATTAATAAAACATTGTAGAGGTAAGCTGCGTCGTTACTGTCATGCACTTTCTGGACAAATTTTAAAATATTATGTATTGTTTTATTTTATATATGTTCACTATGTTTTGTGTACTGTTACCCAATGCTAAATTTATTGCACCCTGGTCATCCTGGAAGGGGAATTACCACTTGTGAGGCCCCTTCTTAAAGTTTATTTTTTCCTAATGCTGTGATTTTGAGTTTTTCCTTGCCCGCATGTTGGATTAAGATCAGGGGATGATGTCATTGTAGCCTGTGCAGTCCTTTGAGACATTTTCTGATTAAGAGCTATACAACTAAATGGGACTTGACTTGACGTAAGATCAGCACGGCAGCTAAGTGTTTAGCACGTCTGCGACACAGTTCTGAAATCAGGGGTTCAAATCCAGCTACCAGGCTTGCTTCCAGTGCGGGGTTTGCATGTTCTCCCTGTGCTTTCGTGGGTTTCCTCTGGTTACTGTAATGGCTGTGATCCATTATCCCCGGTCAACTATTACCGAGAGCAGGGCTGGCAGAACGAATCTTTTGGGGTTCAGGCCACTGAAGCGTGCGGTTGCAGCCCACCCAAAATGAGCTGAACTTTTAAGCCAGCGACCCATTATCCCCAGTCGACTATTGGTGAAAGCAGAGGCATGAAAGCAAATTTGTTATGTGTAGCAGCACTTCTTTCTGTTTTTTCCACCTAAAACAAATATCCCCCGTGCAGCTGCTATCTATTATCCCCAGTCGACTATTGGTAAAAGCGGAGGCATGAAAGCAAATTTGCCATGTGTGGCAGCACTTCTTTCCACCTAAAACGAATATTCCCCGTGCAGCTGCAATCCATTATTCCAGGGCGACTATTACCGAGAGCGGGGCTGGCAAAGCGAATCTTTTGGAGTTCAGGCCGCTGAAGCGTGCGATTGCAGCCCGCCTTAAATGAGCTGAACTTTTAAACCAGCGACCCATTATCCCCAGTCGACTATTGGTGAAAGCAGAGGTATGAAAGCAAATTTGTCATGTGCAGCAGCACTTCTTTCTGTTCTTTCCAGCTAAAACGAATATCTCCGTGCAGCTGCAATCCGTTATTCCAGGTCAACAGAGCACATGTTAAAAATGGGTGGGCTTGTGGTCCCCCTTTATTGACGATAAACAAAGGATAATGGTATTAAACGTTTTGCTTGCAAATCCACATTGCATATGATACTGTTGAAGAATTAAAACGTCTGTCTATAATAAATGTTTAAAATAGTAATCATTTAAAATAAAATGATCAAAAAAATAAATTCTTGCTTAAAGATAATTTTATGTACTTATTTTTCTTATCTTAGCATATTTTTAAAAATCACGTTATTTCTTGAATGTTAACTGTTTTTCATTCAGTGTGGAAGTATATTGAAAATTGTCCCTTAAAATTAGAATAAAAATATAGTAAAAATATTATTCTACACGTTTTTAAATGACTTACATTTTACTGTATTCTTTTTAATTAAAATTTTGAAGAGTAATATGTCAAACAGACAAAAAAGTCCGTATTTTGGAAAAATATATTAACAATGCTTAGTGAACAAAATTGTCATTATTACTGATTTGACTTCATTTCACCTGTGCCCGCTCCTTTGGCGCCAACTGCCTCAGACTCTGATTGGCTCTCTGTCCCTATTCAAACTCACTCATATACGTCCCCTGTGGTCAGTCCGTCTGTGAACCTGAGTTTACACTAGGCAAGCCTATTTCTGACCCTGACTCCAACCTGTTTTTGCTCCTGTCTGTCCCCCGGCTTCAACCCGTTTTTGATCCTGATCACGTCTACTCTCCCGTCCCGGCTTTCAACCTTTTTTGTCCTCGACCACGTCTAATCTCCTTTCCTGGCTTACGACCCCGACCACTTTTTTTGCTTTCCTGTCCCGGCTACTGACCCGTTTTTCTGTTCCCGACACCGCCATTGCTCGCTAGGAAGTCCCACGCGTTCAGAGCGACCTGCTGCCTGAGCCCAGCGATTGCAACCCTTTCTCTTTCTTCAATAAAACTTGTGAGAAACGTACGCAATTGAGTCCTGTTTCCGTTCTGGTCTTGACAAAAATGATCTGGCAACAGATCAATACATTTTGACTTGGAAATATCAATATTTTTCAAAAATTCCCTTTCATTTTATACATTTTAAATAATCATGTATTTTTTTTCCCTTAAATTTCAATATATTTTATCTTAGGTATTTTGATGGCACACTTTGCACCTCTTGGTTGCACCGATGACTCCCATCGTTGTGCATGACTGTGTCTATAAATGCATTTTACAAGAATTTTTTTTGCTTTACTGACATTGTGCTTGTGGCAGAAGCTGACTGCTTGTAGTGTCTGCCACATGATGCTCTTTAGCTGCCCCTCTGGAACACTGTAGGGGGGAAAAAGAAGGTTAACATTCATGTGTTCATCAGTACCCAAAATCTTGGTACTAAAATATTTTAAAAAAAAATAGAAATACTGATCTATCTATCTATCTGCCAAGGTCATAGCCCCCTACTGGGGGGTGGCTCGTCAAGTCAAGTAATGTTTCTTTGTATAGCTCTTAATCACAAGGAGTCTCAAAGGGCTGCACAGACCACAGATTACTGCAAACTGCATACTATTGTGACACCATCCCCTGATCTAAAACCTACATGAGGGCAAGGAAAAACTCAAAAACCTCAACATGAGGAAAATGAAGAAACCTTGACAAGGGACAGTCTCAAAGGGCTGAACAGACCACAGATTACTGCAAACTACATACTATTGTGACACCATCCCCTGATCTAAAACCTACAGGAGGGCAAGGAAAAACTCAAAAACCTCAGCATGAGGAAAACAAAGAAACCTTGTACTGCACTCGAGGCCAACATCCAAATCTAATGAGGTAACAGGATTGTGTTTCGAGATTTTCAATGCATATTCGTCGAGAACACACCAAACATTCATTCCACTTGGCTCTTCCCAACTTGACACTAAACATTAAGCCCACAGCACAACAAGGGGCGAGTTTCTTTCATCAGCAGAAATGCCAGACAGCCAGGGTTGGGAAGGGTTACTTTCAATGACTTTTGGATTACCGGTACTCCAATACCAAATATGCTAATAAAAGAAAAGAAACTAAATATGAATAAAATGACTACATTTTGTGCAGGCTTGGGGAGTAATGGAATACATGGAACGGCAAAAATGATGTTGGCAAGCTGTTTGGATTTATTTTCATTTTGTTTCTGTCGCATTTTATGTTAGTTTTTCCCGGAGATCAAAGAGATCAAAGCCAGGAGAGAAAGCGTACCACATGTTGTGAGTCATCATTTTATTCATATTTAGTTTCTTTTGTCTTTCATTAGCATATTTGGTATTGGAGTAATCCAAAATAATTGAAAGTAATCCAGTTAAAGTAACCCTACCCAACCCTGCCGACAGCATACACTGGTTTACCCTCTCCGTATCATATGGCATCGATATCAGTCATTCTAAACTATTTTAACTTGGGGGCCACACGATAACACAAACATTCTGTCGGGGGCCGGACTAGTAGATTAAAGAGAAAGAAAAATAGAGGTAAAGAAATAACAGACAGGGTGTGAAATAAGGGGTGAGAAAGAAAGAAAGAAAGAGAAAGAAAAATAAATAAAAATAAATAAATAAATACAATACAGTGTCTTTGTGAGAGGCACCTGGCTTTGGCAACATCAAGTGAACATATTTCAACCTGCAGCTCGTTTTTCTCCTGCGCTTCTCTGAGTGTTGTCTCGCGGGGCGGATTCAATCCCTTGGCCGGCCTGATATGGCCCGCGGGCCGCCTGTTTGATACCTGTGTTCTAAACTAACCTTCACCATTCACATCTATCCCATCAAATTAACCAACCTCACATCCAGAGCACGTTTCACCCAATCCGTCCAACCATATTTGGGCTTTCCTCTTGTTCAATTTCCCACCACTTCTGCACAAAATACTTTCTTAGTTAATTGGCCTTCGCCCATTCTTTCCATATGTCCAAACCATTTCAGAACATTTTCATTGACCCTCTCAGCCCTTTTCAAGTCATGAAGTACCGTATTTTCCGCACTATAAGGCGCACCGGGTTATAAGGCGCACCCCGAAAAAATAGTTTTTGGTCCTATTTTTGACATACATAAGACGCACCGGATTATAAGGCGCTATAATGGGAACGTGGACAAAACAGTCAGATAGTTCAGCCAAACTTATTACCCCCTTAACATTCCGAAAGCTTGCATAGACGCAAATACGTGTCGAGAACACGTGCGGATGCGGTGTCCGTACGATGTCACTCAAATGCATCGTTCCATCATTCGGAAGGTTAAAGTCTTGGGATTCAAGAAATGCCAACCATTTCTTAGTTTCTATTTTCTTTTTCACTCACAACTTTACTGTATATATGACAATAAACACTTGGAATTGAGTTTAATTTAAAAATAGACACTCCATTCCATCCATTATCTGCACCGCTTATCACAGAAACATCGAGTTCAGTCTGAAACAGAATACAGGGATAATATATATAGCCGGAGTAGCTCACCGAAGTAGTTGTGTTCATAATAATGTGCAGCCGTGGTCCTCTTATATCCCTGAGTTTAGTAAATCCAGGATAATAAAATATTTACAAATACAAAATATTAAAAAAATGCTTTCTGAATGCCGTCAGCCACGTGCTATACGCATTCATCTTTTTCGGCCAATTGCAGGCTTTGTTTTGCCGTTTAAGCCAATGCCAGCCTGTAAATGATAAAAAGGATCCGCCCCTTGACCTCCGAATAACTTTAGCCAATAGTGATCCATTCAAATGATGATTGACACATTGGTTAGCCAATGAAACGCCGGTAAATAAATCCCAGCATACACTGCGGACTACTTGGCGTTCGGGGGAAAATCGAGTCGGCGGCTGCTGCATTAGTTGCAAGACTTTGCGAATTAATATTGATCCATAAATAAGGCGCACTGTATTATAAGGCGCATGGTCAGCTTTTGAAAAAAATAAAGGCTTTTAGGTGCGCCTTATAGTGCGGAAAATACGGTATTTGTGATTGACCACAGTTTGGAGAGTGCTGCATCCAATTCCACAGGCCGCGCCCAGAATTGATTGCCACCGCCTGTGTTGAATCAAGAAATCACTTAAATTGAATCTGACAAATCTCAAGAATGCAACTGACAGGCCATGATCCAAAGAAATTCCAGAAAAAAAAATGGAAAAAATATTAATTGAAATCTTATCAGTCCAGAAATGGTCACAAAGCCCGTTCCAAGACAGTAGGATTCCAGCGAACCACTGTCAGGGCCATAAATAGAGAAAACTGGGAATAGTCTCAAATCTTCCATGGAGTGGCCGACCAAACAAGATGACTCCAAAAGTGTAACATTGACTCATCTAAGGGCTTACTTAAGCTCAGTGCTCTCACTCTTCCTTTGTCAGCCCGTCAACGAACCTCTGCCCCGCAAGACGTGACTCTGACTCTGTCCTGTTTCCTGTTGGTATTGCCTGTCCGGTATTGTTCCCGTTTATTTTGTCCTGTTTAATATCAGTCTCAGTTTCGTTCCCGTCTATTTTTGTCTTTGTTTATTATTCTCTCCAGTTTCCGTTCCCGTCTAGTTGGTCCTGTTTAATTTCAATATCCTGTTTCAATATCAATCCTGTCTTTCCAGAATGCTGCCTAACGTGCATGACTCCCCATTCCCCGTAAAATAAAAGCTTGTGTGAGAAGCGTCACGCGTTTGGGTCCTGATCCTGTTCCGGTTTTTGACATTAGTAAATGGAATCACCATTTCAGAACTGCATTTTGTATTTGCTTGGGTTGTCTCTGTGTGATATAAAAATGGGTTTGATGATCTGAAACCTTTGTGAGTGATAACTGTCAGGACCGGTACGGAAACAAGACTCAATTGCGTGACATTTCTCAAAAGTTTTATTGAAATAAAGAGGACCGTGCATTTCACACCGAGGCCTTCAGCAGTGTTACCTGTGAAGATCGTAGGGAGGATTACTTTACTAATGTAATCTGATACAATTATTGGTTACTGTCAGGGCCAGAACGGGAACAGGATCTAATTGCATGATGTTTACCACCAGTTTTATTGAAAGAAAGAGGAAGGGCTGCGGGAACCAAGTCGCTCTCAGATTCGGACTGGGATCCGAACACGGAAGTGGATCTTCCGTAGCAAGCGATGGCGGTGTCAGGTACGGAAAAACTGGTTGGTAGCCGGGACTGGGAGAGCAAGGCGTGGTCGGGGTCGGAAATAAGTCGTAGGCTAGAACGGGAGAGTAGACGTCGTCGGGGACAAAAAGAGGTCGTAAGCCGGGACGGGAGAACAGACGTGGTCAGGAGCAAAGCGGGTCGTAGCCGGAGACAGACGGGAGCAAAAACGGGACAGGTCGGAGTCAGGGTTGAAAAAGGCTTGCCTAGTATACACTGACGTTCGCAGACGGACTGACAACAGGGGATAGACGGGACTGGGTTCAAATAGAGACAGGGAGCCAATCAGAACCCGCGGCAGTTGGCGCCCCATGAGAAGGCACAAGTTTGTCACATCAGTAATCATAACAGATAACTATGCAAAAAACACAGAAATCAGGAAGGAGGCAAATACTTTTTTACGGCACTGTCATTTACTACAACTAACAGTGTCATGAGTGGATACCAGACAGATGGGGTTGATACCGGACAGGTCAAACAGACAGGATAGATAATGAATCAGGATATCGAAAATAAACAGGACAAATTTAAATAAACAGGACAAACTTAACGGGAACGAAAACTGGAGAAAATAATAAACAGGACAAAAATAGACGAAAATAAAACTGGAAACCAAAATTAAACAGGAACAATACCGGACAGAAAATGCCAACATGAACAGGAGCGAGTCAAACCCTTGTATTGCGGATGCAGAAGTTCGTTGATGGACTGACGTAGGAAAAATTAAAGCACTGAGCTTAAATAGGCAGAAAGCCAATCTGTCAAAGAGCCGCAGCTGGTGCCACACAGGCGGTGCCAATTGGGCGCCATGGCAACCATGACAATGATGTATTCTAAACATTCTGCTGAGCAACCGGAGATAGTGTCATGATTACTGAAGGGACTCAGCTTTGCCTGCTGTTTTGGCGCCAACTGCTGCGGGTTCTGATTGGCTCCCGATCAGTATTCAAACCCAGTCCTGTCAATCCCCTGTTATCAGTCCGTCTGTGAACCTCAGCCTTTTTTGACCCTGACCCCCACCTGTCCCATTTTTTGCTCCCGTCTGTCCCCGGCTTCGACCCGCTTTGATACTGACCACGTCTGCTCTCCCGTCCCGGCTTCCGACCTCTTTTTGTCCCGGACTACGTCTTCTCTCCTTTTCTGGCTTCCGACTTGCTTCTGACCCAACCACGTTTTTGCTCTCCTGTCCCGGCTACCGACCCGCTTTTCCGTCCCTGACACCGCCATTGCTCGCCACGGAAGATCCACATCCGCGTTCGGAGTACAATCACGAGTACCACAGAGACTTGCGTCCAGCGAACACCGGATCGTGGGCGCAGCCCTTTCTCTTCCTTCCAATAAAAACTTGGGAGAAACGCAACGCAAGTGGGTCCTGTCTCCATTCTGGTCCTGACAAACAGCTATATTTAACTCTCCAAATAAGCACCTTGCCGTAAAGTATCAGTATCTAATGAGTATAACAGATTCCAGCCAGGTCAAATAAAAAAAGAAAATGCTTATCGGACATCGCTCCACATGGCAACGCCGAGGTTATAAAAAGAGAAAGCATCAATTGTCACCACGGCAACCTCTCGATTCGTCCCTACGGTGCCTTTGTTCTGTAGGGCGGCTACGGTTTCTGCTTTTTGGCCTCGGGGGGAAAAAAGGTCGGACGGCCTCAAACGACTTATCTCGCTGTGACGTTAGTTTACTTAAGCACGTTTCCACGCGCGCTCAAGTTGCAAACATTGAGACGGCAACAGACATGAGTTACTAAAACAACAGGGTTACTTTCGACATTGATGGTTCTAATCATTTATAATGTATTGTAAATAAAAAAAGGTGTTTTTCTCCCCCAGAAATAGGAAATTGAAGTAAAAAATAACCAGTACAGGTTTATATAAGTTTGTTTAAGGCTAGTATAAGCAACCTGTATTGTTTTGTCCCTAAAAATATACATTTAATAGAATAATATAAATAAATAAAGTGAAGTTGAACCTACTTTTGGAAGATGAGCTTCAAGAGTTAGGCGACTTCCTCCTCCGTAGTAAAAAGTGGCCGAAAAAAAGCGATCCAATTTTCTCAACACGATATGAATGAGATTGCATATGCGCTGCCCAGACTACCCTCGTTATTACATCCACTTTTCTTTGGGGGAGGCCAGAGCGTGTTTTTGGTTGAGCTCTGTATTGTATTCAGTGTTGGGATAACTGCTGTATAACACAGTTACGTAATGGCGTTATTTTTTTCAGTAAAGGGTAATTTAACTATACAGACGCTTACATTCTTACGACCATTCAACTTACGAAAAACGGTAGATATGAAAAAAAAATTTCGGGATGTCAAAAAATATCCGGACATTGCTGCAAGTTGGATTTTGTATTGTGTGCACCTTTTTCCGAGTGGAGGACAGTGCTATAGTGCTTCTTTCCGCCACTACCTACATGTGGCGCTGTGAGAGGTCACCCAGCATCCACCCAGAAGAAGAAATCCGCCTTCCTCTTCCTAGTTCATGTGTAAACATTCTATACTGCATGTCCAGTGCGCTAAAAACTTTGACATTTTTATTGTTTAATATCTCGTGCATCCGTTCGCTATGGTCGGTGTAAAGTGTAAAGAAGAGGCGAGCCGTTTCATTTGAAATGAAAGTGGAATAAGAAAGCTTGATGCGGTTGAGAAAATGGTTGGATCGCATTTTTCGCCCACTTTTTAACACGGAGGAGGAAGTCCCCTAACTCTTTAAGCTCATCTTCCAAAAGTAAGTTAAACTTCACTTTGAGTTTGAGTTTACAACTGCGTAGAGAACTCCACTGAAAGTAAGCTTCCACTTTTATTTTCTTATTCAGTGTCCCCAAGAAAAATAAAGACCCGATTGCAGCGCAGTACTTACCCTCGGGGGTGTTTTTCCAGTTCATTGAGGACCGTCTGCTCGCAGAACTCAAAAACCAGGTGGAGGCGCCGTTTCCTGCGAAATACCTCCAACAGGTTGACCAGATTGACATGTTTTAACTGCTGCGGACGAAAAGGGATATAGAGTTAACCATTAAGACCAATGTGGAAACAGCAAGTTTCAGTTTGCCGTTGATCCATATGTAAAACGAAAAACCCCCGCTACACCAACTCATCGACTTACCTTCAGCATGCGAATTTCCCTCAAGGCGATTTTCTTGATCACGGGATCGTCTTCCGATTCCACGAACCTCTTGATGGCCACGATTTGGTCGGTGTCTCTGTTCCTGCACTTGAAGACCACGCCGTAGGAACCTTCTCCGATTTTGGCCAGTTTTTCGTATTTCTCCATCGGGCAGCGACTGGACAGCACACTAGAAAGGATGGACAAAAAAGTGACGTTTTTCTTCCGTAGGGTCATCACCACCCTAAACGGGTGCACAAGATGTGTCTTGCCAGTTTGTATTGAAAATGAGTATTCGTATCGTATTTGTGGATTTCTTTGGGAATTTCGTATTGCACTACTTATCATTTCACTATTATTACGATCCACTTACAACCAATGTTCCCTGTAATTTTCCTTACGGGTCTGAGCGTTCACACAAAGTCGGTGAGCAACGCTTGAAACAACAGTGAGCAACCATAATCCCAAGTGTGGCAAGATAATTCATTATCAAACATGTACAAAACTTGACATTTTGTTAGTTTCCGGCAATGCAAAATTATTTTTCTCTTTTGAATGAATTGACTCATGTACGATTGCAAAGGTTGTACGGCCTACAAACGACATTTGTTCTTACAATTCTTTCACAAGCTATCCATTTCTTTTTTTTTCCCTGATATATTTTGTCGCATAATATTAACATTTTTGGGGGCTTATTGAGTCGGTTGTAAGATACAAAACTGTACTTAATCCAGGGATCAGAATGGAGATTTTCATTTTCAGCTGAAATAGCCAGCGTCCAGGAATAAACCAGGGCGGAGCCCCTCCCACGCCCACCCCCACCCCCCAAAAAACCTGGGTTTTAGGCAATTTACTTGTCCAAAACCATGCTTATATTTATCATTTAAGTAACATTTTTAGAAGATTAAAATAATTTGCCCACATAACTGATTTTTTTGTAAATACTGCAAGATAAGTTCAAATGCAGTTCAGTCCCTGCAGCTTGTGCGACAATGCGGCCAATTTTTCTAACGGCCGCCAAGGTGCGCCAGAGCAATAAAGGAAAGAGTGAGACAGTCGGATTTTGAATTTGTTTGCTACGCAAGAGAAAAAGTGAAAAAGTCGGAATGCCTTTGGGGTTCAAAAACAGCGGAAATCCGCGGATCCGCGGAAAATTCTGATCCCTGTTAATCCCATTTTTAGTGGAAATACAATTTTGGCCACAAGATTCACTTGATATCATTGAAAATTATTTGAATGCAACACAAACTTTTTCTTCTTTTTTCCGTGTTTTTTTTCTACTTTTTTAAAAATTCCTTTTAAAAAAATCTCATTGTGTTTATTTTTTCCGAGTTGTTACTTTTTTCTCATTGTTCTCTCTTTACTTTTTTCCTACATTTCTTTCTTTTCTTTTTTTCTGACTTTTTTCTAAATTTGTGCTTTTTTTTCTCTTCCTTTTGTTTTTTTTTTCTCAGCTTTTCACTACTTTTTCATTTTGGTATTTTTTGTTCTATTCCCCCCTTCTTTTAAGTAATTTTGTGCATAGTTTTACATAATATTTGGTCATGTTGGGATTAAAGAAGCAAAAACAACCTGAAGAGCCGTTTAGGACACGAAAGAGCCGGTTCCTTTTAGTGAGCCGAGCCAAAGAAGCCGGTTCTCGACAAACTCTACTAACTTTACTCAACTTCGTTCTCCTTCGACTCGACTTCAAAATACCGCATTTAGGACACAACGTCAGGGGAACCCGTGTATTTTGACCTTCATGCACTGTAACTTTGACTTAAATCGCTTCTTAATTAGTAATTTTGAGCCCTTAATCCAGTTTCCAAGCACTACCACGTGAGAACGTTTTGCCTATTTATTCATTTATTTTATTCATTCATTTCTCTTTCAATTCTTTATTCTATGCTAAAAATTAGAATTGTCTTTCTTGTCACTGATCTCAACGTTGTGAAACATTGTGTGCAAGGAGATTAGACATGGCACTCCACTGTAAAACATATAATATAGAGATTTTGTAGAGAAAAAAGATCTGGATAAATAAGATAAATGGGCAAAAAAAATAATTACAACATAGTGCTTAGAAAAAATGGCCCAAGTTATAAAAATAATAATGCAATGTAACAATGAATATTGCAATGATAATATGCAAAGATAATATAATTTAGAAGCAGCATTTAAAAAAAAACACACAATATAATTATTAACCATATGTGCTATATATCCCTTAACCACACGGGTGGCAGGGGCACCATTTCCCTGGTGTGGTTTGGGCAAGTACGGCCTAGTGGCGCTCATCCCTCTTCAGGTTAAACAGACATATAAGTCTCTCTTTCTCTCTCTCTCTCTCTATTTCTCTCTCTCTCTCTATTTCTCGCTCTCTTTCTCTCTCTCTCCCTCTCTCTCTATTTATTTCTCTCTCTCTCTCTATTTTTCTTTCTCTCTTTCTCTCTCTATCTATTATCTCTATCCATCTATCTTTATCTCTATCTATCTATTGTCTTTATATATTATCTTTCTATTTTATCTCTCTCTATCTCTTATCTCTATCTATCATCTCTATCTCTATCTACTATCTCTATCTATTATCTCTATTTCTATCTTTAATATCTATATATCATCTCTATATACTATCTCTATCTCTATATATTATCTCCATCTCTCTCTATATATTATCTCTCTCTATATATTATCTATATATTATCTATATATATATATATATATATCTATATATATATATATATATATATATATATATATATATATATATATATATATATATATATATATATAATCTCTATATATTATCTCCATCTCTCTATATATATTATCTATATTATTTTATATATATATATATATATATATATATATATATATATATATATATATATATTATTTATTCACATGACACTGGTTGCAACTGCTGTTAAACTACGTATTCATAATCCATGAGCAGAATTTTTGAATAAATCTAGGTAAAAACTGAAGAGAACTTAAATATCTGAATTCAGAATTAAATGTTTTTCAAGGATCTGCCCAGCAACAAGTTTTTCTGTTGTAATTCACCAGAGCAAAAGGAATATTTCGGTTCGACAACTTTTTTTATTTCGATTTTTTTGATGAGTGTATCTTAAAAGGACAGTGTGTACGTTTTGGTGAGTCCTAGGAGTACATAAAATCTTTAAATCAGGAAAAAAACAAGAACATTGATTTGAATACTATCTGCAAAAATACAGCGACTATCCTAGCAATGTTAATTTTTATATTAAAAAAACAAAGGTAGAGAAATCTGTGTTTCCTTAACACATTGAAATCCCTACCTAGAAGTCGCTGCCATGTTTGTCTGGCATCTTTTCCCCCCTCTAATTGAACATTGTGTAACGGGTGTAATAATAACTTTTGTTTTATTGAAATTCCTGCTGAAATATGTTGTATAGTTTTTGTGTAAGTGTCCTGCAATGATGAGTCCAACAGTGCCACCTGCTGGTATGGGGTAAGGTTTGGTTTGGCTTTTGACATGTGACCGGAAGGCGGGGCTTGTTGGCAGTCCAACAGTGAGCTGTCAATGGTAAGACACGATTTCTTGGTGCTCCGAAAAAAAGTTAATTTTAAATATTAAAACCACAGCTGACAAATCTCTCAACATGCACAGTAATGTGATTGATGTTGTCAAGCTGTTTGGATTTATTTTCGTTTTGTTTCTGTTGTGCTAAAATGTTAATTCCCCTTATAGAGATCAAAGAGATCAAAGCCGGCAGAGAAGCTAACCACGTGTTGTGACTCATTCATTTGCAGCAACTGTAATAAAAACCTCATCATCCAGTCCATGGTGAATGTGGATCTTTGGTGGGACAGGTGCACCGCGGTTACAATTGCATCCTCACATATCAAATCGGCATGAAACATTGTTGTTTGTCTGGTATCTTGCTGCTCCCCTGTGCTCTTGGCACTGCTTTTCGTTTGTAGTGGACGATACAGTGCCATCTAGCGGTCAGATATTACACACTGGGGCTTTAACTATCGGTGTTTTTTTTTTTTTTTTTTTTTTAAAGTTCGTTTTGAAATTATATTTTCTATTTTATCTCACAAAGTCGTTTCTTGTACAGGTACACAAAAAACAACTTTAGAATTCGCCTAGTTCCTAAAATAGTTTAAAGACAAGCGTGTGACGTCACTTTACCGCGTTTTCATGAATTAACGACGTTCGTAATCAAATTAATTATGGTAAAATATCAAACTATTTTGTATATAATAGAATAATAATAATAGAATAAGTACCCACCTGTCCAATACATGGACCAGCCAACAGCGACCGTCGTCTAAAATTTGCGTCCTTCGAGCAAACGCTTGACTTAAAGTTCTCTCGTTCGTCGTCAACACCGACACAAAAGTGATAAATGGACGACGTTTACGTAGCGTTTCCTAGTAACTGCGCCAAAAACGCAACTTGCTGCGTAAAAGAGCCATTCGCGTCGGTGGTTACGTCGGTCACCAGGAAACAGTCGGCAAGCTACTTTTCTACTTCTAAAACCTCGGTTTTCTTTTTAAGGAATACTCTGAGTTAATATTCGAAAAAAATGGGATTTTAGTTTTATTTTATGTTGAGGTAGTATTTTTCGTTAATATTCATGCAAAATCAAACAAAAACGTTGCTTAAGGGCTATACTGTACAAATAAATGTGACTTGACTTGTGCCTTACTTTCCACTAGGGGGCAGCATACATCCAAACATAAAAATTGTAAGGTACTTGCACCATAATACCAAAGTAACATTTACCACATTGAGAAATCGGTTTTTAATGTATTTGAATTAGTTGAAAAATATGTCAAATAAAATTATGACAACAAGCTGTATACATATTAAAAAAAACTCACACTCTAAGGGTGTCTAACTCGGAAGCAAAAGATATACGAGGAAGATATAAGAGGAAGCGAGGGAGAGAAAAGGAGAAAGTGTGGGACAAAGAGAGAGAAAGGGAGAAAAAGAGTGAGAGAATATGAGAAAAAAAGAGATAAAAAGAGAAATAATGAGAGAGGGGGATAGAAATAAAGAAAAAGAAAGAAATCCAATGGGAAATGGAAAGCGAGAGAGAAGAGATAAGAGAAGAGAAGGGGAGAAAGTGAGAAGGTGAAAGCAAGAGAGAGAGAGAGAGAGAGAAAGAGAGAGAGAGAGAGAGAAAGAGCGAGAGAGAGAGAGAAAATGAATAAAGGAAGAGAGATGAAAAGAAGGTAAAAAGACACACAGAGAAAGAAACAGAGGAACAACGAAAGAGAAAAAGAGATACAGAGAGAGTGAAAGAGAGGGATAGAGAGTGAGAGAAAAAAGTAGAGAGAGAGAGAGAGAGAAATACAGAGAGAAATAGAAAGAGAGAGAAATAGAGAGAGATAGAGAGAGAAATAAAGAGAAATAGAGGGATAGAGAGAGAGAGAGAGAGAGAGAGAGAGAGAAAGAGAGAAGCTCTTCCAAACAGAAGAGCAGCTTCAGCGACAGACTGCTGTTCCACGGACAGACTGAGGAGATCATTTATTCCTCATGCCATGAGGCTCTTTAACTCCACCCAGGGGAGTAAAAGCCCACATTAAACCACACCCCACATATGCATAACACCCTATTCTTATTATGTGTATTTATTTATGTGTGTATTTTCCGTAGCATTATTTAAATACTCTATATCAACATGTTATATTGGGTATTTTTGTATTCTATATCTTTTATTTTATAATTTTATTTTTCAACACAAGGATACTGCTGGAAGTGTGAATTTCTCTACGGGGATGAATAAAGTATCCATCTCTCTCTCTCTCTCTCTCTCTCTCTCTCTCCCTATATATATATATATATATATATATATATATATATATATATATATATATATATATATATATATATATATATATATATATATATGTATATCTCCATCCATCCATCTATCTGCTGGTTGTGACTCTAGCTATGATAAACATTGCATTTGCCTAATGTAGTTTTTCAGCAGTATTGGCATATTTACTTGTATTAATTATTTTATTTGAATGGCAACATTTTTATCTTCATTACGATTTTTGAGAAGGGACTGCACAATACACAAAGAGGTAAGTATTAATTTCAGGAGCGAGCAGCAGCAAGTCAACTGCAGGAGAGAGAGTGGGAAAGGTGAGAGGAGAGAGAGTGGGAAAGGTGAGATGGCACAACATTCATTTGGACAGGTAACTTAAAATTAGTTTTACCTGGTTATATCAGTATCAGAAATTATTTTCCCCCCATTTTATTAACACTCCACTTATTGAAACATGAATATTTTGTTTGTTTGTTTGTTTGTACATGATTCAATTGTTTGTTTGTTTGTACATGATTCAAATTGAATCTTTTCTTCCGGCGCCGTCACGAATGGCAGCCACTCCAGCAGCTCCCGTGTTATTTTCGATTGTTCTCGATTGTTCTCAGCTCAGGGACGCTGCTGGAAATGTGAATTTCCCTTCGGGGATGAACAAAGTATCTATCTATCTATCTATCTATCTATCTATCTATCTATCTATCTATCTATCTATCTATCTATCTATAGCTGATGTATCTATCTATCTATCTATCCATCCATCTATCTATCTACCTCTAGCTAATGTATCCATCTATCTATCTATATCTCTAGCTAATGTATCTATCTATCTATCTATATCTCTAGCTAATGTATCTATCTATCTATCTATATCTCTAGCTAATGTATCTATCTATCTATCTATATCTCTAGCTAATGTATCTATCTATCTATCTATATCTCTAGCTAATGTATCTATCTATCTATCTATCTATCTATATCTCTAGCTAATGTATCTATCTATCTATCTATATCTCTAGCTAATGTATCTATCTATCTATCTATATCTCTAGCTAATGTATCTATCTATCTATCTATCTATCTATATCTCTAGCTAATGTATCTATCTATCTATCTATATCTCTAGCTAATGTATCTATCTATCTATCTATATCTCTAGCTAATGTATCTATCTATCTATCTATATCTCTAGCTAATGTATCTATCTATCTA